>NC_142480.1:54642500-55267500 GCF_049115385.1 Moschus berezovskii
AAAAGACGCTTACTCCTTGGAAGGAAAGTTATGACCAACCTAGATAGCATATTAAAAAGCAGAGACATTACTTTGCCAACAAAGGTCTCTCTAGTCAAGGCTATGGTTTTTCCCATGGTCATGTATGGATGTAAGAGTTGGACTGTGAAGAAAGTTGATCGCCGAAGAATTGATGCTTTTGAACTGTGGTGCTAGAGAAGACTCTAGAGTCCCTTGGACTGCAAGGAGATCCAACCAGTCCATTCTAGAGATCAATCTTGGGTGTTCATTGGAAGGACTGACGCTAAAACTGAAACTCCAATACTTTGGCCACCTCATGCGATGAGTTGACTCACTGGAAAAGACTCTGATGCTGGGAGGGATTGGGGGCGGGAGGTGATGGGGACAACAGAGAATGAGATGGGTGGATGGCATCACCAACTCGATGGACATGAGTTTGAGTGTACTCCAGGAGTTGGTGATGGACAGGGAGGCCTCGCGTGCTGTGATTCATGGGGTCGCAAAGAGTCGGACATGACTGAGCAACTGAACTGAACTGAAATCTGGTCTGGTCCATGTCTTGTTTAAAACCTTTCAATGACTCATCTCTGCCTTAGACTAAAATCCAAAACCCTTGCATGACTCTGCATGGAGTATCATGAGTTTCATAGCCCTGGCCAGTGCTGGGGGCTGTAGCTTCTTGCTCTCTGGTATCTTTCTCATTTTTAGAAAGAGCTGTTGGTCCTCAGCTGAGGTTTAGCCATGGCTGACAAGGAAGTTCCCAGAATTTCAAGCACTCACTGAGACTTTGCCTCAAGCCACAAAGAGCTATAACTGAGGTTGGCTGCAGAAATGGCGTATCCGAGACACAAGCTTGCTATCCGATCTCTTTCAACAATCCAGGTGCTCTCCAAATCAGGTGCAAGCTACACTTCTAAGAGGCAATGCGTGTAACAGTGGCAGGCTCTCCATCATTCTCCAGCAATTCCACATGCTGGGCAAAGGGCAGTTATTTATAAAGACTCTGTTCCTAATAAACTCTCAGTGAAGCCACGGCCCTTTAGTCACACAATACATCATCTTTCCAGGGTCCCAGTGCCTACATCCTCTCCCCTTACCTCTGCCCTTTGTCTTCCAGTTGCAGTCTGAGGGTTATGGTCTTGGGAGCACCTCTTTCCATACAAAGGACAAGAAAGTCAAGTAGGTGTGAACTTGTCACTTGCCCCTGCATCATTCTGACTTATCCCCTAACTAGACCAAAAGCAATTAGATGGGCAGATCCTTCTTTTTTAAACTTATTACAGAATTGCTCAGAGCTCCTACATCTTCCCAAAGAAACTGTAAAACCCTCATCACATCACTGAAACTCCTTTCCTGTTGGGACCAGCCTGCTCCTGAAATCTCCTTTTTTTTTAAAAAGCTTGACGGTGCCACATCAGGTTCTGGATAGAATCCAGAATCACAGAGGCACTTAAAAATGGGGCAAACTTTCTGGGGAAAAAGTTAGCTAAGCCATTTTTGTTCTTTTTAATCTCACTGTGTTAACTCACCTGCCACTCAGAAGGAAGATCTGGGAGCTTCTTCATGCTCACATATCTTCACTGGAAATTGAAGAGGGGTTGGGGTTAAAGTGATTTCTTTCACCCTCACCACTAACTCCCAGTTCTGACTAGTTCTTCATTCAAACATGCAGTGAGCACCTGCTGTATGCCATCCTGGCTTCTGGAAGCCTGGAGATGAAAGAGAGACACTGTTTATGCCCCAAGGTTATCCCAGTTCAGGACAAGATACAGAGAAGGGTACTCCCAGAGTTGTACAAATGGAAGGACCACCCTCCCTGAAGGACCTTACTGCCTAGATCAGGGCTGCTAATACACAGCTACTGGTCACTTGTGGATATTGAACCCTTGAAATATAACTGAGGGACTGCATTTGTAATTTTCTTCTATTCCAATTAACTTCAAAACCAATTCTTTCTCCTGTGAACATTCACACATGTGCTCAGTCATGTTTGACTCTTTGTGACCCCATGGGCTGTAGCCCACCAGGCTCCTCTGTCCATGGGATTTCCCAGGCAAGAATACTGGAGTGGGTTGCCATTTCCTTCTCCAATACTTCTCCAATACTTGATTCTATTACTAGAAAACTTTAAGTATGCTTGAAACAACTCGGGAAGGTGAGTCTTCATTTTGAACTCTGTGTGCTCAGTCACTTAGTCGTGTTTGACTCTTTGCCACCCCATGGATTGTAGTCTGCCAGGCTCCTTTGTCCATGGGGAATCTCCAGGCAAGAATACTGGAGTGGGTTGCCGTGCCCTCCTTCAGGGGATCTTCCCAGCCCAGGAATAGAACCCAGATATCCTGCATTTCAGGCAGATTCTTTACCAGCTGAACCACCAGGGAAGCCCTTTTGCACTCTAAATGTTATGAAATATAAGCATGGATCAAGTATGGATCAGTGAAAATTTAGCATCCAACTTCAGATGTGCTTTAAGTGTAAAAGACACACTGAGTTTCTAAGACTTAGTATGAAAGGAAGAATGTAAAATGAATAATGTATATATTTCTTAAATGATAATGCCTTGACTATGTTGGATTAAATAAAATATATTATTAAAATTAATCACCTAAGATTTATAGTTTTCCTTTCTAAAATGTGGCTACTAGAAAACTGAAAGTGACATCTGTGGCATAGATAATAGTGGATAATGGTGCTCTAGAAGAAGAGATAGTCAAGGAGACAGAAAATTAAAACTTAATGGGTTAAGTGTGAGATAGAGAAGTAAGGGACAAATAAGTGGGGTATTCCAGGGCATAGGATGGGTAGGAGTTCATAGGCCTAAGAAAGTAGAGAAGAGAAAAAAGAGAGTGCCAGCTAGATAGATGCCTTGACATGGGCAAAGACATGGAAGTATAGACAAATCTCCTACATCAATAATCTAAGTGAATTTTAAAAAATTTAAATGGGACAGGTGGTGAGAAAGGTGGGATGAGAAGCTGAAGGACCTTGTACACCAAATTAAGGGACCTGAGCATGTAAGAATAGGTTAGCATAAGAACGGCCATCTTAGAGGCCGGAAAAACCATTTTTACTGAGTATGTGACTTGAGGGAAGAAGAACTAGATAAAACCTGGAAGACAAGTTAATCTTAAGTACCAGGAAGGCAAGTTAATCTTAAACACCAAGAATGTGGGCGGCTTTGATACTGAAAATTAGGTAAACAGGTCTGATAAACTTATCTCCTTAAGACCCCAGAAGAGCGATAGGCACAGCTGTGTGTGTGTGTAAAGAAAATTCCTGTGAGTTAGGTAATTTAGAAATATCATGATTTGAAAATGCTATATAACCCCTTGGCTCTGACTGCTCGGGGTCCTTGTTGAAACCCGCTGCGTCGGGCGGACACTTGGAGCCCAGCTAGCTGGAAATAAACCTCGCTGTGTGTCTTGCATTATCGTGAGTGTCCTCTGTTCCTTTGAGGGAAGGGCAACTCCAGACTCTAACAAGCATTAATCCAAAGATGATGCTGCTACTGCTGCTGCTGCTAAATCACTTCAGTCGTGTCCGACTCTGTGTGACCCCATAGACGGAAGCCCACCAGGCTCCCCTGTCCCTGGGATTCTCCAGGCAAGAACACTGGAGTGGGTTGCCATTTCCTTCTCCAATGTGTGAAAGTGAAAAGCAAAAGTGAAGTCGCTCAGTCGTGTCCGACCCTTAGCGACCCCACGGACTGCAGCCTACCAGGTTCCTCCATCCATGGGATTCTCCAGGCAAGAGTGCTGGAGTGGCTTGCCATTGCCTTCTCTACCAAAGATGATGAGGGGCCATTGAAATACTTTAAGGAAAGAAATGGCATCTTCAGAGCTGCATTCTAAAGTGATCTCCCTAACGGCCATGTGAAAAATGAATGGCCCTGTAGACACCCGTCCATCTAAAGAGAGCAAGGCTGAAATCCCAGGGTCCTGCTAGAAGGCACGTTGAGGGAAGAGTGACAGGAAAGGAAGGAACCCCACAGTTCACTGCTGTGCTGTAAGGATGATGAAGTCATTTAGAAATGAAAAATGAATTTAATATTGTTGTTCATGTTACTTCCTTTTCTGAAAAAGATTTAGTCCTTCTGAGAAAGTGCAGACCAAACTTGTGAAAACAAATACACATATTTAAGAAGGCAAGTTACAATCAGAGAGCCCTGAAACTACGAGCTTCTGACAAACCAAATCAATTAATTTATACCCTGGGGCATGAAAAATGCAATTACGAAAAGAAGAAAAAACCTGGCTGTGTTGTGAAGACAGATTTTCCAGGATTACGTCCAACCTTGGTGCTACTCGGATCCTGTTGATCTGACTGCTCTGTGTGGAGAGGCCTCCCTTTCATGTTTTAGGCCCTGGGACTCTCCAGGCAAATGCCTGTGAATACAAATATTTCAGCTCTTCCTTGGAAGTCTCATTAGTTTCTGACTTCATTATTAGTTCAAACTTCAATTCATTATTCATTTACTTTTACTTCCCTACCAGAAGGTCATAGGGTATTTTTTAATAAGGAAATGTAAATTGTTGTATTTCTGTTTTTCCATTAAATGCCAACCACTTGAAAATTATGTGTTATTCTATATCTCCCAAGAAAGATTGAATGAATAAGAATTAAAGATGCGTAAAATGCCTCAGGCCTCTTAGAAGAATAATGTTCTAGAAGCATAACATAGAAATACAGATTTACAAGTACCACAGAAAATTGCCCTGGGTTTAATCAACACAAATGGTCACCAATTATCAGGCAGTTCTTCTTGGACAGGTTGGGGGCAGAAGTCAGACAGCCTGGTCTCCATCTTGCTGTGTGTCTGGCCTTGGACCAAATGGGCCATTCACTTAACGGCCCTGGACTTGCATTTCCTGGTGTGTGAAATTAAAATAATAATATCTGCCCTCTGGACTCCAGGGGGCTAGTGGTAGAATCAAATAAAATATCTTCTATAAAACCAACTGGAAAGCAGACACTTTTCATTGCACATCACCCGAACTGGCACACATCTGAGGATAGTAATTAAGAATATGGTGGCTGGTGCTGCTGTTTTATTTCTCCAACTTCAGCCCATACCTCCGCATATGGCCCATCATAGGTTCTCAATAAATATTGTTGAATGGAACCATTCTTTCTCTGGGAGTTCTTTTTCTGACAGTGTTTTGAGAGATCCGCCTCCATATACTTCTTCTTTTCATGAATTACTTTTGTAACTTATTTTTCTTTTGTTACTATTTTTAGATCTGTATTGTAGTATAATTGCTTTACAATGCGTTGCATTAGTCTCTGCTGTACAACAAAGCGAATCAGCTATATTTATACATATACCCCCTCCCTCTTAAACCTCTCTCCCACCCTCTCCCTCCCACCCATCTAGGTCATCACAGAGCACAGGGTTAAGCTCCCCGTGTTATCCAGCAGGTATCCACTAGCTATCTATTTTACATGGAAGCTTCTGCATAGGGAAGAAAACCACAAGCAAGATGAAAAGGCAGCTCTCAGAATGGGAGAAAATATTTGCAAACAAAGCAACTGACAAGGGATTAATCTCCAAAATATACAAACAGCTCCTGCAGCTCAATATTAAAACAACAAACAACCCAATAAAAAAAATGAGCATAAGACCTAAGTAGACATTTATTCAAAAAAGACATATATCTAGCCAAGAAGCACATGAAAAGATGCACAACATCCTCCCCACTAATTATAAGAGCATTGCAAATCAAAACTACAATGAGGTATCACCTCACACCAATCAGAATCAGTTCAGTTCAATTCAGTCACTCAGTTGTGTCTAACTCTTTGCGACCCCATGGACTGCAGCCACACCAGGGCTTCTTGTCCATCGCCAACTCGCGGAGTTAACTCAAACTCATATCCACTGAGTTGGTGATGCCATCCAACCATCTCATCCTCTGTTGTCCCCTTCTCCTCCTGCCTTCAATCTTTCCCAGCATCAAGGTCTTTTCAAAGGAGTTCAGTTCTTAGCATCAGGTGGCCAAAGCATTGGAGTTTCAGCTTCAGCATCAGTCCTTCCAATGAATACTCAGGACTGATCTCCTTTAGGATGGACTGGTTGGATCTCCTTGCAGTCCAAGGGACTCTCAAGAGTCTTCTCCAACACCACAGTTAAAAAGCATCAATTCTTTGGTGCTCAGCTTTCTTTAGAGTCCAACTCTCACATCCATACACAACTACTGGAAGAACTATAGCTTTGACAACAAGATGGATCTTTGTTGGCAAAGTAACATCTCTGGTTTTTAATATGCTGTCTGGGTGCTGGAGAAGACTCTTGAGAGTCCCTTGGACTGCAAGGAGATCCAACCAGTCCATCCTAAAGGAGATCAGTCCTGGGTGTTCATTGGAAGGACTGATGCTGAAGCTGAAACTCCAATACTTTGGCCACCTCATGCGACGAGTTGACTCACTGGAAAAGACTCTGATGCTGGGAGGGATTGGGGGCGGGAGGAGAAGGGGACGACAGAGAATAAGATGGTTGGATGGCATCACCGACTCGATGGACATGGGTTTGAGTGAACTCTGGGAGTTGGTAATGGACAGGGAGGCCTGGCGTGCTGTGATTCATGGAGTCACAAAGAGTCGGACACATCTGAGTGACTGAACTGAACTAGGTTGATCATAACTTTTCTTCCAAGGAGCAAGCATCTTTTAATTCCATGGCTGCAGTCACCATCTACAGTGATTTTGGAGCCCTAAAAAATAAAGTCTGACACTCTTTCCACTGTTTCCCCATCTATTTGCCAAGAAGTGATGGGACCAGTCAGAATGTCCATCATCAAAAAAATCTACAAACAATAAATGCTAGAGAGGGTGTGGAGAGAAGGGAACACTCTTACACTGTTGGTGGGAATGTACATTGACATAGCTCCTGTGGAGAACAGTATCGGCGTTCCTTTCATGAATTCTTAAAGCCGTCTTCCTTCATCTCCAATTTGTGCACCTTAGTCTTTGGTTTTTCAAAGCTGACTTTCTGTGCCAATTTCTCTCCCAGACCCTCTCTTTTAAACTCCACTTCTGGTTGAGGGCTGCCTCAAATTTGGTCTCAGTTAGGGCTTTCACTGGTTATCTGAACTTTGCTTCATGCTCCTTTCTATCTGAGTTCTAGGGAATCTGTGTTCTTCCTCTTTTGCTGTTGTTGCTTAGTCACTAAATTATTGTCCAACTCTTTTGTGACCCCTTGAATTGTAGCCTGCCAGTCTACAGAGGACTGTAGGCTCCTCTCTCCATGGGATTATCCAGGCTGGAATACTGGATGGGTTGCCATTCCCTTTTCCAGGATATCTTTCCCAACCCAGGGATCAAACCTGCGCCTCCTGCATTGCAGGCAGATTATCTACCATTGAGCCACCTGGGAAGCCTCGTTTTTTGTTTTTTTTTTTATACAGACCCACAAATGGCTTTGAAAATGTCACTTAAACTCATCTGCTGCTTTTTCAAGATTCTTCTTTTTCCTTTTCCCCTATATCAGCAGATCCTTTGCTTCATTGTCAGTGAAGCTCTTTTTCTTTGTTTACACCGTTCAACTTCACACCACTGTAATCTTTCTCATCACATGGTTTCCTTTTTGGGTAAACCCATTGTTTTGAAACTGTTTATAACCTCCTTCCTTTCGTTACCTTCAGTAGACAGCTCTTATATAATACTAGGCTTCACGTTGATTGTTTCCTTCAAGGTTAGAACCACTACTGATGCTGTAATATTTTATGATTACACAGTATCTGGTCTCCAAGAACTTCTAGAAGTACTATGCATTTTGGAAAGAGTGAAAGAGATAGGGCAGACCACCATTTCTAAAGCACAATTTGTGCTTACTGGAAACTTGAATGGCATCACAATCTATACCCTGAAGTGTTAATTAGCCCCTTGCCTCACCAGATGGGCTGCATTTCCAGACTGCAGGAGTACATGTTCTTTCATATATTTATTCTGGCTATTCACTGCTTTGCTTAGTGTTATCCCATTGTTCCAATACTTTGGCCACCTGCTGCGAAGAGCTGACTCACTGGAAAAGACCCTGATGCTGGAAAAGATTGAAGGCAGGAAGAGAAGGGGGCAACAGAGGATGAGATGGTTGGATGGCATCACCGACTCAATGGACATGAATTTGAGTAACTCCGGAAGACGGTGAAGGACAGGGAAGCCTGGCATGCTGCAGTTTGTGGGGTCACAAAGATTTGGACATGACTTAGTGACTGAACAAATAAAAAAAATCCCATTGTTCTAGGCCAGCCAAAGGACAAAAAGATGATGGAGAACCTAGTTACAATAGTAATAACTATAATAATATTACTAGATGCTTCACCAGACAAGTCAGATATTCTTCTAAACACTTTATATGTGTTAGCTCATTTTATCCTCCAACAATTCTATGAAGCGAGCGCAGTAAGTATCCCAGTATTTTGAGAGTCGAAGCATTGGGTTTAAATAACTTGCCAGGTGGCACTACTAGTAAGCGATGGCACATAAAAAGGGCACAAAAGCTAAATTTAATTCACAGTTGTGTCTGCAAGAGGTTGGTCTGCTCGTCCCAATGGGTTTACACCATCTCATAGCATGTGTCGGGGAAGGAGGTCCCTGGCAATGTGGTGATTATGTCTGCCAATGGAGGGCAGTTGTAAGGGCCAGAGGAAAATGAATTTGTGAACAAAAATTGCAAAGTGAAAGAGAGAAAACTTGTTTTGTGACCAGTTGTAAGAAGACCACAGTTTTGGGTTTCCTATCAGAAAGTACACACCATCACAGAGAAATAGTAGTAATTTCTGATGAAAGTGCTACAATACGATCCTAAATCCATGGGCTGCACAGGTCAAATGGCAGCTGCCAGTTCACACTGATGACCAAAGAGAATCACTATTTTGGATCTACAGTCCACAGTGACTGGACCTGTGATACCGACTCATAGCAATTTCACTACCTGAAATTTCTCTTTGTTTCCATGGGTCACTTTGGATTGGTAAGCAGGAAATGGAGGGGGAAAGGAATTGATTGACACAATGGAATGCATAAGTCATGCATATTAAATCATCCTAAATATTCTTCCAAAGCCATGAATTGCATCAGGCCTTTGCTCAAACATTTCTATGCCACTCAGCAGTGGTTTCCCTTCCACGATCATAAAGACAACCATTTCTGAAGATTTTCCCAATCTTGTCCCAGTTGGGACACCCCCATTCATCCTTTATGTTCCTGCTCACCAAATTCCGCTGAGGAAAACCGTCCTTTCTGTTCTCCAAACTGTATGAGATGCGCCTTTCTTCTGCTCCCCATGGCGTATTGGGCTTCCTTGTTCTGCAGTCAGCTTATTGCCTGACAATCCTTCATTTATAAACACCAATGCTGTCAGTAGATTGTGTTTCCTGGACAGCAACCCTATTGTATAGACTCTATATGATAGACCTTTAATGCTCAGAGTGAGGATTACCATCCTGCAAATCGTCAAACAATAGAGGATAGATGAATGGAAACATGAATAGATAAATAAATGGGTCAACCTTCTGTCTACCTTTCAACTATTTTAAATTACCTATTCAAACCCTAGGCGTGCCAGGGTTTGATTAGAAAGAGAGAATCACAAATGAATGAACTAGAATAAAAGATTTGTAGAAGAATTGGACCTTACACAATTGCAAAAGCTGATTAAGCAGTCTACTTGAAGCCATGGCTTCTTCATCTGAGGAGAAGGCTGGAGCCAGCAGTGCAGGCAGTTGGGAGGGAAAAGTAGAAACGAGGTGGGTGAAACAAGCACAAACTGGGCCCATGAGAACAAACTGGAATGTACATCTGCCTCCAACCTCAACAATGCGTTATACTGTGGTGCCTTTCTACCATGGAGTTGTATGGTACCTTGGCCAAGATTCAGAGCAGCTGACAAAGGAGATCCAGCTCAAGCCGAAGGACAGGACTGATGCTCCAGGCCAACAAGGCAAGATGACAGACCATGGGCTACACTCATGCCTGATGACCTTACAGATGTGGCACTAAAGTCTCTCATGGCCAACCCTTACCAGCAACCATGGAATAAGGATAGGATTCTGGGGGAGGCAGTTCCAACTTAGCCAAGTCTACACTGGACGAAGCCACCACAGTAGGTGTACTATCATAGCCTACCCAAAGTGAGACCCAAGCACCATTTTGCAATTTGAGTTTCCTACTTAGGTAGGGCCCATGCGGATGAGAAGGAGAGAATTAGGAGAGCCAGAGACTGCAATCACCAGGCAGCTACAGTAGATTGCATTTTGGGCTCCAGCGTCCCAACCCTCTTTCATCTACACACTTGCCTGCCTCACAGGGGGCAGGGTGTACTTTCCTGAGCCTGGACTTCGGGTGTGGCCGTGAATCTGACTTAGGCCAATAACATAGGGATGGAAAAGATAACGAAGTAGGTCTGTTAAGAGGCTACACCTGCTTCCACTTTCTCTCTGTTTTCTGTCTCTGTGAGAAGATCCTAAGAGGGGAATCAGAAAGCATGGAGTAGGACCATCCTCCACTGCAGATGCATAAGTAATGGCCACTTGGTGTTTTGTTTTTTTTTTTATGAAAGTTTTTATTTTATCACAGTGTTTTCATTTAAGTGGGAGAGGGTGAGGGTGGGATGATTTGGGAGAATGGCATTGAAACACGTATGTTGTCATATGTGAAATGAATCACTAGTTCAGGGTCAATGGCCACTTGGTTTTAAGCTCTGAGTTTTGGAGTTGTTTGTTACGCAACAATAGTTCATCGACACAACTCAAAGCAGAAAGAAGGAAGCTCCCATTGGAAGCCTGTCTCTGAGAGCTGTAGCTTAGCCCTTGTGTGGGTATCACTATCAGCCGCAGTTCTCCACGGAGCAGGCCCTGTGCTTTGGTGCAGCCTTGCCGTTGTTCTGTGCAATGAGCCCTGTGGGGTAGGGAGTGCATAGTGTGTGGGAAAGAAGATTAACTATGACGTGGGCCACCTCTGGCCAGCCGTGGCACAAGAGAGAAGCACACTGATCAGTAGCCAGAGCCTGCAGATTATGCAAAGCTGAAACACGGTGTGCAGAGAGGGGCTTAGGGCTTGGGGGGACTTGGAGCTTTCCTAAAGGGATTTTATTATTATTTGTAATTAATTTATTTTTAATTGGGGAATAATTGCTTTACAATGTTGTGTTGGTTTCTCCCGTACAACAATGTGAATCAGCCATAGGAATATGCACGTCCTTCTTGAACCTCCCTCCCCATCCCACCCCTCTAGGCTATCACAGAGCACCAGGCTGAGCTCGCTGCACTATACAGAGACTTCCTACTAGCTATCTAAGTCACGCATGGTAATATATATGTTTCCATGTCACTGTCTCAGTTTGCCCCACCCTCTCCTTCCCCTCACTGTGTCCATAAGTCTGTTTTCTATTTCTGAGTCTCTCTTCCTGCCCTGCAAATAGGTTCATCACTACTATCTTTCTAGATTCTATATATATGCATTAATATATATTTGTTTTTCTTTTTCTGACTTACTTCATTCTGAATAACAGGCTCATCCACTTTGCTAGAAGTGACTCAGCGCCATTCCTTTTTATGGCTGAGTAATATTCCACTGTATATATGTACCACAGCTTCTGTATCCATTCATCTATGCCCTAGCTGTTGTAAATAGTGCTGCAGTGAACTCTGGGGTACATGTGCCTTTTTCAATTATGGTGTTCTTAGTGTATATGCCCAGGAGTGGGATTGCTGGGTCATATGGTACTTTTATTCCTAGTTTTTTTTAAAGAAATCTCCATACTGTCTTCCATAGTGGCTGTGTCAATTTACATTCCCACCAACAGTGCAAGAGGGTTCCCTTTTCTCCACATCCTCTCCAGCATTATTTTCCGATAAGATTTGGCTGATGGGCAGCTGAGGACTGGCAACCTCAGAGCTGCAGTATAAACAGCTTCTTCTAATTGTTCCCCATCACCTATAGGATAAATGTCTAGTGCCTCAACAGGGCAAGAAAGGTGCTTTTCTGATCTAGCCTCCTTGGACCTTCAGAGACCTCTCTCCAAACCCACCTTGTTCCGCCTACTCTCACACACCTGCAAATTCTCTTTGCCTACAGTGCCCTTCTCTCTTCTCTCCTTAGCAAGCTCCTGCTTAATCTTCAGTGAAAGTTGCTCAGTTGTGTCTGACTGTTTGCGATCCTGTGGACTATACAGTCCATGGAATTCTCCAGGGCAGAATACTAAAGTGGGTAGCCTTTCTGTTCTCCAGGGGATCTTCTCAACCCAGGGATAGAACCCAGGTCTCCTGCACTGCAGGCAGATTCTTTACCAGTTGAGCCACAAGGGAAGCTTATTCTTCAGAGGCTATCGCAAATGTTCCACTTTCTCTGCGGGTCTCTCACGCTTTAACTACTTGCAGCCTCCTAACTCACCTCTAGGCAGAACGAACGCTGCTCCAAGTCTTGTCCTGGTTGTGTCACTACCTCCTCCATTAAATATAACTTCTTGTGGGCAGGGACTGGGTCTCCCTCGCTGCTACCTCCTTCTTCAGCATCTAACCCATAACCTGGCAGGAAAAAGGTGAGCAGCAGATTGTAGTTACTAAGTTGCTAAGACACATTTCAAGAGGATGAAGATTTTTCTCTACTGAAGTTTGTATTGCTATCTAAATCGGTGACCTTGTTAATTATCAATGGGTTCCACGGCAAAGATGTGAAGTTTTCAACTCCTTTGAGGAAAGAGGTCAACTGGGAATCAGAGAAGAGCTGGAACCTTAAAATATACCTGAAAAATCTCAAACACACAAAATGACTACATTCCCATCTAATGCAAAATAGCTTAACAGAAGCCCACTTTAAATGAGCCACTTAAATAAATGCTGACAGGACATATGCTTATGAAGGCTTTCACTTGGTTTCAGAGCCTTCTCTCTCACACAACTATATTTTGTTTTCTTCTTTTTCCAGAATCTCGTCTCATTTTCCAAACACCGCTCACTCTTTCAGCCTATGAAAAAGCTGAAGTGATGTTTCCTTCTTCCTAAACTGACAACAGAGGAGCCAAAGCAGTACTTGGGCAAGAAAGCAGAGAGATTTCCTCTTCTTTCAGTTTCAGATTTAGCAGAAATGACCTTCATGCTTTATTGACCTTCAAGCTTTCTACCCACAGCCAGACCTAATCATCTCCATTACACACTGTCCAGGAGTTCTGGTTCTGTGTGTGTGTGCACTCATTTGCTCGGTCATGTCTGACTTGAGTTTTTGCAACCCTCTAGACTGTAGTCCACCAGACTCCTCTGTCCCTGATTTTCCAGGCAGGAATACTGGAGTGGATTGCCATTTCCTCCTCCAGGGATCCTCCTTCCTGACCCAGGGATCAAACTTGAGTCTCCACATCTCCTGCACTGGCAGGCAGGTTCTTTACCTGTAGTGCCACTGGGCCTCCCTGCCACTTCTCTGAATTCTCTGCAAACCACATTTCTACTTGGCCAGCTGTGTGCTGGGGGCTTCCCTGGTTGCTCAGTGGTCAAGAATCTGCCTGCCAATCCAGGAGACACAAGTTCAGTCCCTGGGTCTAAAATAACCTCTGGAGAAAGAAATGGCAGCCCGCTCCAGTATTCTTGACCCAGGAAATCCCATGGACAGAGGAGCCTAACCAGCTACATTGCTTGAGGTCGCAGAGTAGGAAACAGCAATAGCTGTGTCCCACTAGTCATGATCAGTAGGGGGTGCAAGAGAGTGACTGTGAGGCTGCAAGAGGAGGCGGGCGCTTGCTCCTTTCTCTTGTCCCTTTCAGGCTCAGTGAAGCTGGTGGTGGCAGCAGCAGTTCCTTCCTGTGTCAACAGATAAGTTTTCAGCATTTGCAGAAAATGGCTTATCGCATATTCCACCCCTTGCCCCACTGACGCCAGATGCAGCCAAGCGACATCCCCCGTAAAGATTCTTGAGTTTCAATTCCAGGAATCCTCCTCTGAGTTTCTAAGGTTTAACAAAAGTTCCAGTCTTTTTTATTTTGTTCCTCCAGGCCTTCAAGGTGGTGGCTACTTTTCTGCGGTTGTAACATCTTGAAACTTTAAGACCATCTTCTTTTCCTTCTCCTTTAACTAGGTAACAACTTTCTACTTTGCTAATGATTCTTGATATTAAATTCTTTCTGTTTAAAAAAGTGGTGTATCTCTGTCTTGTGATGGAAATCTGACTGATACTAGCTGGTGTTGGAAACGATTTCAGTTGCCTGTTCCCTCCTCTGCACCCACTGTGAGGCTTCCTAGGTGATGATGTTCCTGTTTGGGTGCCCTGATTGGCAGGTCCCATGCACACCCCTGGATTCTCCTCCTGGGTTCTGCAGCCTTCTCCCTGTGGTTTTCATGCTTGTCACAAGCTCCAGTTACCACTTCAGCCCCCATTCTGATCTCGGGGGACCCAGGCTCAAGTCCCCAACATCCACCCATGTACCATAGTTCACAGCCTTCTGTTCGGACTTTCCAGACCCCCAAACCTATGTTAAGTTCTCTGTTTGCTAACAACTGGTTTCACGCTGGGAAGGTTTTGTTTTATAGATTTTTCTGATTTCTGTGATGTGTAAGTACTCCCACCAGGACCAATTTCACTGAATGTAGAGTGGGGGCTGGAAACACAGTAGTTCTCTATTATATGGGCTTCCTAGGTGTCTCAGTTGTAAAGAATCTGCCTGCAATGCAGGAGATGCAGGTTTGATCTCTAGATCAGGAAGATCCCCGAGAGAAGGAAATGGTGAACCGCTGAGTATTTTTGCCTGGAGAATCCCATGGACAGAGAAGCATGGGGATTATGGTCCATGGGGTCGGGCAAAAGAGTCGGGCATGACTTAGTAACTAAACAACAAAACAACTCTATTATACAGTAGTTTCATTGTAAGGATAAAATAGACACCATATCTAGTGTAAATAATAGAAATACATAGTGAAATAATTAAAAATTATGAGTTTTGAGTAGATTCTTTCTTTAATGTAATTTATTTAGTTGTTTGGGCTTCCCTGGTGGCTCAGCAATGAAGAATCCACCAGTAATGCAGGAGCCACAGGAGACATGAGTTTGATCCCTGGATCAGGAATATCCCCCGAAGAAGAAAATGGCAACGCACCCCAGTATTCTTGACTGGGAAATCCTATGGACAGAAGAGCCTGGTGGGCTACAATCCATAGGGTTGCAAAGAGTGGGACACGACTGAAGCAACTTAGCACACATACACACATTTAGCTGTTTTTGCATTTAACTTGCATTTTTATTGTCTCTACTTGACAACTGGGTCACAGAATTTCTGAAAATTTAATAAGCTCCCACCAGCCAATGAGAGCTAGCTGTGATATAGCAAGGGTCAATGCTGTATCTACAAAGTGTCCCCCCCAGTATCCATGGAACCCTGAAGCTATGGAGGCCAAGCACGATGTGAAAACCACCTCTCTGAGGACCAATAAACTCAGGCCATCATTCTATTTCATGCCATCACCACAGCAACACATCTCAAATACAAGTCAGTGATTTGCGGGAGTACCCTGCAAGGCATATAAACACAGACACCCCAGAACTCCAGGGATACCAGCCTCCTACCATTATAAAAGGATCCTGGACTTCACTGGTGGGCCTGTGGTTAAGAATCCACCTGCCAACGCAGAGTACACAGGTTCAATCCCTGGTCCAGGAAGATTCCACATGCTGATGAGCAGCTAAGCACACGCCACAAATACTGAAGCCCAAGTACCTGGAGCCTGTGCTCCTCAGCAAGAGAAGCCGCCACAGTAGGAAATGTGTGCGTCGCAACTGGAGTAGCCCCTGCTAGCCACAACTTGAGAAAACACATGGCAATGAGACCCAGTGTAGCCAAAAATCCAAATAAATAAATCAAAAAGGATCCCTCGGCCTTTACACAGAATGGCTGCAACCACGCCCCAACACAACCAATGAGTGAATATTTTATAAAGAAACAGGTAGTGGAGATGCAGCTGTCACAAAGCAAAGGCGGAGAACACAAAGAGAAAAGCCAGTTCGCACTTCCGTGAGGACTTCTCTGGGTCGCAAACATGAGAAATATCAACAGTCATGACTGTGATGTGAATCACTGCTTCAACTCTTGGTGTTTATAGAATGAAACCCTTTAAACTGGGCTCCCCGTTATTTCAAATGTCTTTCCTGAAATGTCTGTGCATACTTTCAGGGAACTCTAGGAACAAATTCTTGGGTTTCATCAAAATGAAAGGGATAAAGCTTTCACCGGATTTAATACCTGAATAATAAGAAATCAAGTTGTAACTGTGAATGAATTCCAGAAACAAATTAGCTGCTGATTTTGCAAGGCAGTTCAGGTCAGGAACAGCTAATGTTTGCCACATGGTAGGCACTGGTCGAAGTGCCACCTACCCAAAGAGGTAAGCACTATTTTACCCCCATTTTACAGATGAGTACATGGAGGCATGGAATTTAACTTTCTAAGGTCACACAGTTAGTAATGGCACAGGCAGGCATTCAACCCACCCCGTCTGAGTTTACAGCCCCTTCACCATTGTACTGCGCTGACTTCTTCTCAAAGCCACTTAACCCTTGCTACTAAGAACTTTCTAGAGCCAGAAGCTGCAAGAAAGAATCTTGAGAATTTTCCATCTCCCCCTTTCCTGCCCCATCTCCATACATTCTTACTCCTGATTTCACACAGCCTATTGGTTTTGAAAGTTTTACTTTATGATTATTACTGGCTGTGCTCAGTCTTCTTTGCAGGGCGAGGTCTTTCTCTTGCTGTGGTGCGTGGGCTCTCTAGTTGTAGAGCAGGCTTAGTTGCCCTGCGGCACATGGGCTCTTAGTTCCCCGACCAGGGATTGAACCCGCATCCCCTGTGTTGGAAGGTGGATTCTTAACCACTGGACCACCAGCCAAGTCAAGACTTAATCTTTCATTCAGAAAACAAAGACAGTGTCATCTGCCTGACACCCCTCCCAAACTTTTCTGACCCATGGTCTCACAAATGAAAGAATCCAAGCTGGATGCGTGGTTTTCCCCCAGATGATATTAATACCAATAGCTAATGTCCATGGGGTGCCTACCATGAGCTGGGATGAGATATATTTAGCAAGTGGTGGTCAGTAGCATCATTTATCACACTACCTCCCCATGTTTACTCTCAAAACTATACTCAGATGTAGGTTTCATTTTTACTGATGAGGTGACTGAGGCTCCTTAAAGTTACAGTGCCCTGGAAACATCCCTTGGCTAGGTGGTGGCCAAGCAGAGATGTCAACTCCAGCCTCACCCTTCTGCCTGCTCCTTCTCAAGAGCACTTCTCTGTGAGGAGGAGCCATGTTGGAGGGAGCCCCCAGGCACACATTACTCGAGTTACGCTTAACTACTGCAGAGACTTATTACGCATTTTCATCTTCTTAGTGCTTTCTAATTAAAAAGGAGGGGAACACAGTGATCTTTTTGCTCTGTAACTTCTGCTTTCTCAGAGTGGAAGGCAGAGGGCCCCCAACGAGAGCCTTTGCATAATAGAGCTCATTGTATTGCAATCAGCTGTTTAAGTGCAGAGTTCTCCAAGGTCCTTTTTTACTAGAGAGAGTTAATTAACAACAGTCACTAATCACTTCCCAGAGCTCCGTCTTGATTATCAAGAATATGTGAATCTACTTAGTCACCTAAAAATTTAAAGTGTGCCCTTACTGTAACAGGGTTTAATTAATGGTAATAATAATATTATTATTCCTATTTAACATCAATGGAGTGCTTACTAAGGACCAGGTGCTCTGCTATGTGATTTTTATTTAATCCTCACAAGAACTTAAATTAGAATCAGACACTGTTGTTTTTCTTTCCACCTTGCCCATGAAAAGCCCGAAGTGAAGGCTAAGGTGAAAATTAAAGTTGAAGCTTGACCCTAGGTGTATGAAAGCCCAGGGCCTTGATGGCCTCCACATCCTAGGGGATAATAAATCATTTTGTTTTATATTATAACAAAACACTCCTTTACTAACCTAGCAGAGCTCAGAGTCATGACATCTAAGAAAATGAAGACACTTATAGCAATAAACTGAAGTTACCAACCACTTGTGGGCTTCCCAGGTGGCGCAGTGGGTAAAGAATCAACCTGCCTATGCAGGAGATGCAGGAGACGTGGGTTTGATCCCTGGGCTGGGGAGCTCCCTGGAGGAGGAAATAGCAACCCACTCCAGTATTCTTGTCTGAAGAATCCCATGGACAGAGGAGCCTGGTGGGCTACAGTCTATGGGGTCACAAAGAGTTGGACATTACGAAGTGCACACACATACACATGGACACACACCAACCTATTAACTTTAACTAGACCACCTGACCTGCCTCTTGAGAAACCTGTATGCAGGTCAGGAAGCAACAGTTAGAACTGGACATGGAACAACAGACTGGTTCCAAATAGAAAAAGGAGTACATCAAGGTTGTATATTGTCACCCTGCTTATTTAACTTATATGCATGAGGAACGCTGGGCTGAAAGAAGCCCAAGCTGGAATCAAGATTGCTGGGAGAAATATCAATAACCTCAGATATGCAGATGACACCACCCTTATGGCAGAAAGAGAAGAGGAACTCAAAAGCCTCTTGATGAAAGTGAAAGAGGAGAATGAAAAGGTTGGCTTGAAGCTCAACATTCAGAAAACAAAGATCATGGCATCTGGTCCCATCACTTCATGGGAAATAGATGGGGAAACAGTGGAAACAGTGTCAGACTTTATTTTTGGGGGCTCTAAAATCACTGCGGATGCTGACTGCAACATGAAATTAAAAGACACTTACTCCTTGGAAGGAAAGTTATGACCAACCTAGATAGCATATTAAAAAGCAGAGACATTACTTTGCCAACCAAGGTCCATCTAGTCAAGGCTATGTATGGTTTTTCCCGTGGTCATGTATGGATGTGAGAGTTGGACTGTGAAGAAAGCTGATCGCTGAAGAATTGATGCTTTTGAACTGTGGTGCTGGAGAAGACTCTTGAGAGTCCCTTGGACAAGGAGATCCAACCAGTCCATTCTAAAGGAGATCAATCCTGGGTGTTCATTGGAAGGACTGATGCTAAAGCTGAAACTCCAATACTTTGGCCACCTCATGCGACGAGTTGACTCACTGAAAAAGACTCTGATGCTGGGAGGGATTGGGGGCGGGAGGAGAAGGGGATGACAGAGAATGAGATGACTGGATGGCATCACTGACTCTGTGGACATGAGTTTGAGTGAACTCCGGGAGTTGGTAATGGACAGGGAGGCCTGGCATGCTGTGATTCATGGGGTCGCAGAGAGTCGGACACGACTGAGTGACTGAACTGAACTGAACTGAAGGAAACATTTCCAAGACCTTTGAGCTTGGGTCAATCCCAGCTAAGCCCATGGCAAGTAGCAATCAGTTCTCCCCGTTGGCGCCCCTAAGACTAAAACCTGGACAGGACAGTATGCTGGTGGCCTCTGAGTGGCCAAGTGGAAAGCCAGCTGAGTGGTGCAATCTATTAACCTTTCTAGCTGAGTGGTACAATCTATTAACTCTTGGTCTTCACTGAACAGATCCTTCAGGACCAATAATCTGGGAACCAAACAAAGAATTTAGGATTAGAAAAGGAGTCCCCAACCTCTGGGATCTAAAGCCTGATGATCTGAGCTGATGTAATAATAGTGTGTTAGTCACTCAGTTGTGTCCAGCTCTTTGTGACACCATGGGTTGTAGCCTGCCAGTCTCCTCTGCCCATGGAATTCTCCAAGCAAGAATACTAGAGTGGGTTTTCATTCCCTTCTCCAGAGGATCTTCCTGATTGAGGGACTGAAACTGTGTCTCTGGCAAATCTCAGGATTCTTTACCACCTGTACCACCTGGGAAGCCCCAGGGGCCAGGAAGGGGTGTTTATGGGGGAGGGATACCAAGCTGAGTATGAAATTCTTGCCAACCATAGTTCCTAGGGAGATAAAGTTCAGTGTGGAATTGTCTGTGGAATTCTCCAGGCAAGAATACTGAAGTGGGTTGCCATTCCCTCCTCCAGGGAATCTTCCTGACCCAGGGATCGAACCTGTGCCTCTGATGTCTCCTGCATTGGCAGGCAGGTTCTTTACCACTAGCACCACCTGGGAAACCCAGTCTCTACCATACATGGTAGAAACAGTAATATTGATTATGAAGTGCTGCCTTAGACCTTGCTGGAAATAGTTTATTAGTACATGAGCTGAACTTCCTTCTGAAAATTTGAAAACTTCTGAACTCTGGAAATGGTCTGACTTCAAGGAGTCTTAGACCAGGCAGTGTAGACCTGAATGTAGGACCTGCTTCTTGGGGTGGTGGGCTGATGGGACATTCTCTGTAGAATAGCACAGAGCACATGGAAAGGGCTCCACGAGTGTGAGCTGGGCACAGTGTGACCTGGCACCACACTGGGGTCCATGTCTCATTCCACTCCCCTCCCACCTGACCTTGATGAACTGCATAACATTTCTCAGGCTCCTTGTGTGAAGTGAAGATGATGGCCATTATGCCAACTAAATCAGTGAATGCATGCAAGTGAGTGAGTGAAGTCGCTCAGTCGTGTCCGACTCTTTGCAGCCCTGTAGACTGTAGCCCATCAGGCTCCTCCGTGTGGTATATCACAAATACTAGTGGTAGCTATTCTTATAATTATTGCACTCTGACATAGATTAAAATTACTCTTTTATAAAGGATACAGCAATAGAGCAAAACTCAGAAAACAAGGTAGTTAAACCTGTGTTGGTATTTCGAGAATTTTACAGAGAATAAAAAGGCTACCCAGTGTATTAATCTAAGCTGACCTTTTGTGCCTTTTTAAATCAGATTAAAGTACTTTTTCATTAAAACAGTTTTAGTTTGTTTTCATGTAATGTTCTTGATGGATTCCCCACCCCCAGAAGTTCTAAGACAAAAACAAGAATAAAAGGGTTATTTCTTGTTTTCACCAATACAAGCTGTTTCAGAGGAACAGGTGAGGATGGGAAGACTGGAGTAACTCAATAAGGATGCTGTTCTCAGGACTGTAGGATTCAGCACTTTCTAATCCCTTCCACCCTTGGTGGGGTGGCTGTGGACATGTGCCACTCACTCCCAAGAGAACTTGCTGCTTGCTGGGAGTGTCATTGGTGGATAACTCCACATTCCCTCCAATTACATTCATAACATGTGTGCCAAGACCTCTCTTCCTCCATATGGCTGACAAGTCCTAGTGCCAGGCCATTCCTGCCATCAACATGAGATTACTTTAATGGGCACCTATCGCTGTGGATGCCCCCTTGTGCTGGCTGTTACTTTCTTAGAACTGCAGTCTGAAGCTTGTTCAACCCAATCCTTCCTCCCCTCTCTTCTTGTACAGGTATCTGATCTTTAATTGGAATCTAAAGACTCTCCTTGCCCAGTTGTGCTTTCTCCCCCCTTTTTAGTCAGAGACAATCCCCCCAAGTAAATATCTTGCTCATCTAATCACTTCTAATTCCATCTTGGTGTTTGCTCCTTAATGACCCGAACTAACACAAAGGACCTGGACTTTATTTCCCAGAATCCCTTGCCTTGGGAGTTATGGATGCTATTGAGGTTTTGCCCCTGACATGTTCTTGCAGAAGATTTGGAAAGGAGAAGGAAGAAGGGAGGCATTAATCTCCGTGTAGCTGACAATTGAGCTTCAGCAGATTTGGGATTTTTCAATAACCCAACTCCACATTCCACTGTTGAATCACCAGGCTCATGGACTCAGGATGCTGACATTGGCAGCAGCAGAGAGCCTCAGATCACAATTGCCATGGCAGGATTTCAGAGCTGTGCAGCAGCATCTCTTTAGAGCCTGCCCTTCCAATTTTTCCCAATAATTTCATAAGCACCCGTTTTTAAAAATTCTATATCTTTCTGTTTAAAACACCTGAGGTGATTTTCATTTCTTGAACTAAATGCTGACTGATACAGCAAATGGATTTGTAAGTTGCAAAGTTAACTTGTTTATGCTCAGGGAAAATACTTAATAAAAGCTGTTACCTTCTAAGAGCTTCTCCAGTGGCTCAGTGGTAAAGTATCCACCTGCAATACAGGAGATGCAATTAGATCCCTGGGTTGAGAAGATCCCCTGGAGGAGGGCATGGCAACCCACTCTAGTATTCTTGCCTGGAGAATCCCATAGACAGAGGAGACTGACTGGCTGTACTCCGTGGGATTACAAAGAGTTGGACATGACTTAGTCACTAAGCATGCATGCATACACATTACCTTCTAAAAGCTGGAAGTCAGACTATATACCTACCAAACTACTAACTCAACAGGAAGGGATTATAAGGATGTAGAGGAGTCCTTTGTGCTGGCTGCTCCTCATAAGGTGTTTCAAGAAAAATTGAGCTCCAGCAGGGATTTGCCAGAGGGCAAGCAAGATGGAAGGGAAGAAGTCATCCAGGGATTAAAGTTTTCACTGTGTCAGAAAAGGCAACAAATATATACCTGGTTTCCTTGAACCAATCCTTGAGATAATCCTTATTTACATAGGCAAAAGTGTTTCAGTTTGAAAAATAAACTACATGGCCATCCTATTTATGCCCTAAATAGCTAGAGAGAGGGGACTACTGTTCAAAACATTTTTCAAAGACCTATTGAATTGAGATCTTTTAGTTAAAATGGCAAGCCACTCCAGTACTCTTGCCTGGAGAATCCCATGGATGGAGGAGCCTGGTAGGCTGCAGTCCATGGGGCTACAAGTCAGACATGACTGAGCGACTTCACTTTCACTTTTCACTTTCACACATTGGAGAAAGTAATGGCAACACACTCCAGTGTTCTTGCCTGGAGAATCCCAGGGAAAGGGGAGCCTGGTGGGCTTCTCTCTATGGGGTCACACAGAGTCGGACGCGACTGAAGTGACTTAGCAGTAGCAGTAGCAGCAATTAAACAGTAAGTCAAACAAAAGTAGCCCTCAGTGACTAAGGATCAAGTGAAGATGCTGCCTTTCAACTCAACTTAGTGTTTTAACAGGCTTTAGTGTGTGGAGCTATCAAACTGTGGAAGTGAAACCTAGCCGGACCCTAAGGTCCTTCCCACTGTGCCCTCTGCCTGACTTTTGTCTCTAGAAGAACTTTAGTCAAGGAAGATTAATTAGAGAAGTGAGAAGATGCAGAAGCAAAGGCAAACAGTCAAAGAAGACCAAATAATAGAGTGGTCATTAAGCACAGCCAAGGACCTTTAGGTCCTTCTCGAGCGCTATGGATAATATTCTGAGCCATGTCCTGTGAGCTGTCTTATAGATACTTAAACCCCCACCAGATGGAAGAAGTTAACCACATGATGACCAGACTATAGCCGTGACCTAACCTGCAACAATTGGAAGAATTGGCCACAAGGAAATGAGAACAAACTGACGCTGCAACTGAAGATTAACTGTACTTAAAACAATCAAGATGACGCTGGTCAGACCACTTCATGACTGTCACCTGACTGTGCTGTTTCTGCATGTAGCCCCCTCCCTCCCCCTCTAACCCATTGATTGTCAGGATAGGGGGTGAAAGAGTTGGCCTTTGGACAGGCATCCGCCCATCCCCTAGGTTTCCAGTATCCAAAATAAAGCGAAATTTCCTTTCCATCAACCTGGCCTCTTTATTGGATTTTCAGTGGCAAGCAGCTGGACCCTTCAGCTACAGAAGTGTGATGGGTATAACAGCAAGGTGGGCTTAAGGTAATGTCTAGGAGAGAACTTGGGGAGGGCTTCCGGCATACAGAACTCGCTAGACTCAAATGGAGTTGTATTGCCAGTGAAATTATAAAACTTGTTTGCAGACCCTGCGGATTTTTAAGCAAGTCCCGGATCCTCCAAATTCTTACGTATATCATAAGCTGTAAAAGCTGTGTCATGTCCAGAGGTGTCTTACACTGCGGAAACTGCTTCAGATGTGAATGCGGTGAAGAAGGGAACAACAGGAGGAAGCTCTCAAGGTCAGGGTCAGGGGATGCAGACGAATATGGCTAGCAGAGTTTTTCCAACAGAAAAGAGCCAGCACGAAACCAAGTGGCTAATTCCCCTGCAGCTTAACACTCAGAAAACCTTTGGGGATAGGTAAAAACAAGCTCCATTTTATAGATGAGGAAACTAAAATTCAGACAGTTTGACTGATTTCTCCAGGACAGCACACAATTGACTGTGCAGATTTAAAGCAGGTTGCTCTGACTCTTGAATGGATGCTCTTTCCAGTGAGGTCAGCCATCTCTCTATCCAGGGAGCTTCAATCTGAGGATGCAGTTAATAATGCACCTGCTCGGGAGATGCCTGCTTGTCTAACCTGCCCTGAACATTCATGGGACTCACTGCTCAATCCACCAGGAGAGGAGAAGTGCTCCCATTACTTGATTTATTTGCCTTATTTCTGAACAGAATAAAGTACTCACCACTGGCATGACTGGCCTCCTTATTTCATACCAGATTTGTTCTAAATGACTTCAGGCTGTTTCCCAAAAAAGCCAGACTTAAAGGACAAAGATTTGCCACTGCACAAGTTATTCAAAAGAAACGTTTTAGGCTCTGGCCACATTTAACCTCTATCTCTGAAAGCTACTGGGCAATTGAAAAAGACAAGGGGATCACTTTTCACTGGGTCTGAAGACCCCATTTTTAGCTACCTGAAAAAGGGACACTGTAACCTGAATCAGTTCCAGGGGACATCTTTTAATGACCAAGAATATCAGTGACAGAGCCAATGCTTCTCTCCAAATGCCAGATTAATAATTGGACACAAACTTCCCTGGTGGCGCAGTGGTTAAGAATCTACCTGCCAATGCAGGGACACAAGTTTGATCCTTGGTCCAGGAAGATCCCACATTCTGTGGGGCAGCTAAGCCCGTGTGCCACAGCTACTCAAGCCCTTGTATCTAGAGCCCATGCTCTGCAACAAGACAAACCACCACAATGAGAAGTGCACGTATCGCAACTAGAGTGTAGCCCCTGATCACCACAGCTAGGGAAAGCCTGCACAAAGCAACAAAGACCCAGCACAGCCAAAAAATAATTTAAAAATTAAAAAAAATTAATTGTACAACATTGTAGCACCCCTGCAACTCCTCTTCTAAAAATTAAAATGAAACTGATATCAAGGGATATTTTATTTGTGTATCTTGACTTTATAAGCAGTAATAAGGACTGTAGTTGACTCCTGAAAGGGGCAACCTAAACCTCTGTAAGGTCTCAAACCCAATCTGTCCCACTTCAGATGATGCCCACTTGCCAGTCTCTGTCCCTTTTACAAATGATCTTTTTTTTTTTTAACTAAGAAAGGATGTTTTGAAGGCAGTTGAGTTTTCAGAACAGTAAATGATAATATGACCTCAGAGCAGAAAGGTTATAAATTACACGCTGTGATAGCCTGGCCTCAGTACATCCTTGAGTTCTTATGGAGAAGTCATTGTATAGCAGTGAATAACGGGTAGAACACACAGTGTTTTTCTTCAGAGTTCACAATGCTCCATTCGTTCTTTACTCACAAAGCATTCACCAAACTATGTGAAGGGCACATTTGAGGCCCTTCTTTTAATGACCAAGAATATCAGTGACAAAGCCAATACTTCTCTCCAAATGCCAGACTGGACACAAGTTTGCAGGGACAAGACACGAAGCGATTATGCCTCAAGTAATCATTATTACTTATCAACAGAAAAAAAAACAACCCACATTTGTGGGTACAAACTCTAAAACTACTGGGTCAAAAGCCCACTGCAAACACCAGACCATTCTATCCCATGACAAATCTAACAAAGATCTTGCACAAACCTGACTGCATATGGAGCTTGTCGATATGCATACAAAATAAATCAGTTCACAAAAAGATAAGACCTTAATCTTCCACCATATTTTGGGGGTGATCCATAAAAATTAAATTAAATCTGTACTTTCCCTATTCACTGGGTTAGATTATTAATAGGCTTGGATACATCTTGATTGGATCCTAAGCATAAGCTGAAAACTGAGAAGACAGGTTTTGTCCATGTGAAATAGTTAATATTGGGGGAGCAACTTAAAAGGGGTTCCCAAGCATAGTTGAGAATTTTGGGCAAAAAGAGATAAATCTTACAAAGTATTTTGTGTGTGTGTGTGTGTGTGTGTGTTTTTAAGAATAGGAATACACTGCAAATACTGAATTGCCAGAGGCCTGGAAGAGTTTATTCTGCCACTTCTCTCTGGTCACTGGTTCATTGCTTTGGTGTGCAAGGCAATTTCGAGAACGTGAAGCACCTTCTTGCAACGTCTCACTCTTAGGGTTGTCCTACATAGCGTATCTGGGGGTGTCTATTATATTGCTGCTGCTGCTGCGTCACTTCAGTCGTGTCCGACTCTGTGTGACCCCATAGACGGAAGCCCACCAGGCTCCCCCATCCCTGGGATTCTACAGGCAAGAACACTGGAGTGGGTTGCCATTTCCTTCTCCAATGTGTGAAAGTGAAAAGTGAAAGTGAAGTCGCTCAGTCGTGTCCGACCCTTAGCAACCCCACCAACTGCAGCCTACCAGGCTCCTCCATCCATGGGATTTTCTAGGCAAGAGTACTGGAGTGGCTTGCCATTGCCTTCTCCAGTCTATTATATTGGGCAGTCCACATCCCCTAAATGTATGCACACTCAAGATGAGATGATGGGAAAGACATACCCCATCACCATCTTTCCTTCTCTTTCATTGCCTGCCTCCCTAGTTCTTAGAGCCCTCCATGCTTGGCCAGCACATCCTCCACCTCCATCCATACAGTGGCTCAGTGAGTCACCTCTTCTCCAGTGGCCCTCAGATTCCTCCAGCAGGTGAATTCTCTCTGACCACTCCAGAGATCGTTTTATCAACAAGGGGAAAATTGAGCTGGAGTAGCCAAGGGACTCTGGAAGCCTGCACATAGCTGTTTGAGATGAAATGTTCTCAGTACAACGTGGGAACTCTTCTGGTGGTGGCTGTCCCTGCCAGCCACTGTGCTACAGAATGCAGCCCCTTTCCCCTCCTGCGAGGTGGAGAGAGTGAGCCGATGGGGAATTCCAGCTCCTTCCTTTTAATCTTCCATTATTTCTTCAACCTGTTTCCCAAACTTCAGGAGGTGAGGGAGGGCTGCTGAGTGGACTAAAGGAGGAGAGACTCACACCCTGCCGCTCAGCACACAGGGCCATTCCCTTCTCCTCTTTACACTTCCCCTCAAGAGCCTTACCCTTGCTTCTCCAGAGCCCCTTCTCTGCTTGAAAAAATGGAGCTCCTTTAGTTATACCAGGAGTAGGTAACTAAGGCTGGGGAGCCACCTTAGACCCCCACTGAGCCTGGTTTTATTAGTTTGATGTTACTCCTAACACAATTTTGTGCCCTGAGATGGTGCAAGTGCACAGTCCCTCAGGAATGATTATGTGGTGCTGGAAATCCCATGGACAGAGGAGCCTAGCAGGCCTGCAGTCCATGGGGTCGCTAAGAGTCGGACACAACTGAACGACTTCACTTTCACTTTTCACTTTCATGCATTGGAGAAAGAAATGGCAACCCACTCCAGTGTTCTTGCCTGGGAAGGGGGAGCCTGGTGGGCTTCCGTCTATGGGGTCGCACAGAGTTGGACACGACTGAAGTGACTTAGCAGCAGCAGCAGCATTTCTGACTCATCATCCTATGGACTGTAGCCCACCAAGCTCCTCTGTCCATGGGATTTCCCAGGCAAGAATACTGGAGTGGGTATTTATTTCCTTCTCCATGGAATCTTCCCCACCCAGGAATCGGATCTGCCTCTTTTGCATCTCCTGCATTGCAGGCAGCTTTTTTACCACTGAGCCACCAGGGCAGCCCCCAGGGGTAAACGTTAGTACCTGCCTATTCTAGCATCTTTCTAAATGACTAGAAGATAGCTAAGAGGGAAGAGTCCAAGATTTCCAGTCTCTGGATATTCATCAGGGCTCTAAGAAAGCAAATGGAAAGAGATGGATCTCAGAAAGGATTTACAAAACAGGATACCAGAACAAAGAAGTTTGGGATGACTTTTAACAGAGGTAAATGTGAAATAAATGCTTTGGGTTAAGAATAAATCCAGATTGGAAGCAAGAATTAAGAGCCAGAGCTACTGGTAAAAAATGGGCTCCAGAAGACTGCTGAGTTGGGGTATTAAGATTTATTACACACACGCACCAGACACACACATACACAAAACCCCAGAGAGGTGGGTACTATTTTTATTATTCAGTTTAGCACACTGAGGTACAGAGAAATTAAGTAACTTGGCCAATGTCACACGGCTAGTAAATAACAGTGTGTGTTAGTCTCTCAGTTGTGTCTGACTTTTTGCAACCCCATTAACTGTAGCTGGCAGGCTCCTCTGTCCATGGAATTCTTCAGGAAAGAATGTTGGAGTGGATAGCCATTTCCTTTTCCAGGGAGTCTTCCTGACCTAGGGACCAAGCCCAGATGTCCTGCACTGCAGGCAGATTCAATACCATATGAGCCACCAGGGAAGCCCCAGTACGTAACAGAGTTGGATTCAAACCCAACAATCTATTGTCTTGAGTTTGCTTTTTATTTTTCCAACATTATACAAAAAAATTCATTGATAACCTATGTCCATACTATTTAGTGTCAATAATTTTGACAACCTTGTTTTATCCATATATGTGTATTAGTGCATCTTTTTTCCTGAAACATTTAAAAGTAATTTTTGTGACAGTTTGAAATGGAGCTGGACCCTCATCCACACACTCACACTCACACACACACCGTGTTCTCCACCAGCCTTTTGTCTGTGAAAAACTTAAGCCAAACAATAAGTTTAATCAGAGAAGTGAGAAAATGTAGAAACAAAGCTAAACAGTCAAACAAGACTAAATAATAATAGTTTAGCCCTTAAGTAAAGTCAAGGACCTTTAGTTTCTCCTCAAGTGCTATAGATAACATTCTGAGCCGCATCCTGTGAGCTGTCTTATAGATACTGAAAGCCCACCAGGTGAAAGGAGTTAACTAAGTGATGACCACACTGTCAGCGGTAAAGAATCTGCCTGCCGATGCAGGAGATGCAGGAGACGTGGGTTTGATCTCGGGGTCAGGAAGATCCTTGGAGGAGGAAATGCACCCTACTCCAGTATTCTTGTCTGGAACTTATGTACAGAGGAGCCTGACAGGCTACAGTCCATAGGGTCGCAAAGAGTCTGACACGATGGAGTGAGGGGAGGAGACCAGACTATAGCCATGGCATCAGTTCAGTTCAGTTCAGTCGCTCAGTAGTGTCCGACTCTTTGCTGCCACAAATCTGAGAACTGGCCTCAAAACCAATCCTGGAACCAAAGACTAACTATACTGAAAACAATCAAGTTGACGTTGATCAGACCACTGCATGAGTAATTTCAAGATGACTGTCAGAGCTGACGTGCTGGAAACCCCCACCACCTGGATTGTTGGCAGGTAAGTCAGCCTTTGGGTCGGAGGAGTCCACCCTCTCCACAACCCCCATCATCCCCATGTTGCTGGCTTCGGAAATAAAGCGAACTTTCCTTTCCACCAACCTTACCCTTTCATTGGATTCAGAGAGGTGGGCAGCCAGACTTCAGTACCAGTTTTCCAGGGCCCAAGGTGAGGCTGCACTCTCGCGATACCTGGCTCCCTGCGGTTTTCCGAAGTAGAGCGGCGGCCATGATGCTGGGCTGGGATGGTTGCAAGGAGCCTGCTGATCCCGACTAGCTGGCCCTGAGGGAGGGATTTGGGGTGACGTCCTAGCAGCTGCTGAAACCATTTGTTTCAGGGATCCTCCCTGTTTCTCCCTGGTTCGGCATTGACTGCCAACTTAACGCTTTTCCTTGGTGGAACGGAAACAGGCATTTGGAAGAGCTGACGAGCTCCAGAACAAAGCCCACCGGTATGCACCTGGGATGCATTAAGCTCAAAGTACTGTTTGGGCATTTTGCTAATTGGCCCTGATGCGTGTCTGACGTTGAGACCATTTGCGAACAGGAAGTGCAATTGAGCGTTCTTGCCAATAGGTTGTCACCTGTGAGGTGTGGGGAAACATTTGTGAGCACGAAGGGCTATCTGGGCATTTTGCCAATAGGTTCTGCTGTCTGTATGCCATTGAGGACCATTTGTGACCACTGAGTGTCATTTGGGCTTTTTTGCCAGTTGGTTCTGATGTATGTCTGACATCAAGCACTGTTTTTATTGGGAAAACGTTTGTTTGGGGCTCCATATTGGTCATCCTTCCCCAGGATTTGTGATAGTTCTGTCCTCTGATGTGTGAATGTATATTCCATTTGTGTGATTGGTATCTTTGTTGTCTTTTGTCAAATGGGAAATTCAGGTTCAATGCATTAGAAAATTTTTAGCTATAAAATTATGGCTCAAGAAAAGGATAGATGATTTTTTAACAATGTATGGCAGCAATATTCTTTAGACTCCAGTGAAAATTGGTTAAGATGAAACTCCTGTTGTGAAATTCCAAAATCGGTTCTTTTTGCATATGCAGTTAGAGAAAGCTAGTTTGATAAAATACTGTTTTCAGAATTCTGACTCTGAGAGAACAAAAATATGCCTAAGAGAAAGCTTGAATTGAACTCTTATCATATCCTTGAAATACAAATACAGTTCACTTTGCCTGAGACTTCAGCTTTGGGTTAATTAGTAGAACTTCAAAAGATCTTTGGGTTCATTAAACACATACTTTGTATCATATTAAATTGTGCTATGAGAAAAAAATGTATTTTTTGAGGTTATGGAATATGTTCTTAAGTTTGCCAATCAGAAAATGCTGGTATAATGTCCAAGGACTTTCTTCTTGGTTTTGTTAAGGTTTCTTAGAGGTTAAAAATAGTAGTACGTAATTAAAGATACTAAAATGATAAAGGAAGCATTTCAGTGTGTAAAGTAAGTAGGGTATGTAGGATATGCTGGCAAGAGAAGGTATAAAGACTGGTGATATTTTTATTGAGGAAAAAAGTAGAATAATTTTGTTCTAAAGCTGATTGGTAATATATGGGGAAAGTAACGGACAAATTAATATGAATCCAGAAAGTGATAAAAGATTTGTGAAAAAGAATTTTGGGAAAAGAATTTTTTACATTCAGGATTAAGAATTTAATTAGATAAATTATTTTGTTATTAATAATAAGCTGGCTCAAGACTGGAATTTGGTTTTCTTTCTCTGTGAAAAGAACAAAGTTTTCCTGGAATATTGAACTGCTTTTGATAACAGATTGTAAGTTTCTTCTGTGGCTAACTTTGAGTATTCCAGAAGGCCCCTGAGGCATCTCAGAAGAAATATTAAAGTAACTGGGATTATTTGGTACATTAAATTACAAGGAGAACATTGTCAAATAAAAGTGATAAAAAATCTTAGGTTATACTATGTGGGTAAATGTCATTAATATAAATGTTCTAAAAGTTATTAAACAAATACAGGTTTTTGATAACTTTCAGGTCATACTGCTAAACTGACTAAAACATTTAATAAGCTCCTGTGGAAAACTATTATTTTGCCTTTAACCATATTTTTGATGCCAGTGGTTAAAATGGAAAAAAAAATTGTCTAATAAAATTGTCACAGGGTATAACTACTCACAGTGTATATCACTGAGGAGTACCCAAGAAAAGGGAGATTTGAAATGGAGCAGAATGCTATGGTGCCCCCCAACATGTCCTAAGCCTGTCTATAGATGCCACACACCGCTCCTTACACTAAGGCATTCTTGTACATTACAACAGTATGGTTTATCACACCTGAAGTATTTTTATAGAAAATGTCTAGTAGCATCCATCATCCAATACCCAATCTATATTCAAATATCCCCAGTTGTTTTGAAAAGAAAGTTTTTTTTTTAAATTAGAGGCAAAATTAAAATTCACACACTAATTTTTCTAATATTTCTAAGAAAAGCTGCTCCATCTCATTTTTTCATGACATCAAATTTTTGAAAAGACCTGGCCAGTTGATATCTGGTTTTGTCTGAGTCTGCAATGAAAATACGGAACATTCTGTCCTTCAAGGGCAAAAATTCAAGTCACCCTAACACTGAGTTCACCCACTTTGCCTTCTGCCAAAACACATACCCTGCCCCTACATGGGAACTTCCTGTGGCCTCCTGCAGTCTACCATAATATTTGATATTTGTCTGTATTCAGTGAGTTTCTGAATTTATCTTTATATGCTTACTAGTATTATAAGTTCTTGCATAAGGCCTGGCACAGAGCAGATCCTCAGCATATGTTTCTAAATAAATAAGCTAAATTTCTCTTTTAACTCTTTTTAAAATTTCAGTATAAAAGCATTCAGAAAAGTGCATAAACTTTAAGTGAAGAGATTTAAGATCTTTTATGAACATACAACCTAGAACTGCCATCTGATCCAGAAAAAAACTATTTCTAGCCTGGCAGAAAGCATCCTCCTGCCTCTCCCAGTTCCCATTCACAAAGGTAGCCGTTGTCTGGATTTCTGTCATCATAGGTCAATTTAACCTTCTCGTGAACATATGAATAATAGAAGTTTTTCTGTGTGTGGCTCTTTCTCTCAAAAAAGTGTCTGCAGATTTATCCATATTGTTACATTGTTCTTCATAATTCAGAATTTATTATTCTTCAATGCTATGTAATATTTCACTGTGTGAACAAGCCTCAATTTATTCATTCATTGCTACTCTTTGGATTTATTTCCATTTTGGAGCTTTATGAAAGATGCTTCTAAAATGTTTTCCCATGTGCCTCTGTTGTGTATATATCTAGTAGTGGGATTTCTGGGTCATCATGAATGGACATGTTCTTCTCTAGTAGATACTGCCAAACAGTTTTCAAGGTATTTGTTCTTTAGTTTACACTTCCAAACGAGGTGACTGGGAGTTGATGTCTTCTACATGTTCTCCAACACTGGCTGGTGCTAGGCTTTTTAATTTTGCCTGTTCTGGGAAGTGTGTTGCGGCTTATCATTTGGCTTAAGTGTGTACTTTCCTGTTGTCACCTTTCTATGTTCCTATTGACCACAGAAATATTCTCATTTGTGAGATGCCTGCCCAAGATTTTTGTTGTTGAACATTCGGTTGATAATGTTTTCCTTAATTACTGATTTTGAAAAGTCCTGGATGCAGCTAATTTCTTTTTCTGTGACTTGTCCATGCACTGTATCAGTGGTGTCTTATGGACATTTAAGATAGTTTCCTGTTTTATTCTGGGAGCTTTATTGCTTTACCTTAATACATTTAGATTTGTGATCTACCTGAAATTTATTTTTCCCATTTAGATATCCAGTTTCTATATATATCATTTATTTAAAAGACATTCTAAACTCCAGTGGCAAAATTCTGTCATAAATTAGGAGACCGCAGATATGTAGACCTATTCCTGGGCTGTCTATTTTGTTTTTCTGGTTTATCTGTCTGCTGTTATAGTAACACCCCTCTGTCTTGATTACTGTAGCATTATAGTAAGTCTTGAAATATGAAATTAAAAATCCTTCAGTTTTACTCTATTTAAAGTTCTTTTTGTAATCTTCTTGGTGCTCTGCATAATCATATAAATTTTATAACTAGCTTGTTAATTTGTACAGAAATATCTACTGGGCTTTTGACTGAGATTTCATTAAATTTATGGATAAATTGGAGACAATTTGACATCATTACAGTACTTAATATAATCACAAATGTTATACACCACTCCATTTAGTTGTGTCTTTTAAATTTTATTTCAGTAATGTTACATGATTTTATAAGTAAAATCTTGTAGATTTTTCTTTAGATTTATTTCTAGGCATTATTTTTGGTGTTTATTATAAGTGTATGTTTTTAAATTTTCAAATTGTTCCTAGCATATAGAAATGAAATTTTATCTTGCCATCCTTAGATTATATCCAGCAATCTTGCTAAATTAACTTATTAAGTCTAATATGTTGCTTATTTTTTGAGTTATTTGTATATATTATCTACATATAGCATGTCATCTGCAAATAATGTTTTATTTCTTCATTTCCAATTTATGTTTCCATTATTTTCTTTGCTTTAATGCACTGGATAACACCTTCAGTAATATATTGAATTAAAATGGTGGTAGCAGAGATCCATGTCTTATTTCTGACCTCAGAGGCAAAGCTTTCAATATTTCATCAACACGAGATTTGCTGTATGTTTTTTTTTTTTTTTTTAATTATTTGTGTATTTGGCTGCCTCGAGTCTTAGTTGCAGCATGTGGAATTTTCACTGCATCACTCGGGATGTTTCATTGCAGTGCAGATTCTCTAGTTGTGGTGCCTGGGTTTCAGTAGTTGGGCTTCCGTATTTGTGGTACATGGTCTTAATTGCTCCTTAGCATTTGAGATATTAGTTCCCCAACCAGGGATTGAACCTGTATTCCCTGCATTGCACGGCAGATTCTTAACCACTAGACCACCAGGGAAATCCCTGCTATAGCGTTTTTATAGATAACCTTTCCTTTGTTAGATTAAGGCAGCTCTCCTCTATTTCTATTTTGCTAATAAGCATTTCTGTCATGGGTGAATGTGAATTATATTGCATATCTGATGCACTTAGGGCTTCCCAGGTGGCTCAGTAGTAAAGAATCCACCTGCATTGCAGGAGATGTGGGTTTGATCCCTGAGTTGGGAAGATCACCTGGAGAAGGAAATGGCGACCTACTCCAGTATTCTTGCCTGGGAAATCCCATGAACAGAGGAGCCTGGAGGGTTACAATCCATGGGGTTGCAAAGAGTCTGACACAACTTAGTGACTAAACAACAATCTGGTGCACTTACTGAGATAATCATATTATCTACCCTAGTTTTCCATTTGTTCAGTGAACTAATATTTAATTTTCAAATCCTAAACCAACCTTGCATTCCTGAGATAATCCAACCCAGATGAGATGTTTTATCCTTTTTATGTGTCATAGGTTCTAGTTGCTAATATTTTGTTTCTGACTTTCACATCTGAGTTAATGAAAGAGATGAAAAACAATGCTTTTCTTCTAATATATTTGCTCAAGTGTGTTATTAAGGCTATGCAACCCTCATAAAACAGGTTGGGAACAGGTTGGGAAGCATACCTGGTTTTTCTGCTTTTTTATGCATGCTCACTTCTCAAAATCAGAAGTCCATTTCCCCCTGGGTTTTTCTTAATCCTGTCTGCCTTAACAACCCTAAATTCCAATTTTATTTTATCCCCACTTGCAAGCCTTTGCTCTCTGTGCTCAGTGACATACGTCTTCAAATGTTCTGAGAGGGAGAGTGGAATGTGGAATTCACATTAATCTGTTCCTTTCCTTTTAGTATCGTAGCCCTTCAAGATATTTGGCTGCCCTGGTTGCTCTATGATGCTTTCAACAGTGTTTTAAAGTCCAGATTGTGTAAGTGTTGCTCCCAGGAGCAAGCTATCTACTGTAACCAAAAAGAGAAGTGCAATTCTTGTCTTTAAGGTTGGTGTCAGACTGGGTGGCCTCTCACTGCTCCGTTTTGAATGAAAGGCTACTCCGTGGCAGTGTCCACAGAATGAGGTGTGAGGAGCTTTGAAGCAGTGCTCGCACAGCCGGACTCTGCAGTCAGACGTGGGCTTGAGCTACAGCTGCGCCGAAACTAGCTGTGTGGCTTTGCGGAACTTTTCTCAACCTCAGTATACTCATTTTAGTATAGAATAATAGTATCACCCACCTCATAGGCTCATTGCAAAGGCTTAGTGAGAATATGAGGTGGTTTCCTAGTGCCTAGAGCATGGTAATCATACAAAACTCTAGTTGACACTGCGTTAGCATTCATTATTATTTGCACTGGTATCTATGCCCTTTTCAAACATTATTTATTTATTTAGCTGGGCCGGGTCTCAGTTGTGGCACACAGGATCTTTGATCTTCCTTGCAGCCTCTGGGACCTTTAGTTGTGGCATGTGAACTCATTTGTGGCATGTGGGATCTAGTTGCCTGACCAGGGATCAAACCCACGCCCCCTGAATTGGGAGCACAGAGTCTTAGCTACTGGACCACCGTAGAAGGCTCTGACATCTGTGCCCTTTTAGTATCTCTCTTCTTCAAACGTTTTTCAGTTGATCATTTACCCAAATGTAGAAAAAACTGGATTTATATTTCTTTATGTGCCTTCATATAATAGATGCTCAGTTAATCAGTTAATAGATTAATTGAAGAGATTCAATTCAGCACATTGCTAGTGATGACTTACTTCATACCATTGATTCTAAAATAATGGTGATTTCTATCAGGAGTATTAAATCATGACCTTATCAGCTGCTTTTCCTTTAGGCCAAATCTCATCTCAGTCCTTGAAACCATTTTAAGTGGTTGTCAGCCAGTCTCACCTCCATCCTAAAGCAAACCAGGAAGAACACAATACTTACAAGGAAAATGATAGAGTCCCAGTATCTCTAACGGCAGAGCCATCAGTTCAGTTCAGATCAGTTGCTCAGTCATGTCTGACTCTTTGCGACCCCATGAATCACAGCACGCCAGGCCTCCCTGTCCATCACCAACTGGTGGAGTTCACTCAAACTCATGTCCATCGAGTCGATGATGCCTTCCAGCCATCTCATTCTGTCATCCCCGTCTCCTCCCACCCCCAATCCCTCCCGGCATCAGATTCTTTTCCAGTGAGTCAACTCGTCGCATGAGGTGGCCAAAGTATTAGAGTTTCAGCTTTAGCATCAGTCCTTCCAATGAACACCCAGGATTGATCTCCTTTAGAATGGACTGGTTGGATCTTCTTGCAGTCCAAGGGTCTCTCAAGAGTCTTCTCCAGCACCACAGTTCAAAAGCATCAATTCTTCGGCGACTTTCTTCACAGTCCAACTTTCACATCCATACATGACCACTGGGAAAACCATAGCCTTGACTAGACGGACCTTGGTTGGCAAAGTAACCTCTCTGCTTTTTAATATGCTATCTAGGTTAGTCATAACTTTCCTTCCAAGGAGTAAGCGTCTTTTAATTTCCTGGCTGCAATCAGCATCTGCAGTGATTTTGGAGCCCCCAAAAATAAAGTCTGACACTGTTTCCACTGTTTCCCCATCTATTTGCCATGAAGTGATGGGACCAGATGCCATGACCTTAGTATTCTGAATGTTGAGCTTTAAGCCAACTTTTTCACTCTCCTCTTTCACTTTCATCAAGAGGCTTTTTAGTTCCTCTTCAGTGAACATAGACATTCTAGGAATCAGTGAACGAAAATTGACTGGAATGAGTGAATTTAACTCAGACGACCATTATATCTACTACTGTGGGCAGGAATCCCTTAGAAGAAATGGAGTAGCCATCATGGTCAACAAAAGAGTCCGAAATGCAGTACTTGGATGCAATCTCAAAAACGACAGAATGATCTCTGTTCATTTCCAAGGCAAACCGTTGAATGTTACAGTAATCCAAGCCTATGCCCCAACCATTAACGCTGAAGAAGCCGAAGTTGAATGGTTCTATGAAGACCTACAAGACCTTTTAGAACTAATACCTCCCCCCCGCAAAAAAGGGCAGAACCATAGCCATGCTGAAAAGAGAAGTGATTTTTCCCCATTGTGATTTCATATTCTGTCATCTTTAGGAAAAATAAATGGTTGTACTAGAGTGATGAGTTTCATAGGTAGCCTGACAAACGGACCCATAGACCATAACTGAAAAGGACACTCAGGTAGAAGGATCCAACTTTATCCTTGCTCACCCAACTGAGCTTATCATCACCCCAGCACTTGCGAAGTATTATCATTCCCCTGGCTAGAGCCCAAGGCTCCGTGGAACCTGAAATATGAGACCAGAGTATGGGATAGAAGGTGAGATATCTTGTGGAAGGAAGAGATGGATTTTCCCAAAGCTTGTCAGACTGCAAGGGCTTAAGAGGGCTGTACACTGTGGTCCTGAGGGTAGAAAGATCAGTTTCACACATGAAGATGAGTCCTCACAGAGCAGTGCTAAACTATACTAGGTTTGAAACATACAATTTGAGGGTCTTCACTGAAAAAAATATATAATACTTAAGATACAAAAGTTGCTTTCAAAGGTGATCATTTATTTAGACTGTGGAAGGAAATTACAACAGATCATGAATTTTAAAAAGCATTTAAACTGTGGATGTGAGAGTTGGACTGTGAAGAAAGCTGATCACCAAAGAATTGATGCTTTTGAACTGTGGTGTTGGAGAAGACTCTTGAGAGTCCCTTGTACCGCAAGGAGATCCAACCAGTTCATTCTAAGGGAGGTTGATCCTGGGTGTTCATTGGAAGGACTGATGCTAAAGCTGAAACTGCAATACTTCGGCCACCTCATGCGACGAGTTGACTCTGATGCTGGGAGAGGTTAGGGGGAGAGGAGAAGGGGACAACAGAGAATGAGATGGCTGGATGGCATCACAGACTCTGTGGACATGAGTTTGAGTGAACTCCGGGAGTTGGTGATGGACAGGGAGGCCTGGCGTGCTGTGATTCATGGGGTCACGGAGAGTCGGACATGAGAGCGACTGAACTGAACTGAACTGAACTTACTTCAAACAAAGTAAATAAAATCTTTTGATTAGTTGACACACCTCTTAAATGGTGTTTGCCCATAGTTTTTAGCTATCTCTGGGATTTTGCATTATTTCCTGTAGAGAGAGTAAGAAGATGGTTCAGTTTTTCCTTTAGTAAGTAAAACTTATTATTATTTTTTTATTATTGAGAGATTACAGATTTCATTTTAGCTTCAAGAAGTATTTTTGGTAAAATGCCAATAGTGTAATAACTGATCTTCCTCTTGGGTTATGCACTCGAGTTACCCACTCAAGCCATAGAGCTTCAGTGACTGTCTTCCAACTTAAGATAACTAAGCCAACAGACTGAGGGTGATAGAGAGCAAGAAATAAGCTGCATCCTTGATGACATCATTGTCCCATTAACCATCTCCAGGGCTGCTTTATTTTAGTGTTTATTGTTTTGTGAAATTAAAAAAAAATCACTTTATTGTTGTAAAAAAAAAAAAAAGAAAATTTTGGTAATGTAATATGATTTTTTTTTTGTTATCAGTTTTTGAAAACCAGTATCTTCTTTTCTTTCTTCTTTGAGCTGTAGATTTGGAAGAAATTTCCAGGCTTGTATCTGACCCAACAGGTCTCATATCTTCATTTCTCTCCCTGCCTGACTACACACTTGTGGTCTGGACCCTGTATGAGGTCTTCTCATGACCTTGGGACATGTTCCTTTGTGTGATGATGCTGGGTGACTCAGCATGTGGGGCTCTTCCTAGAAGCCATTCCAATACCAAACAGCTGCTAGCAACTACATAGGAGCATGAGCACAACCACATAAATACTTTATATTGAAACACACGTCTGTGGTCCCTCCAGTGGCTCTGAACCAGAGGGGATGTGTGACAGATAATAAAAAGGAATGCAATACAGGGTGCTTCTTAATTGCCTGCAATTTAAAAAATCATACTTCTGTCAATTGTCTAAAAATGTACAAGCCCTTGAACACATTGCTAGGACTGCTCCTAAGGTCTTATAAGGGGTCCATGTATGTGAGAAACTGGAGCTAAGTCTTCTTTAGCTTCTTGACAAGTACTCCCTTGCCAAGACACTGATACATTGCTATATCCAAGTGTATCTTCCCTTGTGTGTGGCTAAGAAGTTCTACTTTGGCTAGAATTTTATCTGTTGCCTTTTTTTTACTTTGTATTTACTTTCCAAAATGCCCTCCTTTGTTTGGCAAAGAAGTTTACATGGAACCCATGTGTTGGTCTTAAGATGGAGAGGAAGGAGATGGGGGTCTTCTCCCCCACTTTGAGCTCCAGGCATTCAGAGAAGGAGTTACAGCCCATCAGGAGAGTTAACTACACCAAGAAACTGCCAGTAGGGAAAGCCCATCCGGGAAGGTTCCAGACAGGGCTCAGGAGGGTCGCTCACACCTCTCAACAAGGCAAGATTCCCAGGATGAAGTGGATTTAAGAGATAATAACTGCACCTGTCAGAAAGTCCCTTCTTCGTCATATCCCCACACAACTGCCCTGCATTTGCCATTTGACCCTCACGGTGTAGCCAAGATAAGAAACTCAGATTCTGAGGCCATTTAACAAGGAGGAAGAAAATGGAGCTATGGTTGCTGGTCTGTAAACTTACATCATTTCTGTTTGGGTCACTTTCTAGTTAAAATAGAAATTGAAGACTGTCCCCAGAAAGTGGGGATGGTGAGACGAATTGGGAGATTGGATTGACACGTATGCACTGTTGATACTCTGTATAAAATAGATGACTAATGAGGGCCTACTATATAGCTCTGGGAACTATACTCTGCGATGACCTACATGGGAAGGAAATCCAAAAAAGAGGGGCACATGTTACATACAATGGCTCACTCTGCTATCAGAAGAAACTAACACATCGTAAAGCAACTATACGCCAGTTAAAAAAAAAGACTGCCCCCCGCTAAAAAAAGTGGCCCCCAGTCAGTGAGCCTTTGGCCAGCTCAGTCTTAAATACAGTTGCTTCCATTGCTACGCAGAATGGAGGGTGGAGGATACCCACTCTTGACCGGGCCTCAGTCTGCCCAGCAGATGGAGGTTGGCTCCTGTCCCGTGACACCAGCTGGGGTCAAGTGGACATGGGAACTGGGGAGTTAAGATAACCCAGACACAAGGGTCTGACAGAACACTAAGGCCCTGTTCTTGATCTTTGGCCGAGGAATTTACCAATGCTGCACTGGACTGCGACCAGGTCTTTTCCATGGTTACAAAGGCCCATTCTTACTGGGGCAAAAGGCAGCATGCATGTGCCTTCCTGGAATTCTAGAGAGCAAATGCCATGCTCGTGTGTGTGTGTGTGTGTGTGTGTGGTGTTTGTGAATAGATGTCAAATATTTAACAAATGCTTACAGGCCTCATACTGGATCATGGTTACTTAGATATGCTAGCTGATTCCAAAGTTCATAGCTATTCTACACCATAGCTGGCTGTCTCATTAAAACAGATTCCCTAGACTCAGAAAATGATAGCCTTCCAGAACCACTGAGCTATGCAGACTATGTGATAAGCTGAAATAAAATATACCATCCTAAGAATACCTAATAGTTATCGAATGCTTATGGACACTGTGAATGATAGAATATTAGAGCTAGAAGAGACCTTACAATGAATTATGGCTTCAACGAACATTTATTGAGTACCTAACCAAGATCATCCTAGTAAGTCATATTGATTCCATGTGTTCCCTGATATGGTACTGTGAGAAGAGCGCTTCACTGTGGTGTTCTTCCCCCATACTTCACCCTAGTCTGATCATGAGAAAACAGGAAACAAAGCCAAATTGAAGGACATTCTACAAAATATCTGACAGGCACTCTAAAAATGCCAACGTTGTGGGAAACAAGGGAAGACTGGGAAATTGTTGCAGATTGGAGGTGACTAAAAAGACATAACAACTAAAGGAAATGTGGTGTCCTGGATTGTATCCAGGAACAGAAATAGGGTTGTTGTTAAAAATGCAACTGACAAAATAAAACCTGTAGTTTATAAAGTATCGTACCAATATGTATTTCTCAGTTTATGCAAATACAGCATAGCTCTATATAATGTTAACATTAGGAAAAGTTGGGTTAAAAGTATTTGGAAATTCCCTGTATAAAGTCTGAAATTGTTTCTCCATAAATCTAAAATTATTGCAAAAATTTTTTCTTTAAAACTTAAGAAACCAGACCACTGTACTAGATCACCTCTGAATCATAGTATTTGATAGAAATTCCCTGGGTACTGTTCTCCCCTAAGAACAGTTAGTCATGGGCCCAAGAAAATGTTCCTATCCAATTAACACAGAAAATAAAGCATAAAAGGAGAGACCCAGGAGTTGATTTAGTCTCCAGTTAATCAACAGTACTCCAAAGAGACTGCATTATTAACAGCTGTGCATGATTTAATAAATTCAGTGACACTACTAACAGCTATTGGTTCAATGGTGGAATTTTCTCAAAATACTCGTGAAAACGACAGGTCTTGCGTCTTTTGTGATAATCTCCAGCTTTACCAACAAAATCATGTACCGGCCTTAATGAATAGCCACTGGAATAAATCATTTGAGACAATCCGAAGCTTCATTAGGCGTTTGCTTGAAAAATTGGCCTCTTTGATGAATACATATAATGTATTTCTCAAGCCTTCTCCACTACAATGTCATGCTGTTGAATCAATATAGACAGTAAATGGACTCCACAAACAAGGGAAATGAAGTGTAATTACCCAAGAAGCAAAATCAAGGGCCTGACTCTCCATAGCAGCTGGGTTTTCTCCGGTCACAACTGCAGTAGGACCCGAGTCTCTTCAGTGCAGTTGGCATTCAATTATCCCGTACTTATTGAACATCTAGCTCTGCAAATCATAAAAATAACAACCACTGTGTGCCAGGAAGTACAATCATTATTTTACTACCAACCCTGCAAAATAGGTACCATTATCCCCACTGTTAGAAATGAAGAGATTGAGAGTCTGAAGCATTAAGCCATGTTGTTAGTTGGGCATCAAATCTAGATTTCCCTGGCTTTAAACATCAAAACTTTCCCCAGATACAGCACTGTTTATTCACAGAGCCTATTCTTAAAGAGATGGGAACACCAAACCACCTGACCTGCCTCTTGAGAAATCTGTACGTAGGTCAAGAAGCAACAGTTAGAACTGGACGTGGAGCAACAGACTGGTTCCAAGTTGGGAAAGGAGTATGTCAAGGCTGTCTATTGTCACCCTGCTTATTTAACTTATATGCAGAGTACATCATGAGAAATGCTGGGCTGGATGAAGCACAAGCTGGAATCAAGATTGCTGGGAGAAATATCAATACCTCAGATATGCAGATGACACCACCCTTATGGCAGAAAGTGAAGAAGAACTAAAGTTCCTCTTGATGAAAGTGGAAGAGGAGAGTGAAAAAGTTGGCTTAAAGCTCAACATTCAGAAAACTAAGATCATGGCATCTGGTCCCATCACTTCATGGAAAATAGATGGGAAACAATGGAAACAGTGACAGACTTAACTTTGAGGGGCTCCAAAATCACTGCAAATGGTGACTGCAGCCATGAAATTACAAGACACCTGCTCCTTGGAAGAAAAGCTATGACCAACCTAGACAGCATATTAGAAGGCAACGACATTACTTTGTCAACAAAGGTCCATCTAGTCAAAGCTATGGTTTTTCCAGTAGACATGTATGGATGTGAGAGCTGGACTATAAAGAAAGCTGAGTGCCGAAGAATTGATGCTTTTGAACTGTGGTGTTGGAAAAGACTCTTGAGAGTCCCTTGGACTGCAAGGAGATCCAAACAGTCCATCCTAAAGGAGATCGATCAGTCCTGAATATTCATTGGAAGGATAGATGCTGAAGCTGAAACTCCAGTACTTTGGCCACCTGATGTGAAGGACCGACTCACTGGAAAAGACCCTGATGCTGGGAAAGATTGAAGGCAGGAGGAGAAGGGGATGGCAGAGGATAAGATCGTTCCATGGCATTACCGATGCAATGGACATGAGTTTGAGCAAGCTCCAGGAGTTGTCCTCCACCAGGACAGGGAGTCCTGTTGTGCTGCAGTCCATGGGGTTGCAAAGAGTCGGACATGACTGAGCTGAGCTGAACTGAACTGAACTGATCTTTGCCAACATGGACCATGCAACACAAACCCTACAATCCTGGAAAACTAAATAAGAAAAAGTTATTCTTGAGATGAAGGTCATTTGATGTTTTCTTTCACAGTCATTATTTAAATCAATTGCTTTTCAAAAAATATGAAAGATCAGTTAAGCACCATTTGGTTATCAGTTAATTGGTCCCAATTTTTTACTTCAAAGGTGTGCACTAAATTCTATATAAACATTGGTAGAAAATGAGAGTTTTCAATGGCAGACACACCTGTTCAAAGTATAATCCAGGGATGTGTCTTTTACACTTTTTTCTTCCCTCAAGTCACAAGAAACTGCTTTTTCAAAAACTGGGAAGAGAGCAACTCAGCCTCCATGCCACATGCACTGAGCCCAAGCATCCCAGCTCACGGGCCCATGCACCGCAACAGAAGAGCCTGCGCGGTGCGGCAAAGGCGCCGCCTGCCACAACTGAGGCCTGATGCAGCCGGCACAGAAGGGAGTTTAGGAAAACCAAAACTGTCAAAACGGTAGCTGTAGAGAGAAGTTGGTAAACAGAAGGCTACACGGCAGAAAGCACCAATCACAGACTTGTGATGCACACTCCAGAAATGGGAGCAAAACTCAGCCAGGCAAGGGGGACAGGATGACTGAACTCAACTCTGATTTATGTATGTCTATAAATGCTTCCCTAGTGGCTCAGTGGTAAAGAATTTGCCTGCAATGCCTGAGTCCTGGGTTCATTCCCTGTGTCAGGAAGATCCCCTGGAGAAGGGAATGGCAACCCACTCCAGTATTCTTGCCTGGAGAATTCCATGGGCAGAAAAGCCAGGTGGGCTACAGTCCACGGGGGTCACAAAGAGTTGGATACGACTGAGTGACTAACACGTAAGTATTTTGGAATTATAGATGATATACATATGCCATTTTGTAGTCTTGATTTATATAATTTTGTTTATTTCTATGCATACAAACATATATGATGATTATATGAAAAGATATATAAAATATGAAAGTATATTTATGTGCTAATATTATATATAATCTCAAAATATAAAATAGGCACATTGCTTTATTTTTAAAATTTTAAAACATTTTAAAATTTTTATGTCAAAAATTCTATAGCACTTTACAGTGTTCAGATGCTTCCCACATGTGATTTCATAAAGTCCCATAGTAACCCTTCCCCCCTGCATTTCCCCTCCCACCTTTCTTCTCACTGCCAGTAGCTTCTAGTTTGTTCTCTATATCTGTGAGTCTGCTTCTTTTCGTTTTATTCACTAGGTTTATCTTTTAGAGTTTACATATAAGTGGTAGCATGCAGTATTTATCTTTCTCTGTCTGACTTATTTCACCAGCATGATGCCCTCCAAGTCCACCCCTGTTGCTGCAAGTGGCAAAACTTCATTCTTTTTGATGACTAGTATTTCTTTATATGTGGTGTATACCTACATACATCTTCTTTATCCATTTATCTGTTGATGGGCACTTAGGTAGGCATATCGTTTTGCATAATAATTTTTATTTTGAAATGAATCAGTAATCTCAGTTTTCTTTTTTCCCTGGAAGTTCAGGGCTAGTTAATCAAATGTGGGGGCATGCCCTGATTGGATAAGAAAACCTCTTCAAAACAATGGTGTATAATTGGGAAGTTTCCAGCTCCTTAAAGGAGAGAAAGCTATAGAATGAAAGCTTAGATGAAAGCTATAGAATTTCTCCTTGAAAATGAGTACGTACTCATTCATGTGTGTATTCTTTCTGAGACATGCATGAATGGCCGGAGAGCAACTGTTTGGAGAGTCCAGGAGCCTCCCAAGCCTTCATTCATGTTTGTTTCTAAAATGTAGGGAAAGAGATTGTCAAGCCACCAGGAGTTCTAAAAATCAGTTCACAAATCCTTTGTTAAAGGGGTTCTGAGTTTTTTCTAGTTGCACACATAGGGCTGTTTTCTGTGCCTTCTGATTTCTAGATAGTGTTCCAGAGGTACTTGCCCACAAATAATGCAAATCAGACAAACAAGAAAAGAACAGAGCAGGAGACCATACACTCTTAACCTTTGGTACATTAGCAAGAGTCCCCCAAAGCTTAGAATCTGATAAACAGTCAAACCTGGCAGGCCAAAGAGTCCAGTCCACAAAGACACGGCCAGGGGAGCCAGAACGTTGGCCTGGCTGCCTCTAGTTTGTGTGGGGGGCAGAGTGGAAATCAGGTTTTGAAGCTGAGATAACAAAGTCAGTATACAGAGCATGTGGGGTGGTCCCAAATAACAGAATAGAGTGCCTCATATGCATGTTTCACTTTCATTCATTCAACTGCACACGCAAGGAAATTAGAAGGAAAAGCACAAGTAAGAACAAAATGAAGAGTGAATAATTTAAATCATGCAGGCTATGAGGCCATTCCATTCATTGAATGCAGGCCAAAAGGCAGTGGATGCAAAGCTGATGGCAAGGCCTAGGAGAAGAGGAAGAACATGTGAAGAATGCTAAGGATTTCTTGATCACTGACCAGGAAACAAGCCTATCATTCAGCTGGAAAAAATAAGTGACTGTTCAAAGAAGTCCAAGAGGAATTAGGACCTGGGCCACAAAGAAACCTTAGCCAGTAAAGAAAGAAACAAACCTGTGATGTCAACTGCAAAAGATAGAAAAGCCTAGATAACTGCTTTAGAATTTGGGGGTAGGTAGAGAATGTGTCTCCCTCTCTCTCTCCTTTGCTCTCTCTCTTAGAAATGAGCTGTACAGTATTCATTCATGGCAGAAAAACAGAACCAAAAATATTTGCTAATTAAGAAATATGGCCAGAACCCTGGAGTCACTAGCTACTATATTTCTGGTTCAGTCTGGTACATTACTGGATTACACATTTTTTGGATGCCCCTAGGTTTTGTCACAGAGAAATTTAAAGCACAGACTAAAGTGGATTTTACATCACATATGAACTTGAGCAAGAAAACTCAAACAGGGAAGGCCCTGGACTCAGCCCCACAGATGTCTCGTGAGTGTGTGGAAAGCACTCAGTTTAGACTACAGACTGTTGATCATCGTTGCTGTTTGGGCCACTGGGAGGAAACACTAGGTTCGTAGCCCATGGGAATGGGGGATTTGGGCATGAACTAGCATTTCATTTCTCAACCTTACCTAGACCAAAGAATTTTCCGAGGGGTTCTACATTTTTCATCAATCTCAAAGGCACTCAAACCATCCCGGGAGAATCATGGTACATGAAGTAGTCATTCTGTTGACTTCAAATGCAAATGAAAAGTATTGTATCAAGTACCAGACATCAGTCAGAGGTAGAAGATGATGAAGGGCTACAAAACAAGAATTTCTGCTGATTACTGGGACCTACTTTAGACTTGGCAGAAATGAACCATTCTTGCAGATATATTAATCTATACAGTTCTGTTACCATATCTGCAAAACAGCTCGGAAAAGTTATCACTGTCCTCCAGATAGTTCTTTATGTTTTATGCCATGCTTTAACGCGTACTATCTCATGCTGTAGTTATGAGGCAGAGTGCCACAGTGAGGAAACTGAGCCTCGGGACTTAGTTTAGTGACTTGTCAAAGTTCAGACCTGGACTGGAGGTGGCTATCTGGTCACGATGGCAAGGAACAAAATCTCACCACTAATAACATCCTATTTGCTGCTGAGTTGCTAAATAGTGTCTGACTTTCTTGCTATAGCACCAGGCTCCTCTGTCCATGGGATTTCCCAGGCAAGAATACTGGAGTGGGCTGCCATTGCCTTCTCCAAGGTTAGATCTTCCTGACCAAGATATCAAGCCTGTGTCTCCTACATTGCAGGCAGTTTCTTTACCACTGAACCACCTGGGAAGCCCGATAACAGCCTATACTGAGCTACAAAAGAAAAGGAACAACTCTTTGGTTGTCTCACTTCTTGTTTAGCACTTGCAGGGACCTGACAGAACAACAAGCCCATTAGGGTACTGGTCCCTCAAATTCCATCATTAATCCAGGATGAATGGATGCCCAATTTTACAGACTTCCCTGGAAATAATACTGGCTCACTACTCTTTCCTACATGTCCCAGTTCAGTGCTGTTGTTTTGTTTTTAATACCTTCCCCATTTATCTGCTATAAAACCTCGCCCGTTCTAGCATTCTAAAGTATGTGTCAGTACAAATGCAGGAGGCATTTGTCACGTACTTAACATGATGTGTTACTACATCCACCTCTGGAAAATACGGCAAGTGTATGTTAGTCTCTAGTGTCTTTGTTTGTGAGATTTTCTCATTACCGAAAACCAAAAATGGCAGAAGATGACTTATTTTGTCTGTAATTTAGGCAACCTTCTATTTATTCTTGTATAATTATAATAATGTCTCTAGAACTCAACATTATATTCAAACCCTGAACTCCCTCATGCATTTGGCAGGTTTTGAAAATAGAATAGAAGGAATGACTTCAATTTTAAAGAGGAAAACAAGTGCTGAGCTCATGTAAAGTAATTATAACTTCATGAAAGTCTTGAGATGTTGCATGCACAAATGCTTCTCAAAATGGGCTCTCCCCTCCCTTCCAACCTGAACCTAAATCCAGTCTGCTCTCCTATACCCAGACAGAGGACAAATTTCTACTTATGAATTTTGCTGTCAGGATAAAATTTTTAAAAGTATCCCTTTAGGCACACATCTAAAGGACATTTGTAACATCACGAGAAGCCTATAAAAAGACACTCGAGAAGATATATGTTCTATAATCTCAATACAAAAATATGTAACATAGAATATATTTTAAATGGCAGGGAAGAGGTACATAAAATGTTGGTAATGATGGTCTCTGGCTTATACAGTGATGATTGGCTTGTGGTCTTGTTTTTTCATTCTAAGTTTCTACCATAGTTGTGTGTGGGTGGTTTTTAAAGACCTTCTTTTTCTTAAAGCGGTCCTTCTCATGTTATAGCGATTGTGTGTCAGGGTTGCACTCCTGCAACTAACTACTCTGTATCCAGCTCACGCTACTAGCAGGACGTAACTCTGGTTCTCTACACAGCCCTCTTCCTTCCCCACTCTGGGCGCCCCACACAGGAAAGTTTGTCTATTGCTGTTGCTACAGTTACACTCTGTATGTTAATAATTCCCCACCATGGAGTACTGCATATCTCAGAACTCTCCTTTGAACTAAAGTTATGTATCTAGACGCCCAACCAGCATGCCTACCATGATCACTCAGTGGCAACTCAAACTCAGTATGTTCAAGTCAGAATTAGGACCCGGGCTGCAGAGAAAGAAAAACATTAAGGTAAATGATGATTTGGGGTTACAGAGTGATTACTCTGATGGGAATCAAGGAAGATGCTGCTGGTCCAAAAGAGGAAGTAATCAGAGAGCGAGAGTCCTGCACGGAGGCTTTAAGACGACACTGAGGCTAAGGGCAGTTTCCTTTCTCATTAAATAATCATCAGGGTTACCAAAAAGAATTACCTCACTGATGCAGTGATTTCGCCAAGTGCAAAACCTTTGTCTTTAGGGAACAAGTAAATGTTTCAGGAAATTAATAATGAAGCAGCCGCGAGAACGTTTTCCCCTACTCACCCTCCATTGGTTGCCCTTTTCACTCTCAACAAGTGCTTGAAAACACTCATGAACTCTTTGAGATTAGGATTTGATTAAATTTTTTAGCCTTTAAATGTTTTTTTTTTTTCTAATTTTGTGTTTGCTGTATATTTTTCTCTGTTAGTCAAACCTCTTTATGAGCATCTTTTGGAGAAGGAAATGGCAGCCCACTCCAGTATTCCTGCCTGGAGAAATCCATGGATGCAGGAACCTGGTGGGCGACAGTCCATGGAGTCGCAGAGTCAGGCATGATTTAGCGACTAAACGATGACAACAAAGAGTATCTTTAAAGGGATAAAACATGAGAAAGGTGAATATCTTAGACTTGTGGACTTACTGAAAGCTGGTATTGAAATGAGGGTTCTTCCACGAATAACGCTTGTATTATTTTCCTTATATTCACTAATTAAAAGTAAGATTCAGATGTCATTCTGCATCATTGGACAAATCACTTTACCTCTATGAGCCTCTGTTTCCTCCTTGGTAAAACAAGGATGATGATGGTGTTTACCTCCAAAGACAGCTGTGAGGATTAAGTGTATAGTATTTTTCACTGGGCTTAGCACACACTGTGTGTGCTAAGTCCCTTCGTGTCCAACTCTGTGCGACCCTATGAACTGCAGCCTGCCAGGCTCTTCTGTCCACGGGATTCTCCAGCCAAGAATACTGGGGTGGCTTCCCATTTCCTCCTCCAGAGGATCTTCCTGACTCGGGGATCAAATCTGCATCCCTTCTGTCCACCTTGGCAGGCGGTCTCTTTACCGCTAGCGCCACTTGGGAAGCCCTCAGCACGTGCTGACGCATAGTCAGTGGTGGCTGTAGTGGTGGTGATGGCAGAGAGGACGGTGGTGCTGACACTGGCAGTGGTTGCAGTGAAGGTGGAACTGTAGTGGGGGCGGCGGGGGATGGTAGTGGTAGTGGAGGTGGTGGCAATGGTGCCGGTCATGATGCTGGCAATGATTGTGGTGGTGATGGTGGAGGGAGGAGTGGAACAGTGGTGGCAAGTGGCCCTGCTGGGTATGGAGGTGGTGGGGGTGTGGGGAAGAGGGGTGGAAGTGAAGGCGGTGGTCCAGGCGGTGGTGGTGGTGGAGGTGAAGATGGAGGCGATGGAAGAGGAGGTGGAGGTGGTGGAAATGGAGGCACAGGGAAGGTGGCCTCACTGTATTTCATTCCTAAAGCAAGGGTGGTTTCCTCAGCGGGAATACAACCCTGACTGGTTGGTCATCAGAGTTGATCAGGTCTTTTCAAGGGCATTCCATGAGAGCTGTTGCAAAGCATCTTTTAATGTAGGACTTTGCTAGTTCCCTAGTTCTGCTCGTGTGCCTGCTTGTGACACTGCCTGTGGCTGCAAAAAATCCAGAGGGAACTAACTGATGAGAAAGCCTATGTGTTGAATGAACTTAACTTGAGAGAGGTTTAGAAGATCAGTTTAATTTTTTCCCCGCGGTCCCTTCAAAGCAAACTTTTTCTCCCATTCCTGGATGAAATCTCACACAGGACTTTCTGGGTTTTTTTTGTGTGTGTGTGTCTGTTTATTTTTTTAAGATATTGAACAATTAAGCCCTCCATTCTAGCATCAAAATGTTAAGCCAAATCTAATAATTATCTATTTCCAGGGGAGTAAAATACAATAATCAAAACCTTGTAAATTTCTCACCAAACACACGCTTGCTTCAGGTGGATGCCTGGTCTCTGCCATTCCTGAGATGCTGTTTCTGAATATCCCAGGCAAGGCCAACAGAGTGAATGGTTTAGGGGAAAAAGAAATCATCATACATGTTGCCCTGGTGTCTTCTGGGCTGGTCCTTCTGGATGGAAGGCAGAAGATAACCATTTTCTGGGTTTTGTGCTCATTGGCACTTTTGCAGGCTCCACATTGGAAGGACTGATGCTAAAGCTGAAACTCCAATACTTTGGCCACCTCATGCGATGAGTTGACTCACTGGAAAAGAGTCTGATGCTGGGAGGGATTGGGGGTGGGAGGAGACAGGGACGGCAGAGAATGAGATGGCTGGATGGCATCACCGACTCAATGGACATGAGTTTGAGTGAACTCCGGGAGTTGGTGATGGACAGGGAGGCCTGGCGTGCTGTGATTCATGGGGTCACAAAGAGTCGGACACGACTGAGCGACTGAACTGAACACCCTAGACACACACCACACACACACACACACCACACACACACAAACGTACGTGCACACATACTACCTCACCATGCCTCTGAGAGTGGCTTCCTCAGCACAGGCAAGACTCCACTTCTCAGGCTCTGGACTGGGATGGCCCAGCCCTCTCTTGGGATCACACTATCCCATCTGCCTTCTTTGGTCCCTTTCACCAAGTCCTCTCCTGGTCCCTGAACACTGGACTTTGTTCTCTATGGTCAGTGGGTGCAGCGTCAGCCTCACCCACTCCTCTTTGCTTCTCTTCGTGTTTTGACACATGTTTCCAGGTGCCCCACATACCAGCAGGGCACATGCTGCACTCTCTGGGTGGTTCCATCAAAACCCTCTCACTTGACTTAAAATAAGAGAAAAAGAAAAGCCCTTTCTACCCTCCCAGGGATACAAGGAGGAGCCCAGAGACCTGACAACTTTGCCAAAGAAACCCTCCATCTACCACCTGTCTTAAGCCTAGACTTGGATGAAGGGTCCCTGGATGCTGAACTGGTTTTCCAGCCTCTCAGCATGCCCTGCTGAGTACTGGGGGTGCTTGTGCCTATTGTGCTGTTGCAAGGCTTCAGAGTCCTGCTGGGAGCCCTAGTCAGGCTGACATCTACCATCCCCTTACAAGAGGCTTGGAGTACTGGCAAAGAAATGAACCAAAAAAAATTATGAGCGTTCTTAGTCTAGGAAAACAAACACAAAAAGGAGACAATCATAATTTTAAAAAGTACCCTGCATTTGTTGAACAAAGCTTTTATACATGCTGTTGCATGATTTTCAAGGACTCGGAGATGGATATGGGGATCAGAGTAATAACCTAAAATTTGGATAACATGGCAGAGTTTACTGAGAGCTTTCTCACAAATTGTCTCATTTGATTCTCATGAGAAGCCTGCGAAGTCGATGCTGTTCATTTCATTTTACAGGAGAGGCAGCAGCAGGAGTGGCAAAGGAGGTTAGTCACACAAGTCTCTGACCCATATCAGCTGAGGCCTGCTGGCTAGAGCAGTGTTATTCAGGGTAGAGTCCAAGTGTAGAAATAGAAAATAATCATTGAGGAATTCTCATAGCAATTTTTTATTATGAATAATCACATTTTTGGGGCTTCCCTGGTGGCTCAGATGGTAAAGAATCTGCTTGCAATGCATGAGACTCAGGTTCGAGTCTGGAGTGGTAACCCACTCCAGTGTTCTTGCCTGGAGAATTCCATGGACAGAGGAGCCTAATGGACTGCCAGTCCATGGTTTATCATATTTTTAATTGGAGTATAATTGCTCACCAATGTTGGGTTAGTTTCTGCTGTAAACAATGTGACTCAGCTATATGTAATCATATATCTCCTCCCTCTTGAGCTTCCATCCCACCCCACTCCCACCCCACCTATCTAGGTCATCACAGAGCACCAAGCTGAGCTCCCTGTGTTATGTACCAGCTTCCTACAAGCTATCTATTTTGCACATGGTAGTGTAAGTTATGTCAGGGCTACTCTATCAGTTTGTCCCATCCTCTCCCTCATGCCCTGTGTCCACAAATCCATTCTCTGTGTCTGTGGCTCTATTACTGCCCTGCAAAGAGTTTCATCAGTGCCATTTTTCTAGATAGTATATGTGTGTCAATATATGAAGTTTGTTTTTCTCTTTATGACTTATTTCCCTCTGTATTACATACTCTAAGTTCATCCACATCACTATAAAACTGATAGCAATTTAATGTTGCCATAACATCCATGCATGTATTCAGTAGACTTGTTCTATTGAGCAGGGCATGGACCACTTTAGGTGTTATCAGGCTTACAGGATTTGTGCAGCATGAGTTATATACTAGTCAGATACAGTAGGACTTGCATTCTGGTCTACAATCGGATAGACATTAAAAGAGAGGGGAAAAAAGTCCTTGAGAATAAGTGAATTAAAAAAAAAAATGCCCTACACAGAGCAGTGCATTCCGAAGTATCATAAGCAGTACTGTGGTTGATTAATGATGTCTGCATGAGTGTGGGGTAGGAGGCAGTGATGTGCAGGCTTTATTATGCCCTCTGCCATGTCATGAGGTCCTGTTACAGCAGGACCCACTTAGGTCTTGAAGAGAGATATAAATGGGAAAAGGAGAGCTTCCCAGGCGGCTCAGTGGTAAAGAATTGCCTGCCAATGCAGGAGACATGGGTTCAATCCCTGGGTCAGGAAGATCCCCTGGAGAAGGAAAGGGCAACCCACTCCAGTATTCTTGCCTGGAGAATTCCATGGACAGAGGAGCCTGGTTCAGTTCATTGGGTCTCAAAGAGTCAGACACAACTGAGCACATGTGCACACATTCAGAAAGTAAGCTAGATAATACACTGATAAATCTATGTCAACTGGAAAGAAAAGCACAACTTACAGGTGAGAGATTGTTTTATCTGGTGGATTTTTCTGAGAACTCAAGCCCAGAAGGCAGTCTCTCAAGTTTGAAGGACTGCATCAGAGGTAAGGGAGGGGCCAGGATATAGGGGAGTTTTGCAACAAAATCCAGTAAGAAATGGAATATTTCCTGCCAAATCAGTAAACAACAGATGTCACAGTCACCAGTAATTGCAGTCACCAGGATGGTGAGCTAGTGAACCCTGAGGGATCTCAGGAAGGAAAAGATTACCCTTCATCTAGCAGCCCTCAATCTGCAGCCATTCTCCATGATGAGCTCTGAGGGCACTCAGGATGTGAAAGCACAGAACACTGGACCCAAATAGCTGAAGTGCATATCAAAGGAATGATTTCAGTGAGTCCAAACTCTGGCATCTTCCCATATATAAAAAAGCACTTAATTCCTTAACTGGGGGCATCTGGTTTTCTGTAATTAACAATCATCTTTTGATGTTCTGACTACCTTCCCTTTGTTGCAAATGTTCTATATAACTGGGCTTCCCTTGTGGCTCAGCTGGTAAAGAATCCGCCTGCAATGCAGGAGACCCGGGTTCAATCCCTGGGTTGGGAAGATTCCCAGGAGAAGGGAACGGCTACCCACTCCAGTATTCTGGCCTGGAGAATTTCATGAACTGTGTAGTCCATGGGGTCGCAAAGAGTTGGACACGACTGAGTGACTTTCTCCTTCACTTTTCCCTTTACCTCCTCAGAGCAATTTCTCAGAACTATCTGAAATATGGTCTCCTGGACTGCAGTCCTCATTTTGCCCTGAAATAAAACTTAACTCACAACTCTCATATTGTGAAAAATTTTTTCAACAGGTAGTCAAAACATCAAAGATTATGTTACATAAAGAAAACCAGACATCTCAAGTTAATATGTTTCATGCTTTTCGATATATGGAACGATGCAAGAGTCTGGGCTCACTGAAACCGTTCATTTGACATGCAACTTAATTACCTAAGGCCACTATCCTGTCTTTCTCCATCCTGACTCACAGTGGGGGTTGCTGCAGTGGCTGAGGACTTGATGACCACAACCCACAACATCCTCTGTTTACTGACATAGCTGGTCACATTCTCACCCACACCTGATTACAAAAACACTTTCTGTTTTCAAGATGCTTTACAAGTTTTAAAGATATTTAACATGTACTGTCTCATTTGATACTTGGGATAATCCTATTAAGACAAAGAACAGAGCATCAGTTCCATGTTACAGATAGGAAAGCTGTGAGCCAGAACATTTACATCCTGACCCACACCCAAAGGGCTAGACAGTGGTAGTTTTGGAACTGGAACCCAGGCAGGTCTCTAATCTTCAGTCTAAATATTGGTACCACCACCCCAGGTTGCCACACTGTGCCTGGTTGATGGTGAAATAAAGGGGCTTATAGGATATAGCTGATTCATTTTGCTGTACAGCAGAAACTAACACAAATTGTAAAACAACTATACTCCAATTTTTTTTAAAGATATGTATAGGCAAGCTTTGAGTAAAATAAAAATGTCATATGATGTCAGTTTTGCTACAGAAAAGTTTAGATAATTTCATGGATGGCATTCCTAGATGGATTTTAGATTGACATCACCGAAGACAGGCTACCCTGATAATGAAAAGCAATTGCCACTTTCAAACAAGTCTCTGGGCTGGAGAGGAACATGGGTCTAAACTCGCAATGACAATTTCTCTCTTCATTTCAGGTCTTAGGCCTAGTTCCAGACGTGATCACTTGAGTGATGTTGTAAATTGGTTAGTAAAACTTTCCTTCTGTGCTACACGCATCTATTGAGCGTTTACTGTGTGTCAGACACTAAAACAGGCCTGAGAGATGCAGACAAAGCAGAAACAAAATATGCACGAACAAGTATTTGCAATGAATAGGGTTTCCTTTGTGGCTCAGCTGGTAAAGAATCCACCTGCAATGAAAGAGACCTGGATTCAATCACTGGGTTGGGAAGATCCCCTGGAGAAGGGAAAGGCTACCCACTCCAGTATTCTGGCCTGGAAAATTCTAAGGAGGGGTTGCAAAGAGTCAGACACCACTGAACGACTTTCACTTTCATCTTATGTGCAATAATAATAGATATAAAGAGGTCCAGCCCTGCTTCAGAGGAGGGAGAGATTAACTCTGTGGGTAGAGAGGGTGAAGAAAGCAGGAAAGGAAAAGGATTCACCAAGGAGATGACCCTGCTCATGGCGTGTTTTGTAGGGTGAATAATCAGCCAGATGAAGAAAGAGCATTCAGAGAAAAGGAACAGCAAATGCAAAGGCACAGGGGATGATGACTCTCATGATGGGTTTGGGGGAATACAGACTATTCTACTCATGGTGTGTGTGTGTGTGTGTGTGTGTACACCTGTGTGCACACACGTGTATGTGTTTTCTGGTAAAATATATGACTTACCATTTTAGGTGAACAATTCAGTGGCATTAAGTGCCTTCACACTGTTTTGCAACCCTCTGAAGATAGATGGTTTTTCACATCCACTTTTTTCAAAGGTACTATGGGAAGCAAATCAGGATTTGACCTACACCATGCAGTTTTTCAAAGAAACTCATCTGTTGTTCACAGGAAAGGTACACATGTCTCCTTATTAAAACTAGCAACGCGCTTAACCTCACTGAGACTTAGTATCTTCTTTGGGGATATAAGGATAGTAACAGAACCGGCATTCCTGAGTTGGTAAAATTAACCACGTAGTGTGTTTGGAACAGTGTTAGCACACTGTAAGTGCACCATGTTTTATTGCTGTTGATGATGGTGGTGGCAGTGAGGACGGTGATGAAGATGATAATGATAATTTCTCCTTTATTTGGTCTCTTATCCCCCACTGCCACATCTTGGCTTCCAGGACCAAATATGGAATGAATGTGTGAAAATTTGATTGTGATTTGATGGTATGGAATATTGTTGAGCCCACAGACGCTTTACTGAAGACTTTCAGCTCATTATCTTGTGGGCAAGGTTGATGAACTGCTAATAGAGCTTATTGGCATACTAATCTAAGTCTCTTCTACCAGAAACCTCACAGCACTGCCAACCACTTTCTGTAAATACAGCCAGTCCTCTTTAGTCACAGATTCCATATTTGTGAATTCACATACTGCCAACATTTATTTGCAACTCAAAGTCAATACTCATGAAACTTTGGCGGTCACTTGCAGACATGCAGAGAGCGGCAAAAATTTGAATTCCCCAGGATACACATTCCCAGTTGAGGTCAAAGAAGGTGACACTCTGCTTCTTGTTTCAGTTCTCAGCCTGTAAACAAGTGTTCTTTTCACGGTCTATTTAGATCCACGTGTTTCACATTTCTGTACTCTTTGTTGGTGATTTTGCTGTGTGGAATGGTCCCCAAGGGCAGTGCTGTTCAGTGCCCCTAAGTGCAAGAAGACTGTGACACGCTTACGAAGAAAATAAATGTATAAGATAAGTTTCAGTCAGCCATGAGTCAAAGTGCTATTAATCATGAACTCAGTGAACCAGTTTTCTATTGAATAAGGTGTCTTTAAAGAGAAACACACCAGAACAAGTTTATGTACTTATGGTTTGATGAAAATGTGATCAGAGGTTCTCAGGAACCTAGCCATGTATTTCCCCTAGAAGTAGTGGTTCAGAATTCACTAATTCTGTGTCTGCAGAGACTTTGTAAACAGTAACTATCTCAAAATGACTTAAATTCCAGTTTCTCTTTTCCCTGGAACTTTGATGAAGCTTCTGGGAACTAATGTTACTCTTTTCCTGATCAGACCTTCCACTGTCTTTCCTTCTAAATAGTACACAGAGTTACTAAAATGTCTTCAGTATAACTACTATGCACCTGCCCTGGAAGATGACACCCCCCTCTGGGGCCAGTTCTAAGTATCCAGAGTGATGTAGTCCTAGGCTTTCACAGTTAAAAAAAAAAACGTATTACTTCTCTTGCTCCCAGCAGTCATTATCTTGAACTGAGTAGGAGGTTCTTCGTAGCACAGTGACATTCTAAAGGGGATACCATGAGCTGAAATGTCTGGCAGGACAGTGCCTAGTCTGTGAGGGAGCTGGGGCAGACACCTCATTGCTCATCCTATATTTCAAGGCATTACCCACCAAGTAGCTGGGCAGTCTGGGCATGAGTATAAGGATGCCCCCTTGTGAGACTCCCCTGGTGGTCCAGTGGTTAAGAATCTGCCTTCCAATGCCAGGGACCAGGTTCAGTCCCTGGTCGGGGAACTAAGATCCCAAGTGAGCAGGGCAGCTAAGCCCATGTACCACAACTAGAGAGCCCACGCACTGTGATGGCCTGATACAGCCAAAATGAAAGTAAATAAACGTGAGAAAGCAAACATTACCCTTCTCGTGCTCTAGAGGAGACAACACTTGCAAGCTCCCTGTGCACCCCTCCCTAGATTCTCGCTTTTTCCTCCTCTTTCCTCTTCTCCCCTCTTTCTCTCTTCCTTCCCTCTTTCTCTGTTTCCTTCTTCCCTGTCATCTCTCCATCTTAATCAGCTCAAATGCTCTTTAATACTAATCAACGTCACACCCTTGCTAGGTGATGGATGGAATATATAGATAGGATTTGGGGGTTTGAGCCCCTGCTGTCCCTTACTAAGTGCATGAGCTTGGTCAGTTTGTTCATCAAATATTGAGTGGGGAAAATACTCCTTTCTGGGCACCATTCTGGGTCCTTGGGCTAGTGCAGGAGATAAGCAGAACAGTCTGACGTCATTGTGAAGGTCAGATGCTAGCGGGCATAGACAGACAACAAACAGGAAACACGGTAATTATGTAAGTTAAACATGAGGGGTGCTGTGGAGTCAGACGCACTGTCTTGTGCCACGAGGGTGGCCGACACGTGCTGTGGAAGAGAGAAAACATGGAGCAGGATTCACAGGACGCACACAGCAGGATGAGGGAAGACCACAAAGGTCTACCCTCTGCAAGACCCCACACACTCTTATATAATATGTGGATGACACTCACTGGCTCTGCTTGCCAGGATGGAATGAAACAATACATGTGAAAGGGCCATGTAAGTCATAAATCATGAGAAGAATGTTTACTGTTTGAGGAAGAATGTTTTCATCCATATGACCCCGAGTTTAACATAAACTCAATATTGGCGCAAGAAAGTGATGAGGGACAGAAATTCACATTTGCCACGTGTCTACCTTGTGGCTCTTACTGTGTAAGCCTTCCACCTCAGGACATCTTCTCATTTTCACAGTGAACATCATTATCCCAGTTTGGTGGCTGAGAAGTGACCTAACCCACCCAAGGTCAGGGCACAGAGCTGGGAGATGCTGGTGCCAGACTGAGGCTCCGTCTCTGCCTTTCTGGGGCTTTTTCCTCAGGAGATTCAGTGTGTAAACCTGGTGGATGACCTCTCAAATTCCTTCAATTCCAACAGTGCACGGAATCTCAGTGATTACTCTGCTGAGTGAGGATAATTGGATGACCCAGAGAGAAACCCGTCTCTGAAGGAAATGAGCTCCTTGGCTTCTTATAGCTCTCCTGGCAACACAGATCTAGGGGGAATCAGACAGCAGCAGCCTGGCGGGTCAAGATGAAGGGGAGGGCGGCAGAGGATTGACTCAAGGGGCTTCCTCCACCTCGTGGGGTCCTAGAACCCATGAAGATAAAAGCATGGGTATTGAGCTGCCACTTTGAAGCCTCTGAATCGCTAAATAAGAAAGGTTGGACCACAGCTGAAGAAGCACCTTCTGACCATGCACAGCTGAAAGCACAAGGTGGCTTAGAAAAGGCAGCAGTATATCTATCAAGATCCAAGCATGTGCACAGGAAGAACCCACAAGTATGTTGAATATTGCTTGCCAAGAATTGACCAGGAAAAAACAGGGGTTTTTCATGCTTTTATCCCAGTGTTTGAGGTTTTGAGATATTAAATCACTTAATATTATAGGTAACATAGTGTTTTTTGGCTGTTAGCTCCTATCTGATCCCTGTCAGGTTATGAATAAAGATAGTCTGATTTACATATTTATTAGCTACATTTTACAAGACAGCAGCGTCCTCATGTCTCCCATGGTCCACAATCTGCACTGACTGGCAAGGACATTTAAAATAAGCCCCTGTCACAAACTCTTATTTATACTGGTCATAGCGATAGCTGTGCATGAAATTATAATAGAGAGACGCTCGCACAAGTCTGTGCTGAATATCAAGTTTAAGTGCAATGAGGTCATTTGGTGAGTCTGTGACTCTTCTAATTAGGTAAGGGAGATACTGATACCACTGAATCCCCACCTCAGGACACAGTGCCCAGATCAGCTCACAGAACAAAGGTTCAGATTATAACATCCTGTCTGGGTTCAGTGGCACCTATGTCTTTTGCAGAAAGACTTGTCACTTTGAGGGGACATTTAAGGGGGCCCCAACATTCATGGCGGTTTGTTTAGAACCCCTTGAATCACTTGACCACCACTGCAGAGTTTCAGTCATTCTGGGAATACGGGCTCCTTCAACCAAGAAAGCACTGAACACAATTAGTTTCCTAGTCCAATTTCCTTCGTCTTATAGAAAAATGTGCTAAGTCACTTTAGTCATGTCCAACTATATTCAGTCCTATGGACTACAGCCCACCAGGCTCCTCTGCCCATGGGGTTCTCCAGGCAAGAATACTGGACTGGGTTGCCATGCTATCCTCCAGGGGATCTTTTCAACCCAGGGATCGAACCTGAGTCTCTTATGTCTCAGGTTCTTTACCACTGTCACCACCTGGAGAGCCCCTAATTACTTTTATATTTTAACAAGCATTCCTCTTCACAGACATAGAGGTACCTACAAGTGGAAACTATTTGGTAAAAAATACAGGCGTCTTGACTGAGGAGGAGTCTGTGATGGTAGAACTGGTGCCCTTCACCCCTCCCCTAGGAGGAGACTCCTAGTGTCTTTTCATTTCCTAGAACACAGACGCTCACCTGTGTTGCAGGACCATATAGCAGATAGGCATAAGAGAATAAAATTCTGAATGAATCCAAATTTTCATTTTCTAATTACATCTTGGGGCTTTCTTTTCTCAGTTCAGTTCAGTTGTGTTGACTCTTTGCGACCCCATGGACTGCAGCACACCAGGCTTCCCTGTCTCACCAACTTCCAGAGTTTGCTCAAACTCATGTTCATCAAGTCGGTGATGTCATCCAACAAGCTCATCCTCTATTTCTTTTCTAACTACTGACATAATAATAATTGTGTGATGATTCAAATATCATGTGAGTGACATAGCCACCATTGGACCCACGTTTTGACTATGAAAAAGAAAATCTCTTAACACTGTACTGCTTAATTTGTTAATCCAACAACTTACTGGCCTACTGCCTACTTCCCTGGCCATGGGAAGGACTTGAAAACAATATGGACATTTGGCACAAATCTTTGAAAGAGGTATTCATTATCTGTTTTCTCAAGAGAGCCTGGAAACAACTTTATATTCATTCCAAAAGGAGGCATCTTTTGAGAAGTCACACCAAAGGTAACTTGCATCCTTATCTAATGAGAGCATCACAGGCGGCTTCAAAGATTTGCTGGGGACTTGAAGATCCTGTTTCTGGGGCATCGGTTCTCTCTAAGCTGCTGCAGTTCAGGGTTTATTCATTGACTCAGGGGTTCACTCACTCACTCAGAGTTCATTCCTATGAACATAGATTAAATGTAAGAGGACACAATATAAATTTAGGAATTGCTGGGTGGCTCTCCAGAGGTAAAACACTGATAGTTATTTTAAAGTCCCTTGTGACAGACAAGTCTTTGGTTTTTCTTCACTTCTGTGAGCTCAAAACTGGAATCTTCCAAACTGAGCTTGACCACCTAAGGTCAGGGACCTCCCTCAGACGTGTGGCTCTTTTGGAAAACTGGATGCATTCTTAGATCATCTCCAGCAGGCCTCCTGTGAGCTGACATCCAATTTCGAGCACCTGTCTTTCTCCTTGAGTGATTCAAGCAGGTTGAAGCTCCTTGAACAAGGCTTTCTCTCCAACATTTAACCTCCTGACCAGAATCAAGACACTTTCAGGAGGGACCCCCAAACTGCAATGGGCCCATCAGGGGTTTCTCTGAGATGTTCAGTTATAGCCTGAGAGGGGCACAAGGGATGCAGACCCTGTGAGGCACAGGGAGGTCAAGGGAGGGGCAGGGAACACTGCAGGAAAAGATGCAGGTGGGCTGGGCTTGGCAGAGAAGGACCCGGTCCAGAGACCAGGAGGGTCTGCTGACCTCACCTCCCCTGCGTTCTCTCCTCTCCACTGCACACAGACAGGGTTCTCCCGCTACCATTCTTCTCTGTCATCCCCTCAAAATCACCATTAATAGAACATTTGGATATTGTGTACGAAATCTGCAAATTGTATCTTTATGTGAGAGGGAGAGAAAATAAAAAAGAAATGAAGGCTATCGAGAGGACAGGAGATAACAAGTGTTGGCGAGGCTGTGGAGAAAAGGGTATCCTCATGCATTGTTGGTGGGAGTGCAAATTGGTTCTGCCACTATGGAGGTTCTTTACAGAATTAAAAATAGATTTAATTTTCAAATATATTAAAAATTACCATTTTAATCCAATTAAAAATTATTTATTTTAGAATAATTAAGAATTGCTACCATATGATCCAGCAGTCCCACTTATGTATATGTCCAAAGGAAATAGAAACAGTACCTGGAAGAGACATCTGCATTCCTGTTGTCATTGCAACATTATTTCCCACAGCCAAGAAATGGTAACTTCCCAGGTGGCACAGAGATAAAGAATCTGCCTTTCAATTCAGGAGAAAGGGATTTGATCCCTGGATCAGGAATATCATCTGGAGTAGGAAATGGCAACCCAGTCCAATATTCTTACCTGGAAAATTCCATGGACAGAGAAGTCAGGTGGGCTACAGTGCATGGGGTCACAAAGAGTTGGACATGACTGAGCATGCATTCATGCAAAAGAAATGGTAGCAACCTAACTATCCATCAGTGGATGAATGGATAAAGAGAATGCCATATATATGTACAATGAAATAGCACTCAGCCTTAAAAAAAAAGAGAGAGAAAATACTGCCACTTGCAACAACACAGATGAACCTGGAGGATATTATGCTAAATTAGATAAGCTGGAAGTAGAAAGATAAAATACCTTATGATCTTACTCATATGTGAAATCTGATAGACTCAGAAGCAGAGTAGAATGGTGGTTGCTAAGGGCTGGGTGGTAGGGAGAAATGGGGAGCTGTTGCTCATCGGGCACAAAGTTTGTTATGCTGGATGAATCAATTCCAGAGAGCTTATGTACAGCCTGATACCTAGAGTTAACAATACTGTAATACATACTTGAAATTTTCTAACAGGGTAGATCTTAAGTGTTCTCACTGGAAGGAAGAAGAAAAGGGAATAGAGACACAGATAGAGAGAACAAACATTTGAACACCAACGAGGGGAAGGGGGAGGAGTGAGACAAATTGGGAGATTGCAATTGACATATACATGCTATCGATACCACGTATAAAATAGATAACTAGTGAGAACCTACTGTATAGCTCAGGGAACTCTGCTCAGTGCTCTGTGGTGGCTTAAATGGAAAGGAGAGCTGAAAGAAGAGATGATGTATGCACCCATATAGCTAATTCACTTTACTGTGCAGTAGAAACTAACACAGCATTGTAAAATGATGATACTCCAATAAAAATTAATTAGCAACCTCCCTGGTGGTCCAGTGGTTAGGAATTTGCCTTCCAATGTAGGGGATGTGGGTTTAATTCCTGGTCAAGGAACTAAGATCCCACATGCCGAGGAGCAATTAAGCCCCTGCCACAACTCGAGAAGCCCAGAGACTGCAATGAAGGCCCAGCACAGTGTACCACCCCCCCCCCCCGCAAAAAAATAATTATAAAGGTAACTATGTGAAATGATGGACCTGTTTCTGCTAATTAGTTTGATTGTGGTAATCATTTCACGGTGTATACAGACTTCAGAACTTCATGTTTTTACCTTAAATATATACAATCTTTATTCATCAATTTTCCCTCAATAAAGCTGAAAAAATGAAAGTAGCATAACTTGTCAAGTACTTACTGAGTCTCAGGACCAGCCCGCCTTGAACTTGACTTGTTCCTCTTATGGAATTTGATGGTTAGCTACAGTCCATGGGGTCTCAGAGAGTCAGACATGACTAAAAGTCTAACACTTCTACTTTTACCACACTCAAGTGGGTAGGTAGCTCACCTCCAGCTAATAAAAGCCAGACTCTTCATGAATAAGGAAATCCCAGAACTACTGGCAGCAGACACCCAGAAAGTTATTCCACAAAGAAAATGTCTAGGCTGAAAGCTCTATAGATCAGCCAATTGGAAGAGAAGATTGATCGATATGAGAGTAAGGAAGCTACTTAACCTCTCCACACCTAAGTGTCCTCAGCTTAAGATAGAGCTACACATATGAGCCCACAGTGTTGTCACAAAGACAGAAATAATTAACTTGTAAAAAGATTTTCAGAATGTAAGTGCTCAGTAAGTGCTAACGTTCATATTACAGCAACGCCATATAGAAAAAATAAAAGAGGATCCTGTCTCCAGAAGTTTGCCTTCCAGTGGGAAGGCAGGGGTTAAAATAAACAGAGGGAACAAATAAGATAATCCCCATAGTGGAGGTGAATGCTCTAGAAACTTTAGAAGAATTTTTCCAAGTTTTCTGGAGACTAAGGAAAGACTCCCAGAGAAGATGGCACTTGAACTAGAATCCTGAGGATGCGAAGCAGAGGTGTCTTCACAGGGACACATCCTAGGATCAACTTCCCCACCCCCCACCCCCAGGCCAAAGTACTGAAATATGCAGGCATACAGGGACTGGAGAACAGTGGACTTCAGTTCAGTCGCTCAGTCGTGTCCGACTCTTTGCGACAACATGAATCACAGCATGCCAGGCCTCCCTGTCCATCACCAACTCCCGGAGTTCACTCAAACTCATGTCCATCGAGTCGGTGATGCCATCCAGCCATCTCATTCTCTGTTGCTCCTTTCTCCTCCCGCCCCCAATCCCTCCCAGCATCAGTGAGTCAACTTGTCCAGTGAGTCAACTCGTTGCATGAGGTGGCCAAAGTATTGGAGTTTCAGCTTTAGCATCAGTCCCTCCAATGAACATCCAGGATTGATCTCCTTTAGAATGAACTGGTTGGATCTCCTTGCAGTCCAAGGGACTCTCAGGAGTCTTCTCCAGCACCACAGTTCAAAAGCATCAATTCTTCGGCGATCAAAGAGCAAATACTTCAGATCTTGTACTCTTATGTTGCACATAAGTCAAGTATAAAATAAACCAGCAATACGATTTTTAAATGGCCAGAAATTTGAAAATTCAGGCAGGCAAAAACCAATTCACCCTTCTTAATTAACTGTAGAGAAGAGTTGATAACATCAGCCTTCTTGTTTACAAGAAAGCATCAGATATTTCTGCTCCTTAGCTGTTATTTAATTCCAGAGTGATAGATTAACACTGAATATATGCTCTGGAAATTATCCTAATTAAGTAAATAACATACAGGATCTGAAACAAACCTCAAAGCAGTCCCTGTCCGTGTTAACCTCGATCCAATGTAAAGTTGAAAGTATTAAGTTTTACTTTTTTATTTTTTAATTCTTTTGGCTATGCTACATCTTTGCTGCTTCACACAGGCTTTCTCTAGTTGCAGAGAGTGGGGGCTACTCTTCATTGCGGTGTGCAGGCTTCTCATCACAATGGGTTCTCGTGCTGAAGAGCAGAGCTCTAGGGCATGTGGGCTTCAGAGGTTGTGGTACATGGGCTCAGTAGTTCCAGTCCACAGGCTCAATTGCTACATGGCACGTGGAATCCTCCCAGAGCAGGGATCAAACCCAAGTCCCCTGCATTGGCAGGCAGATTCTTAACCACGGAACCAGCAAGGAAGTCCAAAAGGAATTTTTAAGTGTCCTGTTTTTCAGTGATTAAAAAGCATCGTGACCCTCAGTCAGACATGGTGTCATTTCCTACTGCATTAGCCAGTGTTTTCTGGAGAAACAGAACCAGTAAGACTGATATAACTCCACATGTCTGTATCTATCAACCTATCTATCTGCCTATCATCTGCTTATCTACCTATAATCTATCAATGGGTCTATCTACCAACCTATCATCTATCTAGATTTACTTACTATAAGGAATTGGTGAATTCCTTATAACAGTGTTTATAGGGACACACTTGTGACTCTAGAGACTGAGTCCTCGAACCTGCAGTTGGCAAACTGGAGACCCAAGAGAGCTGATGATTTAGTTTCAGTTCAGGTTCAAAGGTCTGAGACCTTAGAAAGCAGGAGATGTAGTTCCAGCACAGAGTCTACCGGCTAGGGACCCAGGAAGAGCCCCTATTTCAGTTCAAGTCTGAAGGCAGCAAAAAACTAGTGTCCAACTTGAAGGCAGTCAGACAGAAGAAAATTTTCTTACTCATAAAGCCAGTCCTTTTGTTCTATTAGATCTTCAACTGATTGAATGAGGCCCACCCACAGCAGGGAGAGCAATCTGCTTTATTCAGTCTAACGACTCAAATGCTAATCTCATCACAAAACACCCTCATACACATACCCAGAATAATGTTTGACCAAATACCTGGGCACTTTGTGGCTCAGCTAAGTTGACACATAAAATTAGCCATCACCTATGTAGTTGCTGTGATATATTATTTGGCATTTGCACTGGCACATGATGGAATTTTTTTTCTGAAACTTTGTTTATTGCAATACCAAAGGTATTTGTTATATCCCAAACTGGATATATAAGATTTAAAATCAGGAAAGACATCTTCAGAGTTCAGAAAATATGATTTGCATATCCTTAATTGTCAAAATTTCTTTTGATTCTGCATTAAAGTATAATGTAACAGAGCATTATCAGAAGGGCTCCAAATATTGGTAATTTATAACAAACAGCTCCAAGGGTTCCAATAATGAGAGAGGAAGAGGTACTCTGTCATCACAGGACTTGACTCTGCTGAGTTTCCAAGGCAGCATATGGCTGTTCTTTATAAAATATGTATCATTAAAATCCTGTTCCTGGATAGAGCAGACCCACACAGTGCAAAGTAAAACAGAGTTCTGGCAGCACTTCTCTGGTTGATGTAAATAGCCGGTCCTGCTAATTCAGGACTGGAGTGATTTTTCTCCTGGTCTTTACCAGTCTTGGCTCTGCACATTCAGTTCAGTTCAGTTGCTCAGTCGTGTCCGACTCTTTGCGACCCCATGAATCACAGCACGCCAGGCCTCCCTGTCCATCACCGACTCCCGGAGTTCACTCAAACGCATGTGCATCAAGTCGGTGATGCCTTCCAGCCACCTCAATTGGTCACATTAATTGGTTAATTGTGACCTTTCCTTTGGACTGCGTGCTGTTTAAAATCCCCAGGGAATTTCACTTAAGGTTTAAAAAGAGCTCTATCACAATCATCCCCCAGAAAATCCTTTTCCCGAAATAGGAATAGAGTCAAGATTTAATGAAGATTTCTTCCCCTTCAAGTGTTCACTTGACCACTCCTTTTTTGCACCTCACATAATGTCTTAAGGATGTAGCGTTCATTCTAACATTATAGAGTCCTACTCTTGGCCACCTTGACTCCAGCAGCCAAGTAGCCCCCGATTGACTAGGCCTACTTAGTTGCACACTGAGTCGTGTGCAATTTGATCAAAATATGTATAAATATTTTTTGAAGAGATGGCTTATTAATAGGGAAGAAGATGTGTTATCTTACAATTTGTGAGACTAGCTTTAAGTGTTTAGCTTTGTTTTTCTAATATGGAAGAATCAGTCATCACTGGGGTATTTTAGAATCCTAAGGACATCAGAATCAAGAATCAGTTGTCTGATGCTTTTGACAATAACATGCCTTCAAAATTTTTGCTTCAACACTTTGAAAGCACTCATCTTCTTGTTGTTGTTCAGTCGCTAAGCCATGTCCAACTCTTTGCGACCCCATGGACTGCAGCAAGCCAGGTTTCCCTCTCCTTCACTGTCTCCTGGACTTTGCTCACATTTATGTCCACTGAGTCAGTGATGCTATCTAACCATCTCATCCTCTGCTACCGTGTTCTCCTTTGACCTTCAAGCTTTCTCAGAATCAGGGTCTTTTCCACTGAGTCGGCTCTTTACATCAGGTGGCCAAAGTACTGGAGTTTCAGCTTCAGTATCAGTCCTTCCAGTGAATATTCAGGGTTGATTTCCTTTAGGACTGACTGGTTTGATCTTCTTGCTGTCCAAGGGACTCTCAAGAGTATTCTCCAACACCACAGTTCAAAAGCATCATTTCTTCAGCATTCAGGCTTCTTTTTGGTCCAACTCTCACATCTGTACGTGACTACTGGAAAAACCATAATTTTGACTATACAGACCTTTGTCAGCAGAGGGATGTCTCTGCTTTTTTCATAAACTGTCTAGGGTTATCATAGCTTCCCTTCCAGTGAGCAAGTGTCTCTTAATTTCATGGCTGCAGTCACTGTCCGCAAGAAAATAAAATCTGTCACTTTTCCCAATTTTTCCCCTTCTATTGACATGAACTGATAGGACTGGATGCCATGATCTTAGTTTTTCGAATGTTGAGTTTTAAGTCAGCTTTTTCACTTTCCTCTTTCACCTCATCAAGAGACTCTTTAGTTCCTCTTCACTTTCTGCCGTTAGAGTGCTATCATCCGCATGTATCATTTTCTTATTCCAAACCAATTAAATATTCTGTGTCAATTCACTGATGTGCTTATGACCTTTTTAGAGAAGTTATTTTTTAACGCTATGAAAAATAAAGTGAAGTGAAGTGAAAGTTACTCAGTCGTGTCTGACTCTTTGAGACCCCATGGACTGTACAGTCCATGGAATTCTCTAGACCAGAATACTGGAGTGGGTAGTCTTTGCCTTCTCCAGGGGATATTCCCAACCCAGGAATCGAACCCAGGTCTCTCTCATTGCAGGTGGATTCTTTATCAGCTGAGCCACAAGGGAAGCCCAATAATACTGGAGTGGGTAGCCGATCCCTTCTCCAGTGGATCTTCCCAACCCAGGAATCGAACTGGGGTCTCCTGCATTGCAGGCAGATTCTTTACCAATTGAGCTACCAGGGAAGCCCTTTTAAACGCTATAAGTGAAAATCGCTCAGTCGTGTCTTGACTCTTTGCAGCTCCATGGACTATACAGTCCATAAAATTCTCCAGGCCAGAATACTGGAGTGGGTAGCCTTTTTTTAATGCTATACCTATTATTAACTTGAATTTGTGTTGACTATATTTTAGACTACTTATAAATGGTGAACTAAGTTTCTGAAATTAAGGTTTTTATTTGCAATTTTCTACAAAAAAGTGGAGACCAGTACCCTTCTAAACTGGATTGATGGGATTTCCCTGGCAATCCAGTGGTTAGATTTCACCTTCCAATCCTGGGCATGTGGGTTCAGTCCATGGTCAGAGAGCTAAGATCCCACGTCTCAAGACCAAATAAACCAAAACATAAAGCAGAAGCAATGATATAACAAATTTAATAAAGATTTTTTAAATGGTCCACATCAAAAAAAAAAATTCAAAAAAATAAACTGGATTGATGTCATGAGCACAATACTCCTGGAAGTCTACAAATGCTAATTGTGTGTTTTCATTCTGGTGGTCTTTGAGGTTTACAAAGAGGCTCCTGCAGGGCTTCCATGTGAGGGAGGAAGGATCTTCAAGGCAGCTCTGCTTCTAAGTCTTTTAATTATTGAGCTTTCATGAAAGAGTGCTGAATGGAAGGTCCAATACTATAAATATTTCTAGGCAGTCACTTAGGTTTCTTTCTCACTTATTTCCCATGACTTTTGTGGGAATAAACGACTTGATTTTTATATATTAATAAAACAGACTACTGTGTTTAAAATGAATAGTCAGCAAGGACCTACTGTCCAGCACAGGAACTCTGCTCAGTGTTCTGTGGCAGCCTGGCTGGAAGGGGGGCTTGGGAGAGAGTGGATGCATGTATGTGTATGGCTGAGTCACTCTGCTGTGCACCTGAAACTACCACAACATTGTTGATTGGCTATATCCCCATATAAAATTAAAAGTTTTAAAAATAAATAAATTAGACAATACCAAAATAAATCAAGCCCAGAATCTCAGTGGCTTACCCCAACCATGAATGTTTGCTTACTCATACCAACTTCTACGACTAACAGGTTGGCAGAGAGTCCCGCTTCACTAGACACTGAGCGACCGAGCGTGACTGCTGTTTGGGGAGCACAGAATTCCAGGTGCCTGGGAAGTAGAGAAGAATGGGATATTTGCAATGTCTGGATAATAATGTTTAACAGAACATCTCTCTTTTTCCCTTTATCTCAGACTCCTGACTTCCAACTCCCTCCCAACCTTTCTCTGGTTGCATGATATCTTGGACCCTTTCCCTGAAATTCTAATTGTGTCTGTCCTTACCCTCTCCCAACAAACTTCCATACAAGTTAGCAACTCTCCTACAACAGACATACGCACACACCCAACTTGCACAATAGGAAATGAGTGTCTGACAGTTGACAATGCTTATGTACGTGTAGTAGAAGCAATCGTCAGTAAGAAATGTGAGCATTCAGAATGCCTCAAACTTGTTAAGATGACTCATAAGAATTGGTTTTGATGGTCTCCAAGCCCTGCCATTCCATGCCCTTATATATTTGAAAATGGTTCGTAATAAATCCTCTGGTCATGTTTAGTACTACTGCCCTTGTATGTATTGTAGCAGCTCATTGATGACACTGGACCTGCTTCGATGAGACATATCTGTGTGTGTGTGTGTGTTAGAGGAGGGCATTAGCAGGATCATCCCCATCCAAATGCAGAAATAACAAATTCAACTGAAATGATCAGGCAGAATTTCCAAAATTATAGTTGTTCAACGCTGGCAGAGGTACAAGGAGACAGGCATGCTCGTACATCACAGGTGAGATATGGACTCTAAACCAACTTTCCTGAAGGAATAATTTGGAGATATCTGTCAAAAGATTTTAAATTGTCCATAAACTTTGTTCCAGCACTTCCATTTGTAAAATTTGTTCCTAGGGGTAAGCACAAAGATTTAATTGTAAAGTTGTTCAGTATAACATTATTTATTATAGGCTTGAAACATCCTAGATGCCCAACAATAGTAAATCGAATAAATCATTTTATATTATTGGACACTACCAAACAGTTAAAATTACATTGTGGAAATACACTTATTGACATGAAAAGCTGTTCATGAGTTATTATTATATGTTTCCACTTTGGAAACAACTACACACACACGCTTTTTACCTTTGCATAAGATGATTTGACTTGGCTGATTTTTATCTTCTTATTCTAATTTATTTGAAATGACTTTTTGGCTGAGATATTTGAGTAAAAAACATTATTTTGAAAACATTTGAAATGCGGCATTTTTAAGGAGGTCTAGGGTTGATCCTAGAGCCAGACATCTTGGAATGTGAAGTCAAGTGGGCCTTAGAAAGCATCACTAGGAACAAAGCTAGTGGAGGTGATGGAATTCCAGTTGAGCTATTTCAAATCTTGAAAGATGATGCTGTGAAAGTGCTGCACTCAATATGCCAGCAGATTTGGAAAACTCAGCAGTGGCCACAGGACTGGAAGAGGTCAGTCTTCATTCCAATCCCAAAGAAAGGGAATGCCAAAGAATGCTCAAACTACCGCACAATTGCACTCATCTCACACGCTAGTAAAGTCATGCTCAAAATTCTCCAAGCCAGGCTTCAGCAGTATGTAAACCGTGAACTCCCAGATGTTCAAGCAGGTTTTAGAAAAGGCAGAGGCACCAGAGATCAAATTGCTAACATCCGCTGGATCATGGAGAAAGCAAGAGAGTTTCAGAAAAATATCTATTTCTGCTTCATTGACTATGCCAAAGCCTTTGACTGTGTGGATCACAATAAACTGTGGAACATTCTGAAAGAGATGGGAATCCCAGACCACCTGACCTGCCTCTTGAGAAACCTGTATGCAGGTCAGGAAGCAACAGTTAGAACCAGTCATGGAACAACAGACTGGTTCCAAATAGGAAAAGGTGTACGTCAAGGTTGTATATTGTCACCTTGCTTATTTAACTTATATGCAGAGTACATCATGAGGAACGCTGGGCTGGAAGAAGCACAAGCTGGAATCAAGATTGCTGGGAGAAATATCAATAACCTCAGATATGCAGATGACACTACCCTTATGGCAGAAAGTGAGGAGGAACTCAAAAGCCTCTTGATGAAAGTGAAAGAGGAGAGTGAAAAGGTTGGCTTGAAGCTCAACATTCAGAAAACAAAGATCATGGCATCTGGTCCCATCACTTCATGGGAAATAGATGGAAAAACAGTGGAAACAGTGTCAGACTTTGTTTTTTTGGGCTCCAAAATCACTGCAGATGCTGATTGCAGCCATGAAATTAAAAGACGCTTGCTCCTTGGAAGGAAAGTTATGACCAACCTTGATAGTATATTAAAAAGCAGAGACATTACTTTGCCGACCAAGGTCCGTCTAGTCAAGGCAATGGTTTTTCCCGTGGTCATGTATGGATGTGAGAGTTGGACTGTGAAGAAAGCTGATCGCCGAAGAATCGATGCTTTTGAACTGTGGTGTTGGAGAAGACTCTTGAGAGTCCCTTATACTGCAAGGAGATCCAACCAGTCCATTCTAAAGGAGATCGATCCTGGATGTTCATTGGAGGGACTGATGCTAAAGCTGAAACTCCAGTACTTTGGCCACCTCATGAGACGAGTTGACTCACTGGAAAAGACTCTGATGCTGGGAAAGGTTGGGGGCGGGAGGAGAAGGGGACGACGGAGAATGAGATGGCTGGATGGCATCACCGATTCTGTGGACATGAGTTTGAGTGAACTCCGGGAGTTGGTGATGGACAGGGAGGCCTGGCGTGCTGTGATTCATGGGGTCGCGGAGAGTCGGACACGACTGAGCGACTGAACTGAACTGAACTGAGGGTTGATCCATCCATGCATCATCCCTGCTCACCCCAAAACCCCCACTGGACAGATCACATAATCCTTGGTTAAATCTCTCTCATCTCTCTTTTCCAAAAGCTTTTTATTTTGTATTAGGGCATATCTGATTAATGTTGTAATAGTTTCAGGGGAACAGCAAAGGGACTCAGCCATACATATACACAGATCCATTCTCCCCCGAACTCCCTTCCCATCCAGGCTGCCACATCACATTGAGCACAATTCCAAAATCCTTTTTCCTTATTCATTTAAAGTATATCAGTGTGTACATGTGGATCCCGAACTCCCCAGCTGTCCCTTCCCCTCGTCCTTCCCCCACAGCCGTAAGTTTGCTCTCAGTCTGTGTCTCTCCTGTTACATTGTGCTCACCTAGCAAGCAGCTCACACTGCGGTTATCTATACCTGTGACTTTCTGCTTTCATTCATTTTATTCTCTCTTAGAGTGAATAACCGCAAAAGCCTTTCACAACTCTTTTCTCCAATACCTTGAGTTTAGATCTGTTCTCTTTTTCACACAATTCTACACTAGCCCCACTGTTCCAAGCATCATGAACGGTGTGTTAAAGCCTTCCTCCAGCCCACCTGTCCCATCCTTCAGAATTCTCATCTCAATAAATATTTGTTATTACAGAGCCTTGAGGGTCAAGTCTTATTCCCTTGTCCACTCCCACTACTCCAGTCATGGGAATGGGATTAGATACAAGACCAAAGTTGTTGATATTTACATGGAACTCATGAAAACCTGGAAAAATGATGAAACTCACACTGACGACTTGAGGAGTTATGAAAACTATTTTGAGAAACAATATTAAGCTTCCAGGTAAGGGCTTCCTTATCCTAACAGCTGGACTGTGGCCAATGTAAAGCTTTTGAGTAACCTTATATGTTTTTCCAACATTTGTCATGGGTATTTGGTTAATAGCTGCTGCTGCTGCTAAGTCACCTCAGTCGTGTCCGACTCTGTGTGACCCCATAGACAGAAGCCCACCAGACTCCCCTGTCCCTGGGATTCTCCAGGCAAGAACACTGGAGTGGGTTGCCATTTCCTTCTCCAATGTGTGAAAGTGAAAAGTGAAAGTGAAATCGCTCAGTCGTGTCCAACCCTTAGCGACCCCACGGACTGCAGCCTACCAGGCTCCTCCATCCATGGGATTTTCTAGGCAATAGTACTGGAGTGGCTTGCCATTGCCTTCTCCGTTGGTTAATAGGCAACTAGATAAAATTCTACACCAACAAGCCCTTCTGTTTCACTATCAAAGAACTTGAATGTCCTCACAAAAAAATCCTCTTGCTAACATTGTGCTGAGTACACCAATGAACGTTATTTATGTGGCAGGAGCAAATGGAGAAAATAGAGGCTGTTCTATTCTATTAGAAGCAAACACCCACCTTTCCTTTAGAGCAGCCTTTGTATGACTTGTGCTCTTCAGACTCTTGTTTCATGCAGTAATGGCCTTGCACGTCTGCCTGTTGAGGCAATTTGTCCTCCACCATGTCAGAATCAATGAGCATTCTTCATTGGTTTAAAAGCACTCAGTGAGAGACATTGCCCTGGAAGAAAGAAAAATATGACTGAGCTGAGAATTTTTCAGCACCTTCCAAAGAGCTTCTCCCCAGTTCTGCGCTCCGGTGGGGCTGCCTTCCTAAGGAAGTCATCTGTGTAAATACACGTGGAGCCTTCCAAGGCTGTGCACACATGAGCTACTTCAGGACCGTGTGGGTGCGAGTGACAAATTCTCCTGCTGGTTACGTTATCACACATCATGGCAACACTGAGGAGCCATCCATCTGGATTGGCTTTATACTCTGAAACATAAGGTTTCAGAATTGGGTTAAATGTACATTTAAGTGAAGGCAGTTTTTTGGGAAGAAGAATTGGCAGCAGTGAAGGTCAAAGCCAAACAGACATTGAAACGTTCAACACCTAAGGAGATAATATGTGACATAAGGGGATTTGTTTCATTAACTGCTGCCTCAAAGCTTCCTCTAGAAAAGTTCTTTATTTATAGATGCATATGCCTCACCCCAGTTAAAAATATACAGTTTAGATGGGAGCAAGAGGCTAAACCGTAAGGATAAGATTACGAAAAGAAATACGACTCTCGCTATAAACCCGATATCTTTTGGGCTGCCCGAGGGCCCCTTTAAATATAACATTACTATTTGTTGTAGGTAATCTCAGTAGAGACATCACCAAATTTACAATGACTGCTTTCAACAAGATGGCTAAACATTATTGAAATAATATGCCTGATTAAATCTGTGATAAATCAACTATACTTAAAGCTCCATAAGGCATTAGGGAGAGAGCCAACTCTTGAGAAAGAGTGACTACTGCATCAGCTGTTCTGCTATCAACAGCCATCACTGAGTTAAAGGCTTGTCTTATTTCATCAGCGAGAGGGATTGAAGAAGAGGAATTTAGGAAGGGATTGATGAGGCTGGCAGTCATGGATGACGATGTCCTCCACAGCGTATAGCCAACCAAGAGCCATGGGTTCTTTCTACTCCTTCTGAGAGATCATAACTCAAGAGGGAAGAACAGAGACCCATCAGGGGAGGGTTGGTCTACAGAAGGAAGACTATAGCAGCAAGTAGAAAAGTAGAAGGATGAAGCCAAGAGAAAACTGGATTGGAAGCAGATCTAGGTTCTCTGTGGGTCTTTGACACAGATCATGACTTCTCTGAGCCTTGGTTTTCCTACCTGAGCAATAGTGATCATTACATACAGAGTGTATTAGTTGCTGATGCTGTCATAACAAAACACCACAGACGGGATAGCTTAAACAATAGAAATGCATTTCTTCATAGTTTAGGAAGTGAGAGTCCAATATCCTGAGTTGTTTTCTCCTCTCCTTATATTGAGGTCCCTCTCCTTATATTGAGGTCCCTCTCCTTATATTGCAGACAGCCATGTTGTCATTGCAGATTTGTTTCTCATTGTGTTTTCACGTCATTATTCCTTCATGTGGTCACATCACTGTGCTCTCTCTGTACATCCAAATTACTTCCTCTCATCAGGATAAGAATCAGGAAGAATTGATGCTTTTGAACTGTGGCATTGGAGAAGACTCTTGAGAGTCCCTTGGACAGCAAGGAGATCAAACCAGTCAATCCTAAAGGAAATCAGTCCTGAATATTCACTGGAAGGACTGATGCTGAAGCTCCAATACTTTGGCAAGCTGATGCAAAGAGCCAACTCATAAGAAAAGACTCTGATGCTGGGAAAGACTGAAGGCAAGAGGAGAAGGGGATGACAGAGGATGAGATGGTCAGATGGCAAAAACTGACTCAACAGACATGAGTTTGAGCAAGCTCTGGGAGATGAAGGACAGGGAAGCCTGGCGCCCTGCAGTCCATGGGGTCACAGAGAGTCAGACATGACTAAGCAATTGAACAACAACAACAATCAGGATACCAGTCCTATCAGAGGAGGGCCTACACTAACAGATTTATTTAAACTTAATCATCTCTCCTCTCTCCTCTCTAAATAGAGCCACAGTCAGATCTAAGGGGTTATGGTTTTGACATATGAATTTGGGAGCAGGGGACATAATTCAGTCTACAAGACGAAGCAAATGTAAATATGCAAGGAGATAATGGGTATTCAAGCACAAGCAGATTGCAGGGTGCTTTAGAGCATGATTCATTATCACTTGAGAAAGAAATGGCAACCCACTCTGGTACTCTTGCCTGGAAAATCCCATGGACGGAGGAGCGTGGTAGGCTACAGTCCATGGGGTCGCAAAGAGTTGGACACGACTGAATGACTTCACTTCACTTCATTATCACTTGGAAGGAAATGATAGAACACTGCCCTAGACCTTCACCAGGAGCAACTGGCTCCTTCAAGCCTTCTTGTTGAGTTGGAAAGTAGAAAAGGAGGGCAGGGGTAACGGGAGGAAGGAGGGACACATACAGAACAATTTTAGGAATATTTTGGCCACTGGGCATCCATTCTGTTTCATATTTTTACTTTGATTTCCTTTGAGAACTTACCTCCTCTATAGAAATGTCCTGCATTACTTAGCTAACTGGTTAGAGTCTCCTGGAACATTGTGTCCTGCCACAGTGATGTAAGGATAAAGAAAAATTTTTGTGTTTCATTAATTTCTTCTGAAGAGCTTTGATAGCCCAAAATGTCATAATTCTTGCTTTTCAGTTGCATCCAACTCATTGTGCCCCCATGGACTGCAGCACACCAGGCTTTCTTGTCCTTCGTCATCTCCCAGGGATTGTGCAAACTCATTGAGTCAGTGATGCCATCCAACCATCTCATCCTCTGTTGTCCCCTTCTCCTCCTGCCTTCAATCTTTTCCAGCATCAGGGTCTTTTCCAATGAGTCTGATCTTTGCATCAGGTGGCCAAAGTACTGAAGCTTCAGCATCAGTTCTTCCAATGAATATTTAGGGTTGATTTCTTTTAGGATTGACTGGTTTGATCTCCTTGCAGTCCAAGGAACTCTCAAGAGTCTTCTCCAACACCACAGTTCAAAAGCATCAATTCTTCAGTGCTAATCCTTCTTTATGGTCCAACTCTCACATCCATACATGACTACTGGAAAAGCCATAGCTTTGACTATATGGATCATTGTCAGCAAAGTGATGTCTCTGCTTTTTAATATGCTGTCTAAGTTTGTCATAGCTTTTCTTCCAAGGAGCTAGTGTCTTTTAATTTCATGGCTGCAGTTACTGTCCACAGTGACTTTGGAGCCCAAAAAAATAAAGTCTCTCACTGTTTCTAATTGTTTCCCCATCTATTTGCCATGAAATGATGGGACTGGATGACATGATCTTAGTTTTTTGAATGTTGAGTTTTAAGCTAGCCTTATCACTTCTTTTTTTTTTTTAAACCTTCATCAAGAAGCTCTTTAGTTTCTCTTGACTTTCTGCCATAATGGTGGTGTCATCTGCCTATCTGAGGTTACTGATATTTCTCCTGGCAATTTTGATTCCAGCTTGTGCTTCATTCAGCCTGGCGTTTTGTCAGATGTATTTTGAATATAAGTTAAATAAGCAGGATGACAATATACAGCCTTGATATACTCCTTTCCAAATCTTGAACCAGTCTGTTGTTCCATGTCCAGTTCTAACTCTTGCTTCCTGACCTGTATACAGGTTTCTCAAGAGGCAGGTCAGGTGGTCTGGTAGTCCCATCTCTTTCAGAATGTTCCACAGTTGTTGTGATCCACACAGTAAAAGGCTTTGGCATAGTCAATGAAGCAAAAATAGATGTTTTTCTGGAACTCTCTTGCTTTTTTCATGATCTAACAGATGTTGGTAGCTTCATCTCTGGTTCTTCTACCTTTTCTAAATCCAGCTTGAACATCTGGAAGTTCTCGATTCATATATTGTTAAAGCCTAGTTTGAAGAATTTGGCGTGGTACCTTGCTAGTATGTGAAGTGAGGGAAATTGTACAGTAGTTTGAACATTCTTTGCCATTGCCTTTCTTTCAGGTAGGAGTGAAAACTGATCTTTTGTAGTCCTGTGGCCACTGTTGAGTTTTCTAAATTTGCTGACATATTGAGTGCAACAGCATCATCTTTTAGGATTTGAAACAGCGTAGCTGGAACTCCATCATCTCCCCTAGCTTGTTCATAGTAATACTTCCTAAGGCCCACTTGACTTCACACTCCAGGATGTCTGGCTCTAGGTAAGTGGTCACACCATTGTTATCTGGATCATTAAGACCTCTTCTATATAGTTCTTCTGTGTATTCTTGCTAGTTCTTCTTAATATCTTCTGCTTGTTAGGTCCATAACCATTTCTGTCCTATAGTCCCCTCTTTGTATGAAATGTTCCCTTGGCACCTCTAATTTTCTTGAAGAGATCTCTAGTCTTTCCCATTCTAATTTTTTCCCCTATTTCTTTACGTTGTTCATTTAAGATTGCTTCCTCATCTCTCCTTGCCATTCTTCAGAACTCTGCATTCAGATGGGTATATCTTTCCCTTTTTCCTTTGCCTTTCTCTTCTTTCCTCAGCTATTTGTAAGGCCTCCTCAGACAGACATTTTGCCTTGTTGCGTTTTTTTTTCTTGGGGATGGTTTTGGTCACTTCCTCCTGTACAGTGTTATAAACCTCCATCCATAGTTCTTCAGGAACTCTGTCTAATCCCTTGAATCTCTTTCTCACTTCCACTGTATAATTATAAGGGATTTGATTTAGGTCATACCTGAATGACCTAGTGATTTTTCCTACTTTCTTCAATTTAAGTCTGAATTTTGCAATATGGAACTCATGATCTGAGCCATAATCAGCTCCCAGTCTTGTTTTTGTTGACTATTTAAATCTTCTCCATCTCTGGCTACAAAGAATATAATCAGTCTGAGTTCCTGATTGACCATCTGGTGATGTCACATGTGTGGAGTCACCTCTTGTGCTTTTGGAGAAAGGTGTTTGCTATGACCAGTATACTCTCTTGGCAAAACTCTGTTAGCATTTGCCCTGCTTCATTTTGTACTCCAAGGCCAAACTTGCCAATTACTCCAGGTATCTCTTGACTTCCTGCTTTTGCATTCCAGGCCCCTATGATGAAAAGAACATCTTTAGTTCTAGAAGGTCTTGTAGTTCTTCATTGAACTGTTTAGCTTCATCTTCGTCAGCATTAATGGTTGGGGCATAGACTTGAATTACTGTGATGTTGAATGGTTTGCCATGGAAATGAACCGAGATCATTCTGTCATTTTTGAGATTGCACCCTAAGTCTGGTTTTCTGCCCTTACTGCTGATTCTTTTTTATTATTATTTTTTTATTTTTACTGATTTATTTATTTTTAGTTTTTTTTTTCTTTTCAAAAACAATTTTAGGAATCTTTACTTAAAAACAACCTTATCTTAAAATGGAGTAACGTTGGTTTTACGAGCAGCAAGCAAAGTACAGAAGCAAAAATGCATTACAGGAGCATTAAGTTCTACATTAGGTTACAGCGTCTAATCTGAAATCACACCCATAATATCATTTTTCAGGATATCTTGGAAATAGTTATTTCCCAGGATGTCTGAACCATAGCTACTCTATTTTGACTTTTAATTGTAAAAAAAAAAAAAATTTTTTTTTTAATAGCCAAAGCAGATTTCACCATTAATGACGTCAGTGTTTTTCTAGGTATGAGAAGATGCAAGAATTGGAACTCATAAAACCTTTTTCTGAAAAGATCTAACTATCTGAAGGCCTGTTCTGCCAGGTTTGTTTTTTTTTTTTTCAGAGCACAGAGTGCCTCATTCCTGATTTTCACCCTGAACTTCTTTCAGGGGGTGTTGAAGGTCAGCAGCTTTCAATGGTCATGATGTAATCTTTGTAGAGGCAGCTGGCAAGGACCAACTTCCAGTCAGCAGGGTCCCTTCATAGCCACATATCTGACCATGTGACACCATTTCATGGCCATTGTGTCCTGTGGTGCTGGAAAGGCTCATTCCCAGGTCTAGGGAAGTGATGGGCCACTCATTGTGCTAAAATTGGACCAGGCCTTGCAAGTAGCGTCTCTGGACTACTGTCTTACTAGCCTCCTGGTCCAGGAAAGTATTTCCTCTTGTTGCTTTTTCCCATACCCAGAGTCACATTATTACAATTATTGATCTCATATGGAACTGTCAGTTCAGCGTTATATCACAGGCTCAGTGAAACAAGTGACATAGAAAATAATATAGCCATAGCTACTTACTGCTGATTCTTAATGCTTCTCAAGATTCTTTCGTCAAATTCTCTTTTGCTCACAGTAGCCAGAGTTTGGGTCTATTGCTTACAACCAGAAAAGCCATTAACTGGTAACGAAGTGGAAGGGTGAACACAAAGAAGCCTGCAACAGAGGAGCAAAAATGGAGGGGAAATGGAGGGAATGGAGAGGATAGAAAATTGAAAGGAGAGAGGGACGAAGAGATGGAGGAAAGAAATGGATAAAAGGGATGGAAAAGAAGAGGAAGGATGAATGAATGAAAAGGTCACATGGCATAGCCACTCAGATCTTCCTTGAATGAAATCAGCTCTGTATCAAGAAAAGAGAATATGGTTTTCCTCGAATGCTTAACATACAGTTTCAGCTCAGTGAGACCTTTGTGTTCATGGAAACTAGTGCTGCCTTGGTCCACCCAAGTCATTTAACCCCAAAAGTTTTCACCTCCTGGAGCACCCTATGGTTATTAAACCTTATGTGGAGCAGAAATTTGCTCCCAGTAATGTATATGCTATGGAGCAGCTCAGCACAGATCCCCTAACAGACTTGCAAATATTTTCAAATTCATTGGGAGAGAAAGGGTGGAGCACAGAAACGATTCTCAAGGAGGAATCTATATCCCAGATTCTGGTCCTCAGCTCCATAGGTCCAGAAACTCAGCTTATCCAGGGGACCTAGAATGGGCCAATCACTTCAGACCAATTTATAATGTTGTGGACAGGTAGAACAGGATCCCGATTTCTCAGTTCAGAAATACTAGGTTAGAATCAGATCTGGATCCAAATGTAGCCCCTGTATTTCTTATCTTGTAACTGTTGTGCAAGCTTATTAACTTCTCTGAGTTTGAGCGATGCCTGTGATTGGTGTGAGGTTGCATTAGATATTCCCTGTGATGTGCCTGGACATTCGGAGGATCCACCACAAATCTCTTGTTGTCCCTCACTTTCTGTATCTGACTCTTCTCCTGAACCTCTTCAGATGCTCTCAGCCTCACCTGTTCTTGCTTCAACCCCTACAACAATAACCAGCTCTACGTGGGCTCTGACCTATTTCAAGCAGGGGTAACCTGGCAGTGTCTTCCGCCTGCCTATTTCTGCTCCTCTCCATCATGGCCATCCTATGGACTTGAGGTGTGGGAGGCTGCAAACCCTGCTTGGTGCCCACCTGCACATGGCCTTGAAGGGTATGGGGATTACCACCATAGAGTGACTCTTTGATGGAGAGACAGGACCCAGGATAAATCTTTCCGTCTTTCTCCATTCCCCTGTCCTGTGACCACTGATGAGGCTTTTCAGAGGTCTGTCCCTACATCCTTGGGCCCTTGGGCCCTTAGCATTTGGTTTCTAGTGGCACTTGGCTGTGGCTTGACTCCAAGGCATCCTTCTGTTGGTTTTTCCTCCTCCTCTCCCTCGCTCTCTGAGGTGCTTGCTCCCTACCTTGCAATGACCGAGAAGCTGTTTTTTCCCTTGGAAAACCCAGGCTAAAATGAATTCTGACTTCCTTTCCCTTTCCAGTCACCATTGTCTGGATCAGACAAATTTCATGAAACTCAGGAGATCATACTAAAAGCTTGCAGTTTGCTGGTATATATGTAGACTGAAACATTATACAGTCTTCAAAGTAAAAAAGAAAAATCCTGTCATATACTACAGCAAGGATGAACTTTGAGAACATTGTCATTGTTTAGTCCCTAAGTCATGTCTGACTCTTTTGTAACCCCATGGACTGTAGCCCACCTGACTCCTCTGTCCATGGGATTTCCCAGATAAGAATACCGGAGTGAGGGATTTCCCTAATGGTCCAGCAATTAAGATTCCATGCTGCCAAGGAGAGGGCCTGGGTTCAATCCCTTGTCAGGGAACTAGATCCCACATGCCACAGCTAAGACCTAGTGTGGTCAAATAAGTAAATATTTAAAAAGAGACTATGGAGTGGTGTGCCATTTCCTTCTCCAGCGGATCCTCCCGACTCAGAGATTGAACCCACATCTCTTTCATTGGCAGGCAGATTCTTTACCACTGAGCTACCAGGGAAGCACTTTGAGAACATTACACTCAATAAAATAAGCCAGTCATAAAAATAAACAAAACTGTAAAGTTCCACTTACATCAGGTACCTAGAATAGTCAAATTCATAGAGACAGAAAATAGAATGGTGGTTACCAGGGACTGGGGGAAAGGAGAAATGGAGAGTATTGTTTAATGGATGCAGAGTTTCATTTCTGCAGTATGAAGAGTTTTTGAGACTGGTTACACAAGGTGAACGTACTTTAAGAGTCTAGTGGGACAATTCCTGCTGGAGTTTGTAACCATATTTTTTTTGGAAAAATTATTTATTAATGTTTTTGTTTGGCTGTGCTGGGTCTTAGTTGTGGCACTCAGGATCTTTGATCTTCATTGCAGCGTGCAGGATCCTTAGTTGTGGCTTATGGGTTCTAGTTTGCTGGCCAGGGATTGAACCTGGGCCCCCTGAACTGGGAGCGTGGAGTCTTAGCCACTGGAGCACCAGGGAAGTCTCTGTAAACCATATTTTAATAAAAACAGTCAAGGATTCACTAGACTTAGTCTATTATAATTAGACTATAAATATTACCTAAGCTACAATTTAGATCTTGAAGCCCTCTGTCATGGATTTGACTGTCTCCCCCTCCTAAATTCATATGTTGAAATCTTAACCTTAAGCACCTCAAAATGGACTTTATTTGTAAATAGTTTCATTGCAAATGTAATAAGTCAAGATGTGGTCATGAGGGTGGGCCCCAGTCAAGTATCAATCGTGTCTTTATAAAAATGGAAAATTTAAGACACACACATACAGGGTAAATGCCATGTGATGGTGAAGGCAGAGATTCTACCAGATAAGACATGCCAAAGATTGCCAGCAAACCACCTGAACCTAGGAGGAAGGCACAGAACAGATTCTTTCTCACTGCACTGTGAAGGAACCAACTCTAGTGAGACTGTGATCTTAGACAATATATTTCCATGTTGTTTAAGCAACTTTTGCTTGCTTAATTGGTGGCCAAATGATGGATCCTTTTAAAATTAGAGAAACTAACAAATGATTAAATCTAGAGCATTCTCATTGTGAACACCTGTGTTTTTGTTACCTATAAAATGGAAATGGCAACCCACTCCAGTATTCTTGCCTGGAAAATCCCATGGATGGAGGCGCCTGGTAGGCTACAGTCCATGGGGTCGCAAAGAGTCAGACACGGCTGAGCGACTTCACATCTTCACATCACATAAAACAAAAGTCAAATTAACCTAAGAACTCTTTTGAACTAGAAAAACCAGTTTAGGAAGCTTCATTGAGCCCTTCTCAATGGGTCTTATAGATGCTAAAAAGAGCAATTAAGAATATCAGCAGATACTTGGAAAAAAACCAAAAAGGTCTAGCTATTATTTCAATGAGGTAAAATTTCTTTTTTCTTTTTGAAAAAGGAGTTACTTCAGGTGAATTTTTTAAAATTCTTTGGATGGTTATTTAGAATGGGATAAATAAAGCAGACATTTATGTGATTAAAACAAGATTTGACATTACTACACTACCTAAAGTTGGTTCTCCTGGTGTCTGAGACTGCAAAGAATCTGTTTGCCAATGCAGGAGGTGCAGATTACCCTTGGCCAGGAAGATCCCCTGGAGGACATGGCAACCCAGTCTAGTATTCTTCCTGCAGAGTTCCCTGTACAGAGGAGCCTGGCAGGCTACAGACCATGGGGTCACAAAGAGCTGGACACAACTTAGTGACTAACACTAAGTCACTGAGGTCTGGCACCTTGTCACACCTGCCATAGCAAATTAATATGCACCCTCCACCGCCACCCCTACCCCCCGCACCAAGATCTCACCTACCAGTCAGGTTCCATCTCCCCTATCCTGTATTGTGTATTTTTTTTTATACTCAACAGCAAGACTTCATATATATTTTGTATAATTTTGGATTACAATGTATGCCATCAAAATCACTGGAAGCTTTAACTCTGTCATGTATTGCATTTGCTCCCTTCCAGGTTTATATTATCTATAAACCCAGTATTTAGCTCATCTGGGGTATGGACTGCATCCTCCTTCTCCTGGGATTCACAGCGTGACTCAGTGGTGCTTAGAAGGACATTGGCCTCACGATACACATTCTGCCTAGCCAAATGAGTAATCGTGATTTTATTACTGATGTCACTGACATGTTTACATGATTAGCACATTTCCCATAGGTTAACCAAAGTCTGTAAGATGCAAAATCCTACCTCTTTCCATTAAAATAATTTGGTGGTCATATAATAAAGCATTCACAATTTCATTACAATTTCATTAAAAATAAAATCAGAAGCTGCTAAAAAATCAACAGTTTATATCCTGTGACTCTGGCATGCTGCAGTCCGTGGGCCACAAAGAGTTGGATACGACATAGTGACTGAACAACAAACAGCAGCTGTCTGCTTTCCTTCTTTCCTTTTGGTAGTTGTTGGTCCCACACCCTCCTGGATGGATAGGTAGGTAGATAGATAGATGATAAATATCACTAGATATCGAGGGGGGTACATATATATTGGCATCACACTCGTGCACAGAATGGCTTGACTGAATTCAATACAAAGGAAGACCAAGAGTGTCTTTTGTGTGTTTGTTATTTTGAAATAAGAGACCTCAAATTCTCCTTGAGTAAATCTTATTGTTTGATATTGCGGCACAGAAGGGAAACAGCTTTGACTTCATTTTTCCTCTCCAACCCCTTACACCAGGAGTCATAGCATCTGTTGATACCATCTTGCTCTCAGTTACCATTAACTCTGAGTAATCCTGGGTTCATCACTTCACCTTCCTGGACCCCTGGAAAATGGGAGCCTTGAGGAAGCCACCCTGTGAGATCCCTTTTTCAGCCCTAATCCTGGGAGGCTTTGAGGTGGTAGGGGGCAGGGAATTCCTCCTCATCAATATATGTTTTCAAAATTGCAATTCTCTTGTTAAGTCAAGCAGTTCTTGCTAGGAATTTCATAGTTGACAGAGACAGAATTGGAACAGGTTTAGTAATCATAATTTCAATCTCTCTCCAGACATTTTTTTCTGATGTTTATAAGTGAAGGGTGTCAAAAACATTCCATTCACTAGCATGAATTTTTATTGAATATTAAGAATAAATAATATATGACTTGGGAGGGAACGTCTATTAAATCTGTTTGGGGCCTTATGTAGATAAAGCTATTCAATTTATGCTTTGCTTCGAAATGGACGCATTAATATTCATCTACAAATAATCCCTGGCTATTATTTTTACAGGTGCCTGAAACAATATATGCCTTTGAAAGACATGGGGGGAATCAAGGGCTTCCCCAGGGCCCTAGAGAGCACCTCGATGATAATTCTTCCATGATATGACCCGACGAGGCAGTGCCAGCATTCTTTTGTGATCATCAGAGGTGGCAACAGCCCTGATGAGAGATGATATGGATACTAGTGAGATGTCAAGGGGCCAGTGTAGAGAAGCACCAACTTCTCAGTACAGAAATTGAATGTTGAGGCAATGTCAAAAATTAATAAAATTAAATTTTGGATTTCTCTCCAAAACCTAGCCTCCAAAAAACAATCTCTGAGGAAATTAACATGTATTGATGATCAGCTCTGCATAGCAAATGTTACCAATGCAGTCTCATCAAAACTCACACTAGCCCAAGGAAATACCAACATCAGACTCTGTTCATCGATGTGCTGGGTGGTGTCCCGAGGGATAAGGTAGGGTAGGGAAAACCAATATTTATTCAGTATTTATCACATTCTTTCCAAAAATTGTGACTAACCCTCCTAAGAACATTTTGAGATATGAATACATTTGACAGGTGAGGAAACTGAACCTCGTAGAGGTTACATGTCTCAGGCAACCAAAAAGTGTCTCATTTAACTCGGCTCTGTGGACTCCTAAGTCAAAACTCCTTCCATTCTACCTTGCTGCATCAAGGAATATACTTGAAATTTGATTTTAAAACATTAACCCTGTGACTTCCCTGGTGGTCCAGTGGTTGAAAATCTACCTTTCAATGCAGGGGATGTGGGTTTGATCCCTGGTAGGGCAACTAAGATCCCATATGCTGTGAGTCAATGAAGCCCACATGCTGCTAACTGCTGAGCCAGCACCACGACTAGAGAAGACCCAGCACTTCAGCAAAGACCCTACGCACTGAAAGGGAGACCCAGTGCAGCCAAGAAAAAAATCATTACTAAAAGCAAATTCAGTTCAGTTCAGTCACTCAGTGGGGTCCAACTCCTTGTGACCCCATGGACTTCAGCACACCAGACTTCCCTGTCCATCACCACCTCCAGGAGATAGCTCAAACTCATGTCCATCAAGTTGACCATGCCTTCCAACCATCTAATCCTCTGTCATCCCCTTCTCCTCCTGCCCTCAATCTTTCCCAGCATCAGGGTCTTTTCCAGTGAGTCAGTTCTTCACATCAGGTGGCCAAAGTACTGGAGTTTCAGTTTCAGCATCAGTCCTTCAAATGAATATTCAGGACTGGTTTCCTTTAGGATTGACTGGTTGTATCTCCTTGCAGTCCAAGGGACTCTCAAGAGTCTTCTCCAACACCACGGTTCAAAAGCATAAATTCTTTGGCACTCAGCTTTCTTTATAGTCCAACTCTCACTTCGTACATGACTACTGGAAAAACCATAGCTTTGACTAGATGGAACTTTGATGGCAAAGTAATGTCTCTGCTTTTGAATGTGCTGTCTCAGTTCAGTTCAGTCACTCAGTTGTGTCCGACTCTTGGCGACCCCATGAACCGCAGCATGCCAGGCCTTCCTGTCCATCACCAACTCCTGGAGTCCACCCAAACCCATGTCCATCGAGGCAGTGATGCCATCCAACCATCTCATCCTCTGTCGTCCCCTTCTCCTCCCGCCTTCAACCTTTCCCAGCATCAGGGTCTTTTCCAATGAGTCAGCTCTTCGCATCAGGTGACCAAAGTATTGGAGTTTCAGCTTCAACATCAGTCCTTCCAATGAACACCCAGGACTGATCTCCTTTAGGATGGACTGGTTGGCTCTCCTTGAGTCCAAGGGGTCTCAAGAGTCTTCTCCAACACCACAGTTCAAAATCATCAATTCTTCAGCACTCAGCTTTCTTTATAGTCCAACTCTCACATCCATACATGACCACTGGAAAAACCATAGCCTTGACTAGACAGACCTTTGTTGGCAAAGTAATGTCTCTGCTTTTTAATATGCTGTCTAGGTTGGTCATAACTTTCCTTCCAAGGAGTAGGTGTCTTTTAATTTCATGGCTGAAATCGCCATCTGCAGTGATTTTGAAGCCCAAAAAAATAAAGTTTCTCACTGTTTCCATGGATTCCTCTTCTATTTGCCATGAAGTGATGGGACCAGATGCCATGATCTTAGTTTTCTGGATGTTGAGTTTTAAGCCAACATTTTCACTCTCCTCTCTCACTTTCATCAAAAGGCTCTTTAGTTCTTCTTTGCTTTCTACCATAAGGGTGGTGTCATCTGCATATCTGAGGTTATTGATAGTTCTCCCAGTAACCTTGATTCCAACTTGTGCTTCATCCAGCCCGGCATTTCACATGATGTACTCTGAATATAAATTAAATAAGCAGGAAGACAATATACAACATTGACATACTCCTTTCCCAATTTGGAACCAGTCTGTTGTTCTATGTCCAGTTCTAACTGTTGTTTCTTGACCTGCATACAGATTTCTCAGGAGACAGGTCAGGTGGTCTGGTAGTCTCATCTCTTGAAGAATTTTCCACGGTTTGTTGTGATCCACACAGTCAAAGGCTTTGGCATAGTCAATAAAGCAGATGTTTTTCTGGAACTCTTGCTTTTTGCATATTAAGTTTCATTTACATTTCTACAATTCTTTTGGGCATTGAGGCATTTTTTCAATAGTCTAAAATTTAAACATATTTCAATAGGAAAACTGTTGTCTAAATCTTTTTTTTTTTTTAATTCCTCCACACAGCAGTGCAGGGTTGACTCAAGCTCCATAAATTTGCTACAGTGGTCAATTAACCTTCTGGAATTGTATGTCAAATTGAGTGTGTCTGTGTGTGTGTGTGTGTGTGTGTGTGTGTGTGTTTGTCTACAACTTTTAAAAGTCTCAATTCCAAGGAAGGTTAGGAATTAATGGCATAGATTAATAGAACTATTGTTAGTCTCCAGGTCACTGGTGCATCCGAGGACTCTAAGAAGATGGACAGTATCAGCCACAGCAGAGGTGGGTGCTCAGCATGAACTACCAGGCCCTTAGAAGCAATTCACTAACAAGCGTAAGCGAGGCGAGAGTCCCACAAAGGTCTGTATGGAGAGAGTCATCACCAAGTGTGTCTTGCTCGGTCCTGAGCACCGTGGTTACAAAGGGCCTTGGCCAACCAGGGAGTAGCCAGAGGGGAACAATCTCAATGGATGTTGCATCAGGAAACCACTTAATGCAAAGAAGAGGTGGAGGGACAGAGTGTGAAAGGAACGCCCAGAGACTGAAAGTGGGAGTGTGAATGGTACAACTTTGAAAAGCCCTGTGGTAATACATGTTAGAAAGTCTGAAAACGTGGGTGTCCTACAACTTGGCACTGCCACCTGTCCACAGAGAAGCTCTCACCCATGCGTATAAGGAGACAAGTGGAATATTAATGGAGAATTGTGTGCAATAGCAGAAATAAAAATAACCAATAAATACAGAAAAATGTAGAGCCTGTATATTTATTGACACGATGTGTTCCAGAAATGTAGACTAGTCGCAGAACGGGGAATGAAGAGCCCGTAAAATGAAGGAACTGTAGGACCTCGCTGGTGGCCCAGTGGTTAAGAAATCTGCCTTGCAATGTAGGGGACATGGTTCGATCCCTGCTTGGGGAACTAGAGGCCACGTTGAAACTAAGCCTGCATGCCACAACTAGAGAGCCTGCGTGCTGCAGCAGAGACCTGATGCAGCCCCAAAATAAAAGAACGTTAAAAAGTAAAAACATAAATATAAACAAGCAAAAACAATGCAGTATCTGTGAAGCATAATAAAGTAAAACAATAACAAATAATTTTTAAAAAATAAACTGAATAAATTATGTACCAATGTGGACAAATATCAACACAAATTATCAAGACCATTTTTTAAAGGTTGTGTACAATGTGGTATTCACCACATAAACTTTAAAATCATGCAAAAATAAACGATATATTGTGCATGTATACATGTATATACTGTAAAGTAGAAAAATGTGTTTGGGAATGATTATACCAACTTTCAGTAGATCATCTCAGGGAGTAGGATAAGGAATGGCTTTAGAGAAATTACAAAGGGAGTTTTGGCTTTGTCTGAATTATTTTTTTGATCTGAAGGAAATATGGAAAAATAGTGCAGTTTAACAAAGGCAGATAGTGAATACATACTTTCAATTATCTCTGGTATTATTGTTGTTGTTGTATATCTCTGTGCTTGAGAATTTTTTTAATATCAAAACACAGAAAGACTTTGTGAGCTGCCTTTACTGAAAAGTTGCAGATTAAAGCTGAATGTATTTTAGAACAGGAGTCCCCAGCCCCTGGGGGATTAGGAACGGGGTTGCATAGTAGCCATGAAATTAAAAGACGTTTGCTCCTTGGAAGGAAAGTTATGACCAACCTAGACAGCATATTAAAAAGAGACATTACTTTGCCAGCAAAGGTCCATCTAGTCAAAGCTATGTTTTTTCCAGTAGTCATGTATGGATATGAGAGTTGGGCTATAAAGAAAGCTGAGGACTGAGGAATTGATGCTTTTGAACTGTGGTGTTGGAGAAGACTCTTGAGAGTCCCTGGGACTACAAGAAGATCCAACCCCTCCATCCTAAAGGAGTTCAGTCCTGGGTGTTCAGTGGAAGGACTGATGCTGAAGCTGAAGCTCCAATACTTTGGCCACCTCATGCGAAGAGTTGACTCATTTGAAAAGACCCTGATGCTGGGAAAGATTGAAGGTTAGAGAAGGGGATGACAGAGGATGAGATGGTTGGATGGCATCACCGACTCAATGGACGTGAGTTTGGGTAAGCTCTGGGAGTTGGTTATGGACAGGGAGGCCTGGCATGCTGCAGTCCATGGGGTCACGAAGAGTTGCACATGATGGAGTGACTGACCTGAACGGCACAGCAGGAGGTGAGTGGCTGGCAAGTGAGTGAAGGTTCATCTGAATTTACAGCTGCTGTCCGTCACTCACATTACAGCCTGAGCTCTGCCTCCTGTCAGATCAGTGGTAGCATTAAGTCCTCACAGGAGCATGAACCCTACTGTGAACTGCACGAGTGAGGGATCCAGGTTGCACGCTCCTTATGAGAATCATCCCCAAACCACACCCCCCAATCCTGGTCCCTGGAACGATTGTCTTCCGTGAAACTAGTGCCTAGTGCCAGAAAGTTCGGGGACTGCTGTTTCAGAGGCAGTTCCTGTGCAATGTAGACTGGATTAGCTGGTGGGGCTTTTCCAGCCAGAAGCCTCTCAGAGCCTGGTGCCCTCAACAGCACCCCAGCGTGTGGATACCCAGCCTGCGTCTGTGTTGCACCTCCTTTGTTTCACCTGGTGAGTTAGGCCCAGTGCTGGAGCAGAAGGCAAGGAAATGAAAATCCCCTTTGATTGGATGCAGGCAGGGTCCCTTTCCACACTTAGAGCCTGCATTTGATTCCTACACAATTTATCAGTCACTCCTTAAGATTTGATAGTAGCATTACAGAGAAAACTTCCCAAACTTACTGTTTTCAGAGTTCCAGCCAGACGTTAAATCACGTTAGAGGTTGTCTTTATCCATGATTCTTTTCACCTACCTTCTTATTTCTCTGGGCAAGAAACCAACCTCACCACCCACTCTACCCTTGTTCCCAGAACTTTCAAAACAGCTCTGGCCCACAGGAGGGACCTCTTACCATACCCTGTCATCTTCCCCATATGCCTCCTGACAACCTTTGATTTGTGAGAATGCTTTCCTTTTGGCTTGGCATACACATTGGGAGCCAGTCAGTCCTGGTTTGAATCTTTGTTTGCAACTTTCTGGCTGAGGAATCTTTGGCAAGTTTCTTAAATCTTACGTGTTCTTAAACATGCAGCCCTCTTAGAAGTTAGGGAACAAAATAAAGTAGGCATTAATATGATATTACTCAATTAATGTTAGTCCCTGTATTAGTTATCCATGCTACGTAACAAATTGCCCCCAAACTTAGCAGCTTATAATAGTAACTTAGTTTGGTTTTTATTTTTAAAGATTTATTCCAGGCACTTGTGGTTTTTTAAATTAAGTTATTTATTTGGCTGCATGCGGGATCTTTATTGCATCATTAGTGATTTCTCATTGTAGGCTCTAGAGCACACAGGCTCAGTAGCTGTGGCTCAAGCTTAGTTGTTCTGCAGCATGTGGGATCTTAGTTCCCTGACTGGGGATCAAACCTAGGACCCCTGCATTGCAAGGCAGATTCTTAACCAGGAGACCAGCAGGGAAGTCCCAACGGTACATTTTAATCTCACCATTTGTGTGAGTCAGGCATCCGGGTGTGACTTGGCTGGGTCCTCTGGCTCAAGGTCTCTTACAGGCTGCAGCCAAGACGTAAGATGGGGCTGACATCATCTAATGACCTGACCAGAACAGTTACTAATGGGCTGTTGGCTTGAGGACCTCAGTTTACCACTGGTGTTGGCAGGAGGCCACCCTGCATTCTTTGCCACAGGGACATCTCAACATGTAGCTGACTTGAGAGACAGAGGGAGAGGGGAGTCACGTTCTTATGTAGCCTGGCTTCAGGACTGACATCTCTTCAGTCCCTCATATTCCACACATCAAAGGAAGCTACTAGGTACAGCCCACGCTCTTGGGGATAAGATTATACAAAAGTGTGGTTTCCAGGAGGCAGGGCTCACTGGGGACCATTTTTCAAGGCTGCCTACCACAGTTATGTTTCTTTTTCCCTGTTGTGGGTTGAAACTGATCAAAAGAATATGCACATACTGCCCTTTGTCATGGAGAAGGCAATGGCACCCCACTCCAGTACTCTTGCCTGGAAAATCCCATGGATGGAGAAGCCTGGAAGGCTGCAGTCCATGGGGTCGCTAAGAGTCAGACACGACTGAGCGACTTCACTTTCACTTTTCACTTTCATGCATTGGAGAAGGAAATGGCAACCCACTCCGGTGTTCTTGCCTGGAGAATCCCAGGGACGGGGGAGCCTGGTGGGCTGCCCTCTATGGGGTCACACAGAGTCGGACACGACTGAAGCGACTTAGCAGCAGCAGCAGTCCTTTGTCAAAGCTGTTTTAATTTCAGCTATTAGTAATGCATATACATATAACCTCTTAATATTCATTTTTGGGGGGTATTCTTTTTTTTTTACTTTACAATATTGTAGTGTTTTTTGCCATACATTGACATGAATCCACCCCGGGTATACATGTGTTCCCCATCTTGAACCCCCCTCCTACCTCCCTCCCCATCCCATCCCTCTGGGTCATCCCAGTGCACCAGCCCTGAGCACCCTGTCTCATGCATCGAACCTGGACTGGTGATCCATTTCACATATGATAATAAAGATGTTCCCATTCAGATCATATTTACATAGAAACTACATAATATTACCATATATGCATATAACTTCTCACTTGAGAATTTCTGATACCTTAAGACCAGTGTGTGTGCTTGGTCTCTTTGCAACCTCATGGACTATAGCCCACCAGGTTCCACTGTCCATGAGGATTCTCCAGGAGAGAATATTGGAGTGGGTTGCCATGCCCTGCTGCAGGTGATCTTCCTAACCCAGGGATTGAACCCAGGTCTCCCACACTGCTGGCAGCCCAATGGCCTCTCATACAGCTGTTTTTGGGCCTGAAGGATGACCGATCTACTTACAGATGCAGGGGAGGTCACAGTCTAAACCCCCACCCTGATTACTTACCACCCCATTCTCCCTTTGATTCCTCGGAAGACAGGCCATCTTCCCTGCCCAGCTGGGAAGACCTAACACAAGCCCCCAGCCCTGTCACTTTGCCTAAGACCTGGAAGGTACTGTCTGCATTTCCCTCTTACCTGCTGGTCCCTGCCTGGTCCATGCTTCTCTCTGTTGAGGCATCAACTGTGGCCCCATTTTTGCTAACTTCTAGTAAATTAAAGAATCAATTCACAATCATACAGGGGCTTGTAAACACAGCTCTATGTCGAAAAATTCAAGGATCCCAAAGCCTCCTACTCTTTTTTTTTTTTAATCGAAGTAAAATTGAATTAAAATACTGTGCCAATCTCTGCTGTATAGCAAAGTGACTTTTTCTTTACACACATACAGACATTCTTTTTTTGGTTCATATTCTTTTCCATTACAGTTCATCACAGGATATTGAATATGGTTCCTTGTGCTGTACAGTAGGACCTTGTTGTTTACTCGTCCTATATATACTAGTTTACATCTGCTAACCCACACTTCCCTCCTCCTCCCCGTTCCTCCTTGGGAACTAGAAATCTGTTCTCTATGGCTGTGAGTCTGTTACTGTTTTATAGATAGGATCGTTTGTGCCATATTTTAGATTCCACATATAAGTGATATCATATGCTATTTGTCTTTCTCTTTCTTCGTATGAAAATCTCTAGTTGCATCCTTAGTGTTGCAGACGGGAAGCCTCCTTGTCTTTGTCATGTAGCTTATTCTCTATCAAAACCTCTGAACCTTGAAAGCGTCAGACAAACAAAGGTGAGTAGCTTACGTTCTTGTTGCTCTGTCACTCTGTCCTGCTTACCTGGCCCCACTCTGGCCCTCTGTTTGCCTCTTTGCCACTGCTCTTCTTTGCGGTCATTTCCCAGCACCCAGGAGAACTGTGGGCCAGCACCCAGGAGAACTGTGGGCCAGCACACTGGTCATCTCGCATCCCCTGTGGTGCTTTGCATCTCACTCTTGCTCAAGTTATCCCCTGTGTCTATGATGCTTTTCTCACCTGACTATCTCTGCTTCCTCCTCTAGAACACAACTCAGCCCTGAGTCCAGGCAACTAAGCATTAATTCCTAAGCCCCACAGTGGTCCTTCTGTGACAAAGAGTAGCACTACCGTAGTATTTACTGTGTTACATTGGAACGTCCTGTCTGCATACTCACCTTCACCCTAGGGGCCTTCTCCAAAATGCACCCAGTGTCCGTTTTGTTATCTCAACATATTAAGATATTACCGTATCTCAACAAAGCAAAGATCATATATTACTGGGACAAGCCCACAACTAACATCATACTCAATGATGAGAGACTGGAAGCTTTTTCTCTAAGTTCAGGAGCAAGACAAAGGGTGCCCACTCTCACCTCTCCTCTTTAACATGCTGCTGCTGCTGCTGCTAAGTCGCTTCAGTCGTGTCCGACTCTGTGCGACCCCATAGACGGCAGCCCACCAGGCTCCCCCATCCCTGGGATTCTCCAGGCAAGAACACTGGAGTGGGTTACCATTTCCTTCTCCAATGCATGAAAGGAAAAATGAAAGTGAAGTCGCTCAGTCGTGTCTGACTCTTAGCGACCCCATGAACTGTAGCCTACCAGGCTCCTCCGTCCATGGGATTTTTCAGGCAAGAGTACTGGAGTGGGGTGCCATTGCCTTCTCCCTTTAACATGATAGGGAAGTCCTAATTAGAGCAATCTGGCAAGAAAAAGAAATAAAACATATCGGAATTGGAAAAGAAGAGGTAAAATTGTCTCTATTTGCAGATGGCATGATTTTTATACAGAAAATCCAAAAGATTGCAACCAAAAAACAGCTGGATCTAATCTAGGCATTATGTTTATTCCTGCTTTGCAAATACAGTGAATCCTCTACATAAACCTTCAAGTTGAAAACTTTTAAAAATCCAAATGTGCCTAGAGAAAGGAGGAAGAGAGATAAGACAAAGAAGTAGTAACTGAAGAACTAAAGGGATTCACAACGCAGAAGGAAGGGGATTTTCTGTATTTGTGGGAGTGCTGTTAGCTTTTGAGGCACAGGCCTTGAACATAGAAGGCTACACAAAGGTTGAAGCAGCTGTTCACAAAGCTAGCCAGTGCTCCCATGTCATCTGTATGAGAAAAAAACAGCTATTACCCAGACCCCATTTCTTTCAGAATTTTCCAGTTTATTGTGATCCACACAGTCAAAGGCTTTGGCATAGTCAATGAAGCAGAAATAGATGTTTTTCTGGAACTCTCTTGCTTTCTCCATGATCCAGCGGATGTTGGCAATTTGATCTCTGGTGCCTCTGCCTTTTCTAAAACCTGCTTGAACATCTGGGAGTTCACGGTTCACATATTGCTAAAGCCTGGCTTGGAGAATTTTGAGCATGACTTTACTAGCGTGTGAGATGAGTACAATTGTACGGTAGTTTGAGCATTCTTTGGCATTCCCTTTCTTTGGGATTGGAATGAAGTCTGACCTTTTCCAGTCCTGTGGCCACTGCTGAGTTTTCCAAATTTGCTGGCATATTGAGTGCAGCATTTTAAAAGCATCATCTTTCAAGATTTGAAATAGCTCAACTGGAATTCCATCACCTCACTAGCTTTGTTCGTAGTGATGCTTCCTAAGGCCCACTTGACTTCACATTCTAGGATGTCTGGCTCTAGGTGAGTGATCACACCATCATGATTATCTTGGTCATGAAGATATTTTTTGTACAGTTCTTCTGTGTATTCTTGCCACCTCTTCTTAATATCTTCTGCTTCTGTTAGGTCCATACTATTTGTGTCCTTTATCGAGCCCATCTTTGCATCAAATGTTCCCTTAGTATCTCTAATTTTCTTGAAGAGATCTCTAGTCTTTCCAATTCTGTTGTTTTCCTCTATTTCTTTGCATTGATTGCTGAGGAAGGCTTTCTTATCTCTCCTTGCTATTCTTTGGAACTCTGCATTCAGATGCTCATGTCTTTCCTTTTCTCCTTTGCTTTTAGCTTCTCTTCTTTTCACAGCTATTTGTAAGCCATGCTCAGTAAATCTTTAATCCAATTTCCTGTTGATGGTTGGAGCTGTGTTCCCTCCCTGCTATTTACCTGGGGCCAAACTATGATGGAGGTAGTGAATTTAATGGCCACCTCCTTGAAGAGAATCCATGCATGTAGTGCTATACTCACTGCCCCCAACCTTGCAGTGGGCCACCACCAATCCTCGCCTCCACCGGAAACTCCTGGACACTCCCAGGCAAGTTTGGATCAGTCTCTTGTGGGGTCACTGCTTTTTGCTGGGTCCTGGTGCACACAAGGTTCCGTTTGTCCCCTCCAAGAGTCTTTTTCCCAGTCCTGTGTAAGGTCTGGAAGGTCTGACCAAGGTCATAAGGTCAGAAAGGAGCTGAGAGAAGCTGCAAGTCCAATCTGTCCTGGAAGTCAATGCCCTTGACTGTTCAGCTAGACAGCCTGCATCTCCCCACCCAGGCCCAAGTCCTCCACCCTCCCCTGTAAACAGGAGGCCAGCATGGGGTTGGCGCTCAATCCCTGTCTGTCTAATACAATTGAATTCAACCATGTTTTTTATACAAAAGGAAATTATATTCCTACTGCTTTCATCAGAGCCAAGAGAAACAAGCAGGTCTTTTTATATGCATCGGATTTAAATGTACTTATCTAATTTTTTCCTAAGAGACAAGATAATCATCTGCGTCATCAATACATAAAGGCAGATAAAACATGAATGCAATTTATTGTTGACATATAACCACCTTATATCCACCAGGTCTAGGTGCATTAGAGAAAATAGAGCTTTAATTACTTTTTGACAAAATGTACAGTCATTTATAAGGGGGTTCTCGACTGTTGCTGAGTCAAAGCTGTTTGCATGTGTCTCACTGGCCCTTTAAATATCATTCTCTTGCTCTTTGGGAAAAGGAAAATGATGTAATTCTTCTAATTATAACTGACCAGGCTCTTCCATATTCGGTTTGATTCCCCGCAGGTTTCACTATTTGCCAATATATATTTCACTGTAGAAGAAACGGGAAAAAATTCCCAAGTCTAATCAGCTAGAAATTCTTTGACTCTCTTCCACTTTAGTGGAATCATATTTTTGCACTTGAGGTCATCTTTATATATGAGAGGAGAGCGAGGTTGGGAGAAAATTGATATTAAAAATAGAGCAAAGTTCCAGATTCTCACTCTCTAGAGCTCAAGGAAGATTCTGGCCTTTTATTATTTATGCCTAATGCTGGCACTACCACCCCTGCCTTGAGAGCATGCCAAGGATCTTCACAGTGCCTGGCTTCATATTGCCAGCTGCCAGGGTTGGCATCTTTCAGGAGGTTTCCTTTTATTTCTGCCCATCACATCCAGACACCATGGTGGCATGATGAGCGCAGGCAAATGGGGCATCCGTCCACCTGCTAGGCTTGCCTCCCAATCTGAAACCCTGACCACCTCTCCCACTGCTACCTGCCTCCTCCCCATACCCAAGGATACCTCAGCCAGTAACATCACCTGCCCCAAAGTTCACAGTTTAGGGATAGAAGTCACCGATCAGTTAAATCACGAAATTAAATACTGAAAATATGCTGCCAACAAGAAAATCCCTTCTAGTCAAAAAATTCGACTTTTATACATAATCCCCCTGCTTGTGAATCTAATGCAAACGTCACTATAATGGTAGTATTCTGGAATAGTTAAGAATATATGTTAGGCAAGTGGAGGGTTTTTAGGAAATGTTGAGTTTGACTCCATCATAATGGGTGATGGGAAAAAGAATTAGGTGAGCAAGCAAAGGAGAAGTGAGTCTTGGTTGAGTCCTTTCCATGATAAACACTGAATTCAGAATGTCTCATCTAACTGTCACCATCACCCTTTGGGTAAATCTAAAAATCCACTTTCTTGTGGTTGAAGATACAAGGTTCTAGGAAGTCAAATAACTCTTCCAAGGTTACCCAGGTGGAAACTTGAGCTCTGGTCAGGTGATCTCCAAAATGCTATTATTTTCCTTCCACCTCACATTGGGAGGGACCAGGGGTCAAGTGTTGGCCCAGTCAACCGGATGAAGGTGCAGAATCAGAACAGGGAGTTAGGGTAAGAGCTACTCTTCTAGAGAAGGATGTGTGACCCTTTGGTCCAAATCCAGTGCCTAGGTTAGGAGCTGTACCTGAGCAAGGGCAAGGTGACCGACAGGGAAGAGACAGTGGGCAATAAATTCATCAAATGTGTTCAGAAAAGCACAAGGAGGCAGGAGAGAGGTTCCAGGGAGGTCCAAAGCCGGCTCAGGGGAGTGGTGTTCAGGGCCAGGGTCTGCATCTATTTGGAAACCGGAGGACAGGACAGAGGACGAGGCAGATGACTGAGCACTCAGTCACTGGACCAGAGCTTCAGGTTTGACCAGCCTGGGGTTGGAGGGACCAACCCCAAGCCTGGCCTGGTGCTGAGGTGCTAAACATAGAGCCCTGGACCTCTGTGTGCCCAAATACAGGATGAGGCTGCTCCCCAGGAGGGTCTCTGTTGTCACAGGTTCCCCAGTTGAGAAACCTGCAGCTGTGGAATTGTGAAGGTCAGTGGTCCTGTGAAGACCTGGGCCAAAGCCTGAGCCTTGTCCCATGTTACAGACGCCAACAGGATTGCTAGCTCCCTCTGCGTTTGGTGGGTCAGCGCATCACTCACTCAGCCACCAAGTGCTCTTTGAGTCCCTAGGATTCTTTCGTGCCACTGCACAGCTATGTTCTGCTCTCGGTATAAAAAGATAAAAGCCAACTTTTATGTTCAGTGCCATGGGAAAGAAGTTGGTAAAACGGAACTAAAACACATGTGCCCAATGTTCATTGCAGCACTATTTACAGTAGCCAGGACATGGAAGCAACCCAAATGTCCATCAACAGATGAATGGATAAAAAGATATGGTGCAGATACACAGTGGAATATTACTCAGCCATAAAAAGGAATAAGACTGGTCATTTGGATAGACATGGATGGACCTAGAGTCTATCATAGAGGGTGAAGTAAGAAAGAGATAAACAAATACTGTATATTAATGCATATATGTGGAATCTAGAAAAATGATACAGATGAACCTATTTGCAGGGCAAGAAAAGAGACACAGACAAAGGGAACAGACTTTTGGACACAGGGCTAGCGGGTGGGTGTGCTGACCTGGGAGACTGGGATTGGTGTATGTGCACTGCCATGTACAAACCTGCTGTAGAGCACAGGGAGCTCAGCTCTGTGCTCTGTGGCGACCTAGACGGATATGGGGTGGGGTGGGAGGGAGGGAGAGAGACCCAAGAGGGGATATATATATATGATCCAATTCATTGTACAGCAAAAACTAACACTGTAAAGCAACTATATCCCAATTTAAAATAAAGAAATGATTTGGTAAGAAAGACCTCGACTCTCATTCTACAATCTAGTAGAGAAGATAGGACACGAACTGGAATAGTTACACAGTCAGGTCACGTGTGCTAAGGACCCCTGTGGAGTAGTGAAGTAGCAGCTCTGCATAATGAGAGAGGAAGGCGAGCTCTCCTAGGGGCAGGAGGGTGGCTGAGATGACTTGGTGAGACTCCAGGAACACGTGAACTTTGTTGTAAGGATGCAAGGAGGGGGGTCAGGAGGTTGCAGGTCTGGGGTGACTCTCATCTGCATGACATGCACTCTTTTTATTCCTCTCTGACTGGCCGTTTCCACTCACGGAGGCCAAGCTCCTTGGTCATCCTTCATGCCTACCTGTGACCTCAACATGCTACACCTTGCTCTCCCTGCTCTTTCAGTGACACGTTGTCTCCTCCTGAAGATCATTAACAAACAACCTCTCCACCATCAAGTGGTCCAAGATCAGATTCTTCCCCAGACTTTCTGTTGAATCCCCTTGAACTTGCCACGTTGTGTGGCTAGAGTTGGCAGGTCTCTCTTGATCAAGGGCTTTCCTGGTGGCTCAGATGGTAAAGAATCCACATGCAAGGCAAAAGACCTCGGTTCAATCCCTGGGTCAGGAAGATACCCAGGAGAAGGGAACGGCTATCCACTTTAGTATTCTTGCCTGGTGAATTCCATGGACAGAGGATCCTGTCGGGCTACAGTCCATGGGGTCACAAAGAGTCGGACACAACTGAATGACTAACATTCTTGGTTAAAGTGCAAGCCTTCCATTACCAAATGGCAAGATTCCTGCAGGAGAGCAGAGAAAGCCCATCTGCTCTCCAGGTCATATTTGAAAACTACTAGAGGAGATTGTTATTATGCTGTAGGAAGTCCTTGCTAGGCCAAATGATGTTCTGGAACACAGATAACCCCATCCTATGTGTCTGTTTTCCCAGAAGACAAGTTTTCTTCTTCCTTAAGTATCTGTGGGTTCTTGGGCATGTGTTTTCATGGAAGCTTGATTTGACTTAAAATTGTCCTCTTCAAATCATACATGGACTTCAGAGTACAGAAGTCACTTTTAAAACTCCATGTTCAAAGGGTCTTAAAGGGTCTGGCACAGCAACATTCCATCAGGCTTGACTGCTGGCCTGGTTGGCCTTATGCTGCTCTCACCTGGCTCAGCAACAACCTGGGGGTGGACCAGTGGCTTACTCTTTGTGGATGCTCTTCTCTGCATGCCCCTGAGGATGCTTCATGAAAGTCAGCCCTTCTGTAGGTGTCACTTCATTCAGGTCTGTTCTCCAAGGCCTCCAAGGTCTACCCATTCTGGGTACCAGGATCCTAAAGGCCTAGGGAGTTAACAGCCTTTGGATGAAGTTATTTCTCCTCAGTTGGATGAAGCAGCATAATGTGATAAAAAGGGGAATGAAACCCAAATCAGATAAGCTGAGCTCAAAGCGCATCTTTGGTAATTACTAGTTAGGTGAGCAAAGTACTAAATATAATCTTTTTTAAGGCTCTGTTTGTCTTTATAGTAAGAGCAGCAGAACCTATTTCAGAAAGTCGTCAATATAAATGAATCTGGATCATAGTAGTCCTTTGGTGAATGATAGCTATATATAATCTTCCTTCTTTGAATTTCAAAATTTTAATGAAAAATATGTTTAAGAAAAAGCGAACCCATGCTCTTTTTAAAAAGTTATTTCAAGGATACACATTTATGCTTGGTTTGCTAATAGGTTCACATAAGCTTAGATACATCTTCATAATGTATGTTTATGCATATGTGTTTATATATCCAGCACTAGGCGCCTGAGGGTAAATACGTACACACACACACACACACACACACACACACACATACAACACCTCAAATTAACTGCAGATGTGGTATTTGGTTTCAGCATTAATTTTCAGCCCCTCCTCACTAAAAAATTATTATTGCTAAACTGAATTAATATCACTGTCTTTTATTGTAAACACACCTGATGGTAAGAGTCTTCCTAGGGTCCCTAAGTCAGAAGTTCTTACACTCAGGTGCTGGCTGAGCTAAAGCAGCCCCAGTTCACTAGTGGCCATGAGAAACAGAGCACCATCCTCCTTAGACAAAACTAGTAAGCTGCTTTAGGATTTCTCCGGAATCCAGACAAGAGAAGGAATGCCATGCCCAGCTTTGTGTCCCCAGTGAGGGTAAGAACCATTTGCCACACCTGTGGGATAACACCCACACTCGGCTCTTCTGACATATTTGGTTGCTAACTAGATCTTATCACTAATCGAGTTTCAGTGTAGTTATTCATACGTGTGTCTTTCTCCTGTGCAAGACCATGAGTTTTTGTGTACATGGAGCATGGACATTTCTGTGTCTCTAGTGTCTAGCCTGCATTGTATGGCTCCTGGCACATACTTGATTAGGATGCATGAATGGATGGACATATGGATGGGTGGACAGATGGACGGGCAGCACATTTGCTGTTTTGGCTCTCAGGTTGGACAAAAATTTGTTCAGGTTTTTCCGTAGGTGTTCCAAAAAACCAGAATGAAATTTTGGCCAACCCAATATTGTCAACCTTGATCCAAAGTCATAGGAGAATTTTTGAAAATACTATTTACCCTCTTTTTAAAGATTTTCAAGCATTATCTTCTCCATGACCAGAAGCTGAGTCTGACAATCAGTAGCATGTGGTTATGCTGCCCTGTATACCATTCTTGTATCTATCAGTTTCTACCTCAGGACTGTGAACTTCTGCCCACTGTAATACTACTTTTGCTGCCAGGCATTCCTTCTAGAAGGGGAACAGAGTATGCCAGCCCAACATGTGCCACTTTGATGTAAGCATTATTTTGAGCTGAAGGAAATTGAGAAATTGCAGACACGGGAAAACCTTCCTAACCTTCCCCAATCTGTCTAAAAGAAGGGCATAATTTTCCCTTAATGAAGGTGCCCCCCTCTCACATCACAAAGAGAACAATCCTTTTTAAAAAAAAATTTATTTATGTATTTATTTGACTGTGTCAACTCAGATCCCTGCAGCACAGTTCAGTTCAGTTGCTCAGTCATGTCCAACTATTTGTGACCCCAAAAACCGTAGCACTCCAGGCCTCCCTGTCCATCCCTAACTCCCTGAGTTTGCTCAAACTCATGTCCATTGAGTCAGTGATGCTTTCCAACCATCTCATCCTCTGTCGTCCCCTTCTCCTCCTGCTCAACCTTTCCCAGCATCAGGGTCTTTTCAAATGAGTCAGCCCTTCTAATTAGGTGGCGGGATCGAATGCCATGATCTTAGTTTTCTGAATATTGAGCTTTAAGCCACATTTTTCACTCTCCTCTTTCACTTTCATCAGGAGACTCTTTTGTTCTTCTTCACTTTCTGCCATAAGGGTGGTGTCATCTGCATATCTGAGGTTATTGATATTTCTCCCGGCAATCTTGATTCCAGCTTGTGCTTCTTCCAGTCCAGCGTTCCTCATGATGTACTCTGCATAGAAGTTAAATAAGCAGGGTGACAATATACAACCTTGATGTACTCCTTTTCCTATTTGGAATCAGTCTGTTGTTCCATGTCCAGTTCTGTTGCTTCCTGACCTGCATACAGCTTTCTCAAGAGGCAGGTCAGGTGGTCTGGTATTCCCATCTCTTTCAGAATGTTCCACAGTTTATTGTGATCCACACAGTCAAAGGCTTTGGCATTGTCAATGAAGCAGAAATAGATGTTTTTCTGGAACTCTCTTGCTTTCTCCATGATCCAGCGGATGTTGGCAATCTGATCTCTGCTTCTTCTGCCTTTCAGCTTGAACCTCTGGAAGTTCACGGTTCACGTATTGCTTAAGGATGGCTTGGGGAATTTTGATCATTACTTTAATAGCGTGTGTGATGAGTGAGTTGTGCAGTAGTTTGAGCATTCTTTGGCATTGCCTTTCTTTGGGATTGGAATGAAAACTGACCTTTTCCAGTCCTGTGGCCACTGCTGAGTTTCCCAAATTTGCTGGCATATTGAGTGTAGCACTTTCACAGCATTATCTTTCAGGATTTGAAATAGCTCAACTGGAATTCCATCACCTCCGCTAGCCTTGTTGTAGTGATGCTTTCTAAGGCCCACTTGACTTCACATTCCAAGATGTCTGGCTCTAGCTGAATGATCACACCATCGTGATTATCTGGGTCATGAAGATCTTTTTTGTACAGTTCTTCTGTGTATTTTTGCCACCTCTTCTTAATATCTTCTGCTTCTGTTAGGTCCACACAGTTTCTGTCCTTTTAGAACTAACACCCAAAAATGATGTCCTTTTCATTACAGGGGACTGGAATGCAAAAGTAGGAAGTCAATAAACACCTGGAGTAACAGGCAAATTTGGCCTTGGAGCACGGAATGAAGCAGGGCAAAGGCTAATAGAGTTCTGCCAAGAGAACACACTGGTCATAGCAAACACCCTCTTCCAACAACACAAGAGAAGACTCTACACATGGACATCACCAGATGGTCAACACTGAAATCAGATTGATTATATCCTTTGCAGCCAAAGATGGAGAAGCTCTATACAGTCAGCAAAAACAAGACCAGGAGCTGACTGTGGCTCAGATCATGAACTCCTTATTGCCAAATTCAGATTGAAATTGAAGAAAGTAGGGAAAACTACTAGACCATTCAGAAATGACCTAAATCAAATCCCTTATGATTATACAGTGGAAGTAAGAAATAGATTTAAGGGACTAGATCTGATAGATAGAGTGCTTGATGAACTCTGGACAGAGGTTCGTGACACTGTACAGGAGACAGGGACCAAGACCATCCCCATGGAAAAGAAATGCAAAAAAGCAAAATGGCTGTCTGAAGAGGCCTTACAAATAGCTTTGAAAACAATAGAGGTGAAAAGCAAAGGAGAAAAGGAAAGATATAAGCATCTGAATGCAGAGTTCCAAAGAATAGCTAGGAGAGATAAGAAAGCCTTCCTCACCCCGACCCAGAGGGAGGATAAAGGGAGGAGGGAGGTGAGAGGGGGGTTCAGGAGGGGGAACTCATGTACACCTGGGGAGAATTCATATCAATGTAGGGCAAAACCAACCAATATAATATTGTAAAATAAAAAAAAAATAAATTAAAAAATAAATAAATAAATAAATAAAAAAGAAAGCCTTCCTCAGCGATCAATGCAAAGAAATAGAGGAAAACAACAGAATAGGAAAAACAAGAGATCTTTTCAAGAAAATTAGAGATTCCAAGGGAACATTTCATGCAAAGATGGGCTCTATAAAGGACAGAAATGGTATGGACCTAACAGAAGCAGAAGATATTAAGAAGAGGTGGCAAGAATACACAGAAGAACTGTACAAAAAAGATCTTCACCATGAAGATAATCACGATGGCGTGATCACTCACCTGGAACCAGACATCTTGGAATATGAAGTCAAGTGGGCCTTGGAGAGCATCACTATGAACAAAGCTAGTGGAGGTGCTGGAATTCCACTTGAGCTATTTCAAATCCTGAAAGGTGATGTTGTGAAAGCGCTGCACTCAATATGCCAGCAAATTTGGAAAACTCAGCAGTGGCCACTGGACTGGAAAAGGTCAGTCTTCATTCCAATCCCAAAGAAAGGGAATGCCAAAGAATGCTCAAACTACCGCACAATTGCACTCATCTCACACGCTAGTAAAGTCATGCTCAAAATTCTCCAAGCCAGGCTTCAGCAATATGTGAACCGTGAACTTCCATATGTTCAAGCAGGTTTTAGAAAAGGCAGAGGCACCAGAGATCAAATTGCCAACATCCGCTGGATCATGGAGAAAGCAAGAGAGTTCCAGAAAAACATCTATTTCTGCTTTATTGACAATGCCAAAGCCTTTGACTGTGTGGATCACAATAAACTGTGGAACATTCTGAAAAAGATGGGAATACCAGACCACCTGACCTGCCTCTTGAGAAAGCTGTATGCAGGTCAGGAAGCAACAGTTAGAACTGGACATGGAACAACAGACTGGTTCCAAATAGTTAATGGAGTACTTCAAGGTTGTATATTGTCACCCTGCTTATTTAACTTCTATGCAGAGTACATCATGAGGAACGCTGGACTGGAAGAAGCACAAGCTGGAATCAAGATTGCCGGGAGAAATATCGATAACCTCAGATATGCAGATGACACCACCCTTATGGCAGAAAGTGAAGAGGAACTCAAAGGCCTCTTGATGAAAGTGAACGAGGAGAGTGAAAAGGTTGGCTTGAAGCTCAACATTCAGAAAATGAAGATCATGGCATCTGGTCCCATCACTTCATGGGAAATAGATGGGGAAACAGTGGAAACAGTGTCAGTCTTTATTTTTCTTGGGCTCCAAAATCACTGCAGATGCTGATTGCAGCCAGGAAATAAAAAGACGCTTACTCCTTGGAAGGAAAGTTATGACCAACCTAGATGGCATGTTGAAAAGCAGAGACATTACTTTGCCAACAAAGGTCCGTCTAGTCAAGGCTATGGTTTTTCCCGTGGTCATATATGGATGTGAGAGTTGGACTGTGAAGAAAGCTGATCGCCGAAGAATTGATGCTTTTGAACTGTTGTGCTGGAGAAGACTCTTGAGAGTCCCCTGGACTGCAAGGAGATCCAACCAGTCCATTCTAAAGGAGATCAATCCTGGGTATTCATTGGAAGGACTGATGCTAAAGCTGAAACTCCAATACTTTGGCCACCTCATGCAACGAGTTGACTCACTGGAAAAGAGTCTGATGCTGGGAGGGATTGGGGGTGGGTGGAGATGGGGACGACAGAGAATGAGATGGCTGGATGGCATCACCGACTCGATGGACATGAGTTTGAGTGAACTCCGTGAGTTGGTGATGGACAGGGAGGCCTGGCGTGCTGTGATTCATGGGGTTGCAAAGAGTCAGACACGACTGAGCGACTGAACTGAACTGAAATGAGTCTTTCCCATTCTGTTGTTTTCCTTTATTTCTTTGCACTTATCACTGAGGAAGGCTTATCTCTCCTTGCTATTCTTTGGAATTCTGCATTCAAATGGGCATATCTTTCCTTTCTGTGCTTCCCTGGTGGCTCAGATGGCAAAGCGTCTATAGCACATGGTTCCTCACTACCTCAGGCGGGATCTCTTGTTGCAGCTTGCGGGCTCTGTAGTTGTGGCACACAGGCTTACTTGCCCTGCGTCACGTGGTAATCTTAATTCCCAGACCAGGGATCAAACCCATGTCCCCTGCATGGCAAAGCAGAATCTTAACCACTGGATCACCAGGGACGTCCCAAGAACAATCTTTATGAGCAGAGATAGCTCTGGGATGTTCAAGCCCAAACAGAAGCTTACTAAATAACTCCTACCTTCCCCTGTTCAGTTCGGTTCAGTTCAGTCGCTCAGTTGTGTCCAACTCTTTGCGACCCCATGGACTGCAGCACTCTGGACCTCCCTGTGCATCACCACCTCCCGGAGCTTGCTCAAACTCATGTTCATTGAGTCGGTGATGCCATCCAACCATCTCATCCTCTGTCGTCCCCTTCTTCCACTTTCAGTCTTTCCCAGCATCAGGGTCTTTCAAATAAGTTGGTCCTTCACATCAGGTGGCCAAAGAATTGGAGCTTCAGCTTCAGCATCAGTTCTTCCAATGAATATTCAGGACTGATTTCCTTTAGGATGGACTTGTTGGATCTCCTTGCAGTCCAAGGGACTCTCAAGAATCTTCTCCAACACCACAGTTCAAAAGCATCAATTCTTTGGCACTCAGCTTTCTTCACAGTCCTACTCTCACATCCATACATGACTACTGGAAAAACCATAGCTTTGACTATTTGGATCCTGCTCAGCAAAATAATATCTCTGCTTTTTAATATGCTGTCTAGGCTGGCCATAACTTTTCTTACAATGAGCAAGCCCTCCCCCCACCCCCACCAAATATTTATCTTCTCATAGTTTAACACTCCTAGAAGCCCAAACACCTTTTCTTTGTCAAGTCACATCTTCACAATTTATCACCTTTTGTTAAAATGGTATATATACCTCTGAGTCTAACTGCCTCTTTGGAACTTCATTTCTTTTCTATGAACTCCTTGTGTACATGTCGATATTAGCTTCAAATAAAATGCACATGCCTTTTCTTTGGTTAATGTTTTTCAGTTTAATTTGCAGATGCAAGTTGCAGAATCTGAGGGTAGAGGAAACTGTCTCCTCTCCTACACCCTTTGTTATCTCTTTCCTGACCTTAACTGGACTGTGGGATCTCAAAATAAACTGTAACATAGGTGTCCCCAGAAGGAACTAGAAGGCTTGTAAATGAGCACCTTATCTAAGTAATATACAAGTGGCTGAGAGATTGAGCTACTTTGAAAAATTTCTCGGACACCGAGACAGTACTCTGTAGCTGCCCGTTCACGACTGTTCTCTTGTGTCTCCTCTCCCTCCCCTCTCTCCTCCCTGACACGGGTTATAGTTCGGTACCTTTCTTCTTCTCTTTGCCATATCTCCTGGGGTTTTGGTTAGAGACCTCCCATCAGTCTCTCAGTTCAGTTCAGTTCAGTTCAGTTCATTCACTCAGTCGTGTCCGACTCTCCGCGACCCCATGAATCACAGCACGCCAGGCCTCCCTGTCCATCACCAGCTCCTGGAGTACACTCAAACTCATGTCCACAGAGTCGGTGATGCCATCCAGCCATCTCATTCTCCATCGTCCCCTTCTCCTCCCGCCCCCAATCCTTCCCAGCATCAGAGTCTTTTCCAGTGAGTCAACTCGTCTCATGAGGTGGCCAAAGTATTGCAGTTTCAGCTTTAGCATCAGTCCCTCCAATGAACACCCAGGATTGATCTCCTTTAGAATGGACTGGTTAGATCTCCTTGCAGTCCAAGGGACTCTCAAGAGTCTTCTCCAACACCACAGTTCAAAAGCATCGATTTTTCAGCGATCAGCTTTCTTCACAGTCCAGCTCTCACATCCATACGTGACCACGGGAAAAACCATTGCCTTGACTAGACGGACCTTGGTTGGCAAAGTAATGTCTCTGCTTTTTAATATACTCTCAAGGTTGGTCATAACTTTCCTTCCAAGGAGCAAGCATCTTTTAATTTCCTGGCTGCAATCAGCATCTGCAGTGATTTTGGAGCGCAAGAAAAATAAAGTCTAACACTGTTCCCACTGTTTTTCCATCTATTTCCCATGAAGTGATGGGACCAGATGCCATGATCTTTGTTTTCTGAGTGTTGAGCTTCAAGCCAACCTTTTCACTCTCCTCGTTCACTTTCATCAAGAGGCTTTTGAGATCCTCTTCACTTTCTGCCATAAGGGTGGTATCATCTGCATATCTGAGGTTATTGATATTTCTCCCGGCAATCTTGATTCCAGCTTGTGCTTCTTCCAGCCCAGCATTCCTCATGATGTACTCTGCATATAAGTTAAATAAGCAAGGTGACAATATACAACCTTGACGTACTCCTTTTCCTATTTGGAACCAGTCTGTTGTTCCATGTACAGTTCTGACTGTTGCTTCCTGACCTGCATACAGGTTTCCCATCAGTCTCTAGGATGTGCTAATCTGCTGATTAGAAAACCCCCACCCACCCAGCCCACATGGATTTCCTCCTCAACATGTCATCACCCCCAACTTAGCTTATTTAATGACCCAGTCCTTCAAAACCAGTGAGTACTGAAATCACAGCCTTTGACTGGCTATTCTCTGCGCACCACCTTCCCATTTACAGTAGTCACAGGAAACTAGACAAGGAATCAGTGCCTAAGAGACACAGACAGGAAACAAAATACCAAGGGGGAAAAGCAGGAGGAGCTGGGAGTCTGGGATTAACATATATACATTATTGATACTATGTATAAAATAGAAACTAATGAGAGCCTATTGTATAGCACAGGGAACTCTATTCGATGCTCTGTGGTGACATGGATGGGAAGGAAGGGCAAATGGGAGGAGATATATGTATATGCATGTCTGAGTCATTTTGCTGTACAGCAGACACTAATATGTGGAGAAGGAAATGGCAACCCACTCCAGTATTCTTGCCTAGAGAATCCTGTGGATGGAGGAGCCTGGTGGGCTGCTGTCCATAGGGTCGCACAGAGTTGGACATGACTGAAGTGACTTAGCAGCAGCAGCAGACACTAATACAACACTGTAAAGCAACTATACTCCAATAACATTAATTTAATAGAATTAAATTCAAAAAGATAAAATCAATTCCTGGAGGATCAGACCTCATTGTTATTAAGCAATAACTTCCCCCCAGGACTGGAAGGATTTTCAGAAAATGTCTTTAGCTGTGTCTGTTGAAGGGACATGAAGACAACTCCTACCACTCCTGCTATCTCACAGCCACTGGCCCTGCCTGGGAAGAACCTCAGAATTCAGGGCTCCTGGAATATCCCCATGCTCCCAGCACCCTTCGGTAGCCTTGCAGAAGGTGGGTCCCGGTGATGAAAATGGAGTTGCTGTTTTTAGTTATCACTCCCCTCTTTATTTCCTAGGGTTTACAGGAAGAAAGGAGCAGGGGAAGAATGCCAACTTTACACCATCATCTTCAAGACAGTTATCTTCCCTTTGAGTATCAAAGTGACGCCAGCAAGATTTTAACCCTCCTACCCATTTTCCCAAAACTGGAGGGGGACCTTTGTCCCCATGCTGTGAGTGTTTTATTTGTCTCGCCATCTTCAGCAAGTGTTAAGAGTTCCCTGCTGCCCTTGGCACCTTTCATCTTTTGTGATCAAGTCCAAACACTTACAGCCCAAAGGAGGATCAGGTCAGATGTGCACTGACCCCAAAGTAGGCTTCACCCAGGCCCTACTTTCCTATCTGATGGGTTATATGCACAGCCTAGAAGGAGATGACCTCAAGAGCTTTTATACTCCTTTCATTCAAAAAGGGAGAGTAGGACTTCCCTTGTAATGTAGTGGTTAAGACTCTGTGCTTCCAATATAGGCGGCATGTGTGCGATCTCTGGTCAGGGAACTAAGATCCAATATGACCTATGGCACAGCCAAAACTGAAAAAAAAAAAAGCAGAGAGGGGGTAGCCGGGGGTGGGGGGTGGGGTGTCAGTACCTACAGATTAAAAACATGGGCTCAGGAGTCAAGCTGCCTAAATTTGAGGCCCAGTTCTGCCACTCCACCTCAGAGGCTTTGCACAGACCTCCAGCTTATCTCAGACTTCATTGTCACCTGGAGCCGTGGGAGCTGGACTGAGCTCATCTGGGCAGAAGCTGTCAGCACAGAACAAGCTCTCAGTGTCAGGGGCGACACCTGGAGCTCGCTCCTGTCCCCCGCCACCCTCCTCGGGCTCTCTTAGTTCCCCAGTGTCAAGGCGGAAGGCGTTTTCCAGTGCCAAAGACACACCTCCCAGTGACGTTACCCAGCTCCTAGTGCGTGAAGAAACGTTGGCCCCTCCCTGCCTGACAGTTTAAAACTAATTTCGCTTGCCCCTGGGAAAGCTGGGGGAGGGTGCCGACCAAGTGCGTGGGTCCTCGTCACTCTGCATTCCCAGTCTTGCCACATTGCTCTTGTTGTTCAGTCGCTAAGCCATGTCTGACTCTGTGCAACCCCGGGGACTGCAGGCAGCACGCCAGGCTTCCCTGTTCTTCACTGTCTCCTGGCGTTTGTTCAAACTCATGTCTATTGAGTCAGTGAGTCCATCCATCTGTCTCATCCCTTTCTCCTCCTGCCTTCAATCTTTCCCAGCATCAGGGTCTTTCCCAATGAGTCAGCTCTTCACATCAAGTGGCCAAAGTCTTGGAGCTTCAGCTTCACCATCAGTCCTTCCAATGAATATTTAGGGCTGATTTCCATTAGGGCTGACTGATTTGATCTCCTTTCTGTCCAAGGGACTCTTAAGTGTCTTCTCCAGCAGTGCAATTCGAAAGCATCGATTCTCCAGCTCTCAATCTTTATAGTCCAACTCTCACATCTGTACATGACTACTGGAAAAACCATAGTTTTGAATATACAGACCTTTGTCAGCAAAATGATGTCTCTGCTTTTTAATATGCTGTCTAGATTTGTCATAGCTTTTCTTCCAAGGGGAAAGCATCTTTTAATTGCATGGCTGCAGTCACCATCTGCAGTGATTTTGGAGCCCACGAAAAGAAAGTCTCTATCACTGCTTCCATTTTTTCCCCATCTATTTGCTATGAAGTGATGGGACCAGATGCCATGACCTTGGTTTTATGAATGTTGAGTTTTAAGCCAGCTTTTTCACTCTCCTCTTTCACTTTCATCAAGAAGCTCTTTAGTTCCTCCTCACTTTCTGTCACTAGAGTGGTATCATCTGCATATCTGAGGGTGTTGATATTTCTCCTGGCAATCTTGATTCCAGCTTGTAATTCATCCAGTATGGCATTTTGCATGATGTACTCTTCTCTGGTGGCTCAGATGGTAAAGAATCTGCCTGCAATTCACAAGACCTGGGTTTGATCCCTGGGTCAGGAAGACCCCCTGGAGAAAGAAATGGCAGCTCATTCCAGTATTCTTGCCTAGGAAATCCCCTCGACAGAGGAGCCTGGCAGGCTACAGTCCATGGGGTCACAAAGAGTCCAACACAACTGAGCGACTATCTCTTCATTCTGCATATAAGTTAGATAAGCAGAGTGACAAAATACAGCCTTGACATACTCCTTTCCCAATTTTGAACCAGTCAATTTTGCCAGGTTGGTAGTGGAAGATCCTTTTCCTCGTAAGTCTTCCACAGAGGAGGGTGAGAAACATCGTGAAGCTGTCATGTCCTGGCCTTGCAGAGTTACAGGGATGGTTTTGGCAAGAGGGCATCTCTAGAGCATTTTATCCCAAAGCTATCAGCATAAAAGAGAATGTAAAGAAGATAATCCTGAAAATCCTAAAGCCTTTTAAGAGAGATTATCAGACAGGAAGGAGTTTCTTAGGCTCTAAAAAGAGAGTTCATGGTTAGAAAAGCCCTGGATGATGAGTCAGAAGACAGGGGTTTCAAAACAAACTTCAGCTTTAAGAAGGGTGGCCTTGGAACTTCCCTGGTGGTCCACTGGTTAAGACTGTGTGCTCCCAAAGTAGAGGCACAAATTCAATCCATGGTTGGGGAACTAAGATCCCACTTGCCACACAGTGTGGCCAAAACAAAAGAATTGTAGCCTTGACCAAGACAGCTAAACGTGGGGACCATAGTTTTCTCAACTCTACATGAAGGGTAATAGTTCCTTTTTCAGAAGTTTGCTGTGAAAATTTGTGGGCATCTGTGTGAAAGACATTTAAAAATGATGCTGTACCATACAATTTTTTTTGGTTTATTTTTTTTTTTAATTTATTTTATTGGAGGCAAATTACCTTACATTAATATATTGGTTGGTTTTGCCATACATTGACACGAATCCGCCCCGGGTGTATGTGTGTTCCCTTTCTTGAAGCCCCCTCCCACCTCCCTCATCCCCATATCCTCCCTCTGGGTCATCCCCATGCACCAGCCCCAAGCATCCTGTATCATGCGTAGAACTGGGACTGGTGATTCATTTCACATATGATAATATATATGCTACAATGCCATTCTCCCCAATCATCCCACCTTTACCCTCTCCCACAGAGTCCCAAAGACTGTTCTATATACCTATGTCTCTTTTGCAGTCTCGTATACAGGGTTAAGGTTACCATCTTTCTAAATTCCATATATATGCATTAGTATACTGTATTGATGTTTTTCTTTCTGGCTTACTTCACTCTGTGTTCAGTTCAGTTCAGTTCAGTCGCTCAGTCTTGTCCGACTCTCCGCGACTCCATGAATCACAGCACGCCAGGCCTCCCTGTCCATCACCAACTCCTGGAGTTCACTCAAACTCATGTCTATAGAGGCGGTGATGCCATCCAGCCATCTCATTCTCTGTCATCCCCTTCTCCTCCCGCCCCCAACCTTTCCCAGCATCAGAGTCTTTTCCAGTGAGTCAACTCGTCGCATGAGGTGGCCAAAGTATTGCAGTTTCAATCAGTCCTTCCAACGAACACCCAGGATTGATCTCCCTTAGAATGGACTGGTTGGATCTCCTTTCAGTCCAAGGGACTCCCAAGAGTCCTCTCCAACACCACAGTTCAAAAGCATCAATTCTTCGGCGATCAGCTTTCTTCACAGTCCAACTCTCACATTCAATCCACCTCATTAGAACTGATTCAAATGCATTCTTTTTGATGGCTGAAAAATATTCCATTGTGCATATGTACCAAAGCTTTCTTATCCATTCATCTGCAGATGGACATCTAGGTTGCTTCCATGTCCTGGCTATTATAAACAGTGCTGCGATGAACATTGGAGTACATGTGTCTCTTTCATTTCTGGTTTCCTCGGTGTGTATACCCAGGAGTGCGATTGCCGGATCATATGGCAGTTCTATTTCCAGTTTTGGGAGGAATCTCCACACTGTTCTCCATAGTGGCTGTAGTAGTTTGCATTCCCACCAACAGTGTAAGAGGGTTCCCTTCTCTCCACACCCTCTCCAGCATTTATTACATGTAGACTTTTGGTTTTTTTTTTTCTTTTTTTTTTTTTTGTAGTTAATTTATTTTTTATTGGAGGCAAATTATTTTACAATATTATATTGGTTGGTTTTGCCATACATTGATATGAATTTGCCCCGGGTTTACATAAGTTCCCCCTCCTGAACCCCCCTCCCACCTCCCTCCTCCCTTTATCCTCCCTCTGGGTCATCCCCGCATGCCAGCCCCGAGCATCCTATAACATGCATTGACCCTGAACTAGTGATTCGTTTCACATATGACAACATACGTGTTTCAATGCTATTCTCCCAAATCATCCCACCCTCACCCTCTCCCATAGAGTCCCGAAGACTGTTCTATACATCTGTGTCTCTTTTGCTGTCTCGTATACAGGGTTATCATTTGCATCTTTCTAAATTCCATATATATGTGTTAGTATACTGTATTGGTGTTTTTCTTTTTGGCTTACTTCACTCTGTATAATAGGCTCCAGTTTCATCCACCTCATTAGAACTGATTCAAATGTATTCTTTTTAATGGCTGAATAATACTCCATTGTGTATATGGACCAAAGCTTTCTTATCCATTCGTCTGCAGATGTACATCTAGGTTGCTTCCATGTCCTGGCTATTATAAACAGTGCTGCAATGAACATTGGAGTACATGTGTCTCTTTCAATTCTGGTTTCCTCCGTGTGTATGCCCAGGAGTGCGATTGCTGGATCATATGGCAGTTCTATTTTCAATTTTTTGAGGAATCTCCACACTGTTCTCCATAGTGGCTGTACTAGTTTGCATTCCCACCAACAGTGTAAGAGGGTTCCCTTCTCTCCACATCCTCTCCAGCATTTATTGCATGTAGACTTTTGGATAGCAGCCATTCTGACTGGTGTGAAATGGTATCTCATTGTGGTTTTGATTTGCATCTCTCTGATTATGAGGGATGTTGAGCATTTTTTCATGTGTTTGTTAGCCATCTTTATGTCTTCTTTGGAGAAATTTCTGTTTAGTTCTTTGGCCCATTTTTTGATTGGGTCATTTATTTTTCTGGAATTGAGCTGCAGGAGCTGCTTGTATAGTTTGGAGATTAATCCTTTATCAGTTGCTTCATTTGTTATTATTTTCTCCCATTCTGAAGGCTGTCTTTTCACCTTACTTATAGTTTCCTTTGCTGTGCAGAAGCTTTTGATTTTAATTAGGTCCCATTTGTTTATTTTTGCTTTTATTTCCAATATTCTGGGAGGTGGGTCATGGAGGATCCTGCTGTGATTTATGTCGGAGAGTGTTTTGCCTACGTTCTCCTCTAGGAGTTTTATAGTTTCTGGTCTTACATTTAGCTCTATAATCCATTTTGAGTTTATTTTGGTGTATGGTGTTAGGAAGTGTTCTAGTTTCATTCTTTTACAGGTGGCTGACCAGTTTTCCCAGCACCACTTGTTAAAGAGACTGTCTTTTCTCCATTTTATATTCTTGCCTCCTTTGTCAAAGATGAGGTGTCCATAGATGCGTGGATTTATCTCTGGGCTTTCTATTTGTTCCATTGATCTATATTTCTGTCTTTATGCCAGTACCATACTGTCTTGATGACTGTGGCTTTGTAGTAGAGCCTGAAGTCCGGCAGGTTAATTCCTCCAGTTCCATTTTTCTTCCTCAAGATTGCTTTGGCTATTCGAGGTTTTTTGTATTTCCAAACAAATTGTGAGATTATTTGTTCTAGTTCTGTGAAAAATATCTTTGGTAGCTTGATAGGGATTGCATTGAATATATAAATTATTTTGGGTAGTATACTCATTTTCACAATATTTATTCTTCCAATCCATGAACATGGTATATTTCTCCATCTATTAGTGTCCTCTTTGATTGCTTTCAGTAGTGTTTTATAGTTTTCTATGTACAAGTCTTTTGTTTCCTTAGGTAGATATATTCCTAAGTATTTAATTCTTTTCGTTGCAACAGTGAATGGAATAGTTTCCTTAATTTCTCTTTCTATTTTCTCATTATTAGTGTATAGGAATGCAAGGGATTTCTGTGTGTTGATTTTATATCCTGCATCGTTACTGTAATCATTGATTAGCTCTAGTAGTTTTCTGGTAGAGTCTCTAGGGTTTTCTGTGTAGAGGATCATGTCATCAGCGAACAGTGAAAGTTTTACTTCTTCTTTTCCAATTTGTATTCCTTTTATGTCTTTTTCTGCTCTGATTGCTGTGGCCAAAACTTCCAGAACTATGTTGAATAGTAGTGGTGAGAGTGGGCACCCTTGTCTTGTTCCTGACTTTAGGGGAAATGCTTTCAGTTTTTCACCATTGAGGATAATGTTTGCTGTGGGTTTGTCATATATAGCTTTTATTATGTTGAGGTATGTCCCTTCTATTCCCACTTTCTGGAGGGTTTTTTATCATAAATGGATGTTGAATTTTGTCGAAGGCTTTCTCTGCATCTATTGAGATAATCATATGATTTTTATTTTTCAGTTTGTTAATGTGGTGTATTACATTGACTGATTTGCGGATATTGAAGAATCCTTGCATTCCTGGGATAAAGCCCACTTGGTCATGATGTATGATCTTCTTAATATGCTGTTGGATTCTGATTGCTAGAATTTTGTTAAGGATTTTTGCATCTATGTTCATCAGTGATATTGGCCTGTAGTTTTCTTTTTTTGTGGGGTCTTTACCAGGTTTTGGGATTAGGGTGATGGTGGCCTCATAGAATGAGTTTAGAAGTTTCCCTTCCTCAGCAATTTTCTGGAAGAGTTTGAGTAGAATAGGTGTTAGCTCTTCTCTAAATTTTTGGTAGAATTCAGCTGTGAAGCCGTCTGGACCTGGGCTTTTGTTTGCTGGGAGATTTTTGATTACAGTTTCAATTTCCGTGCTTGTGATGGGTCTGTTCAGATTTTCTATTTCTTCCTGGTTCAGTTTTGGAAAGTTGTATTTTTCTAGGAATTTGTCCATTTCTTCCAGGTTATTCATTTTATTGCCATATAATTGCTGATAGTATTCTCTAATAATCCTTTGTATTTCTGTGTTGTCAGTTGTGATCTCTCCATTTTCATTTCTAATTTTATTGATTTGGTTCTTCTCGCTTTGTTTCTTGATGAGTCTGGCTAGTGGTTTGTCAATTTTATTTACCTTCTCAAAGAACCAGCTTTTGGCTTTGTTGATTTTTGCTATAGTCTCTTTTGTTTCTTTTGCATTAATCTCTGCCCTAATTTTTACAATTTCTTTCCTTCTACTGACCCTGGGGTTCTTCATTTCTTCCTTTTCTAGTTGCTTTATATGTAGGGTTAGGTTATTTAGTTGACTTTTTTCTTGTTTCTTGAGGTGTGCCTGTATTGCTATGAACTTCCCCCTTAGCACTGCTTTTACAGTGTCACAGAGGTTTTGGGTTGTTGTGTTTTCATTTTTATTCATTTCTATGCATATTTTGATTTCTCTTTTGATTTCTTCTATGATTTGTTCGTTGTTCAGCATCGTGTTGTTCAGCCTCCATATGTTGGCATGTTTAATAGTTTTTCTCCCATAATTGAGATCTAATTTTACTGCATTGTGGTCAGAAAAGATGCATGGAATGATTTCAACTTTTTTGAATTTACCAAGGCTAGATTTATGGCCCAGGATGTGATCTATCCTGGAAAAGGTTCCATGTGCACTTGAGAAAAAGGTGAAATTCATTGTTTTGGGGTGAAATGTCCTATAGATATCAATTAGGTCTAACTGGTCTATTGTATCATTTAAAGATTGTGTTTCCTTGTTAATTTTCTGTTTAGTTGATCCATCCATAGATGTAAGTGGGGTATTAAAATCTCCCACTATTATTGCATTATTGTTAATTTCCCCTTTCATACTTGTTAGTAATTGTCTTACATATTGCGGTGCTCCTATTTTGGGTGCATAAATATTTATAATTGTTATATCTTCATCTTGGATTGATCCTTTGATCATTATGTAGTTTCCTTCTTTGTCTCTTTTCACAGCCTTTGTTTTAAAGTCTATTTTATCTGATATGAGTACTGCTACTCCTGCTTTCTTTTGGTCTCTATTTGCATGGAATATCTTTTCCAGCCCTTCATTTTCAGTCTGTATGTGTCCCTCGTTTTGAGGTGGGTCTCTTGCAGACAACATATATGGGGGTCTTGTTTTTGTATCCATTCAGCCAGCCTTTGTCTTTTGGTTGGGGCATTCAACCCATTTACGTTTAAGGTAATTATTGATAAGTACGATCCCGTAGCCATTTTCTTTATTGCTTTGGGTTCGAGTTTATACACCCTTTCTGTGTTTCCTGTCTGGAAAAGATCCTTTAGCATTTGTTGGAGAGCTGGTTTGGTAATGCTGAATTCTCTCAGCTTTTGCTTGTCTGTAAAGCTTTTGATTTCTCCTTCATATTTGAATGAGATCCTTGCTGGGTACAGTAGTCTGAGCTGTAGGTTATTTTCTTTCATCACTTTAAGTATGTCTTGCCATTCCCTCCTGGCCTGAAGAGTTTCTGTTGAAAGATCAGCTGTTATCCTTATGGGAATCCCCTTGTGTGTTATTTGCTGTTTTTCCCTTGCTGCTTTTAATATTTGTTCTTTGTTAATTTGATTAATATGTGTCTAGGAGTATTTCGCCTTGGGTTTGTCCTGTTGGGGACTCTCTGGGTTTCTTGGACTTGGGTGATTATTTCTTTCCCTATTTTAGGGAAGTTTTCAACTATTATCTCCTCAAGTATTCTCTCATGGTCTTTCTTTTTGTCTTCTTCTTCTGGGATTCCTATGATTCGAATGTTGGAGCGTTTAACATTGTCCCAGAGGTCTCTAATATTGTTCTCATTTCTTTTAATTTGTTTTTCTTTTTTCCTCTCTGTTTCATTTATTTCTACAATTCTATCTTCTAGCTCGCTTATCCTGTCTTCTGCCTCTGTTATTCTACTGTTTGTTCCCTCCAGAGTGTTTCTGATCTCATCTATTGTATTATTCATTGTATATTGACTCTTTTTTATTTCCTCTAAGTCCTTATTAAACCTTTCTTCCATCTTCTCAATCCTTTTCTCCAGGTTATTTATCTGTAACTCCATTTTGCTTTCAAGATTTTGAATCATTTTCACCCCAAAATTCGAAATTCTTTTTCATGTAGATTCCCTATATCTTCCTCTTTTGTTTGTGTTGGTGGGCATTTATCTTGTTCCTTTACTTGCTGGGTATTTCTCTGCTTCTTCATCTTGCTTATAATGCTTTGCTTGGGGTGGCCTTTCCCTCTTCTGGCCGTTTGTGGAGTTCTCTTTATTATGTAGTTTCCTTGCTGTGTGTGGGGTTGGACAGGTGACTTGTCACGGTTCCCTGGTTATGGAAGCCTGTGTCGGTGTTCTGGTGGGTGGAGCTGGATTTGTTCTCTCTGGAGTGCAATGTAGTGTCCAGTAATGAGTTATGAGATGTCAGTGGGTTTGGAGTGACTTTGGGCAGCCTGTATATTGAAGCTCAGGGCTAGTTTCCTGTGTTACTGGAGAATTTGCGTGGTATGTCTTGCTCTGGAACTTGTTGACCCTTGGGTTTAGCGTAGGTATGGAGACGTTTGATGAGCTCCTATTGATTAATGTTCCCTGGAGTCAGGACTTCTCTGGTGTTCTCAGGATTCGGGCTTAAGCCTCTTGCCTCTGGTTTTTGGTCTTATTCTTGGAGTAGTCTCTAGACGTCTCTATCTGTCATTTCCAAGGTGGTTCCCTCTGTTTTAGCTTCTGTCTGCTGGTCTCTTCAGTGTCTAATTTCCGCCCTGATACTAGGGGGTGGGTGGACACTTTTTAAGGCTCAGTTGTTCAGTCCTGTTCTGGGAAGGGAGGAACGCTGCCGTCGATTATCTCTGGCGTCTGTGGGGAGTGCTCGCAGCGTCTCAGCCACACTGGGTTTGCCCCCACTCACAGCACGTATGCTGTCCCATTCTACACTACACAGGCTCTAGGTTGCTCTGCCGAGAACTGTCCGAGGCCGGCACCGGGTTGTATGCACTTCCCAGGTCTGAGCGGCTCAAGTTCAGGTTCTCAGGTACTCCACAAAGGCGCAGACTTGGTTGGGCCTGCGTTTTGTGCCTTCCCCAGTCCGAGCAGCTCAGGGGACCAGGTGTTTGGCAAGCGCAGTCTCTGCGACTTATCGCCTCCCCAGTCCCCGCCACTCAGTTTTCTGGGTGTACAACCGGCGCACCTTCTCAGGGGGATATCGACCGGCCCGAGCCCAAGAAGTCCTGAATAGCAACAAGCCTGCCTGCAGTTTGTATCGGATGCCTTTCTGGGGCCGCGGTTGCCCGCTCCGGCTCTGGCTGCGCTCCCTGCCTGTCTCGGCAGGGAATGGGGGATGGGCCGACCGCAGCCCGCTCGCTCTGCTCAGTCCTTTATTCTGTGAGCGGGGTTGGCCGAGTCATAGGTTAGAGCTTTCCGCCTTTTCATGGGGAAGCTATCCCACAGTCTGCTTTGCTCTCCCCAGTTCTCTCAAATTGTTCTCGCGGCATTCAAGCCCAGTCCTGTCTCTAAGCTGTTCAGCTGGCTCCTCCCTGCCCAGCCCCCGCTTGCTAATGGCGTATGCAGGCGTCTGCGCTGCTTCTCCGCTGGGAATTACCGTTTGGTGGGTAATCTGTGGGTTTTAAAAAAATCTTTAAAAAAAAAAGAGGGTTATGTGGCCCTCTGAGCTTCCAAGGCTCACCACAGAATCGCCAGTGAGAATGTTTCCTGGTGTTTGGAAACTTCTCTCTTTTTAAAGCCTCCCTTCCCGGGACGGAGCTCCGTCCTTACTTCTTTTGTTTCGCTTTTTATCTTTTATGTTTTTTCCTACCTCCTTTTGAAGACAATGGGCTGCTTTTCTGGGTGCCTGACGTCCTCTGCCAGCATTCAGAAGTTGTTTTGTGGACTTTACTCGCGTTCGAAAGTTCTTTTGATGAATTTGTAGAGGAGAGAGTGGTCTCGCCGTCCTATTCCTCCGCCATCTTGTTCCTCCGTTACATGTAGACTTTTGGATAGCAGTCATTCTGACTGGTGTGAAATGGTGTCTCACTGTGGTTTTGATTTGCATTTCTCTGATTATGAGAGATGTTGAGCATTTTTTCATGTGTTTGTTAGCCATCTTTATGTCTTCTTTGGAGAAATTTCTGTTTAGTTCTTTGGCCCATTTTTTGATTGGGTCATTTATTTTTCTGGAATTGAGTTGCAGGAGCTGCTTGTATAGTTTGGAGATTAATCCTTTATCAGTTGCTTCATTTGCTATTATTTTCTCCCATTCTGAAGGCTGTCTTTTCACCTTGCTTATAGTTTCCTTTGCTGTGCAGAAGCTTTTGATTTTAATTAGGTCCCATTTGTTTATTTTTGCTTTTATTTCCATTATTCTGGGAGGTGGGTCTTGGAGGATCCTGCTGTGATTTATGTCGGAGAGTGTTTTACCTACGTTCTCCTCTAGGAGTTTTATAGAATCTGGTCTTACATTTAGCTCGCTAATCCATTTTGAGTTTATTTTGGTGTATGGTGTTAGGAAGTGTTCTAGTTTCATTCTTTTACAAGTGGCTGACCAGTTTTCCCAGCACCACTTGTTAAAGAGACTGTCTTTTCTCCATTTTATATTCTTGCCTCCTTTGTCAAAGATAAGGTGTCCACAGGTGCATGAATTTATCTCTGGGCTTTCTATTTTGTTCCATTGATCTATATTTCTGTCTTTATGCCAGTACCATACTGTCTTGATGACTGTGGCTTTGTAGTAGAGCCTGAAGTCCGGCAGGTTAATTCCTCCAGTTCCATTCTTCTTCTTCAAGATTGCTTTGGCTATTCGAGGTTTTTTGTATTTCCATACAAATTGTGAGATTATTTGTTCTAGTTCTGTAAAAAATACCATTGGTAGCTTGATAGGGATTGCATTGAATATATAAATTACTTTGGGTAGTATACTCATTTTCACAATATTTATTCTTCCAATCCACGAACACGGTATATTTCTCCATCTATTAGTGTCCTCTTTGATTACTTTCACTAGTGTTTTATAGTTTTCTATGTACAAGTCTTTTGTTTCCTTAGGTAGATACGTTCCTAAGTATTTAATTATTTTCGTTGCAACAGTGAATGGAATAGTTTCCTTAATTTCTCTATTTTCTCATTATTAGTGTATAGGAATGCAAGGGATTTCTGTGTGTTGATTTTATATCCTGCAACTTTACTGTATTCATTGATTAGCTCTAGTAGTTTTCTGGTAGAGTCTTTAGGGTTTTCTGTGTAGAGGATCATGTCATCAATGAACAGTGAATGTTTTACTTCTTCTTTTCCAATTTGTATTCCTTTATGTCTTTTTCTGCTCTGATTGCTGTAGCCAAAACTTCCAGAACTATGTTGAATAGTAGTGGTGAGAGTGGGCACCCTTGTCTTGTTCCTGACTTTAGGGGAAATGCTTTCAGTTTTTCACCGTTGAGGATGATGTTTGCTGTGGGTTTGTCATATATAACTTTTATTATGTTGAGATATGTCCCTTCTATTCCCACTTTCTGGAGAGTTTTTATCATAAATGGATGTTATAGTTTGTCAAAGGCTTTCTCTGCATCTATTGAGATAATCATATGGTTTTTATTTTTCAGTTTGTTAATGTGGTGTATTACATTGATTGATTTGTGGATATTGAAGAATCCTTGCATTCCTGGGATAAAACCCACTTGGTCATGATGTATGATCTTCTTAATGTGTTGTTGGATTCTGATTGCTAGAATTTTGTTAAGGATTTTTGCATCTATGTTCATCAGTGATATTGGCCTGTAGTTTTCTTTTTTTGTGGGATCTTTACCAGGTTTTGGGAGTAGTATGATGGTGGCCTCATAGAATGATTTTGGAAGTTTCCCTTCCTCAGCAATTTTCTGGAAGAGTTTGAGTAGAATAGGTGTTAGCTCTTCTCTGAATTTTTGGTAGAATTCAGCTGTGAAACCATCTGGACCTGGGCTTTTGTTTGTTGGAAGATTTCTGATTACTTCCTCTAGTTCCGTGCTTGTGATGGGTCTATTAGGATTTTCTATTTCTTGCTGGTTCAGTTTTGGCGAGGTCTACTTTTCTAGGAATTTGTCCATTTCTTCCAAGTTATTCATTTTATTGCCATATAATTGCTGATAGTATTCTCTAATAATCCTTTGTATTTCTGTGTTGTTGGTTGTGATCTCTCCATTTTCATTTCTAACTTTATTGATTTGGTTCTTCTCCCTTTGTTTCTTGATGAGTCTGGCTAGTGGTTTGTCAATTTTATTTACCTTCTCAAAGAACCAGCTTTTGGCTTTGTTGATTTTTGCTATGGTCTCTTTTTTTCTTTTGCATTTATCTATGAATTATAAATAATAATGAAAGTCAAAAGGAAATCTGAAACTTAGAATTCTTCAGTGTTTCTCAAAATTGTCTAAGAATACAGGAATTTTTTTTATGTCAGTGTTTTTGAAACTTTATTTAATATGACCATCAATAAAAGAAGTCATTTTACATTAGGAGCCAGGATACATATATACATATCTATGTATGTACATGTGTATTAATTCTCCAGAGAAACAAGACCAATAGGTATACAGAGAGATTTATTAAAACATTGGCTTATGTAATTATGGAGGCTGAAAATCTTATGATCTGCTCCTTATCAGCTATAAAAAAATCGCAGGAAGCCGGCATGCATGCATGCTAAATTGCTTCAGTCCTGTCCAACTCTGTGCCACCCTATAGACTACAGTCTGTCAGGCACCTCTGTCCATGGAATTCTCCAGGCAAGAATGCTGGAGTGGGTAGCCATTCCCTTTTCCAGGGGATCTTCCTGACCCAGGGATCGAATCCATGTCTCTTATGTCTCCTGCATTGGCAGGTGTGTTCTTTGCCACTAGCACCACCTGGAAAGCCCTCCAGGAAGCTAGGGGTGTAGACTATAGTCTGAGTCTGAAGGTCTGTAAACTAGGAACACCAAGGGCAAATGCTGATGCCACAACTCAATCAGTCAGAGGCTGAATCCAGGTTTTATCTACCTTTTTGTTCCATCCAGGGCACCAACAGATTGAATGATGCTCTCCCACTTTGGAGGAGGGCAATCTGCTTTACCCTTATGGCAGAAAGTGAAGAAGAACTAAAGAGCCTCTTGATGAAAGTGAAAGAGAAGAGTGAAAAAGTTGGCTTAAAACTCAACATTCAGTAAACTAAGAACATGGCATCTGGTCCCATTGCTTCATGGCAAATAGATTGGGAAACAGTGACAGATTTTATTTTTTTGAGCTTCAAAATCACTGCAGATAGTGACTGCAGCCATGAAATTAAAAGAAGCTTGCTACTTGGAAGAAAAGCTATGACCAACCTAGACAGCATTTTAAAAAACAGAGACATTACTTTGCTGACAAAGGTCTGAATAGTCAAAGCTATGGTTTTTCTAGTAGTTATGTATGGATGTGAGAGTTGGACCATAAAGAAGGATTAGCACCGAAGAAATTATGCATTTGAACTGTGGTGTTGGAGAAGACTCTTGAGAGTCCCTTGGACAGCAAGGGGTACTGGGGAAATGAACACATTTTCAATAGGTTTCCCATATTTTTCTACATTCGCTTCTTTTTGTCCCCCTTCTCTACAAGGATGGTGTTTAAAAAAATTAATGCACATTAAACTAAATGTGCATTAATTAATCACATTTAATCAAACCAGTCCATCCCTAAAAGAAATCAGTCCTGAATATTCATTGGAAGGACGGATGCTGAAGCTGAAACTCCAATACTTTGGCCACCTAATGCAAAGAACTGACTTGTTAGAAAAGACCCTGATGCTGGGAAAGATTGAAGGCAGAAGGAGAAGGGGACAACAGAGTATGAGATGATTGGATGGCATCACCAACTCGAAGAGCATGAGTTTGAGCAAGCTCAGGGACTTAGTGATGGACAGGGGAGCCTGGTGTGCTACTATCCAGAGGATCGCAAAGAATCAGACACAACTGAGCAACTGAACTCAACTGAATCTGCTTTACAAAGTCCACCAGTTCAAATGCTAATCTCTTCCAGCAACACTCTCACAGACATCTGAGCAGCCCTTGGGCCAATCAGGTTGAGACCTGAAATTAACCATTACAGCATTCAAAAACAAACATTTCACAGTGTAATACTCACCTTGAAAATAAAATGGACTCTGATACATTCCTTTGTTGTTGTTCTACTTGAAATAAAATGCTGATCATAAACCTTTAAAGTGATTTTTTAAAACACCCATAGGTCAAAACTACAGCTTGAGAAACACTAGTGCAAATTAGTAGATTAGATTAGTAGTGTAGGTTTACTATCTGGCCTCTAAAGAGCAGTCCATGGGGTCACAAAGCGTCAGACACAACTGAGCAGCTGACCAACAACAGCTCTGACGGGCTCAATAGTAGGTGTTTTAGGCTTTGTAGGCCATAGAGTTTCTGTTGCAGAAGACAGTCACAGACCATGCATAAATGAATGAGAATGGCTGTGTTTCAGTGAAACTCACTGACAAAAACAGGTGGCCAACCCACCAGCCACAGTCTGCTGACCCCTGGTCTAGATGAACTAAAGTTTTTTTGGCAAAAATGTGCTAAAAGACTATGAGACTGTAATACAGATAACCTTAAAAACCTTCTGGGTCTCTAAGACCTCAGAGCTTGCTGACAACCTCAGTTTGGCCTCCTGTATCAATCCACTGTCCGAGAGAGAGAGAGTTCTTCCAGCAGCAGAAATAGCCAGCCCTGTGTCTCATGACAAGTACTCCTCCCAGTGCAAATCAGCAACCTGGCATCTGGTTGTGAATTGAATTAGTGTGAGTCATTGCCCAAGAGCCTGATCAGACTTGAGTGATAAAGAGTCATGTTCCAGAGCCTACAAAACCAAGGACTGGATTCCAAATTGTCTCATCTCGTGAAGCACTGCCTTCCCAGTTCTGCTCCTTCCCCCGCGGCCCCAGCCTGGAGAAACAAGCTTGGCAGAGTATTAACTGTGGAAATCAAAACAACTGTGCACTCGAATAGGCACTTCCATTTCAGTTGTTCACTGACTAAGTTGTGTTGAACTCTTTGCGACAGCTTAGACTGCAGCACACCAGGCTTCCCTGTCCTTCACCAACTCCCGGAGTTTGCTCAAACTCATGTCTATTGAGTCGGTGATGCCATCCAACCATCTCATCCTCTGTAACCGCTTTCTCCTCCTGCCCTCTATCTTTCCCAGCATTAGTTAGGTCTTTGACATTGTGTGACTAGGAGGGAGGAAATTGCAATAATGTCTCTGGAGAAGGACACATTTTGACCTAAAGCTTCTTTTTGGCAATCTACGTGATCTTTTAGTTTGACCTTCCAGAAAGTCATCGTGTCTTTATTTCAAAGTGAGCAGAGGGACTTCCCTGGTGGCTAAGACTCTGAGTTCCCAATGCAGGGGGCCCAGGTTTCATGCCTGGTTAGGGAACTAGATCTCACACGCCACAATTAAAGATCCCATATGCAGCAACTAAGATCTCATGCAGCCAAGTAAATAAGTATTTTAAAAAAGAAGTGTCCAAGCTATAATTTAAAAAAATAATAATAACGAGCAGAGCATAGCCTGGTGGCTTTTGACACAAACAACCTATTGTCCTGAAGCTCCACTCAAAAGAACCAGTGATTTTGACCTCTGATGGCACCTTGCTTAGTGCCTTAAAGGCATAGGGCATAGGGCTCACAAAGGGGTCAGAAAGCTCTTTCATAAAGGACCAGATAATAAATGGTTTAGGTTTGCAAGCCCAGAGGCAAAAGCAAAGACTTATAGAAGCATTTAAAATGTAATCATTTAAAAATGTGAAAACCATTCCTAGTTTATTGGGCCCTACAAATACAAGAGGAGAGTTACATTTGGCCCACAGGCAGTAGTCTGCCACCCCTGGTTTAGAGGAGTGCAGTGCAGAACAGTAGCATAGCAACATTCTTCGATTGGAAAAACAGTGACAGATATGGCTTTTGAAATACATCCTTTCAAAGTCATTGCCCTTTTTAATGGGTAGTATTAACTGAAGGGAATTTATTATACTGGAATAAGGATATTTACTAGGTTAAAAATTAAGTACATAATTTAACATTAGAAGGTCTTAAAATTAAATTATATGGTTAATTTTCTTATAAATATTCTTTATGATATAGTGTAAAAATATATTTTAATCTTGTGGATTCAGAACAAGTACTAGTCAATAAGTTGAAGACAAAGGTATAGTGCTGTAGAGTAAAATTCCATGAAAATTCTATATTCTTGAGATCCAAACAATGAGGTGAGAAGAATAAATGTTTAGAATTTGGCTAGTAGAGCAGAAGTCACCATGTAGATTAGACCTGGTTGTCCTGTTATGGACCCTTGAGCACATGATAATGATATGTAAGAAGCAAAGCCACATGCAGATAAGGTGGAAAGATAACCTGGGATGTGCTTCAAGTGGTCCTCTGAGTCCCATTGGAAGGAAGTACTATAGGGGGGTTGGGTGGAGAACGAAAAGTGAAATAGCGAAAACTAGGATGGAAAATATAGGAAAGCAGCTGGTTCCTTATTAATGACAATGTTTAGGACACTGAATCTGCCTGCCAGACCATCCATCTTCATGATTCCATGTCATCCCATCTGTTCTGCTCATCACCATTCCTGCTTGCCTGAGGCCGTATAAACAAGGAAGAGAATCAAATAGAAATTTTAGTTAAGGAGTGGAGCATGGTCTTCGCTGGGAAAACAGACACAAACCCCAGGGCTGAAAGATGAGATGAGGCTCAAAGCTGGAGAATGAGTGCAAAGATCTGAAGCCAACAAGAGCAATAATGTGTATAAACACAGAATCAAAGCCAGTAGTTCAGGACAAAGGTCATGGGGATATAATGTACAGCATGGTAACTGTAGTTAATAATATTGTATTGCTATTTGAATGTTGCTAGGAAACTAAACAGAGAAGGCAAATGGCACCCCACTCCAGTACTCTTGCCTGGAAAATGCCATGGATGGAGGAGCCTGGTAGGCTGTAGGCCCTGGGGTCCCAAAGAGTCGGACATGACTGAGCGACTTCACTTTCACTTTTCACTTTCATGCATTGGAGAAGGAAATGGCAACCCACTCCAGTGTTCTTGCCTGGAGAATCCCAGGGACAGGGGAGCCTGGTGGGCTGCCATCTATGGGGTCGCACAGAGTCGAACACAACTGAAGTGACTTAGCAGCATCAGGAAACTAAATCATAAAAGTTCTCATCACAAGAAAAAAATGTGACTATGTATGGTGACAGATATTAACTAGGCATATTGTGATTATTTCACAATATATACAGATGTTGAATTATTATGTTGTATACCTGAAATTAATATAATGTTAAGTGTTAATTATATCTTGATAAAGAAATAATTAAAAAAATAAATGATCACCATGAGAAACAGTTAATCATCCTTAAAAAAGAAAGCAGCAGAGAAGCACATTAATGTGAGCCTGACATTCTAGACATGCTTCCCCCTTGAGGTATTACTATCCTGAAGCAGCTCAGAGCCAAAAGGCTAAGAGGTAGAGTATAAACTTGTGTCTAAGGGGCTGAGAGGCTGAGCAAAGATTTCGGTAATCTCATAGAGCTGGAAAGGCAGGCATTCCAGGTGAGAGCTCACCAAATAGATGGAACCCTGGTAAGCACACCAGATTTCCAGTTAGAATCATAGAAAGTGTAAACCCTAGGAGCAATAATGAACTGGGAATAGACTATCCACCCTAAAAACTGAAACCAGTCTTCAAACTACTCAGTCACAAACTGGATTGAAGAGATCTAACTCAATTCTGCCTACCAGAAAGAAAAAATAAACTCTTTGTGAAAGAATATGTCAGCCAGAGTCTCATATGATCCTGATAATTTCCCATACTTAATATTTGACTCTCAATAAAGAAATTATCATGCATTCTAGGAGTTAAGTGACTAAAAACTAAAAATCAAGAGAGAAAACAGAAAAGGTGACAAACTTGATCATTTCATTTTGAAAAGAGACTAATGAATGTATTAAAACATGTACATTATCATATGTGAAACGAATCGCCAGTCCAAGTTCGATGCATGATACAGGATGGTCGGGGCTGGTACACTGGGATGAACCATAGGGATGGGATGGGGAGGGAGGTGGGAGGGGGGTTCAAGATGGGGAATATATGTACACCAGGGCAGATTCATGTCAATGTATGGCAAAACCAATACAATAATGTAAAGTACTTAGCCTCCAATTAAAATAAATAAATTTAAAAAAAATAAAAATTAAGGACTAATTAAGTTAATTACTAGATGAGCAGATTAGACACAGTAGAAAAGAGGATTAGTGAACTGTAAGATAGGTCAGTAGAAAATATTCAGATCAACTAATGTAGAGAAAAAAGCATCAAACTGTGTAAAAGTTTATATTAGACCTGAGATACATTAAGAAGATCTAATATTTGGATAATTCATATACCAGATGAAATGATTAAAAATTGGAACAGAAGCAATATTTGAAGAGATAATTGAGAATAACATCAGAAAAGTGAAACAAAAACCATGAAATAAAAGATTGAGAAAGTTATTTGAACTCTATACAGAGTTAAAAAAGAAACTTCTTACACACAAAAATATTCCAAGATCAGATGACTTCAATACAGCTTGACTAGATTATCTTCAATGATAAACATACTTCTAAAATTCTGGCTGTAAATGATGAATGTATTTTTTCTCATGCATCACAGAACAGACAGGAGCTTTATTTTTCTGGATCTTGCTTGAATTCTTGACCAGCAAAACACACACGAAATCTTCCAAGGCAAACTCTAAGACCAGATGTCTCCACTGAAGAACAGTTACAAATATTAAAGGAAGGACCACAACAGTCTTACATAAGATCTTTCAGAGAATAGAGTGAATACTCTGTAATTAATACTATGAGGTCAGTGTAATTTTGATTCCCCAAACTGGCAAGACATTATAAAAAATGAAAATTACAGGTACATCTTTCTCAAAAAACTATTGTTTCACACAGAGATCAAGGGTATATTAAAAAAAAAAAAACTTGCCTTGCTAAATTTGTTTAAAATACCACATTAGGATCAATTTTAAACTTATTCAAAGAATAAATATTGGTTTAAAATTGATCCAATTCATCTTATTAATAGAAGAAAGGAGAAAAACCAAATAATTTTCTCAATAGATGAAGAAAAAATATTTGACAAAATTCAACCCTGATTTGCTATTTAAAGAATAATCTTTTAGCAAACTAACTATAAAAAGGAGCCTCCTTATCTGACAGAGTATCTACAACACACCAAAAACAAACATCATAAATAATGATCAATTATTACAATTTTTATCGGCAATTAGGATGAAGACAATGACTCTGCCCTCTCTATTCCTGTTTAATATTGTCTTGGAGGCTGTGACCTCTGCAATATAATACTACAAAATAAACATAATGGATTTAAAAGGAAGAAAATAAAGTTGCCACTCACAGACAATCTGGTTTTACACGAAGAAAAGTTTTTAAAAAATATATAAATCATTAGAATTAGTAAATAAATTTAGTAAGATGGTTAGATAAAAATTAATATAAAAAATAAATTTATTCCCATTGTCCAGCATCCAACAATTTTTACAAATGAATTAAACAAATAGTACCATGTAGGATAATATCACAAAAGTTCTAATGCCTAAAAATAAACAATGTGCAAGACTTTTACAATGCAGAGTTCAGTTCAGTCGCTCAGTCGTGTCCGACTCTCCGCGACCCCATGAATCACAGCACGCCAGGCCTCCCTGTCCATCACCAACTCCCGGAGTACACTCAAACTCATGTCCACAGAGTCGGTGATGCCATCCAGCCATCTCATTCTCCGTCATCCCCTTCTCCTCCCGCCCCCAACCTTTCCCAGCATCAGAGTCTTTTCCAGTGAGTCAACTCGTCGCATGAGGTAGCCAAAGTATTGGAGTTTCAGCTTTAGCATCAGTCCCTCCAATGAACATCCAGGATTGATCTCCTTTAGAATGGACTGGTTGGATCTCCTTGCAGTATAAGGAACTCTCAAGAGTCTTCTCCAACACCACAGTTCAAAAGCATCGATTCTTCGGCGATCAGCTTTCTTCAGAAGAACAATATTAAAAGAATACAGATGAAACCTAAATAAGTGTAAGACTATATCTTGTTTCATGGATTAGAAGAGACAATGTTGCAAATTTGTTGATTTTTCCAGGTTGATCTTAATACCAGGAGGTTTATTTTGGTGAACTGAGAATCTGAATTTCGAATTTCATATGGAAATGCCAAACACCAAAGGTTGCCAGAATAAACTTGAAATACTTCCACCAACTGATGTCAAAACTGGTTATAAAGGCATTGTAATTAATATATTAATTAGTGCAATGACAAGTAGGCCACTGAAACAGAGTAAGAGTCCATAGAGTTAGACAGAATTCTTTATGACAGAATTAAGGGAGGATATTGTTGACAATAATGATGCTGGATCAACTTAATATTTATATGAAAAAATAAAACATGGTAGACCAAAACATGAGTCTTATCTCAACCCACATACACAGCTCAAGTTTAAATGGACTATTGAAGATGCAGAAGAATATCTTTAGGACTATTTAATTTAGCAAAGATTTCTTAAACAGGAAAATCTAGGCACCGTTTATAAAGGAAAACAGATACATTGGCGACTTTTTTAAAAAATTTTTATTGGAGGCTAATTATTTTACAATATTCTATTGGTTGGTTTCGCCATATATTGACATGAATCCACCCCGGGTGTACATGAGTCCCCCTCCCGAACCCCCCTCCCACCTCCCTCCTCCTCTTATCCTCCCTCTGGGTCATCCCCGCATACCAGCCCTGAGCATCCTGTAACATGCATTGACCCTGAATTGGCGAATCATTTCACATATGATAATATACATGTTTCAATGCCATTCTCCCAAACGATCCCACCCTCACCCTCTCCCACAGAGTCCCAAAGACTGTTTTATACATCTGTGTCTCTTTTGCTGTCTCGTATACAGGGTTATCATTTGATCTTTCTAAATTCCATATATATGCGTTAGTATATTGTATTGGTGTTTTTATTTCTGGCTGACTTCACTCTGTATAATAGGCTCCAGTTTCATCCACCTCATTAGAACTGGTTCAAATGCATTTTTTTAATGGCTGAGTAATACTCCATTGTGTATACGTACCAAAGCTTTCTTATCCATTCGTCTGCAGATGGACATCTAGGTTGCTTCCATATCCTGGCTATTATAAACAATGCTGCAATGAACATTGGAGTACATGTGTCTCTTTCAATTCTGGTTTCCTCGGTGTGTATGCCCAGGAGTGTGATTGCTGGATCATATGGCAGTTCTATTTCCAGTTTTTTGAGGAATCTCCACACTGTTCTCCATAGCGGCTGTACTAGTTTGCATTCCCACCAACAGTGTAAGAGGGTTCCCTTCTCTCCACATCCTCTCCAGCATTTATTGCATGTAGACTTTTGGATAGCAGCCATTCTGACTATTGTGAAATGGTATCTCATTGTGGTTTTGATTTGCATTTCTCTGATTATGAGGGGTGTTGAGCATATTTTCATGTGTTTGTTAGCCATCTTTATGTCTTCTTTGGAGAAATGTCTGTTTAGTTCTTTGGCCCATTTTTTGATTGGGTCATTTATTTTTCTGGAATTGAGCTGCAGGAGCTGCTTGTATATTTTGGAGATTAATCCTTTATCAGTTGCTTCATTTGCTATTATTTTCTCCCATTCTGAAGGCTGTCTTTTCATCTTGCTTATAGTTTCTTTTGCTATGCAGAAGCTTTTGATTTTAATTAGGTCCCATTTGTTTATTTTTGTTTTTATTTCCAATATTCTGGGAGGTGGGTCTTGGAGGATCCTGCTGTGATTTATGTCAGAGAGTGTTTTGCCTACGTTCTCCTCTAGGAGTTTTATAGATTCTGGTCTTACATTTAGCTCGCTAATCCATTTTGAGTTTATTTTGGTGTATGGTGTTAGGAAGTGTTCTAGTTTCATTCTTTTACAAGTGGCTGACCAGTTTTCCCAGCACCACTTGTTAAAGAGACTGTCTTTTCTCCATTTTATATTCTTGCCTCCTTTGTCAAAGATGAGGTGTCCATAGGTGTGTGGATTTATCTCTGGGCTTTCTATTTTGTTCCATTGATCTATATTTCTGTCTTTATGCCAGTACCATACTGTCTTGATGACTGTGGCTTTGTAGTAGAGCCTGAAGTCCGGCAGGTTGATTCCCCCAGTTCCATTTTTCTTCCTCAAGATTGCTTTGGCTATTCGAGGTTTTTTGTATTTCCAGACAAATTGTGATATTATTTGTTCTAGTTCTGTGAAAAAAATCATTGGTAGCTTGATAGGGATTGCATTGAATATATAAATTACTTTGGGTAATATACTCATTTTTACAATATTTATTCTTCCAATCCATGAACACGGTATATTTCTCCATCTAATACTGTCCTCTTTGGTTACTTTCACTAGTGTTTTGTAGTTTTCTATGTACAAGTCTTTTGTTTCCTTAGGTAGATATATTCCTAAGTATTTAATTCTTTTCGTTGCAACAGTGAATGGAATAGTTTCCTTAATTTCTCTTTCTATTTTCTCATTATTAGTGTATAGGAATGCAAGGGATTTCTGTGTGTTGATTTTATATCCTGCAACTTTACTGTATTCATTGATTAGCTCCAGGAGTTTTCTGGTAGAGTCTTTAGGGTTTTCTGTGTAGAGGATCATGTCATCAGCGAACAGTGAAAGTTTTACTTCTTCTTTTCCAATTTGTATTCCTTTTATGTCTTTTTCTGCTCTGATTGCTGTAGCCAAAACTCCAGAACTATGTTGAAGAGTAGTGGTGAGAGTGGGCACCCTTGTCTTGTTCCTGACTTTAGGGGAAATGCTTTCAGTTTTTCACCATTGAGGATAATGTTTGCTGTGGGTTTGTCATATATAACTTCTATTATGTTGAGATATGTCCCTTCTATTCCCACTTTCTGGAGAGTTTTTATCATAAATGGATGTTGAATTTTGTCAAAGGCTTTCTCTGCATCTTTTGAGATAATCATATGGTTTTTATTTTTCAGTTTGTTAATGTGGTGTATTACATTGACTGATTTGCGGATATTGAAGAATCCTTGCATTCCTGGGATAAAGCCCACTTGGTCATGATGTATGATCTTCTTAATGTGTTGTTGGATTCTGATTGCTAGAATTTTGTTAAGGATTTTTGCATCTATGTTCATCAGTGATATTGGCCTGTAGTTTTCTTTTTTTGTGGGATCTTTACCAGGTTTTGGGAGTAGTATGATGGTGGCCTCATAGAATGATTTTGGAAGTTTCCCTTCCTCAGCAATTTTCTGGAAGAGTTTGAGTAGAATAGGTGTTAGCTCTTCTCTGAATTTTTGGTAGAATTCAGCTGTGAAACCGTCTGGACCTGGGCTTTTGTTTGCTGGAAGATTTCTGATTACTTCCTCTAGTTCCGTGTTTGTGATGGGTCTGTTCAGATTTTCTATTTCTTGCTGGTTCAGTTTTGGCAAGGTGTACTTTTCTAGGAATTTGTCCATTTCTTCCAGGTTATTCATTTTATTGCCATATAATTGCTGATAGTATTCTCTAATAATCCTTTGTATTTCTGTGTTGTCGGTTGTGATCTCTCCATTTTCATTTCTAATTTTATTGATTTGGTTCTTCTCGCTTTGTTTCTTGATGAGTCTGGCTAGTGGTTTGTCAATTTTATTTACCTTCTCAAAGAACCAGCTTTTGTCTTTGTTGATTTTTGCTATGGTCTCTTTTGTTTCTTTTGCATTTATCTCTGACCTAATTTTTACGATTTCTTTCCTTCTACTAGACCTGGGGTTCTTCATTTCTTCCTTTTCTAGTTGCTTTATATGTAGGGTTAGGTTATTTAGTTGACTTTTTTCTTGTTTCTTGAGGTGTGCCTGTATTGCTATGAAATTCCCCCTTAGCACTGCTTTTACAGTGTCCCAGAGGTTTTGGGTTGTTGTGTTTTCATTTTTATTCATTTCTATGCATATTTTGATTTCTCTTTTGATTTCTTCTATGATTTGTTCATTATTTAGCAGCGTGTTGTTCAACCTCCATATGTTGGCATTTTTAATGGTTTTTCTCCTGTAATTGAGATCTAATCTTACTGCATTGTGGTCAGAAAAGATGCTTGGAATGATTTCAATTTTTTTGAATTAACCAAGGTTAGATTTATGGCCCAGGATGTGATCTATCCTGGAAAAGGTTCCGTGTGTGCTTGAGAAAAAGGTGAAATTCATTGTTTTGGGGTGAAATGTCCTATAGAGATCTATTAGGTCTAACTGGTCTATTGTATCATTTAAAGTTTGTGTTTCTTTGTTAATTTTCTGTTTAGTTGATCTATCCATAGATGTAAGTGGGGTATTAAAATCTCCCACTATTATTGCATTGTTGTTAATTTCCCCTTTCATACTTGTTAGTAATTGTCTTACATATTGCAGTGCTCATATGTTGGATGCATAAATATTTAGAATTGTTATATCTTCTTTTTGGATTGATCCTTTGATCATTATGTAGTTTCCTTCTTTACCTCTTTTCACAGCCTTTGTTTTAAAGTCTATTTTATCTGATATGAGTATTGCTACCCCTGCTTTCTTTTGGTCTCTATTTGCATGGAATATCTTTTTCCAGCCCTTCATTTTCAGTCTGTATGTGTCCCTCGTTTTGAAGTGGGTCTCTTGTAGACAACATACATGGGGTTCTTGTTTTTGTATCCATTCAGCCAGCCTTCGTCTTTTGGTTGGGGCATTCAACCCATTTACGTTTAAAGTAGTTAATGATAAGTATGATCCCGTTGCCATTTTCTTTATTGCTTTGGGTTCGAGTTTATACACCCTTTCTGTGTTTCCTGTCTAGAGAAGATCCTTTAGCATTTGTTGAAGAGCTGGTTTGGTGATGCTGAATTCTCTCAGCTTTTGCTTGTCTGTAAAGCTTTTGATTTCTCCTTCATATTTTAATGAGATCCTTGCTGGGTACAGTAGTCTGGGCTGTAGGTTATTTTCTTTCATCACTTTAAGTATGTCTTGCCATTCCCTCCTGGCCTGAAGAGTTTCTGTTGAAAGATCAGCTGTTATCCTTATGGGAATCACCTTGTGTGTTATTTGCTGCTTTTCCCTTGCTGCTTTTAATATTTGTTCTTTGTGTTTGATCTTTGATAATTTGTTTAATATGTGTCTTGAAGTATTTCGCCTTGGGTTTATCCTGTTTGGGACTCTCTGGGTTTCTTGGACTTGGGTGATTATTTCTTTCCCGATTTTAGGGAAGTTTTCAACTATTATCTCCTCAAGTATTCTCTCATGGTCTTTCTTTTTGTCTTCTTCTTCTGGGACTCCTATGATTCGAATGTTGGAGCATTTAACATTGTCCCAGAGGTCTTTAATATTGTCCTCATTTCTTTTAATTCATTTTTCTTTTTTCCTCTCTGTTTCATTTATTTCTACAATTCTATCTTCTAGCTCACTTATCCTGTCTTCTGCCTCTGTTATTCTACTGTTTGTTCCCTCCAGAGTGTTTCTGATCTCGTCTATTGCATTATTCATTGTATATTGACTCTTTTATTTCCTCTAAGTCCTTATTAAACCTTTCTTCCATCTTCTCAATCCTTTTCTCCAGGTTATTTATGTATAACTCCATTTTGCTTTCAAGATTTTGAATCATTTTCACCATCAAAATTCGAAATTATTTATCAGGTAGATCCCCTATATCTTCCTCTTTTATTTGTGTTGGTGGGCATTTTCTTGTTCCTTTACTTGCTGGATATTTCTCTGCCTCTTCATCTTGCTTATATTGCTTTGCTTGGGGTGGCCTTTCCCTCTTCTGGCCATTTGTGGAGTTCTCTTTATTATGTAGTTTCCTCACTGTGTGTGGGGTTGGACGGGTGACTTGTCAAGGTTCCCTGGTTAGGGAAGCTTGTGTCGGTGTTCTGGTGGGTACAGTTGGATTTCTTCTCTCTGGAGTGCAATGTAGTGTCCAGTAATGAGTTATGAGATGTCAGTGGGTTTGGAGTGACTTTGGGCAGCCTGTATATTGAAACTCAGGGCTATTTTCCTGCGTTGCTGGAGAATTTGCGTGGTATGTCTTGCTCTGGAACTTGTTGACCCTTGGGTGATGCTTGGTTTTAGCGTAGGTATGGAGGCGTTTGATGAGCTCCTATCGATTAATGTTCCCTGGAGTCAGGAGTTCTCTGGTGTTCTCAGGATTCGGGCTTAAGCCTCTTGCCTCTGGTTTTTGGTCTTATTCTTGGAGTAGTCACTAGACTTCTTTATTTGTCATTTCCAAGGTGGTTCCCTCTGTTTTAGCTTCTGTTTGCTGGTCTCTTCAGTGTCTAATTTCCGCCCTGATACTAGGGGGCGGGTGGACACTTTTGAAGGCTCAGTTGTTCAGTCCTGTTCTGGGAAGGGAGGAACGCTGCAGACGAATATCTCTGGCATCTGTGGGGAGTGCTCTCAGCGTCTCGGCCACACTGGGTTTGCCCCCGTGCATAGAGCGTGTGTTGTCCCAGTCTACACTGCACAGGCTCTAGGTTGCTCTGCCAGGAACTGTCCGAGGCCGGCGCTGGGTTGTATGCACTTCCCAGGTCTGAGCGTCTCAAGTTCAGTTTCTCGGGTACTCCACAAAGGCGCAGACTTGGCTGGGTCTGTGTTTTGTGCCTTCCCCAGTCCAAGCAGCTCAGAGAATGGAATTACAAACCACATTTGGAGAATATATTTTAATCTATATTAAGAACAAAAGACTCATAGCCAGAATCCAAAGAGAATATAAGAATAAAGAAAATATTGATAGAAAAAAAGAAAAAACATATTGAAAATCAGAAAAAAGATTTGAACAGTCACTATTAAAAACATATAATAATCACTAGAATAGGTAAAATTAAAAGAATTGACCATATCAAAATGGTCAATTGTAGAGAAACTGAAATCTTCATACATTCCTGGTAGAATGCACATATATTAATGCAACTTCTCCAGAAAACTACATGACATTACCTGCTAAGGCTGAATGTATCTATACTCTATGAATCAGCACTTTCTTTCCTAGGAATAGATAGATACACGCAACAGAAATGAACACACAGCTTCACCAATAGACATGATTAAGAATACTCACAATGACCTTATTGATAATAGCCAAAATAACCATCCATTGAAGAAGGAATAAATAAGTGGAATATTGATGAGATGAATGAGTTCCTTCTACATGAAAAAATGAATAAATTTTATAAAAAGAATAAGCAAAAAACCTGCTTTATTTCACTTATATGAAATTCAAATATCGATGAGGCTAATCTCTGGGAGTTGGTGATGGACAGGGAGGCCTGGTGTGCTGTGATTCATGGGGTCGCAGAGAGTCGGACATGACTGAGCGACTGAACTGAACTGAACTGAATCTACAGTATTAGAAATTAGGAGAGGGGAGACTCGTAGAACAGCATAGTGGGAACTGAAAATACAGTGACCAACTGACCTGATTTACCTGGGACTGAGACATTAATCAGGGTATTCAGTGTTAAAACTGGTTTAATCTCAAACAAACTTGGTTTGGTCACTAGAATTGGCAGGATTTTGTGTGGTGCCTCTGCTGAATTGCTGATCTCTTTCTACACCAGAGTGGCACTTACATGGCAATCACTTTGTGATAAGCTATCTGGCTGTACCTGTGTAACCTGTTGTCTTCCTTTTTTCATATACGCTTCACTAATAAATTTACTAAGGAAACTATCTAGCATTTATGTGTAGGGTATCCAGAAAATTATCCCCAAATCCTATATTGATTTATGTGTGTTTTTTCTGTTGATTGGAAACATTCTTCCTCATTAAGCTCATGCTTATTCACTCACTATATATTTGATCAGTACCTACCACCAGGTAAGCAGTGTTCCAGGGCCTGGGAATACAAAAGTGAGCAATGCTTGTATTCTTGGGGCCTTTCATTCAAGGAGCAGGAACAAACAAACAACCATTACAAAACATACTAATATATAGCCTACTATTACATATGTAAGTATAATAAAAAAATTAAAAATGAAGAGGGTCAATGTTTAGAGGGTGATGAGCAACTGATGTTCAGGAAAGGGTGGGTCATAGAAGGCTCTTCCGTGGAGGTGACATTCAGCAGAGATCTGAATGAAGTGGAGGAATAGCCATGCCAGTATCTTAGGGTAAAGAGAGAAGGAGAATTCCACATGGAGGGAGCGATGACTATAAAGTTCCTGAGATGGGAGCATAGAATCCATCACTTTTGAGTACTTATTACAAATAAAACTATCCATTTAAAGTCTGCCTTTCCTGTGACCCCCTGGTAGCTTCATTAGGGCCAGGAATATATCTGGCTTTTTCATCAGATGTTCCCACTCTCAAGCATGGTGGGTGCACTTGCCCAGTTGCTGCTGCTGCGTCACTTCAGTCGTGTCCGACTCTGTGTGACCCCATAGATAAAAGCCCACCAGGGTCCCCCGTCCCCGGGATTCTCCAGGCAAGAACACTGGAGTGGGTTGCCATTTCCTTCTCCAATGTGTGAAAGTGAAAAGTGAAAGTGAAGTCGCTCAGTCGTGTCCGACCCTTAGTGACCCCACGGACTGCAGCCTACCAGGCTCCTCCATCCATGGGATTTTCTAGGCAAGAGTACTGGAGTGGCTTGCCATTGCCTTCTCCGGCACTTGCCCAGTAAGTATCTGTAAAAAGAACAGATACAACACTACATTTTTGCATATCCTTCAGTTTGTTCCTGGGCTATCTCTTCTGTCCCAAGAATCTGCTTATCTGTGCCTTGGTCCCACACTGCTTTCATTACTGTGGCTTTAGAGTTTGTCTTAACATCTGAGGGTACAGGAGCATGGTTCAAGCAGTGGACTACACACTGGAAATATAAGCATAAGTGAAAATGGACAGATGTCATCATTGTCCTCGTGATGGTCAACTCCTGGTGGGATGCTGGAGGGGGGAAAGCTTAATTTCAAAGGCAAGATTGGCAGTGTTATCTAGGTCTTGGGGCATAAATGCAGAAAATCGAGAACTAGAACAGCTTGTCTGGGTGGATAAGCAGGTTGAGAATCTGACATGGGAAAGTCTTCCAAATAGGACTCAGGGTTTTTATTCGAGGTGAGTTTCTTGTGAGCCATGTGTAGGTTCTAAAAAGGGCGTGTGCTATTTCCAGTCCCCAAACCAAGTGGCGAGTGTTAGTATCTGTGAAACAGAGCCCAGAATAAATCCCTGCTGAGAGGGTATGACTGGTGTGGGGCACGGTGTGATCTGCCCTTCTGATCCTCACGAAGTAGCAGCCACACAAACAGCTCAGATTGTCCCTCTGTGCCCTTGCTCTGAACGAGTGCAGACCTGGGGCCCAAGGGTTAAGTGTGGATTTTAAAAAATTAAGCAGCTATCTGAGACGGCCTGATGCGATAACCCAGTGGTGTCCTTTGGCTGGGGCTTGCGTCTCCCCAGCCCCAAACGTGGATAGTGTTGCTGGCTGCCCCAGATTTTAGAGGGTGAGATGGCAAGAGGTGAAAATGTCAGTGTCCTTGGCCAGGAGAGGATGCCAAGGCAGATTTAGAAACCTCAGCACGCCCATGCACAGGAGAGTAATCAGACATGTATTTCAGTCTTTGCACCTTGGTTGCAAATTATTTTCAAACTCTTGTGCTTATGTCCTGCTCTCTCACCACCAGCTTCCATTTCAACGGGTTAAACTGGGTCTGTCTTTTATTTTATGTTTCATGTTTTGGTCTCAAGTTTGAGCCTCACTGAGCTTCCATAACCCAATTCATGCTCTACATGACTTTTTAAATTATTAATTAACTTTTGGCTGCACCGGGCCTTCACTGTTGTGCACAGGCTTTCTCTAGTTGCAGTGAGCGGGGGCTGCCCACGGCTGTGGTACCTGGCTTTCTCACTGGGGTGGCTTCTCTTGCAGCAGAGCATGGGGTTCTAGGCACATGGGCCTCAGCAGTTGCAGCACACAGGCTCAGTAGTTGTGGCACGCAGAGCCAGTTGACCCAAGGTGTGCGGAATCTTCCTGGACCAGGGGTCGAACCCATGTCCCCTGCCTTGGCGGACAGGTTTTTATACACTGTGCCATCAGGGAAGTCCACGCCCTCTATGACCTTCACCAATTATTTAAGTCAGCAGGATAGTTTTATGAAGCTAATAACTGCCCAGTTTTCTATGAAGAGTTTTCATAAAGCAAGAGGTCACTGTCATGAAGTCTCACCACCTCCTTGCTGCAGGCAAGCACGGCTGCCTCCCCTGCAGGGAGCTGGGCATGTGAAGTGTCTTAGCTGGGGTCTGAGGGCGGTAGGAGAAGACTGCAGTGGTTTCTGATACTTACCAACTTGCTGAGCCTCCACGCAGACTTGTTTTTGGTGCTTCGTTACCATCCTCATCCTGATGTGCTCAGATTCTCTTTCTTTGCATGGAGAAGGGATTTCCAAGGAAGAAAAGCACCCGTGGCCCTCCCTGGATTGTCTTCCAGGAACAATAATACATCATGGGAATGTGTCTGTGTGCCACCACCTAGCAGGGCCAGCAGACAGCACCCCCACAGTGGTCCCAGTCCCCCCACCAGAGCTTGCTGACAGACCTGCTCCTGTGGGACACTAGGCAGTGTCCTTGTCCCTTCTAGGGGCAAAGAATCAGTTGTGATTGATTGAATGAATCAAAGGCATTGTCTAAAGGTACAAACTGAATTCTCCAGGCCAGAATACTGGAATGGGTAGCTGTTCTTTTCTCCAGGAGATCTTCCCAATCCAGGGATCGAACCCAGGTTTCCTGCATTACAGGTGGATTCTTTACCAGCTGAACCACTAGAGGGGACAAGCAATCACTAGCGGTTAAGTGAATGAATCAAAGATGTTGTCTAAGGGTACAAACTTCCAACTAGCAGACAAGTTCTGGATTTCTTAATGCACAGTCTAGTGAATACAGACAATGATATTATACTCTAATCACCACATTTTACTAGGTCTTATTGCCACCAAAATGAAAGAAATGATAATTATGTGATGTGATAGAGTGCTAAGATACAGTGGCAATCATAATACAGCATACAAATATATCAAGTCAACGCGCCATATACCTTAGAATTACATTGTTATATCTTTAATGTATTTCAATTTAAAAAAAAAGATGAATGAGAGAACCCCACAAAGTAGGGGGATCAATTAAAGGGTCTGGGGTGAAACTTCTGGCCTTAGAGATGACAGAGCTCATTCAAGTCCAGCCTCTGGGCTCACAAACCCTTTAACCTTGCGAGTTACTTTGCCCTCTCTTCACTTCCATTTCTTCCCCTGTTTGGAGAAGCAAACACCCACTTCACAGAAGGGTTGTGAAAATTACACTTGGCCATGTATATAAAGGACATGGCCTGGTACCTAGGTCTTGAGGCAACACAGGAGCAAATCCATTTTGGAGAACATGCCTCCAGCCATGGTGCCTGGCCTGCTCTTTGTGTGAATATTGTCAAGATCCCCATCTTTATCTTTTTATCTGGGATCAAATCAGTAATTAAGAAATATTGCCCTTTTGTATGTTGTTGTTCAGTCGCCAAGTCATGTCCAACTCTTCCCGAACCCATGGACTGCATATATATATATACACGTATTGTATGGACCTTCTGTATATCTTTAAAAAAAGAAAAAAGCCTTTAGCATGTGTCTAATCACCGAAGTTCTTCCTTTATCTCTGTATGCCTCAGTCTCCACTCTTTCTGGTGTACAGCTCAGTCCTGTTTGCAACTGCCTGTTCATGGCCTTACAAATAAATGATCAAGAAATGTTAGTGATTGAAGTAAAAAATAAAATAGCACACATTATGAGGACACAGCTACTGAATTTTATCCTTCACCCCTTACTAATCCCATTATTCTCAATGATGCCATTATTCTTACCCTTATGGGGCAGCAGTACTTGATTATCTACCTATAGATTCCACGTAGACTTCTATTATTATGGTTCTGTTAGTAACATAGGAGGAAAGATTGGTTAACAAAAGGAGTAAGATTTGTAACAGAAGGAAATGATCAGGAGCTTCAGACTTAGGTAAACAGGGAGAGTCAAGGGGCAGATGAACTCCAGCAAGTTAATTTGTGTTCACCACATCTCCCAGGTTCCAGAGGACAAGGATGTTGGAAGAACCTGGAAGTCAAGCTGCCAGGTAAGGATGGAGGGCTGCTCTCCATGTCCTCACCCTGACCACAGGTTTGATGTAGCAATGAGGCCACCGTGTGGGACCACCACCATCGTCCACGTTCTGAGAGTTGAGCAAAAGTCAAAATGGTATGCAAGATTGTGAACCAGAGTTGGATCCCACTAGAATTTAGCTCATCTTTGAGATCTGATCAAAAAAGCAAAACAATTAGGCTGATGGTAACAGGACTCATCCTCTCACATCCTGTTGAGGAGAGGCAGACATAGAAGTGGAGACCTGGAGAAAATATGGAGTTATTGGCCATATGCTGGGGGTTCCAGGAGATTCGTATGAGGAGTTCAAGATGGGCCATGGGCATTCTCAAACCACATTTGGCAATGGAGGGAGCAGTGATTTCTAACTTCCTTGGAAGATAAAAGTTTTTACTCATCATCGGAGTTTTTTAACTTAGCTCCCAGGAGATGCCCTCAAGCCCTTGATACCCTATTTTCAATAAATCTCCACTTAAATACACAAAGAGGCAAAAAGACATGGGGAACCATCACAGTCCTAGACCTGGGAGAAAAATATAAGAAAGCTTAATTCTTCTTATCCCATTTTATCTGGGTAAGAGATAGTTCTTTAACTGTATTATGGTCCTTCTCAGTTTTATTAGGATACAAAGGGATTCATAAGCTGTGTCCCTTCTTCTCATTCAAGTTTAGAACCAGTTGAAAGAGAGGCAAAAGGCAGTCAAAGAAATGAAGTTTCAATAGGTGCTTTATTACTGATTAAGACTCACTGGAAGATATAGTTTAGATGTGCAGTTATAATGAGTGGCTCAAAGCTGCACCCCAGTTAATCAATCCACACAAGTTCAGACAGTGTTAGGAAACATCAGGTCTTCCCACAGGAGCAGAGCCATGACCGCTAAGCAGACCATTTGGCAAAGAACAAGTTAGAGCACAAGTTCCTCTCAGCTGCCATTTTCTAAGAGAAGAAGGAATGGTTGGTTCCTTCTCCCAAATGGGCTTTTCCCACTCAGAAAAGCCACTCTCTTCTTCCAGCTATAGATAAGCCAGAGGGAGGAGAAAGGCTGGGCACTTCTCTCTAACAGATGTCACTCTTCACAGGATACATCAGGGGTGGGATGCAATGCTCCCAGTAGTGGATTTTCATTTATTTATTCTCATTTGCCATTCCTCTCTCAAAGAGAAGGAACCACCTCTTTTCCTTCTTTGGCACTGTGGTCCTTGGAATGGTGCATTGGATGAGAATATTCTCTGTCATATGTAGGCTGACACATAAGGGATTTCCATATGTTCATGGCAATGGAAAATGGACTGCTAAATGGCTAGAGCACCCTGCACAGGATTTGGCCGTGTTACCAGCAGTCGAGCTCAGGGCATTCATAAAATGGCAAAGGAACCCTTCCTCATGGGAACGCTGAGTCATCCGAACTGTGTCTGTGGGAGGGTGATGGTATCATGGCAGGATGAAGGATTTCCGGGGAAAGAACAAGTCAGAGAGTGGATGTGTTTCTAAAACCATTCATGAATCTGAGGATATAAGTGGGATATTCATTTTTTTACTTAATGTTTAGTTGATTTACAATGTATTAATTTCTGCTGTACAGCAAAGTGATTCACTTATACATATGTATGTGCTGTGATTAGCCACTCAGTCGTGTCTGACTCTTTGCAACCCCATTCTCCAGGCAAGAATACTGGGGTGGGTTGCCGTACCCTCCTCATACATGTGTATACACTCTTTTTTTTTTAATATTCTTTTCCACTATGGTTTGGGGCATTCATTATTCATTCCTTCAACAAATATTCCCCAGTGTCTATGAGGGCTAGCCCCTGCTCTGGGGATTCAGCAGGGGATAGGACCCAGGCCCTGGCCTCATGAAGCTTTCTTTCTGCTCTGGATTGCAGGAAATACAGTGTAACAAATAAAGAAATAACATGTATTACCACATGTAGAGACATACTGCTATGAAGGAAGATACCATTGGGTGAGGGAGTGGAGAATGACAGATGTCAGGGCGTGCATTTTTTGGGTAACAGGTGTCTGGATGAAATAACTGTCAGCAGCTGGAGACAGTTACATGCCTTGTAGTCTTGCCTTCCACGCAGTGAAGAAATCTCAGTTCTAGATTCTCGGAAACTCTTTTGCCAGCCCCAATGTGAACAAATCAAGGGACAAGGAGTTTTCTGGGTTTTTAAGAAAACTGTTTTACTGCTGCTTCTGCTAAGTCACTTCAGTTGTGTCCGACTCTGTGTGACCCCATAGATGGCAGCCCAGCAGGCTCCCCTGTCCAGCTCCAAAATGTAATGAGAATTTTCCTTAAGCTGACAGTTTTCTCATGCTGAAAGGCTTGTGATGGTTTCTGGAACAACCAAGAATAAAATGCCTTCTTCATTTGTGTGCTAATAATGGGCTTTTTTTCTTTTCTTTTTTTTTTTTGAGAGCCTCCTCTCTACATGGGACTTCCCTGGTGGCTCAGATGGTAAAATGTCTGTCTACAATGTGGGAGGCCAGAGTTTGATACCTGGGTCGGGAAGATCCCCTGGAGAAGGCAATGGCAGCCCACTCCAGTACTACTGCCTGGAAAACCCCATGGACAGAATGACTCCACTTTCTTTCTTTTCCTCTCTACATAGAGTGCCACTTACAAAGATGGGCAAGTTCTTTGACTTCTGTAAGCATCGTTTTCCTCGTTTGTAAATCAAGAGGAACAGGGCTTGACTTACTGAGTTTTGATCAAAATTAAGGTCGATAACATATTGGTACCCAGGTACTAAATTATATCAGAACCAATCTAGCACAAAGCTGATCTCCTGGGATATCCAAGATAATCCTGGAATGGAAGGTTTTCTTTCCTCAATTTATAATAAGGGGATGGATCATTACAGAAGTAAGTTTAAAACATAGTTCATTGGAAGGACTTGCCTGGTGGTTCAGTGGCTAAGACTCTGTGTTCACAATGCAGGGGGCCTTGGTTTGATCCCTGGTCAGGGAACTAGGTCCCACACGCTGCAGCTAAAGATTCTACATGCTGCAGCTAAGACCTTGTGCAGTCAAATCAATAAATGAAAATAACTATTAAAAAAAAACAACTTCATTAGATTTCAAAGTCCAAAGTTTTTCCAAAGTTGCATGCTTACTCCTCAAACAGAAAGAGCCTGTCCTGGACGAATTCAAAATGGCAACCCACTCCAGTGTTCTTGCCTGGAGAATCCCAGGGACGGGGGAGCCTGGTGGGCTTCCGTCTATGGGGTCACACAGAGTTGGACACGACTGAAGTGACACAGCAGCAGCGGCAGCAACACTGTATCATCTCTTCAACTTTTCATTACATGGTATTATCCCTAGGCTTTTTCATCCTGTCTGTTTCCATTTGGATACATGCCTTTTGAATGGAACACTTTAGCCAGGTGAGCTCTGACTGGCAAAGAATTAAATGGACTGAGTTCACCCCATCTCCTTTATGTGAGCACTGAATCTCTATTAACAACATGACATTTATATCGATTTTTAAAAAGTACTGCATCACATGAATTGCAAATATTGCACAAAAGATTACTGCAACCTTCACTCTTAAGTGAAATACTGTGAGAAGAGGAATCCCAATCTTTCTGTCTTCCATTTATCTTTTTGGGAATCAAGGGTTTCTCATTTATATGGGCATACAGAGCATTTTTGTGTGGTCTTCTTTCATATCCAAAACCCCATTAAAGTCAGAAAGTATAAAAAAGGCAAAAACCACTAAGAGTAAAGAAAATGGATAGGGGAGGGAAGGATGAAGGGCAGTAAGATTATTATCCACTGAGAAATTTTGCAAATACTGTCTGGATGGCAAATACCAACCAGAGCCTTTGATGGGTAGAATGATATGGAGAAAGCAGAAGTTAGAATTAAATTGTACAAGTCAAAGATTTAATTTTTGGTGGATGTGAGAGAGGGAATCTGGAGCCTTGTTCTCAACTAAGGAGCAGCTTGGAAAGCCAGACCTTTATCTTGACAAGGGGAGCCCGGGGCAAACTCTGTTTAGTGTTGATTTCCTATCAGGTTTTTTCCTTACTAACTTCTTTATCCAATACGTACAGAGCACTGATAAGTGTCAGGCAATGCTTCAGATGCAGAAGATCCAAAGATAAATAATACATAGTATATACCTTTGAGGAATAGCAGTTTCTCCTAAAGGAAATCAATCCTGAATATTCATTGGAAGGGTTGATACTGAAACTCCAATACTTTGGTCACCTGATGCAAAGACCCACTCACTGGAAGAGACCCTGATGCTGGGAAAGATTGAAGGCAGGAGGAGAAGGGGCCAAGAGGATGAGATGCTTGGATGGCATCCCCGACTCGATGGACATGAGTTTGAGCCAGCTCTGGGAGATAGTGAAGAAGGACAGGGAAGCCTGGCCTGCTGAAGTTCATGGGGTCGCAAAGAATCAGATACAACTTCATACACAGGAAGGTTTTATAGAGGAGGTAATGTTTTATCTGAGCTCTGAAGGAGGCTAGGATTTCTGAGGCATATAATGGGAAAAGATCCTACTAGAAAGACATATAGCACATAGTACAAAAACATCCTCTTAAAATTTGTTTTGATTGTGCCTTTCAAGAGTGTTCTCCTTTTTTTGTTCTGAAGTTTATGATATTATAATGGAATTCCAGCTATTTTGATTATTTCTATTGCCAGAAGATACATCAAAAAGAAAAGAAAAATGAATTGTTATAAAATTTCCAGGTGGGTGTGTTAAAAAAATTCTCATCTAATCTGACTACCACAAATAGGAATGAAATTTAATATATTTTAGTGATTTTAAAATACAATTATTTAACTACCTTGGATTTGGTGCACAAACGTATGATAAAGCCACTTTGGTGTGTTGTTTGGTTTTTGTGAGATTGAGAATCCAAACAGTACAATGCAAAGGTGTTCTCTTCCATGGGAAAACCAAGTTCAAAGACCTGAAGAAAAACACTCCCATCAGATGGCTTGCTTCCAGTAAAGCTTTGTTAACTTTAATGAAGAGTAGAATTTCTTATCGGAGAAGGCAATGGCAAGCCACTCCAGTACTCTTGCCTAGAAAATCCCATGGATGGAGGAGCCTGGAAGGCTGCAATCTGTGAGGTCGCTAAGGGTCGGACACGACTAAGTGACTTAACTTTCACTTTTCACTTTCACACATTGGAGAAGGAAATGGCAACCCACTCCAGTGTTCTTGCCTGGAGAATCCCAGGGACGGGGGAGCCTGGTGGGCTTCCGTCTGTGGGGTCACAGAGTCGGACACGACTGAAGTGACTTAGCAGCAGCAGCAGCAGAATTTCTTATCAAGAGCTTGTGTTTCCTACAATTCAGTAAGATTATTATATCATTGCTTTAAAGTTTTTCCTTGTGTGAGCACATGAGAACATTCTTATAACTTAGCTAATAACAATCTTTGCATACTGCTGAAGCCTGGCTAGCAAAATTTTGAGCATGACTTTACTAGCGTGTGAGATGAATGCAATTGTGCGGTAGTTTGAGCATTCTTTGGCATTGCCTTTCTTTGGGACTGGAATGAAGACTGACCTCTTCCAGTCCTGTGGCCACTGCTGAGTTTTCCAAATCTGCTGGTATATTGAGTGCAGCACTTTCACAGCATCATCTTTCAAGACTTGAAATAGCTCAACTGGAATTCCATCACCTCCACTAGCTTTGTTAGTAGTGATGCTTTCTAAGGCCCACTTGATTTCACATTCCAAGATGTCTGGCTCTAGGTCAGTGGTCACGTTATTGTGACTATCTTGGTCGTGAAGATCTTTTTTGTACAGTTCTTCTGTGTATTCTTGCCACCTCTTCTTAATATCTTCTGCTTCTGTTAGGTCCATACCATTTCTGTCCTTTATCGAGCCCATCTTTGCATGAAATGTTCCCTTGGAATCTCTAATTTTCTTGAAAAGATCTCTTGTTTTTCCTATTCTGTTGTTTTCCTCTATTTCTTTGCATTGATCTCTGAGGAAGTCTTTCTTATCTCTCCTTGTTATTCTTTGGAACTCTGCATTCAGATGCTTATATCTTTCTTTTTCTCCTTTGCTTTTCGCCTCTCTTCTTTTCACAGCTATTTGTAAGGCCTCCTCAGACAGCCATTTCGCTCTTTTGCATTTCTTTTCCATGGGGATGTTCTTGGTCCCTGTCTCCTGTACAATGTCACGAACCTCCGTCCAGAGTTCATCAAGAACTCTATCAATCAGATCTAGTCCCTTAAATCTATTTCTCACTTCCACTGTATAATCATAAGAGATTTGATTGAGGTCATATCTGAATGGTCTAGTAGTTTTCCCTACTTTCTTCAATTTAAGTCTGAATTTCGCAATAAGGAATTCATGATCTGAGCCACAGTCAGCTCCTGGTCTTGTTTTCGCTAACTGTATACAGCTTCTCCATCTTTGGCTGCAAAGAATATAATCAATCTGATTTCAGTGTTGACCATCTGGTGATGTCCATGTGTAGAGTCTTCTCTTGTGTTGTTGGAAGAGGGTGTTTGCTATGACTCTTGTGTTGTTGGAAGAGGGTGTTTGCTATGACTCTTGTGTTGTTGGAAGAGGGTGTTTGCTATGTGAAGAAAGCTGATCGCCGAAGAATCGATGCTTTAGAACTGTGGTGTTGGAGAAGACTCTTGAGAGTCCCTTATACTGCAAGGAGATCCAACCAGTCCATTCTAAAGGAGATCAATCCTGGGTGTTCATTGGAGGGACTGATGCTAAAGCTGAAACTGCAATACTTTGGCTACCTCATGCGACAAGTTGACTCACTGGAAAAGACTCTGATGCTGGGAAAGGTTGGGGGCGGGAGGAGAAGGGGACGACAGAGAATGAGATGGCTGGATGGCATCACTGACTCTGTGGACATGAGTTTGAGTGAACTCCAGGAGTTGGTGATGGACAGGGAGGCCTGGCGTGCTGTGATTCATGGGGTCGCGGAGAGTCGGACATGACTGAGAGACTGAACTGAACTGAACTGAACTGAACTAATAACAATCTTTAGAGGAAAGACAGTTTCGTAAGGCTTGCTATCCTATGAAGGCTTCTCAGGTGGCACAGTGGTAAAGAACCTGTCTGCCAACATAGAAGACATGGGTTCAATCACTGGGTCCAGAAGATCCCCTGGAGGAGGAAATAGCAACCCACTCCAATATTCTTGCTGGGGAAATCCCAAGAATAGAGGAGCCCTGTGGGCTATGGTCCATGGGGTCACAAAGAGTTAGACATGACTGAGCATACACACATATATTCTGTGATTGTCACAAGGTGATCTAGTAGAAATAGCAGAAGAATACAAAGATACATATCAATCAGGACTTCTTACATTTCTTTTCAAATCAGTGATGAACAATATTCCACCTAAATCATTTGTTTATCTAACTGACCGTAAACATTATTTTTTCCTCCCCTAAAGGTTTTGAAACACGAGGGGGTAGGGCATAGCTTTTAAAATAATGACATAACCCACAGACATGGCATACGCTGATTAGAACCAAATAGATCCAAATGACTGCTGAGTCGATATCCACTAGACCTTGAGCCTCAGGTTACACTCATTGTGACACATCAGAAAGCTAGGACACATCCTCAGGTACCATGACAGTTTCCAAGAGTGACCATAAAGGTCAAAGAGTGGGCAGTGGCCTGATTCCTGGAAATCTCTGCTTCTTCCCCCAAATTGTTGGAACAATCCTCCCACTCATCATGCATAAGTCCTCAGTTGTGTCCGACTCTTTTGTGAGCCCATGGACTGTAACCCTGCCAAGCTTTTCTGTCCATGGGATCTCCCAGGCAAGAATACTGGAGTGGGTTGCCATTTCCTTCTCCAGGGGATCTTCCCAACTCAGGGATTAAATCTGCATCTCCTGCATTGCAGGTGGATGCTTTACTGCTTGAACCATCAGGGAAGCCCAAAGTGAGTGTTATTCGCTCAGTTATGTCCAACTCTTTGCCACCTCATGAACTGTAGCCCGCCAGGCTCCTCTTAGCTTTTATGGGCTGAGTAATTTCCCACTCATTAGCCTATGAAATTACTCAGCCCGTGAAAGCTAACCACACCACATTTCAAGGCTGCTCTTGCCTTCTGAGATGGCCCACACTCTGTGGAATGTGTTTCTCTATACATAAATCCATTTCTTACCAATTGCTTTGTCTCTCATTGAACTCTTTCTGCAACAAGACATCAAGAGCCTGAGCTTCGTTAGGTCCTGAAACCAGGTGTGTGATCTCAGTTGGAAGACTGTGGGTTTTAGCCAGGTTCAAGTCCCAGCCATGGGGGTTCAAGTCCCAATCAGAGGTAAACAGTTTCAGTTTTACCTATGATTTCCTATGGACAGTAAACTCCGTGAAAATGGGGACCATGACTGTTACTTTTACAGGTTTTCTTCAGAACCTAGCATAGTGCCTCTCACCTACATAGTAGAAGCCTAATAAGCACTTACTGAATATATAATGTCAGCAGTTTATTTAGGCACTATAAAAGAGGGAAGCAAGCTCCACACGTGTTCCAGAGGACCAGTGCAGTTATAGTTTTCAGAATAATCCAGAAATACACAAGAACCAGCAGCCCAACAGTATCAGTGCATCATCAGTGCAGTTTATCAAATGGAGACCTACTTGGGTCAAGAGCTCTTGTTGAAATTCTTTAAAAAAAATTTTTTTTTATGTAGACTATTTAAAAATCTTTATTGAATTTGTTACAATATTGCTTCTGCTTTATATTTTGGTATTTTGGCCATGAGGCTTGTGGGATTGTAGCTTCCTAGCCAGGAATGGAACCTGCATCCCTGCATCAGAAGGTGAAGCCGTAATCACTAGACAGCCAGATAAGTCCCCCTTGTTGAAATTTAGAAACACTCTTGGAGGCACATGTATATGGGTTACACTCTAGTGCCATTTGATTTAATCAGCAATCAACATTAGCTACTCAGATTTATATCTGGAAAAAAAATCCTGTGTACATAGAGAAAGATTATCGTCTTAGGAGACTTCAGCTTTCCAGGAGTAGGGAATATGAGATAACAGTAACTATCATATTTAAAGGGCTTCTCAGCTGGTGCAGTGGTGAAGAATCTGCCTCCCAATGCAGGAGACACAAGAGACATGGGTTCAACTCCTGGGTCAGGATGATCCCTGAAGGAGGAAATGGCAACCCCCTCGGGTATTCTTACTTGGGAAATCCCATGGACAGAGGAGCCTGGGAGGCTTCAATCCATGGGGTCACAAAGAGTCGGACATGCTTGAGTGACTGAGCACACATACATCATATTTAAGTGCATACTTAAAGCTAAGCAATCTTCTAAGTGTTTATCTCAGTTTCTTCTCCCTAAACTCTATCAAGAAAGGTATTATTATCCAAGTTTACACATAAGGACACTGAAGATGAGAGGTTAAAAGGTGTGTCCAAGTTCAACTCAGCTAGTCAGCGATAGAAGCTAGGATTTAAACCAAATCTGCTGCTTTTACCAACTACAAGGGTTGGCAATTTTTTTCAATAAAGGGCCAGATAATAAATCTTCTAGGTTTGTAGGCCATGCAATCTCTAGCCTGACTTCTCAACTCTGTTGATGGATTGTGAAAATGACCAACAGATAAGTAAACCCATGAGCGTGCTTTTACACCAGCAAAATTTCAATACTGACTCAAAATTTCAATACTGACTCAAGAATACAATCTTATATCATTTCACATTCCACAAAATAGTCTTCTTTTTAGCTTTTTTTAGCATTTAAAAATATGAAAACTGTTCTTGTCTCCAGCTATACAAAAGCAGGTGGTGTGTTAGATTTGGTGTGTGGGCTATACTTTGTCAACTGCTGACCCTACTATACTCTACTTCCCCCCCAGTTTGGAAGCAGGAAGAGTGCTATTGGTGTCTGGAAAGTAGATTTGAGGAAAGGTAAAGGAAATCTGGGGAAAATGTCTGTGTTCTTTTAAGTGCATCCAAGGACTGAGGTGGCCTTTTATATGTCAGGATAAGCTTACCTTTCTGGAAACTTTCCTGGCAGTCCAGTGGTTAAGAATCTACTTTCCCATGCAAAGAATGCAGGGTTAATCCCTGGTTGGGAACTAAGAGCCCACATGCCATAGGGCAGCTAAGCCTGTACACTACAACACATTCCACAATTAAGACCCAACATAGCCAAAAATAAATAAACATTTTTTTAAGTTCATCTTTTTGATGAATCTGATGGTCTTTTAGTATCATGGGTTGTGACAATGCAAACTGAGATGTCAGGAATAACCAATGAGTCTGCAAACTCCTTCTTGTTCAGCCTTTACTCTCCAAGTCAATCTAGCGTTTCCCATGATATTTTTACAACCTTACTCTTTGAGAAGAAAGAATGAAAACCAAGAAGAGAGAAATGTCATTCTTTACTTCTTCTCTACTTGTATTACATAACATTGACTACAAGCAACTGAAATAACAAAATAAAAGGGCCATGAAGAACACAAAAGAAATATATTTCCTTCTCATGAAAATTTAAGTAGTCCTGAGCTGCATTGTTCCACTTTATATTTCTGCTGTCAGTGGAACCTTTCAATGTGTGGCCTAAGATGGATGCTCCATTCTGGCCATCACATCACCATTCCAAAGAGAAAATTATAGAAAAAGAGCAAGACTTCACAGTTTTCAGGCACTTCCATTGTTCTTCACGTCCTAATAGAACACAGTCACAGTAGCATCTAGCTGCAAGGGAGTCTGAGAAATGTAGTCTATGATTCCTGGCATTCAAGTTTTCAACTAATGTTTAGATGTTTATACTTAGCAAGAAGTGGAGAAGAGATGTTGGTGCCTAATTGACAGTTTCTGTCACACAATGCATTGGTAGAGGGGGACAATTGCCACCTTCTGCTCTTCACATCCGCCCCTGCAACACTGATATCAACCAGGAGTTCTGATCACTTCTCTCTTGGACAAAGTTCAGACTTGCTAACCCTGGATGCACCTCACATTCACCCTGTGTATCTCTGCCTCTCCTGGCCGCCAGCCTCAATAGTCAGCCTCCCTTCCCTGTTCTGGAGTAATAAATGGCAACCCACTCCAGTATCCTTCCTGGGAAATCCCATGGACAGAGGAGCCTGGCAGGTTACAGCCTGGGGGGTCACAAAGTGTTGGACATGACTGAGCATAAGCACTTCCCTGTTCATCCTAATTGCTTACCTTTCTCTGTTACTACCCTAGCTTCTTTTAGCTGGCTTCACTACACCACATTTTGGAAACATACTCTAGGGATAGGATGGAACTGTTCAGGCTGACCTGACCCCCACAATCATCAACCCAGATGACCTTCTCCGGCGGGTGTTCCATCCATCTGTCTCACTGAATGTGTATCACAGAACCCGTCATCCATTTAACGTCAAGATAACACTGAATGTCTGAAGCACAGACATGAATCTATTTTTATTTCAATGATACATTTGAAAATTATGAAGGGCATACCATAAAGATAGAGAAGAATGCCTATTTAGCCATTGTTTCTTTAAAAATCAACTTTAAAATGTAAAGCATTACAACATGGTCTCATCATCAAGCATTATTGTCAGTGGTAATAAGTGTAGTTGCTTAAACTGATGTGCAGATCTAAAATTTGAAAACAAAGTCTGTTAGCTGAATGACATTCAATTGCACAGCCACGGATAAGGTAAGCAGAGTTTTAGTACTGAAGAGAGCAAAATGAGACATGGCTTTTTGTTCTTTTTTTTCCCCCTCTTAAGAAGTACAATTTAATGCCATTGGAAGAGATATTTTAAAAAATCTATTACAGAGTCATTTCTTTAGTGAGAAGAGGGGGATAGTAACATGGAAAGGCCTACTTTTCCTGAAAGCGATCTTTGCCCAAGCTAAAGTCCCCTAATATAAGATCACAATGACATAAATATAAAATGTGCTTGTTAGACATCCTGCATCAGACAGGGGAGCAAACAGACTGCTCTGGAAATGCCAGTCTTGTGGTGTACAGCCTCCCAGATACCCTGAGGCCAGCATCACTCCTTAAACTTCTACCCCTCTTGTGGGTTAGATGCTTGTTTCTGGTCTGGATATGCAGGTTACATATGGAACTGTAAACAAGTACACGCATTCGGAGGGATTCATTTTACTAATGGGTTGAATTTAGTAAGGTTTTGAGGTTTAAGAATGTTATGATTCAGTGTATTCTGTGATCTTTTCCCTCATCTCTGCCTCCTCAGAAGATCCCCAAATGCTTATATTAGTTTTCAAGGCTCTTTTAAGTCCAATTTTATGTCCTTTGGGTGTTAGCGCTGTGCAGAAATCAGCCTCGGGGCTACCCAGGATGATTCTGTTTATATTTATTTGACTTAGTTTTATACTTTCTGCAGATATGGAAGACTGTCCCCAGAATGGCCTCTGGCAGTGTGTTTATCACTCAGTTTAAGTGTGGGACACAATTACCCCTCCAACTGCTAGAAGCCAAGATCAGGGCTGTAGAAGCAGCTATGGACTATATGGTGTACATATTAGCGTATGTTAGAAAGCAAGTGGGCATGGAACTGGGAAATTTAGAATACAGTGGTTTAAAAACGTCCCCTCTTAGCCCCATTAGGTTTTCTCAATGCCTTTGCCCCAAATTTCTTCAGACTAAGAACTAAGGTTCTTTTCTTGTTTACAAAAACCCTACATGCCATGGTGGCCATAACACTCTCTGTATGGTAGCCCACACTCTTTCAATATTAAGCTTTCTTGGGTCCATATCTGTGTATGCTAGGAAATAGCAAGTCACTCCAGTATTCTTGCCTGGGAAATCCCACGGACAGAGGAACCTGGTGGACTACAGTCCACTGGGCTGCAGAACGTGGGAAACAACTGAGTGACTAATACTTTCCCTTTCTGGCATTTGAAAGAGACCTAGAGCTTCTCAAAGAAGGTGGTGTCTGAATTTTTTAATTTTTATAAGTTAAATATTCTTTGAGCTCTTACTTCGGCAGCAGGCATAAACGAAGAGACAGCTGAGAAGTTAGTTGAGACTCTTTCCTCCTGTGGTTTCTACCTGTTGTTGAAACTGAGAGTTCCCTTTGCCACCGCCACAGCTCTCTTGTGCCTAATTGGGTTTTGAAGGAACATTAGGCATTTCTTGGTGAAATAATTCATGGGGAAAGTCAGGAGAGAGTTGAGAAAATGTGTCCAGATTCATAAAATGGGGAAAGGGTATCACACAGAAGAGAGGTAATAAAACAATCTAGTGTTGCCAGTGAATGAAAGGAAGTGAGGCTGGAAAACTGCACATCAAGAATATATATATATATATATATGTTAAATATTTATATATAAGTTAAATAAATGTATATAAGTTATATAAATATATATATATGTTAAAAAATAATATATAGCTGACAAGATATTAACTTCAGAGAAAGCAAGCTTACAGAATATTTTTAGTCATTATTAAATAAAAGTCAAGGACTATGTGATGAAATCCATCCAAATGTGGATTGCTTGTACAATTTTGTTCTTATTATGGGAAAGAAATAAAGTTAACAAGCAATGGAAAGACCACATCTGAGCAGTAACTCTGGCTTTTGCTGCTGGTATGAGCCTCATGTCCCTAAAAGCCTATTGAAAAGCAGCAATTATAAAAGCCCATTGGAAAGCAGCAATTATACTAGCAATCTAAGGCTCCATCACCATCAGAATCACTTCCTCCACATGCTGCTAATTTAGAACAGACACAACATGGGCTTCTTTATGGCCAGAGGGGAATGAAGGCTATTGCAGGCCTTGTCCAGGTCAAAAGAGGCTTCCGTTTCCTTTCCATAAACATACTGCCGTGGTCTAAATTTACTTCACAGTGGTCAAGGCTCAAAAGGTTCCATTGCAGCTGTCTGCTTTGGCTTGACAGGACGCTCCTAGGGAGTAGTGGGTCAACGTTGAGTCATCTTTGCTACATGCATGCATGCTAAGTTGCTTCAGTCATGTCCAACTCTTAGTGACCCCATGGACTGTAGCCCATTAGACTCCTCTGTCCTTGGGATTTTCCAGGCAAGGTTACTGGAGTGGGTTGCCATGGCTTCCTCCAGGGGGTCTTCCCAACCCAGGGATCAAACCCACATCCCTTCTGTCTCCTGCATTAGCAGGCAGGTTCTTTACCACTAGTGCCACCTGGGAAGCCCATTCTTGCTACATGGCTTATCAGTGTAACCAGGTCAAGACACAGAGATCATCTTGGTCTCATTTCTGTGTCCGAGGAAGACATTATCTAAGATGAAAACAGCCAATATTTTGTGTTTGTGTGTGAGAGAGACAGAGAAAGATTGAGAGTGGCTCATGGCTTGGAAAAGATGTGGCTGGTATCCACATGGAGGCATTAAAAGACAACGGCTATTTTGAGACCACCATTGTATTATGCTTGATGAAAATGGCTCTAAGCTAAAGACGCTGAAATCTAACATTATCTTTGAAACTGCGTGTGATTTATTGCTTTAAGTGCCACCACCAAAGATCTCCAGTGTCTTGGTCAGTCCATTCAATAGAGGCATTAAAATAACCACAAACTTTTTAGTCTTTATGCCTCTTCCAATGGTCTGGCTCCTGAGGAAGCATTCAGGCCTTCTGGGACCAGTCAATTATGAAATAAAACCATACATCCTCAGTGCTAGGAATGCCCAAGGGCCTTGTGGGGTGGGGTAGAAGAGGGACTATGATTAAATAAATGCACCCTTGGATGGGATGAGGTCCCATTGCAAATGGGTCTCACAGTTTAATGGGTTATTGTGCCATAAAAAAATTCTTCGATGGGCTGCTGCTAAGTTGCTTCAGTCATGTCCAGCTCTTTGCAACCTTATGGACTGTAGCCTACCAGCCTACCAGAATCTGTGAGATTCTCTAGGCAAAAACACCAGAATGGGTTGCCATGCCCTCCTCCAGGGGTTTCTTCCAGACTCAGGGATCAAACCTATGTCTCTTACGTTTCCTGCATTAACAGGCAGGTTCTTTACCACTAGCGCTGCCTGAGAAGCCCCTTTGACTGGCTGCTGCTGCTGCTGCTGTGTCACTTCAGTCGTGTCCGACTCTGTGTGACCCCATAGACGGAAGCCCACCAGGCTCCCCCGTCCCTGGGATTCTCCAGGCAAGAACACTGGAGTGGGTTGCCATTTCCTTCTCCAATGTGTGAAAGTGAAAAGTGAAAGTTAAGTCGCTCAGTCATGTCTGACCCTTAGCGACCCCACGGACTGCAGCCTACCAGGTTCCTCCATCCATGGGATTTTCTAGGCAAGAGAACTGGAGTGACTTGCCATTGCCTTCTCCGTTTGACTGGCTACTGAATACTATTTTGTCTCTCTATCCTTCCCATGCCCTATAGTCCTGCTGTATCACTTTCCTAGGAGCTCCTTCCTCCTACATCTTACCTTCTTCTATCATTTGCCCATAATCACCAGGTATGGAAGAACTTAGACTCAGTAGTGAAACAGTATTATCAATATCTGGCAGAACTAAAGAGATTTCTATAACCTTGTTTTACTAGGGACTGGCATGGTCCCAGTGAGGACAGTATCTAGGGTTTGGCTTTTGAGAGTAGGAGATAAAAGAAAATACTTTCTCAAGTGAACCTAGAAGAGAACAAAAGCAACGATGTGCCTAAAACAAGGTCCTGAGAGAAAGAATGTGATCTGGTAGGAAGGCCAAAGCTTAGGTGCATGAAGGCCTAAGTACAAATTTCAACACGGTCCCTTATAAATTGTGTGGCCTTGAGATTATTTCATAGCTATGACTTTTAGTTTCCTTGTCTGCAAACTGAGTATCATAAAGGATTATTATAGATTGCAAACAGTATAATTACAATATAATGGTTTGGCACATGGTTCGGTTCAGTTCAGTTCAGTCACTCAGTCGTGTCTGACTCTCTGCGACCCCATGAATCACAGCACGCCAGGCCTCCCTGTCCATCACCAACTCCCAGAGTTCACTCAAACTCATGCCCATCAAATCTGTGATGCCATCCAGCCATCTCATTCTCTGTCATCCCCTTCTCCTCCCGCCCCCAACCTTTCCCAGCATTAGAGTCTTTTCCAGTGAGTCAACTCGTCACATGAAGTGGCCAAAGTATTGCAGTTTCAGCTTTAGCATCAGTCCTTCCAATGAACACCCAGGATTGATCTCCTTTAGAATGGACTGGTTGGATCTCCTTGCAGTCCAAGGGACTCTCAAGAGTCTTCTCCAGCACCACAGTTCAAAAGCATCAATTCTTCGGCAATCAGCTTTCTTCACAGTCCAACTCTCACATCCATACATGACCACGGGAAAAACCATAGCCTTGACTAGACAGACCTTGGTTGGCAAAGTAATGTCTCTGCTTTTTAATATGTTATCTAGGTTGGTCATAACTTTCCTTCCAAGGAGTAAGCGTCTTTTAATTTCATGGCTGCAAAAGATTACTAGCTTCTTAATTTATTCACTTATAAGTGAATTTTGGGCTTAAGAAAGTAATGTCCTCATTGCCAAAATTAAGAATGAGCTTTCATTAACCACTGACCTCGGGCAAGAAACTAAACCCTTCTCTTTCTCCATTTCCTTGTCTGTAAAATGGAAAAGCATTACTCTAGAATGTATTAAAAGTCATATATTTCTTTGGTCTAAACACCTTGATGTTATGGAGTCATAAATAGCTGCAACTGATTGTAGAAGAAACAGATGAAGCTATGTTCCGAACCATGTCCCAGAGGTCCCCACCCAGAGGTGCTCAGCCAAATGAATTCCAAATTAAGGAGAGTTTGTATTTTAATAGAAGAAACACTTTGCCTCTTCTGTTTACTTTTTCCCTCAGGTATAACTTAAAGAAGAAATAAGTTATGGAAAACTCCAACTGTGCTTGATTTTTCTTAACATTTTATGTTATTTTATAGCAGTGATAATACGATATGATGACCAAAAACAAGTTAGACTTCTTCAGTTTAACTTAATACTTGACTTCTAAACAATAGTGAGAACAAAGCCCATAGGAAAATTTGGCCTGCCGGACACATCGCTGTTAGGGAATCTCATAGGATTAATTAATGGCAGCCCTCTTGATCTTTTGTTTTCTATTTATTTAAACTAAACACACACATACACATCAGTTAACCCTCTTCTCCCACCCTACTCTTGACAACCAACAGCCAGTCCTCTGTAGCTATGGGCTTGTGCGTTTTGTTTTAGTTTTGGGGTTTTGTTTTAGATCTTGCTTGTGAAAGACTGTACAGTGTTTGTCTTTCTCTGATTTATTTCACTCAGCAGAATGCCCTTGAGGTCCAACCGTTTTGTTACAAACGGCAAGCTTTCATCCATTTTTGTGACTGAATAACATTTCATTGTGTATATATACCAGTTCTTTATCCATTCATCCATCAATGAACATCTAGGTTGTTTCCACTTCTTGTCTTTTCTAAGTAATGTGGCAATGAGATGGGGGTGCATATATCTTTTCAAATTAGTGTTTTGGGTTTTTTCTTCCCCCAGATAAATACTCAGGAGTGCAATTGCTAGATCATGTGGTAGTTCTATTTTTAATTTTTCTTCGAGAACATCCATACTGTTTTCCATAGTGGCTGCACAAATTTACATTTCTACCGACAGAACACAGGGGTTTCCTTTTTCCCACATCTTTGCCAACACTTGTTTCTTGTCCTTTTAATAATAGCCATTTTAACAGGTATGAAGTGATATCTCTTTGTGTTTTTGATTTGCATTTCCCTGATGAATAATGATGTTGAACACCTTTGCTTGTACTTGTTGGCCATCTATATATCTTCCTTGGAAAAATATCCATTCAGATCTTCTGCCCATTTCTGAACTAGATTGTTTGGTTTGTTTGTTTATTTTGCTATTGAGTTTTATGAGTTCTTTATATAATTTAGATATTAACCCCTCATTAGATATTTGACTTGCAAATATTTTCTCTCAATCAGAAGGTTGCCTTTTCATTTTGATTATGGTTTCCTGAGCTGTGCAGAAGATTTTGGACTTCCCTGGTGGCTCAGATGGTAAAGCATTTGCCTACAATTTGGGAGACCTGGTTTCAATCCCTGGGTCAGGAAGATCCTCTGGAAAAGGAAATGGCAACCCACCCCAGTACTCTTGCCTGGAAAATCCAGTGGACTGAGAAACCTGGGAGGCTATAGTCCATGGGGTCTCAAAGAGTGACTAAACTAAAAAACTTTCCTGAACTGTGCAGAAGATTTTAGTTTGATGTAGTCCCACTTCACTTCACTTATGGCAAAAAGAAGGGGCAATAGTGGAAGCAGTGACAGATTTTATTTCCTTCAGCTCCAAAATCACTGAGGACAGTGACTGAAGCCATAAAATTAAAAGACATTTGCTCCGTGGAAGGAAAGCTTTGACAAACCTAGACAGTGTATTAAAAAGGAAAGGCATCACTTTGCTAACAAAGGTTCATCTAGTCAAAGCTATGGTTTTTCCAGTAGTCATATATGGATGTGAGAGCTGGACCATAAAGAAGGCTGAGCACTGAAGAACTGATCCTTTCAAACTGTGGTGCTAGGGAAAGACTCTCAAGAGTCCCTTGGACAGCAAGGAGATCAAACTAGTCAGTTCTAAAGGAAATCAACCCTGAATATTCATTGGAAGGACTGATGCTGACGCTCCAATACTTTGGCCACCTGATACAAAGGGCCAATTTACTGCAAAAGATGCTGGGAAAAATTGACAGCAAAATGAGAAGAGGGTGACAGAGGATGAGATGTTTAGATAGTACCACTTACACATGAATTTGAGCAAACTCTGGGAGATGGTGAAGAACAGGGAACCCTGGCATGCTACAGTCGACGGGATCACAAAGAGTAGGACATGACTTAGTAACTGAAGAACAATAAAGTCCCATTTGTTTATTTTTGCTTTTGTTTTTTTGGTGTTGGATTTAAAAAATTGTCACCAAGTCTTTAATACATTTTGAGTGAAGTTTTGCTTATGGTATAAGATAGTGGTTTCATTTTTTTCTTTTTTTGCATATGGCTATCCAGTTTACTCAACAACATTTATTCATTTATTAAAGAGTCCTTTCTTTATTGTATACTTTTGTTTTCTTCATCATAAATTAGTTGGCTATATATATACATGGGTTTATTTTTGGGCTCTCTATTTTGTTCCGTTGATCTATGTGCCTGTTTTTATGTCAGGCTACAGCTTTGTAATGTAGTTTGAAATCAGGGAGCATAATGTCTTTAACTTTATTCTTTCTCGAGATTGCTTTGGCTATTTGTGGTCTTTTGTGGGGTTCCAAATAGGAAAAGGAGTACGTCAAGACTGTATACTGTCACCTTGCTTATTTAACTTATATGCAGAGTACATCATGAGGAATGCTGGGCTGGAAGAAGAACAAGCTGGAAACAAGATTGCTGGGAGAAATATCAATAACCTCAGATATGCAGATGACACTACCCTTATGGCAGAAAGTGAAGAGGAACTTAAAAGCCTCTTGATGAAAGTGAAAGAGGAGAGTGAAGAGGTTGGCTTGAAGCTCAACATTCAGAAAACAAAGATCATGGCATCTGGTCCCATCACTTCATGGGAAATAGATGGAAAAACAGTGGAAACAGTGTCAGACTTTATTTTTTGGGGCTCCAAAATCACTGCAGATGCTGATTGCAGCCATGAAATTAAAAGATGCTTACTCCTTGGAAGGAAAGTTATGACCAACCTTGACAGTATATTAAAAAGCAGAATCATTACTTTGCCAACCAAGGTCCGTCTAGTCAAGGCTATGGTTTTTCCCGTGGTCATGTATGGATGTGAGAGTTGGACTGTGAAGAAAGCTGATCGCCGAAGAATTGATGCTTTTGAACTGTGGTGCTGGAGAAGACTCTTGAGAGTCCCTTGGACTGCAAGGAGATCCAACCAGTCCATTCTAAAGGAGATCAATCCTGAGTGTTCATTGGAAGGACTAATGCTAAAGCTGGAACTGCAATACTTTGGCCACCTCATGCGATGAGTTTACTCACTGGAAAGACTTTGATACTAGGAAAGGTTGGGGGTGGGAGGAGAAGGGGATGACAGAGAATGAGATGGCTGGATGGCATCACCGACTCGATGGACGTGAGTTTGAGTGAACTCCGGGAGTTGGTGATGGACAGAGAGGCCTGGCGTGCTGTGATTCATGGGGTCGCGGAGAGTCATACACGACTGAGCGACTGAACTGAACTGAACTGTGGCTCCATACAAATTTTGGGATTGTTTGTTCTATTCCAATGAAAAATGCCATTGGAATTTTGGTAGGGATTGCATCAAATATGTGTATTGTTTTGGAAAGTACGGACATTTTAACAGCGTTAATTCTTCTGGTCTATGAACATAGACTGTCTTTCCATTTATTTGTATCTTCAATTTATTTCATTAATGTCTTATCATTTTCATTATGCATGCCTTTTGCTTCCTTAGTTAAATTTATTCCTATGTATTTTATTATTTTTGATGCAATTATAAATCAGATTGCTTACTTAATTTTTCTTTTTGATAGTTTCTTGTTAGTATAGAGAAACACAACAGATTTTTACATATTGACTTTGTACTCTGCAATTTTATTGCATGTGTTTATTAGTTTTAATACTTTTATTTAATGTTTTATTTTTCAATGTGGTGTATCACATTGACTGCAGATATTGAACCATCCTTGCCTCTGTGGAATAAACCCCATTTAATCATGGTATACGAGCCTTTTAAGGTATTGTTGGATTTGGTATGCTACTATTTTGTTAAGGATTTTTGCAAGAATGTTTTAGAGATAATGGCCTGTACTTTTCTTTTCTTGTGGTGTCCTTGTCTGGTTTTTGCGTGAGGGGACTGGAGAATTCCATGGACTGTATAGACCACGGGGTCACAAAGAGTCAGACTTGACTGAGCAGCTTTCACTCCACTTCAATGCTGCCCTTACTAAATGAGTTTAGAATAGTTTCTACCTTTTCTTTTTGAAGAGTTTGAGTTTTGGAGAGTTTCTAGTTTGAGAAGAATTGGTAACAATTCTTCCTTGAATGTTCAGTAGAATTCACTAGTGAAGCAATCTGGTCCTGGACTTTGGTTTGTTGGGAAGTTTTTGATGACTGACTCAATCTTCTTACAAGTAGTTGGTTTGTTTAGATTTTCTATTTTATTGTTATTCAGTTTTGGTAGACTGTATGCATCTAGGAATTTATCTATTTATTCTAAGTTGTCCATTTTATTGGCATATAACTATTCACAGTAGTCTCATGATCTTTTGTATTTCTCTGGCATCAACTGTAATATCTTCTCTTCCATTTCTGATGTTATTTGCTTCTAGTTCTCTTCCTTTATTTTTTCAGTGTGTCTAAAGTTTTATCAGTTATTTTAGAGAACCAGCTCTTAATTTCATTGATCTTTCTGTACTTTTGTTTTGTACTTTTTTTTTCTCTATTTTATTTATTTCTAGATGGCTGGATGGCATCACCGACTCTGTGGACATGAGTTTGAGTGTACTCCGGGAGTTGGTGATGGACAGGGAGGCCTGGCGTGCTGTGATTCATGGGGTCGCGGAGAGTCGGACACAACTGAGCGACTGAACTGAACTGAACTGACTCTACATTTGCTATCTCCTTCTACCTACTAACTTTGGGCTTCATTTATTTTTATTTTTCTAGTCCCTTGGAGTGTAAAGTCAGGTTGTTCATTAGAAATTTTCCTTGTTTCTTGAAGTAGGCACTTATCATTGTGAATCTCCCTCTCAGAAAATTTTTGCTGCATTACATAAATTTTGGTATGTTACATTTCCACTTTCATTTGTCTCAAGGTATTTTTAAACAATTTTTATTTAGTAGTTTTTGGCTCTGGTGGGTCTCTGCTGCTGTGTGGGCTTTTCTCTAGCTGCAGGGAGTGGGGCCTCCTCTCTGCTTGCAGGGCACGGGCTTCTCATTGTGGTGATCTCTCGGTGCAGAGCATGGGCTCCAGTGTGCCAGCCTCAGTGGTTGCAGCTCCTAGGCCCTGGAGCCCAGGCTCAGCAGTGGTGCTGCACAAGTTTCGTCGTTCTGCAGCATGTGGGGTCATCTCAGACCAGGGACCGAACCCGTGTCTCCTGCACTGGCAGGCAGATTCTTACCACTGAGCCACCAGTAGCCCATCCACACATATTTTGAGCATATTGTTCTGGCCTGAAAGTCTCCTCCTTAAAAAGTCTCTGGATTGTCTTATGGGGGTAACCTTGTACAGAGCAAGTTGCTTTTCTCTTGATGCTTTTAAAATTTTCTCCTTGTTTTTAACTTTTGACATTTGACTATGTGCCTTCCTGTGGGTCTCTTTGAATTTATATGTTTTGGAACTCTCTGGGCTCCATAGATCTAAGTATTTGTTTCCTATCCCAGGTTAGGAAAGTTTTCAGCCATTATTTCTTCAAATAAGATTTCTGTCTCTTTCTCTTTCTTCTCCTCCTTGGAGTCATAAAATGCAAATGTTAGTTTATTTGATGTTCTCTCATAAATCCCTTCCCTGGAGAAGGAACTGGCAACCCACTCTATATTCTTGCCTAGAGAATCCCATGGACAGAGGAGCCTGGTGGGCTACAATCCATGGGGTCGCAAAGAGTCGGACACAACTAAGCAACTAACACACACACACACACAAATCCCTTAAGCTATCTTCACTTGTCATTTTTCTTTCTTTTTGCTGCTTTGATTGGGTGAGTTCCACTGCCTTGTCTTCAAGTGACAGAAGATCCTTTCTTCTGCTTCATCTAGTCTGTTGTTGAAACCTTCTAGTGTATTTTTCAGCACAGTTACTATCTTATTCAGCTTGTGATTTCTGTTTGGTATACTTCCATTCTCTGCTGAAGTCCTCACTGTGCTCATTCATTTTTCTCTGCAGTTCAGTGAGAATCTTTATGACTGTTTCTTAAACTCCTCATCATGTAAATTAGTTATCTCCATTTCTTATTCTTTCATTCAGGATGTGCCTCCCTGTTTCTTCATTTTGCTGACTCTCTGTGTTGATTTATTCACAGTATATAAAACCACCGTCTCCTCTCATCTTGAAGGACTGATCTTGTATAGGAGCTGAACCTTGCTATTCAATGCTGCCCCAGCCTCTAGTTGTTTCTCAAACTTGTGTGCTTGTCCAGCAGCCTATTATATTTTCAGTAGCTTCCAGTAGTTGAAAATGTGCCAAAACCTGCCAGAATCCCAAAGGGGTGGATCTCAACATCTAGATTCAGGTACTAGAAGCCAGACTTTCAGGCAGCAGTTTTTAAAAGTATGCAGTTATACACAAATCTGTGAGACCACAAGCATAAGCCCCACACAAGCATAAGCCCCATGGGCCACCAGAGGCAGGCAATCTGGAGCTGTCCCCTGGGCAGAAGTCACAAACATCAGGGCTCCACACTAATGTATACACTCCTTTCTGGAAGATGCTGGTGAGCTGGATCAAGACAGAGGGAGAACACTGAGATGGCATCCACAGCCTGCGTTCCTTGAGAGGAACTCCATAATCCGCTAGACATGTGCCAGACATGAAGCCTTCCCCCAGCCCAGAGCACTAGGACAAGCAAAGAGGCCCCTTCACAGAAAGACTAGGGGCCTGGGCTGTGCCTCAGTACACTGTCCGTGCAGTGCTCTGGGGGTGGTAGCCCCCTGAGAACCATCTCCCCAATTGCCACAGTATCACAGGAATCAGGAACGCAAGCCTCCCTGGCCACCAGGGGGTATCCCCAGGGCAGCAGTCACAAAACCTGGGGCACCAGACATAAAAACCACAGGGCCAGATGCATGTAAAGATCCAGGAGAGTGGCTGGAAAGGATTACAGTCAGTGCCTAGATTCCTGGCTGCTGCTGCTGCAGCTGCTAAGTCACTTCAGTCGTGTCCGACTCTGTGTGACCCCATAGACGGCAGCCCACCAGGCTCCCCCGTCCCTGGGATTCTCCAGGCAAGAACACTGGAGTGGGTTGCCATTTCCTTCTCCAATGCATGAAAGTGAAAAGTGAAGTCGCTCAGTCGCTCAGTTGTGTCCGACGCGTAGCGACCCCACGGACTGCAGCCTACCAGGCTCCTCCATCCATGGGATTTTCTAGGCAAGAGTACTGGAGTGGCGTGCCATTGCCTTCTCCGCTAGATTCCTGGATGTGTGTTTAATTAGAAACCTGCCCCTCAGGCCACAGTCATCAGTTCAGTTCAGTCGCTCAGTCGTGTCCGACTCTCTGCGACCCCATGGACTGCAGCACGCCAGGCCTCCCTGTCCATCATCAACTCACGGAGTTCACTCAAACTCACGTCCACAGAGTCGGTGATGCCATCCGGCCATCTCATTCTCTGTCGTCCCCTTCTCCTACCGCCCCCAACCTTTCCCAGCATCAGAGTCTTTTCCAGTGAGTCAACTCGTCGCATGAGGTGGCCAAAGTATTGCAGTTTCAGCTTTAGCATCAGTCCTTCCAATGAACACCCAGGATTGATCTCCTTTAGAATGGACTGGTTGGATCTCCTTGCAGTCCAACGGACTCTCAAGAGTCTTCTCCAGCACCACAGTTCAAAAGCATCAATTCTTCGGCGATCAGCTTTCTTCACAGTCCAACTCTCACATCCATACATGACCATGGGAAAAAACCATAGCCTTGACTAGACGGACCTTGGTTGGCAAAGTAATGTCTCTGCTTTTTAATATGCTATCTAGGTTGGTCATAACTCTCCTTCCAAGGAGTAAGCATCTTTTAATTTCATGGCTGCAATCAGCATCCGCAGTGATTTTGGAGCCCCCAAAAATAAAGTCTGACACTGTTTCCACTGTTTCCCCATCTATTTCCCATGAAGTGATGGGACCAGATGCCATGATCTTTGTTTTCTGAATGTTGAGCTTCAAGCCAACCTTTTCACTCTCCTCTTTCACTTTCATCAAGAGGCTTTTGAGTTCCTCTTCACTTTCTGCCATAAGGGTAGTGTCATCTGTATATCTGAGTTTATTGATATTTCTCCCAGCAATCTTGATTCCAGCTTGTGCTTCTTTCAGCCCAGCGTTCCTCATGAAGTACTCTGCATATAAGTTAAAAAAACAAGGTGACAATATACAGGCTTGACGTACTCCTTTTCCGATTTGGAACCATTCTGTTGTTCCATGTCCAGTTCTAACTGTTGCTTCCTGACCTGCATACAGGTTCCTCAAGAGGCAGGTCTGGTGGTCTGGTATTCCCATCTCTTTCAGAATGTTCCAGAGTTTATTGTGATCCACACAGTCAAAGGCTTTGGCATAGTCAATGAAACAGAAATAGATGTTTTTCTGGAACTCTCTAGCTTTCTCCATGATCCAGCAGATGTTGGCCATTTGATCTCTGGTGCCTCTGCCTTTTCTAAAACCTGCTTGAACATCTGGGGGTTCACGGTTCACATATTGCTGAAGCCTGGTTTGGAGAATTTTGAGCATGACTTTACTAGTGTGTGAGATGAGTGCAATTATGCTGTAGTTTGAGCATCCTTTGGCATTGCCTTTCTTCAGGCCACAGTCATAATGATTAGTTAATAAGCCTCCTTCACAGACAGACCGGGCCTCTGGGTCTGTTGCCTCTTGCTGTGCCCTGCGGGTGGTGACTATTTAAGAACTCTTTCTCCATTGCTTATGTCCTCTGGGACCCATGAGCATAAGCCCTGCTGGCCACAAGAGCAAGGTGATATAGTGGTGTCCCTGGTAGCAGTCACAAAATTCAGGATACTGTACAGGGGCATGAGCTTCCGTGCAGGCGTGCATGCTCAGTCACTCAGTCATGTTCAACTCTTAGCGACCCTATGGACTGTAGCCCACCAGGCTTCTCTGTCCATCGAATTCGCCAGGCAAGAATATTGGAGCTGGTCGCCATTTCCTACTCCACGGGATCTTCCCAATCCAGGGATTGAACCCACATCTCTTGTGTCTCCTTCATTAACAGGCAGATCCTTTATCACTGCACTGCCTGGGAAGCCCGTGAGCTTCTTTCTGGGTGACCCTAGAGATTACAGCCATACAGGACCAAGAACACAAACTCATCTGACCTCCAGAGCCAGGTGATCAAGAGGTGTCCCTTGGGTGACAACCATGAAAATGAGGGTGCCAGATACATATAAGGGCTTCCTAGGTGACGCTGGTGGTAAATAACCCACCTGTCAATGCAGGAGATGCGGGTTTGATCCCTGGGTAGGGAAGATCCCCTGGAGGAGGGCATGGCAACCCGCTCCAATATTCTTGCCTGGAGAATTCCATGGACAGAGGAGCCTGGTGGGCTAGAGTCTATGGGGTCACATAGAGTCAGACACAACTGATGCAACTTAGCACATATTCATATAAAAGCTCCAGATTTAAAGTGGAAAAGGCTCATTTGCTAATATTAAAGTGCTGGCCTGTGGAGCAGGCATCAAATTTAACACCCCCATCAGGAAGCCTACTGAACCCTCTCTGGGGATGGAGACAGGCAGACTATCTTCAAGCTCTTCCTGCACTGTGCTCAATATTGACTTTTAAGAGATCTATTTTCTTCTTTTGAGGATATATATGATGGTTGAAGATTAACATAAATATTCTACTATTTATCTTCTGGTATGTGCCTGGTATATGTTCAGCATTAAGTGTTAAGTATTTTTACATTAATTACTTCATTTAACATTTATGACAACCTCAAGTGGTTGTATATATTACCTACTCCATTTGAAGAGGACAGAGTTAAGTAATATGCCCAAATTCACAGTTAGAAAACAATGATGGAAGAGGTCAAACCCTGGTGCCTTCAATAAATAGTGAGTCAGCCCCTATGATATCCCAGACACTGTGCCAAGAACCCAGGTGCCAAAGTAATTAGAAACAGATACAGTCTAACCTTCTGTATGATCAGGCCACTCAAGATGGCTGCTCTCTTGCTCTCTGCATATCCCCTGCTTGACCAGTGCCTGTTTCACTTCTACCCTACTCACCTGACTGACCTTCCTTCATACTTGCCCCAAGCCCCAGCCAGTGATTGTCCTTATCAAAGCAGCAGTGAGGGACATGTCCCTCTACTGATTTCCCTGGTGAATAATAGCCCACCCGACGTCAATTCCCCTACAGTTGGTAATCTCCCCTTCCCCTCTGGGAGCAAAGACTGCCACCGTATCCTGCCCGCTATCCACAGCACACAATGGGGTGCCACTCCAGGACTCTGCTTCAGAGGTGTAAGCTTACCTATCAGTTAAACCACTGACATCTCTGTTGCTGACTCTGGGCTCTCTCTTCTGTCTTGAAGCTGGGCAAGCACAGCCCTTGTAGGCATGTAAGCTATAGTCGAAAACTTTCATCTACCAAGGAAGATGAATAGGAAGAAATTCACTGTACAAACCAACACGTGTTAGAATAGCAGCAAACCCAAGACTAGAAAGAATTACATGGCCCTTGCAGAGCCTTTAAAGAGGGATTTGACCTAGTCAGGGAGCTTGGGAAATGCTTCCTTGATGTGCCTTGGGAACTGAGAGCTGAAGATCATTATGGGCAGAGGGAACAGTGTGTGCAAAGGTCCTGTGGCAGAAGATGGTAGGAACCATGAGGGACTAAGAGAAAGCCAATGTTTTTAAAACAGAGAGATCAAGGGTAAGAATGGGATCTAGCACAACTGGAGAGGAGACAGGGCAGGACATGCAGAGTTTCATGGATGTAAAAGAGGAATTTTATCTTTCTCTGAAGAGCAATGGAACCTCATTGAGCTACTAAATTAGGTATAAATTCTCTTCCTTATTTAGCCAGTGGAAATGAGGTCAAGTAAACACCCACCTTATGGAGAGGGGGAGGAAACAGAAGAAAGAAGGGGACAGTGTTTATGCTTTTTCTTCTTGAGGGTATTGGCCCAGCTCATCATAAGGTGAACTATCTGTGGCAACAAATATTCCATGAAAAGCCACAGAGGGCCCAACCTGGCTTCTCAAACACCTTGCCAATGGAAATCTCACACCAATTCTCATTCTCAAAACAGTTATATGATAAACAGATGAGTTTTATTTGCTTTGTCTACAAACCAACAGATTTTAAAGTGCCTACTCACCCAGGATGGTGGTTAGTAAAACTAAACACGCGCAGGAATCAGACTCAGCAATGGGTAAGTACTGATTTCCGGCATTTTAAGTTGTTTTGAATGGAGTGTGGGGAACGTTCTCTCTCTGTTAAAGGAGCCCAGGCCCTTTGAGTTATGCAAGGGTTCTCTGTTGTTCAGTCGCTCAGTCATGTCCAACTCTTACAGCCCCACAGACTGCAGCACACCAGGCTTCCCTGTCCTTCACTGTCTCCCAGAGTTCGTTAAAACTCATGTCCATTGAGTCAGTGATGCCATCCAATCGTTTCATCCTCTCTTGCCCCCTTCTCCTCCTGCCCTCAATCTTTCCCAGATTCGGGTTTTTTTCCAATGAGTCGGCTCTTCACATCAGGTGGCCAAAGTATTGGAGTTTCAGCATCAGTCCTTACAGTGAATATTCAGGGCTGATTTCCTTTAGGATTCACTGGTTTGATGTTCTTCCTGTCCAAGGGATTCTCAAGAGCCTTCTCCACCACTGTAGTTCAAAAGCATCAGTGCTTCAGTGCTCAGGGTTCTTAGAAGAGATAAATAAATGAGGCAAAGGTTGGTTTCACTCCTGTTATTGAAGTGAGTATGTGTTCATCAGCTCTGAAATAAAACTGTGGCATAAAAGAAAGGACTTGAGTATCTGTGGTTTTCAGCCATTTCTAGTAAAATCAGAAGTTCTGTGCTTCCTTATGGTGACTGAACATACTGTTCCGGCCTTATGAATATTAAGTTTTCAAACCTGAAGAGGTTTCTTTATAGATAAAAAAGTGAAAGAGTCTTAAAGTCCAGTTCTCTGAACTTCAGAAAGGACAAGGCTCACCTAACAGGTCTTCAAATAAGCAGAACTGTAAGGAAAAGCAGGAACATTCTAGAAAAGAGGTCTTTCCTTCTTTTGGACTTTGAACAGCACAGAGAACTCGGGTAAGGCCATTCCATGATCTCAATATGCTCTGCTCACATATCTGATGTTCACATATTAATCAGTCAGTAGCTGGTTCCTTGCTGGGCATCTGGGAAACTGCACTCCCCAGTGAACCAGTGAAGTTGCTCGGTCATGTCTGACTCTTTGCAACCCCATGGACTGCAGCCTACCAGGCATCCCTGGAATTTTCCAGGCAAGAGTACTGGAGTGGGTTGCCATTTCCTTTTCCAGAGGATCTTCCTGACCCAGGGATCAAACCCAGGTCTCCTGCATTGCAGGCAGACACTTTATCATCTGAGTGACCAGGGAAGTATATTATTTCCTACCAAAATGGCAAGCTACTCTTTGTTGCTTCCAGCTGGAAACAGCCATCCTGGACCTTTCTGAGCTGACCTCGAGCCATGTCTCCACTCTCTTCTCTGATCTCTGTCCTGTGCTTTATGGGGTGGTTTTTTAACTTACTTTTATTAATAATTGGAGGACAATTATTTACAATGTTGTGTTTGTTTCTCCTGTACAACAACACAAATCAGCCCTAAGTGTACATATATCCCTTCCCTCTTAAGCCTCCCACCCACCTCCCCATCCCACCTCTCCAGGTCATCACTGAGCACCAAGCTGGGCTCCCTGTGCTATACAGCTGCTTCCCACTAGCCATCTGTTTTACACATGGTAATATGTATATTTCAAATACGTCCACAAGTACTTACAAATTCTTCCTTCCAAAAGCTAAGACCTAATCTTGAGTGTGGGCTAGACTTCTTGACTCATTTTACAAATAGGATAAGATGGCAGACTGTATCTCCTGGAAAATAGGTCATAAAAGATGTGACAGCTTTTTCCTTCCTCTCTTTCTTGGAATATTCACTCTGGGGGAAGCCAGCTGCCATGTTGTGATGATCCATCAGACCCTGTGAAAAGGCCCACGTGTAGGGGATGGAGACTTCCTGCCAACAGCCATGTGACTGCACCATCTTGGAATTGAATTCTCCAGTACTAGCCAAGCTTTCTGATCCCTGTGTGTGCTAAGTTGCTTCAGTTGTGTCAACTCTTTGTGACCTTATGGACTGTAGCCCAGCAAGCTCTTCTGTCTATGGGATTCTCCAGGCAAGGATATTGGCATGGGTTGCCATGACCTCCTCCAGGGGATCTTCCCAACCCAGGGATCAAACCTGAATTTCCTGTGACTCCTGCATTGCAGGTGGATTCTTTGCCACTGAGCCACCAAGGAAGCCCTCTGATTTCTGTAACACCAACCAGATCTTGAGTGGTTCTGAACAAAAATCACCTAACGAATCTGTCCCCCAATTCTTGACCCATAGAAATGAAGAAAATAAAGATTTGCTGTTTTAAGTGTCTATATTTTGAGATGATTTGTTATATAGAAATAGATAACTAATATAACATATAATAACAGAAACAAAACATTACTCACATTGTTGAGTTTACTGGAACATAATCTCCTTACAGAAAGGAACCACATCTGCTTGTCTCACCTCTGTGCACTGGCCCATAGTCAACCTATTTGTTGATTCAATGATTGATAAGACTTTAGTTACGTGACTGGTATTGTCTTATTCACTTTACACGTGCTTTCTCATTTAATTCTCACAGCTACTCTATAAAGTGTGTTTTTCATCCCTATTTTACAGACAAGCAATCCAAGGCTTAGCAAGATGATGCAAGTAGATTCTGGCATCCCTGTGACTCCAGGACCTGAGGGTCTCATGAATCTGGGGCATTTCCTAGACTGAGGGTCCAGCCATACTGAGTTGTGTTTCTATCCTTGCTTTCCTGTCAGCTAGAGACTTGTTCTTCCCCTTCCTCTCCTTAGAACAGCAGTAATCCAGCCAACATGTGCCAAAGGTCCCATGGAGTTGTAACTGCCATCAGCTCCAGCAAGAAAGCATGAGAACAGGTTCAGTTGGTTAGGATAGGAAGAGCCAGGTCTGCTTCCAGAGCAAGAAGATGGGCAGGACCTGCACAGGGCAGATAGGAACCTGCCACTCTCTGTCTTAGCAGAGACTCACTCTCTCAAGAAGGTTTCATACACATTCAATCTCCAGTACTGGCAGCGAGGTCCAGGCTGGTTCAGAGCCGCAGAAACCGAATGCCCAAACTCAAGGTAAGATCCACAAGACTCTACCTGAATTCTCCAAACACAACACACCCTGGGGATTAAATTCTAAGGATCCAAATCCCTAAATTGCATTCCTGGCCCTGCACTAAGCCTTGATGGAAAAATGTTGAGTTGTTGAAAACAAGGATGAAAGAGATTAACCTAGTAAATCCAACCAACAATCAACATGCAGAGAACACCAGCCAAACATGTTCCTGTCTAAACACACGGTGTCTTTGTGGTAACCTAGTTTTTCCTCTTAAAACATAAAAATCTGCAGTACCAATTCAATTTATATAGAGCTTGAGAGTTTCATTTTGTGTTGTTTTGGGGGCCTTTTGCTTCATTTCATAAAATGCTGTGGCTCTGAGATTTTTAAGTTTGGAAATAACCATACCAAACTTTGGTCTTATATCTAGTCCTACCTTTAAGATGGCTAAATTTTTTGTGAAAATTAAATTTTGAATAGAGTTCTAGAGGCTTGTATAACCCAAGAGAGAATCTCAGTGAAAGTGAAAGTATTAATCGTTCAGCTGTGTCTGGTTGTTTGCAACCCCATGGACTGTAGCCCATCAGGCTCCACTGTCAATGGGATTCTCCAGGCAAGAATACTGGAGAGGGTAGCCATACTCTTCTCCAGGGGATCGTCCCAACCCCGGGACTGAACTCGTTTCTCCTGCATTGCAGGCAAATTCTTTACCTTCTGAGCCACCAGGGAAGTCCAACTCATATATAGAAGTCTTAAAGAGGTAATGTATTTTGAAATTTTCCCAATAAGCAACTTATTTTTCTGGTCGCAAAAGAGGGAAACAGGGAATAACATTATTTGTTTAAATGTCAAAATAATTTTTAGAAGACTATATAATGACATAGAAAGAAGCTCATTATACACTACAAGTGAGAAATAGTATAACTATGATGATACTCTTACATTAAACATATAGAGAGAAAGATTTATGTTCACATATGGAAAAGACTAGGATAGATAGGAAGTATTAATAGTTAGTCCTCCCCTTCTTCCCTCCAACCATCCTTTCCTTCTTCCCAATGTTTCTTCGGCACCTACCACGTGTCAGACACTGACTTATCTTCCAAGTGTCCAAAGATGAGTCAGTTCTGCCCTCAAGTGCTTCAAAGCCCAATGAGAAACTCAGTGAAGTGAGCAGTCAGAAAAAAACAGATGCGTAAAACGCAGCAGAGCATGGCAGCCCTGAGAACTCGCCCTTGCAATCAGCATGGATTTAAGTCCAAACCACAGTTTTTCACTTTCCATGTACACTGAAGCAAATTTTCTCACTTTTCTAAGTTCCACTATCCACATGTGCTAGTAGGGATAAAAATACCTACCTCACAGGACAGTTGTAATAAACAGGAAGCATATAAATATGAAGAGTTGAGCATAGACCTGGCTGTAGTAAGCACTGAATAAATGGCCACCATTGGTCTTTTTCATAGATAGCAGAGTGGGGACTCAGAGGAAGCTTACAGGCCTCGGAAGATCAAAATCCTCCCAAAAGGTGAAGTCACTTAGTCATGACCAACTCTTTGCGACCCCATGGACTGAAACCTATTAGGCTTCTCCAACCATGGATTTTCCAGGCAAGAATACTGAAGTGGGTTGCCATTTCCTTCTCCAGGAGATATTCCCAAACCAGGGATCAAACCCGAGTCTCCTGCATTGCAGGCAGATGCTTTACTGTCTGAGCCACCAGAGAAGCTAAAATCCCCAAACTCACAGTCAAATGGCTAAACTTGAACTAGCAATGATAACTCCGTAACCTTGAGTTGGTATGTTCTGCAAACCCAATCATAAGGTAAAATCTGCCATATTCACATTATAAAAATGTCCACAATCCACATCAAACATCTCCTGTTTGAAGAGGACACTCTTTTTTTCAAAGCTTTTAGCTTCATCCATGTCTGAGATCTCTTCCGAAAGACACTGAAGTAGCCCCATCCCACAAGGCAAATCTATAACCAGCTCAAAGGCTACCCCAGAGACCCTCAGACTTCCCACATTTCTTCCGTTTCATGTGTCCTTTTTCCATTCATGTTACTTAACGTTTTCATTCCTATCATAATTGGCATAATTGGGCTTCCCTGGTGGCTCAGACTGGTAAAGAATCCACCTATAGTGCAGGAGACCCAGGTTCAGTCCCTGGGTTGGGATGATCCCCTGGAGAAAGGAATGGTTGCCCACTCCAGTATTCTGCCCTGGGAAATCCCATGGGCAGAGCACCATGGCGGGCTCCAGTACATGGGATCACAGAGTGGGACACGACTCAGCGACTAACACATAATCATTACAAGAGTTCCTACATCTTCCTTTCTCAAGAGGTAGTGTGGTGAGGGAGAGAAAGCCCAGTCCTTGGAGTCAGGCAGCCCCGAATCTGCGTCCTGTGGCTAGGAGCCCAGGAGCACCGAGTGAGTCACCTGTGCCAGCCCCTGTCCTTCTGTTTGGCCTCAGAGGGAAAATAACCACCTCATGGGTTTGTAGAAAAGAAGGTCACTAACCCCGTAACTGGAGAAGGCCATGGCACCCCACTCCAGTGCTCTTGCCTGGGAAACCCCATGGGCGGAGGAGCCTGCTGGGCTGCAGTCCATGGGGTCACTCACAGTCGGACACGACTGAGCGACTTCACTTTCACTTTTCACTTTCACACATTGGAGAAGGAAATGGCAACCCACTCCAGTGTTCTTGCCTGGAGAATCCCAGGGCCAGGGGAGCCTGGTGGGCTGCCGTCTTTGGGGTCGCACAGAGTCGGACACGACTGAAGTGACTTAGCAGCAGCAGCAACCCAGTAACCAATGCTTGGCACATGCTCTACAAATATTGGTTTTCTTTCTTTGTCAATAAAGACAATGCATTGACTACACACACAGAGACGGGTATGACAGTCACTCAGTGCCAGCATGCCTTCATTCTCTCTGCGTATAGAGCAAATATGTATAGAGGCTTTTAAAATCGAAGCCCAGCTGAAATAACTGTTTTGAGAGGAAAGTTGTGCACTGAACACTCATTTTAGGCATCGTTGGACAGTACTGACAAGAGGGGCCATGAAATTGGTCAAATCGATTGGGTTTCATTTGGTGTTGGGGCTTCCTTGGTGGCTCAGATGGTAAAGAATCTGCCTACAATCTGGGAGACTCAGGTTTGATCCCTGGGTCAGGAAGATCCCCTGGAGGAGGGATTGGCTACCTGCTCCAGTATTCTTGCCTGGAGAATTTCACAGACGGAGGAAACTGGCCGGCTACAGTCCATAGGGTTGCAAAGATTCTGACACGACAGCAACTAACACTTTCCCTGTCACTTTTTTTCATTCACTATTATTACCCAACAGTCTGAATGAGAAAGCCTGATCAGCCAAATGGTCCTAGTTTCATTAGAAACTATACTAAAATGTTGCAACTGAAAGGTGAAGCTACTCCAAATTAAAGCAAAATGACTAAGAATATTTCATTCATCCATTTATGTAGATCCCCATGCATTTGGCAGCTAGCAGATACCTGTATAACACTATCCTAGAAAAAAATGAACAGCAAAAACCCCTGTTCCCACAGAGAACTTGGTAGATAAAATGTCTTTGATCTCTCCTCGCCTTATGGGGCTGCATAGGCTGCCAGCTGCAAATACTCACAGGTATTCTCTGTTCCCCCGACACACCTCAGCTCTTTGGTATCCACCTGCTCTCCAGTGAATTATCTTCTCAGAAGATATCAATAACCTCTTCACCAACAAGACAATGGGTCCCACCCCCGCCAGGCCCCCGCCGACTCTCTGCCCAGCTCTTAGTAAATTTGATTTTTTTTTCATGGTTTCTAACACAGTTGACTGCTCTTTTCTCAAATATCTCTCGTCCGTTGATTTCTCTGCAAATTGTACTGCTGCTGCTGCTGCTAAGTCACTTCAGTCGTGTCTGACTCTGTGTGACCCCATAGACGGAAGCCCACCAGGCTCCCCCGTCCCTGGGATTCTCCAGGCAAGAACACTGGAGTGGGTTGCCATTTCCTTCTCCAATGTGTAAAAGTGAAAAGTGAAAGTAAAGTCGCTCAGTCGTGTCCGATCCCTAGCGACCCCATGGACTGCAGCCTACCAGGCTCCTCCATCCATGGGATTCTCCAGGCAAGAGTACTGGAGTGGCTTGCCATTGCCTTCTCCGGCAAATTGTACTGCTTCCCTTTAATTCATCATCTTCATTGTTGGCAGTTATTTATTGAAAATCCACTTCTCTCCATATTATTCTCCTGTTCAGCATCCTTCAACGTTTGCCCATGGCCCCTGGTATAAAGTAGGATTTCTCTGCTATTATATAGAAAGGTTCTTTGAGTCATGTTCCTGCCTGTTCTTATAGCCTGGTCCCCTATTAGTCCACTTAGAAACTTCATTCTCCAGTGATGTGAACAGACTTCTCTTCAAGTCTCCAGCCCTCCACTCCACTGTTTACAGGGGCTCAGCCAGATAAGGCTGAAAATTCCACTGTGCCACCCAGAACTGGTTTGTGGTATGCCTGCTTCCATCCCTAGTTTGGAGCTACTTTTCGAGAAGAATGTGTTTTGTCTTGATACTCTAAGGCCTAGCACAATGCCTGGTATGTTACAGAAAAATGAACCAAACTTTCAGGGTTCTGTTGGTTTACCTCTGCAGTTTCTCAACTATCTTTATCCTTGTTCCTATTCTCTCTGTTGTGTCCCAAACGAAAGAGTTGAGTCTTTGCTGTTGTTGTTCAGACACTAAGTCATGTACAACTCTTTGCAACCCCATGGACTGCAGCACGCCAGGCTGCCCTGTCCTTCACTATCTCCTGGAGTTTGCTCAAACTTATGTCCACTGAGTTGATGATGCTATCTAATCATCTTATCCACTGCCGCCCCCTTCTCCTCATGCCCTCAATTCTTCCCAGCATCAGGATCTTTGCCAGCGAGTCAGCTCTTTGCATCAGGTGGCCAAAGTACTAAGTCTTTTACTTAGTCACATACCGCTTTACTTATTTTCTCCTAACTTCTACCTCTCCTTAATAATATGTGTCTAAAACAGAGAAACCAGAGTGATGTTCCCAAAGTAGTGGGTTGGCCAAAAGTTTTTCAGGTTTTTCCATACATTGTTACAGAAAAACCTCAATGAACTTTCTGGCCAATCCAATATTATTTGCACGTGGGCAGTTGGTAAATAGCCACTGACTCAGTCCCACAAGGATGCCCTACCCACCTAGTTGGTCTAGGCCCCCAAGAATGACCTGCCCACCTAACTGCTACCACTGCCTCCCTCCCCAGACTTCAAGTTGGAGGAACTTGACACATCAGCTGAGTTGTAAGACCTGTCCCACAGTAAGCCTGGCATCGATTGCACTGAATTGGTGTTCAGTCTGCACATCAGGTGGCTCAGATGGTAAAGAATTTGCTTGTAACATGGGAGACCCAGGTTCGATCCCTGGGTTGGGAAGATCACCTGGAGAAGGGAGTGGCTACCCACCCTAGTATTCTTGCCTAGAGAATTCCATAGACAGAGGACCCTGGCAGGCTACAGTCCATGGGATGGCAAAGAGTTGGACATCTGAGCAACTAACAATATCCATCAGTGTCTGCTTAGAAGCTGTCAATGGTTCATATAACCTAAAACAGAAAGTCAACATTTCTCGGCATAGTATCAAGGCCCTTCATAATTGGATCCAATTATTAGCTATATATACAAATAATATAAGCAACATTCTATACATCTTAAAACGTAATATGCACATGAATCATCAATCAAAATGTAGACTGATTCAGGACGGCTGGAGTTAGGGCCTGAGACTGCATTTCTCACAAAGGTCGGGAATATTGATGGTGTTGCCTCCCAGACCCAACTCTGAGTAGCAGGGGACTCAGCTCCAAGCCACTTCTGCCCCTCTGTTCCTACTAAGTCTTCCTCCCAGAATCCCCTCTGGGCTCCATTAGTTACTGGGTTAACCCCTCAAAGCCAAGCTCAAGTGTGACCTCCTCACTAAAATTTTCTCTTATCTCCTGAAGTAAATAAACTCTGTCTCCTTGGGGTTTTGTTTGTTTGCTGTGGGAAACCAATCACCCCAAAGGCATAACTAGCAAAGCTTTCATTTCCATCTTAAGACAAGTTTTCTTGTTTTTCTGTAAGTGGCCCAGTCATACCCCAAAACGACCTGCACATTCATGACTAGTTCTGCATAACTGTGAAAGTACAGTGGAAGGCTCCCATCCATTCACAATAAAATAATCAGAAAAAAATGCAAACAACCTAGACTGTGAAGAATGGCACAGTATTTTAGGTTCATAGTAATAAACCCAGAGGCATAAGGAGCCAAAAATAGCTCTGAATCATCAAAGATTAAAATTATAGTCACCATATTTTATTAAGTGAATTTGCATTCTAATTCTCTGAAAACTGACATATGGTGTGTACATGTGTACTTGTGTGTCTATGTGTGTGTATTACATGAATGATATGTTCTGATTCCTTGAAAACCTATAAGGAATATACGATTGTGTATTTTAGTTACATGCAATATTAAAAGCACCATTAGCACCAACTCTATGCCTGCCATTCCTGTAACATACATACGTACACACACACACACACACACACACACACACACACGCTATTTCTCAGGGGAAAAATTAAAAAGCTAGGATTCCACTGTACTTCCTAAATTTCCCAAATAAACTCCTCAAAACCTTCAGTTGTTTTGCCTAATGTTGAAGACCTGATTATTATCTGGACTGAGCCTAGACAGTGGTTGCTTTTCCTTTTTTTGGCTTTCACATAATTAATGTGTATTGGTCTTCGTTCCTTGGAGATTGCTAGTAGATACAACTACATCTAATAAATTTTCACAAGCAGATACAATTAAATATGCAGAAAAAAACACAAGGGTTGAATATTAATGAAGCCAGCAAGAGTGGCTGGCTGGTCAGGTGTCTCATAAGATGCTGCCTTTTCTTTAGCCTGGAGCAAGGATGTGGTACCCCAGGTCTTCCTTCTCGTGTCCCCGTGCTCTTCTTTTTTGCCTCCCATAGCCTGTCAGGACAGGTGGCCGACACTCCCTTCTTCCGCTTCCCTGGGACTTATTGTACACTTGTCTTCCCTTGTCCTGAGGTAGGTAGCATAGACCTCTCTGTTTTCCCTGGGATTGTATAAGAAACTGCTGCTTCACTTACTAGGAAGAATAAATCACATAGGGACTTCCCTGGTAGTCCAGTGGGTAAGGCTCCATGCTCCCAGTGCAGGGGGCCTGGGTTCAGTCCCGGGTCAGGGAACTGGATCCTGCATGCTGCAACAATGATTGTGAGTGGCACAACTACAACCCGGCACAGCCAAATAAATTAAAACAAAACAAACTGCTTCAGTCAAGAAGAATAAATCGCATATTTATTTCGTATTTATTTTAAAAATTGCATTCAATATGTGCACGCGTGCTAAGTTGCTTCAGTTGTGTCTGATTCTTTGCAACCCCATGGACTGTAGTCCACCAGGCTTCTCTGTCCATGGGATTTCCCAGGCAAGAATACTAGAATGTGTTGCCATGCCCTCCTCCAGGGGATCTTCCCGAGCCAGGGATTGAACCTGTGTCTCCTGCACAGTAGGAATTGGCAGGCAAATTCTGTACCACTGAGCTACCTGGGAAGCCTTGCATTCTCCTTGCTTTGTCTCTAACCTCAGCTCCTGAGAATCCCTTGTTCCTGATTGTCTGTAAACTGTCTTCTGCATGCCTCAAAGCTTCAGGGTTTATATTGGTCTATTTCTTATAAATCTACCTTACTTCTCACACACAATTTGCCTTGATCTCAGTAATTTGTCTCTGCCTTGTTTCAAAGTCTTGGAGTTTCCCTTATCCATGACAGATACCTAATTCTTCCATTCATGTTTTATTTTTCCCAGGCTCTGTTTCTTACCCTTTACCCACAATCCACTGCTATTTACATCACTGCAGGAAAATATTTAAAGCAGTCACTAAAGGAGTTATCTTAGGGTAATAAGGGGTTGTGAAGAGAAAGAGAGAGTCATGGGAGAATTTCATCCATGAGCAAATTCTCAGCATCATGTCAGCTGCCTACATGGTCACACCAGGAGAGGTCAGAGGATAATACTACTGGTGAATCTCTCCCAATCGTGCGTTTCATGGTTCTCCTCTTGCCACTGGAGAATATTCTATTAGAATTGCAAAGACTGGAGATTATAGGATACAAGGCAATGATTTTACAGAGGGGTTAAAAGTTGCCCAGAAAGTTTAAGGCCTTTGCCCAACATCTAAGGGCTAATCAATACAGAGGTTAAGACCAAAATCTGTTTCCCGGTTTCCAAGTCCAATGTTCCTTCCACTGCATTAAACAGTCCTTCAACACATGTAAGTAAATGGAAATATTGAGTTGCCTATAAGGTTCATTCAAGTTTTTCTATAATATCTTATGCAAAACTCAACTGAACCTTTTGGTCAATCCAATCAGTTCAGTTCAGTCGCTCAGTCGTGTCCAACTCTGCGACCCCATAGGCTGCAGCACAACAGGTTTCCCTGTCCATCATCACCAACTCCAGGAGCTTGCGCAAACTCATGTCCATCGAGTCGGTGATGCCATCCAACCATCTCATCCTCTGTCGTCCCCTTCTCCTGCCTTCAATCTTTCCTAGCATCAGGGTCTTTTCCAATGGAAAAGGTGGCCAAAAGTATTGGAGTTTCAGCTTGGTTTCAGTTTGCATCATGTGGCCAAAGTATTGGAGTTTCAGCTTCAGCATCAGTCCTTCTAATGAATATTTAGGGTTGATTTCCTTTAGGATTGACTGGTTTGATCTCCTTGCAGTCCAAGGGACTCAAGAATCTTCTCCAACACCACAGTTTAAAAGCATCAATTCATCGGTCAACCCAACAGAACTTGAATTTTTTTTAAAGTCTACATTTCAGTGGGCAAAACTCAAAAAGACTTTGCTTTACTCATTCATTGTATTCCTCTTTATCAGATCCCCACTATATATCAGAACTGCTGGAGAAGGAGCTAAAGGTGGGAGCAAACAGATGCCAATGTGATCTGTGGACCTCAAACACAAAGCAAATATCCATGCAATCAAATCATACTATATCTCATTTATCTCAAGAAGCAGCTATTTACTTTTCAACATAACAGCATATCTAACATAAAGGCTCACTAAACGATGAACGTGTCTTACCATCAAGATGGCCTGGAAGGGAGCCAAGTTCTTCCAGAGAGTATTTGCATTCATTTCTTTCACCCAGGGCTACTCCCAATATGAAACCTCTTTTATAGTACATCCTACATTAAAATACACTCCTGGGTATATGCCCAGGGGTGGGGTTTCTGGGTCACGTGGTAGTTCTAGTTTTAGTTTTCCAGGGACCCTCCATACTGTTCTCCATAGTGGCTATATCAATTTACATTCCCTCCAGCACTGTAAGAGGGTTCCTTCTTCTCCACACCGTCTCCAGTACTTACCATTTATAGATTTTTTGATGATGACCATTCTGACCATCATCAATGGCCATTCTGATACATCATTGTAGTTTTGATTTGCGTTCTCTAAAATTAGTGATGATGAGCATCTTTTCATGTGTTTGCTGGGCAGATGTACATCTTCCTTGGAGAAATGTCCATTTAGGTCTTCTGCTCATTTTTTTCTTTTATTGATTGGGTTGTTTGTTGTTTTGATATTGAGCTGCATGAGCAGTTTGTACTTATTGGCAATTAAACCCTTATCAGTTGGTTCATTTGCAAATATTTTCTCCCATTCTGATAATTGTATTTTTGTCTTGTTTATGGCTTCCTTTGCTGTGCAAAACCTTTTAGGTTTAATTAGGCCCCATTTACTTATTTTTATCTGCATTACTCTGGTACAGATGAACCTATCTGCAAAGCAGAAATAGAGACTCAGATGTAGAGAACAAATGGATGGACACTAGGGGGGACACGGGGTGGGATGAACTGGGAGACTGGAATTGACATATGTACACCACTATGTATAAAACAGATAACTGGTCAGAACCTGCTTTATGGCACAGGGAACTCTACTCAGTGCTCTGTGGTGACCTAAATGGGAAGGAAATTCAACAAAGCTGGAATATATGTATAATGTATGGCTCATTCATTTTGCTATATCAGCAGAAACTAACACAGCATTGTAAAGCAACAAAGGAAATAATTTAAAAATAAAAAATACACTGTATCCCCTGGTTAAGCTTCTCTGGACCACACTTGCAGTTGGACTTCAGACAAGACACTTGTATGATGACCACCTCCTTATACAAAATCGAGAAGAGAGTTGCTTCTTCTTCCCACCAGGACTAAGGTGGAGATTCCTTGCTGTCCCTTTCTCCGGGCTGGGTTTGTTTCTGATGTGCCCTTACATTAGTGAGCCAACTTTGTATATGGAGTCCCATGCTCAATTCTCTACCTTGAGTGTTTGGGTTTTTTATCCAATTTTCTCAGAGTAATTGTGCATTTTACAGCCAATGGCATTTTTGGTTCCATAAAATGCAATGGTTTTAAATTGTGATAAAAATTATGAAAAAGAAGACAAAAGTGACACAAGGAAGCATAATTAGACTAATTTAGACTGATGGCCCTACAAATAAGGGATGTGTCAACTGTATGAGTTTGCTAAGTTTGCAGTAACAAGTAGCACAAACTGGGTGGCTTAAACTGCAGAAATGTATTTTCTCACAGGTTTGGAGTCCGGAAATCCAAAAGGAGTTGTCAGCAAGATTGATTTTTCTGAAATCACCTCTCCGTGTCTTGTAGATGGTCGTGTTCTCCATGTGTGTTCCCTGTGTGTACATCTCTATCCCATCTCCTATTTTCTCAAGGGCACAAGTGCTATTGAATTAGGGTCCACCCGAATGACCTCATTTAACCTTAATTACCTCTTTAAAGATGCTATCTCCAAATACAGTCAGATTCTGAGGTCCTGGGGGTTAGGACCTCAACAAGCAAATTTTGGGGAGTGCCTAATTGAGTTCATGGGCTTCCCAGGTGGTGCTAATGATAAAGAACCCACCTACCAATGTAGGAGACATAAGAGACTCAGGGTTGATCCCTGGATCAGGAAGATCCCCTGGAGGAGGGCATGGCAACCCACTCCAGTATCCTTACCTGGAAAATCCCATGGACAGGGAAGCTGGATGGGCTACAGTCCATAGTGTCGCAAAGAGCTGCACACGACTGAGCAACGCAGCAGGTGCACACGCATAATTGAGCTCATAAAATAAACTGAGGTCTGGGAGATGGACAAACGACCCAGGAGTTGACCTTTCCAGACAGAGGATCAGTCTGTGCCAAGTCCTCTTAGATGAGGAAGCCAGGGTTAGTTTCAAATTCCTTTGATGTGCTACCTCCAACAGGTTTATATTCAAAGGAAAAGAATATCATTACAGCGAATCAATTTCTCTTAAAACTGAAATAGAAATATGAATTCTTGATTATGCTGCTGCTAAGTCACTTCAGTCGTGTCCGACTCTGTGTGACCCCACAGACGGCAGTCCACCAGGCCCCCCGTCCCTGGGATTCTCCAGGCAAGAACACTGGAGTGGGTTGCCATTTCCTTCTCCAATGTGTGAAAGTGAAAGTGAAAGTAAATGGGGTTATGCCCTCTGATTATAATTATCACCCATTATTTCCTCAATCTGAATTTGATTTTGTGCCCTGTTGCAATGCTAAATGCCTTGTGAATTGACATGGGAATCTCTAACAAGATATATTACCACCATTACATATGCCTTTTGGTGGGGAATTATTAAAGCCATTCCCTCTCACTGCTTGTTTAGAATAGCCTCACCTCTGGGGGCCAAGCATTCCAGACAAGGTGAACAGCCTATGACGTTGGAGAATAAAGGATGATTTGTAACAGGCTCATGGATGAATGCTTTCCATCTGGTGTATGGAAGTTGCCCTTCCTCTCAGACCACCGCTTCAGTTCAGTGCAGAAGTCCACACTCATCCCAGAACTGCTCCAAATGTGTTTCCTGGGATTTCATGAAAATGATCATGAAAAGCACAACTCATATTTTTTTCACATGCATAACTACAGCAAACAGGACCTGAGGACGTCTCTGCTTTGACTTGGCCATCTCAAAACTGGATCTGAATTCCTGGTTTGTTGTAAAATTAGACAAAAATCTTTCAAATTGTGGTGCTGGAGAAGACTCTTGAGAGTCCTTTGGACTGCAATGAGACAAAACCAGTTAATTTTAAATGAAATCAACCCTAAATATTCACTGGATGGACTGATGCTGAAGCTCCAATACTTTGGCCATCTGATGCAAAAAACCAACTCATTGCAAAAGACCCTGATGCTGAGAAAGACTGAGGGCAAGAGGAGAAGTGGGCAGCAGAGGATGAGATGGTTAGACAGCATCACTGACTCAGTGGTTATGAACTGGAGCAAACTCCAGGAGATAGTGAAGGACAGGGAAGCCTGGTGTGCTACATTCCACACAGTCATAAAGAATCAGACACAATATAGCAACTGGACAATTACAACTAGACAAAAAGAGCTTACTTATATTTCCAGAGTTCTGCTATAAGAGCTTCTTGATAGAAGTAAATGGTTTACTACATTGAAGAAGTGCCTAGTTACAGTACAGTTCATCAGATGAAAGGCACGATTCTTTTTTTCGAGCAAGTGCTCTTCTCTTAAATGACCAAAACACTCATGTGAATTTCTAGGAGGGTGTTCAACATTTTCCCTCCTCTGTCTGGGTTGGGTGACAAGCATATATTAAATGTCAGCTTGCATTTACTATGCTAGAATGTAGAGCTCATGGAGTCTCTATTGCTCACAGGAGCAGGGGCACCTTCTATTCCAGGAGTTCAGAGTTGTGGTGAGTTGCCTCTTTCTCACTTATCTGCCATTCTCAAATAGAAATAGGAGAGGCAGTCCCCATGAATGAGATTTGAGATGGCAATCTCCCCCACCTGCAGCCAAACCCAATATTGGGTGGGAGAGGTAGGGAAATTCTCACCAGCTGAGACCCTTATTTTCTCTCATTTGGACCCCAGGTTGATCATTCTAGTCCGAAAGAATAAATCTCCCTTCCCTCTCTTCCCCCGCTTCCTACTACTGTCATTATTTCATTCTGAGAAGAACTTTGGCTTTGATAAAGAGCAGTGATGAGAGATTAATGGCTTATTCATTTATTCATTCGAGCAGTAATTAACTATGCATTTTTCTTTCATTACATTATTTATGCAAGTTAAAGTTCATCGGTAACAGGAGTTCTTGCAACTGCAAAATAAAACTACGTAGATGTAAGAAGTCATGTAAATGGTTAATGAGCTTATTACCAAGGTTAGCAAAACTTTCATTGTAAATCAGTCTGTACTCGGGAAATAAAAATTATGAGTGCATAAACACCAATTCCATTTTGACTTTCAGGCTGTCACCCTGAAACCGTAGCAGCTTGAGTCCTTATATTTGCGATGTTATACAAACTATTACTATTTTCTTTTATATACAGTTTGCATGAGTAAAACCATCAGAGAAGAAGATCTATCTTTAAACAAAAATCCTACGAGATGGTCAGTGCCGTTCTACATACTAGCATGTTTTATTCTCCAAATCTCTCATTGAAACTGTTTGCTGTGCTCTGTATCTGAATCTTCTAACTTCTCTTCCAGCCTTCTAATCTTCCTTTTGACTTTAAAGTTTATATTATTGATTATTAGGTCAAATAATTGCATTTGGTTTGATAAAAAGAAAGGAGGCCTCAAAGCAGTTAAATCCTGACTTCATCTATTAATTTCAGGCTTAGTGGAACAAAGCAGCTGGACTACCTCAAAGATCAAAAGCAAGGCAAATATTCAGCTGTTGAAGCTCTGAAGCACTCTCAGAGAAAACAGCCAACTAGCTGACACCAATAAAGTCCCAGAACAGTTGATTAAGTTTAAATCTGTCCCTTCCACCTGTGGGCGGGGGCGGGGGGCGGGGAACTGTAGGCTTATGTGCTGAAATAAACCATTTATTTCAAAACTAAACTTTGAAGTTTCAAAATAAAAGATAGAGTAATGGCCCAGTACACAAAGGGCTGTTCCAAACTGGAGGGCTCATCTGAATTTCAAATGGTGAGTCACACCCTAATACTGCTTTCCAGATGGCTTAGTGGTAAAGAATCCACCTGCCAATACAGGAGATGCAAGAGACTTGGTTTGACCCCTAGAATGGGAAGATCCCCTGGAGGAGGAAATGGAAATCTACTCCAGCATTGTTGCTGGGGAAATCCCATTGACAGAGGAGCCTGGCGGGCTACAGTCCATGGGATCGCAGGGAGCTGGACACAATGAGACTGAGCACGTGAATACACAATACCCTAACAGGTAAGTCCTCACTTCTGTGAGCAGGAGTGGGCTCTGGGAACCCAGTCCCGCAGACAACACAGAACCACCACTAATATACTCACCAGGTCACAGATGGGCTTCCCTATAGACAAGAAAATCATTCAATCTTTCCTGCCTATAATCCTGCTCAAAAATAGAAGAAATTCTTTCCTATGGGCTTCCTGGTGGCCTCCTGGTTGAGAATCTGCCTTGCCATGCAGGAGTTGCATGTTTAATTCTTGGTTGGGGAACTAATATCCCACATTCTTCAGAGCAACTAAGCCCGCTTGCCACAACTAGAGAGTCTGTGCACCCCACATGCTGCAACTAAGATCCAATGCAGTGAAGTAAATATTCAAATATACATATATATATATATCTCCATTAAAAAGTCCTTTCCCTTTTCCTCTTGCTGCCTAGAAATGGCACACAGAGTCTGAAAAAAAGGCCTAGAAGGTGGAGCCCCAGGAAGTGTAGAGACGTGGTTCTCAAATTTTGCTGCATTACTACACATTAGAACCACAAGAGAGTTTATAAAACTTCTGACAGCCAGGCCATGTTGGGGGTGTGGAGGTGAGGATGGCTCATTGAATCAGGATCTGTAGGTGAAAACCAGGTGTCAGCATTTGTTAAAGACCCCAGGTGTTTCTAATGCTTAGCAAGGTAGAGACCAGAGGAGGTAAAAGTGGGGTTTCTCAGTTAGTTGGAGCCTGAGTGTCTGCATTCCTACCAGCCTCCCAGGTGGCGCCCACTGCTACTGGCCCCCAGAACGCACTTTCAATAGCAAGGTGTAGGGCTCCTCACCCTACCTCCAGTGCTGTCCTGGCAATATAAAAGGAGCCAGTGTTAGTGGCTCAGTCATCTCTGACTCTTTTGACCCCGTGGTCTGTAGCCCACCAAGCTCCTCTGTTTGTTGAATTCTCCTGGCAAGAATACTGGAGTGGGCAGCCATTCCCTTCTCCAGGGATATCTTTCTGATCCAGGGGTCAAACCTGGATCTCCTGTTTTGCAGGCAGATTCTTTACCATCTGAACCACAAAAGAAACTCAAAAAGCTGAGGGAAAAGAAAAGTGAGCCTGGGACAGACATTCTCTGTAGTTAGTCTAACCTGATGGGGAGAGGGTGGAGACTGGATGTGTGATGATATTTGGAGGGGTGGATCTCATTGACACAGTCTATAACAAAGCATTAAAAAAAATGTGCATTACCCAAGAGGACGGAATTGCTAGCTGCTCTGAGGTGGGACACCCACTCCCCCAACAGCCCTTCCCTTCTTCCCCACACCCCAATACCATGCATGTGGGAAGAACTGGCTTGCACCGTATCTCCATCTGTAGTGCCCTGATTCCTCTACCTCCCTGTAATCACACAGCCTGAGGGGGAGGGAAAGGGCTTGGTCCCCCCTTTAGCATATGAATCTGCTCCAGGTTCTTGCATCTTTTTATTTAATAATATATGTATATATTTTTAATTAGAGGATAATTACTTTACAGTATTGTGACGGTTTTTGCCACACATCAACGGGAATCAGCATTAGGAATACATATGTCCCCTCCCTCTTGAAGCCCCCTACCACATCCCTCCCCATCCCATCCCTCTGGGTTGTCACAGAGCTGACTTTGGGTTCCCTTCATCATACCTCGAACTCCCACTGGCTATCTATTTTACATCTTGAACCAACCCCCAAGCCATCTCATCTCTGTGAACTCTGGATTTCCTCTGAGCAACAACTTTCTCCTTGCACATGACTTCAGAAAAAGAAACATTTGTATACACCTGCTGTCCACAATTCTCTTAATTTCTACCCTGTTAGTATTTAAAATGTTGAAATATGGCTCCTCCTAAATTTGCACTAATTATGATTATTTTAAAATACTACTGTATCCACCTAGTCCTCTAGGTACCTCCTATAAGTAGAATGGCACAATATTTGTCGTTCTGTGACTGGCTTATTTCTCTTAGCATGGTGTCTTTAAGTTCATCCACGTGGTAACATGTGTCAGAATTTCCTTCCTTTTTTAGGACTCAGTGGGCTTCCCAGGTGGCACTAATGGTAAAGAACCTGCCTGCCAGTGCGGGAGGCATGAGACAAGAGTTTGACCCCTGGGTCAGGATGATCCCCTGGAGGAGGGCACAACAGTCCACTTCAGTTTTCCTGCCCGCAGAGTCCCATGGACAGAGGAGCCTGGCGGACTGCAATCCATGGGGTTGCAAAGAGTCAGACGTGACTGAAGTGACTTAGCCCACACCCACGGTATTATATTGTACTGCATGAATCCTATTTCATTTATCATGTTTACATGCTAAGTTGTTTCTAGTCTTGTCTGACTCTTTGCGACCCCATGGACTGTAGCCCACCAGGTTCCTTGGTCCATGGGATTTCCCAGGCAAGAATACTGGTGTGGGTTGCCATTTCTTCCTCCAAGAGATCTTCCCCACCCAGGGATTGAACCCGCATCTCCTGTGTCTCCTGCATGGGCAGGTGGATTCTTTACCACTGCACCGCCTAGGAAGTCCTATTCATTTATCTGTGGAGTGGATACTTGGGTTTCTTCCCCTTTTTGGCTGTTGTGTGAATGGTGCTGCTATGAACATGGATGTACAAATATCTGTTTGAATTCCTGCTTTCAATGTTCTTGAGTATATACTTTAAATGGTATTTTAAGACTCTTTTCCAAATGTGTATTTCTAAAATACAGAAATACAATTTATTTTTTGTGTTGAAAATAAACTACTGCCTTAAAATATTATTACTTTTGATTACTTAAGTGTTTTGCATCCAACTCCCCACTTACATTTGCACTTGTTTTGAGGAGAAGGAAGGAGGCCCCGAAGTAGTTAACTCTCAACTTCAACTGTTAATTTCAGGCTTAGTGGAACAAAGCAGCTGAACCAACTGAAAAATAAAAAATCAGACAAGTCTTCAGCCAACTAGGCAAATGCCTCACTTGCCTTACCCGAGCCCCAATCCTGTTTTATTTACCCCTTAACCCATCTGGCCTCTGCTCCCCCAGCTGCAATAGAAACTAACATTGCAAGATCCACAAAAAAAAAAAAAAAAAAAATCCTGTTGCAGTACTTTTTTAGTGAACATTCCTTTCACTCTCTGTTTTAGTTGACACTTTTTGAACGTTTCAAAGAAGTCAGACCTATTACTATTAGCGAAAAAGTTACTATACTTATACCTAAACCTGTTTCTAGAGTGTCGTATTGTTTCATTCTCTGTTTTACTTTATATTTTATTTTATTGAAGTATAGTTGATTTACAATATTAGTTTCAGGTGTACAACACAGTGGATCTGTATTTTTGTAGATTATACTCCATTTGAAGTTATAAAGCAGTGGCTATATTCACTGTACTATATGTCCTTTTAGTTCATTTATTTTATACATAGTACTTTGCGTAGGCTTCCCTGGTGGATCAGTGGTAAAGAATCTGCCTGCAATGCAGGAGCCACAGGAGATGTGGGTTCAACCCCTGGGTTGGGAAGATCCCCTGGAGGAGGGCATGGCAAACCACTCCAGTGTTCTTGCCTGGAGAGTCCCATGGACAGTGGACCCTAGTGGCTGCAGTCTGTGGGTTCGCAAAGGATTGGGCATCTAGAGCAGCAGCAGGCACCCACTTTGTCCATCTCAGTTCTGTACCACTATCTTGCCCTCCCCTCATTTCTGTCCCTATTGGTGACCACTTCTTTGTTCTCTGGACTTCTTTATTATTACCTTTTCAGAATTTTTTTTGTTGTTCACCATCTTTAAAGTCTTTATTGAATTTGTTACAATATTACTTCTGCTTTGTGTTTTAGCTTTTTTGAACAGGAGGCATGTGGGATCTTACCTCCGACCAGGGATCAAACCTATACCCGCTGCATTGGAAGGAAAAGTCTTAACCACCGGACCACCAGGGACGTCTTCTCTTTATTATTTTAATAACACTTCTATACTTCCTAAAATTATAGCAATGCTTACTTAAAAACTTTCCCAAGGTTATAGTATTCTTACCCAAACCAAGGAGAAAATGAATAGTTTAGGCAGCCAAGTTTACAGGATCCCAGTAATCAGCTGATTCTTGGTTATGGCATAAACCCCAGTTTTTTCACCAAGCGTGTTCAAAACAAACCCATGGACATCAGGCTGAAACTTCCATCTTGAGATAATATTCTCTTTTAACATCAATGAAGAAAAAATTTAGGTTCTTAGGTTTCTTCTTTTCTTGCAGATTTTACTTTGTGTAGCCTGGAATTCCCCCACTAAATGTTGAAATCTTTCTTAGCCAGCATGACGTAGCTCATTGTCCTGTTATTGTGATAACCTGGTCTCTCGGCATTATTTACAGTGTATAGATGCCTTCTAGTGCCTTATAGTTCATAGAGGCCTCTAGCAGCTTTATCTCCCAGCAAAGGTAGTAATAAGCTGTTCAATGAGTGCTCTTTCTCAGACACTTGGCCTTTTCGAGTCATCCTGGAACAGTTTGATGCTCCTTTCTGCATAGTTACTGTGTGTGAGCATGGTGCCTAGTCCCTCCCCATCTTGGTTCTGTGTATTTTCCCAAGGTGATTTGGTAACTCACAGTTCCTTGTATTTCTCCTTCTCTACTTATACAGATAGATATTAAGTTCATATCTCTATTTTAAAGGCAAACAGAGTTAATAGAAGAAGTAAAATACCAATTTATGTTAACCTCTTTTCATTAAAATTAATTAAAAAAATCGGTCCCTTTATAGCCAAACTTCTACATTCATCCTAATTTCCTTTAGTGTAGTTTATATTATTTTTTTCTTAATATCATTATGAAATTATAGCCTTGCTCAAATTCATCATATTTCAAGTAATCACAATTATTATACCCTTTTTGATGCTCAAGTTTCAGTTTGGCCAGTGGGAGACCTCTAAGCTAGCTCTTTTGTCTTTTTAGCACTGTCCCTTGTATCTCTGCTTTCTGGTAACATGTGGTATTTTGGTATTTCAGGTTCATTCTAGTGTGTGTGTGTGTGTGTGTGTGTGTGACATGTGGTATTTGGTATTTCAGGTTCATTCTAGTGTGTGTGTGTGTGTGTGTACATATGCCGGGAGTGCTAGTTTCATCCACTGAAGTATCAGAAATCCATATCTGGGCATTTAGAAAGTTCATGTGAAAATAAGCAGTGAACTAAGTGACACTGCTCTTGAGACCCTTCTAGAAGGAAAAATACTGCTGTTTAACACCCCGAGTTCACATTGCCTTTTTTTTCCTAATATCATTAACATAATTAAGCCACTGAACTTGATTCATATCATGAGGATTTATCGATAGCCTCTAAGACTTCCTAACATATTGCTGCAGCCAGTGGCCTCAGCTTGAACCCTGTGTGTTTCATGGCTCCAGCCAGGGTGTTGACTTTTGCGCTTGTCTTTGCATCACGCTGACAGTCCAGGACTCTGAGCATTTGTTCTCTGTACCTCGTGGCCCTTAGCTCACTGATTTCCGATCTCATCCCAGATGACTCCTTGGCCACTGGGAGATGAACCTAAGTGTTTCTTGCCCCTGAAGAGCGATTGTTCTGGGTGGTGGCCTGTGGATTTTCTGCTCTTCCAAGAAAGGTGTGACTTCACTCATAGTGAAGCCTCTTCCCTGTTGGAGGACACCACATTTCTCTTTGTCCATATTTCCTCACCGCTTCTGTGCCTGTCCCTGCGGTTTCTAGCCGTTGAGTGCAACACATCTTACTGCAGGTGGAAACCTGTGGTCTCTGGAGAGCCTCCTCAGTGACAGCATTGAAAGGACAGAAGCACTCTTTTCTCTGCCTCGATCTGGCCACTATACTTCCTTCGAGAAATCTGGGCTTTCTTACGTTTTTCACAAGGAGGATCCTCCTTGACTGGTGAATCCAGACTTTTCTGATCTCTCTGTTAGAAGGATGCAGCGCTCCACAAGCATGTGTTCTGGCAGCATCCTTGGGTTGGGTGAGGAGTAGGGGCCACACCACCTTGTGAAAGAGCCAAATATATATATCCTCTCACCTTTACACTTTGGAAGGGGCTCTGGAAAAGGGAATGAGAGAATGCTTGCTTAGTGAGATAAGAGCTAGACAGCAGAGAACAATAAAAGGACTTATATATGATCTCTTATTCAAAAGAACTTCGGCAGGATGGAGCCTGGTTTTAGCAGCAGCCTGGATTTCATTGTATGCCTTTGATCTAGAACAGAGTGCATAAGAAACGTCAATTTGCTGGAGGTTTCCCATTAAACGAGGCAATATGGGTCCAGAAATAATAGTGTATACTTTTTAAAAATACAGGTAAATTTTCTTTTAAATTTCAATCCTAATGCATGTTTATGTTTTAAAATGGTAACTCAGAATGTATATGAATGTAAAATCTGCCATTTATGAGCAAGGCTCAATGCTAGGCCCTTGACATTGATAACTCTGCCAGCATTCCTAAATACATTCTGGGACAGGTACTATGCTTATAGTGCTCTGTGTTCAGTATTTCTGCCTTCTTATAATTTTTTTTAACTTTAAAAGTTAAAGTTTATATTAGCGTATAGCTGATTAACAATTTTGTGATAGTTTCAAATGGAAAGAAAAGAGACTCAGCCATACATATACATGTATCCATTCTCCCCTAAACTCCCCTCCTACTTATAATGTTTTATAAAGGATATCTTTTAAGTGGCTGGCCAGTCACCTATTAATGAACACATACAATTTTTCAGTACTCTAAAGAATTATTCAATGTACGTTTGTGCTCAGTCATTGAGTCATGTCCTACTCTTTGAGGCCCCATGGGCTCTAGCCCACCAGGCTCCTTTGCCCGTGAAATTTCCCAGGCAAGAATACTGGAGTTGGGTGTCATTTCCTACTCCAGGAGGATCTTCCCCACCCAGGGATCAAACCAACGTCTCTTATTATTCAATACATACTAAAAAATAAAGCATTGTATTTCTGTGTCTGTCTGTGTTTCTCTTTTCTTAAGCTACGTTCATTGGAATGGGCTTCCTGAGCCAGGGGAAGGGACCAATTTGAGTACCTAAAGTTATTATTGTTGTGTTGTTTAGTCACTAAGTCGTGTCCAGCTCTTTTGTGATCCTATGGACTGTAACCTGCCAGGCGCCTCTGTCCATGGGATTTCCCAGGCAAGAATACTGGAATGGGGTGCTATTTCCTTCTCTAGGGGATCTTCCCAACCCAGAGATTAAACCTGCATCTCCTGGTTTGGCAGGTGGATTCTTTACCACTGAGCCACCTGAGAAGCTTTGAGTACCTAGGTAGATATCACCGAAGAGTTTTGTACTAATACAAATTCTTACCTCTGCCAGCTATCTATTATGGAAATTTCTGTCAAACTTTTACCAGCACAGAAAACTTTTTTTAAAAAAATGTTTTGCCAGTTTAGTGGGTGAGGAAAATACAGATATTGTTTTAATTAGCATTTTATTAGTTATGAATGTGAATATTTTTACATGTTTATTAGATTTTACCTTTCTTTAAGATTTCTGTGATCTTTGGTTTTAATGATATTATCCTTTTGTTTTAATGATTTTGTTTTACATTTTGTTTCTTTTCTTTATTTCTTTTGTTTCAATGATATTATCCTCTGCCCTGTTGCTAAATTACTTTTCCCAAGTTGTGATTTTATTATTGTGAATGATGTTCCTTGTCATAGAGGAGTTCTAATTGTGTAATGGCAAAATCTATTTAGCTTTTCTTTTGTACTTACTTCCATTGCTCTTATAATTAGAATGTCTTTCCCTCTCCAGAAATCTGATAATTATTTACTTATATCTTTATCTATGTATCGTTCTTTAATCCATCTGTTTCAGTTGTTTTTGTTTTGGGCTACTGTATGGTGAGGCAGTTATTGAGTTAGTCAGTTTTTCTCAACTATTTGATGAATAACCTCTCCCATTTTTTTGTTGCGCTTTCTTTAGTAAGCTGGAATATATACTGGAGTCTATTTTAAGGCTTATTGCTCTATTTTATCAGCCTGTCAATTCTCAAACTAGTACCATACTGCTTTGTTTGATGTTGCTTGCAATATGTTTTAATTCCTAGTTGGACAAGCCTCCTTAACCTAAGTGCCCAGTTTTCCTCTTTTAATATATTCTTAATTTTTTACTTGTTATTCCTATGAGTGAACTTTAGAATCACTGTGTCATTAAGAGAAAGAACATCACTTACTTTTTGGTTTTCATCATGCCATTGAATCTTTAACCTAAGTATTCTCATTACAAACCGTGATCGTGTTCGTTGTTCTTTGTGCCATTTCACTGTTTTATATTAGTGCTACGCTGACTTCATAAAATGAATCTTTATATTCTTCGCTTTTGTTTCTATATTTGGAAAAATTATATAATAGGAAATTATCTGTCTTTGTGAAAGTCTGAAAGTTATCACTAGTGAAATTTGCAGACAGATGTCTTCAGAGGTCTTGCTGCTGCTGCGTCACTTCAGTCGTGTCCGACTCTGTGTGACCCCATAGACGGAAGCCCACCAGGCTCCCCCGTCCCTGGGATTCTCCAGGCAAGAACACTGGAGTGGGTTGCCATTTCCTTCTCCAGTGTATGAAAGTGAAAAGTGAGAGTGAAGTTGCTCAGTCGTGTCCGACCCTTAGCGACCCCACGGACTGCAGCCTACAAGGCTCCTCCATCCATGGGATTTTCTAGGCAAGAGTACTGGAGTGGCTTGCCATTGCCTTCTCCGTCAGAGGTCTTAGAGTTGGGTAAAATTTGCCATAAAATAATCATTTAATTCATTTTAATCAAATTGATTAGCATAGTATTTTAAAATAATATTTTCTTACTTATTAAAATCTTCCTGTTTTTATTTTTGTTTTGTTTCTACTTTTATATTTTGTTTTTTCTGTTTACTTTTCATGTGTTCGCAAGTTGCGTTAAAACAAAAAGCAGTTCTTGAATTTGTGTTTCAACTTTACTATTTCTATTTTTAAAAATTTGTTCAATTCTCTATGCTTATCTTTAGAAAATTTTTTCTTCTGTTTTCCTTGGTTTTGTCTTAAATACATTTTAATTATTTATAGTACAAATCCCTTGAAATGTATATACTTTGTCTACTTGTTTTTTCAAAGACTAGTCATTCTGTAAAGGGCTCACATGAAATAATTGTGTTCTGTCCAGGTCCTCTTATGCATCTTGATGTATCTGTTGCAAAACTATATATTCTTTGATATCTTCATTGAAGGATGCACACTTTTATGTACTCTTTGACTCTTTTGGTATTATTTGGCCTTGTGTCCATTCTTGTATAAATTTTATAATACTACCTCTATTTTTACTTTGTTTCTATTTTTCTAGTAAATCTTCATTCATTTATAAAATTTTAACCTATTTGTGTCCTTTAATTTTGGATATTTTTTTAATTATTAAGTCACAGTTGGATTTTTCTTAGCCCAATCTTGAAGTCTTCACTTCATTTGTGTCCGACTCTGGACAACCCTATGGACTGTAGCCCAACAGCTTTCTCTGTCCTTGGGATTTTCCAGGCTAGAATACTGGAGTGGGTTGTCATCCCCTCCTCCATCTTTCTGATCCAGGGATCAAACCCAGGTCTCCTGCATTGCAAGCAGATTCTTTACCACTGAGTCACCAGGGAAGCCCCCAATATTTTAATACAAGAGGTTAAATAATTTAAATTTATTGTTATACCTCTCCATTAACTCATCCTGGATAATCACTTGGGATATCTGGGGGTTTTGCTCAGGCAGGGTTTCAGGGAACTGAATCTAAACAGTGACATGAGAAACAGCTGCAGACCTGAAAACAAACTCACATTTGGTCATGGGCGAGTTCATTTTGCAAAAGACCATTCTAAATGTCACATCTGTGCAATTGATCAGAAATCTAGAACAGGAGCCAAATCAAAGAAGGTTAAAAGATGAGACTCAAGTGAGGAGTGGGATCAGAAGACAGGGCTAGGAGAGCTTCGCTGAGGAGGAACACTGGGGAGACTCAAGCACTCTCAGTCTTTTACTGTAAGTGAAAACAAAAACCACATTAGTACTGATGCACAACAACTCAATATCTTTTTTTTAACCTCAAGGTCCATCCCGAGAGCATGGGCTATTGCAGAGGCAGATGGGAGGAGGCAGCATCTCCAGATGCCAGAGGCCTGAGCTGGGGGTCAGTATGATTAGACGTTCTTCTTAAACTTGCTGTTGATGTAGGGCACCCAGTCCAGAATCAGTTGCCCGGCAGCGCCCCATGCCAACCCCACAGTGCCCACTGCACCCCACATGCCTACAGTGGGAATCCAACTTCCAGCCAGCTCCCAGGAGTGTGGGCCCAGAAACCTGCTCAGCATCTTGGCACCATCCCAACTCAGGGTAATCCAGTCCCTGCTGGCCCAGGTGGCAGCAACTCACTTTTTCAATTCATGCTTAGGCTAAATATTAATTTTTTTCTTTTTTTAAAACATTTTGTACTGGAGTACAGCTGATTTATAATACAACGTTGTGTTCCTTTCAGGTGCACAGTAAAGTGAATCAGCTATGAATATACATACATCCACTCTTTTTTAGCTCCTCTTCCCATTCAGGCCATTAAAGACTACCTAGTAGGGTTCCCTGTGCTATAAATAGGTCCTCATTAGTTACCTATTTTCTATATATAACCTATTAACATTCTGAGGATCATTCCTTACTGCAGTTAGCCCGCCTAAGACTGAGACCTAAAAGGCATTTGATAAAATTCAATATCTACTGCTAATTAAAAACTTGTCAAATGGAACAGGATTCTTTATTAACTTGTTAAAAATATCTACCTCATATCAAATGCCAACATTGTTCTCTTTTTATTACTGGAGGACAATTGCTTCATAACGTTGTGGTCATCTCTGCTGTACATCGAGAATCAGTCATACATATATATATATATATCTCCCTCCCTCCTGCCCACATTCCACCCACCTAGGTCGTCACAGAGTATCCGGCTGGACTCCCTATGTTAAACCGCAACTTCCCGCTGGTTATCTACTTTACACATGATCGTGCATATATGCCAACGCCACTTTCCTGACTTGTCCTTCCCTCTCCTTCCCCCGCTGTGTCCACCAGACTGTATGTCTGCATCTCCATTTCTTCTCTGTAAATAGGTGTGTCAGGACTATTTTTCTAGATTCCATACATACGTGTTAATATATGGTATTTGTTTTTCTCTTTTCGACTTATTTCACTCTGTGTAACAGGATCTGGCGGAGAAGGCAATGGCAAGCCACTCCAGTTCTGTTGCCTAGAAATCCCATGGATGGAGGAGCCTGGTAGGCTGCAGTCCGTGGGGTCGCTAAGGGTCGGACACGACTGAGCGACTTCACTTTCACTTTTCACTTTCCACTTTCACACATCGGAGAAGGAAATGGCAACCCACTCCAGTGTTCTTGCCTGGAGAATCCCAGGGACGGGGGAGCCTGGTGGGCTTCCGTCTATGGGGTCACACAGAGTCGGACACGACTGAAGTGACTTAGCAGCAGCAGCAGCAGCAACAGGCTCTGGAGAAGGAAATGGCAACCCACTCCAGCGTTCTTGCCTGGAGAATCCTAGGGATGGGGGAGCCTGGTGGGCTTCCGTCCACGGGGTCACACAGAGTTGGACATGACTGAAGTGACTTAGCAGCAGCAGCAGCAACAGGCTCTGGGCTCATCCCCCTCACTACAACGGACTCAAATTCATTCCTTTTATGGCTTAGTAATATTCCATTGTGTGTATATGTACAACATCTCCTTTATCCACTCATCTGTCGATGGACATCTAGGCTGCTTCCATTTCCTGGCTATTGTAAACAGTGCTTCAGTGAACATGGGGGTTCATGTGTCTTTTAGAATTGTGACTTTCTCAGGGTATATGCCCAGTAGTGGGATTGCTGAGTCATACGGTAGTTTTATTCCTGGTTTGGTAACGAATTTCTTGATAAATTTCTTTAGACAAAGATTTCCTATTAACCCCACAACTACCCTGTGAAATATGTATTTTATTCCAGTTTTAAAGATAGGAAAAGAGAGGCTCTGAGGAGGTGAGTAAATTTTCAAGACCAACATTAGTAAATTGTGGAACCATTTTTAGAAACCAGGTTTTCCTGCCTCAAAAGCCCATGATTTGAACCACTGTGTTATTCCATTTTCTTCCCAAATTATAGTTTTTCTTGGTTTTTATTTTCCCCATTTTTATAAGTATATATTCTTTTGAATTCTTCTACTTTGGTTTTTCAAAATCACACTTTAATGTATAGGTTCTCTAATTATCAAATTCATGAATAATAAATATAATAACTTAATCCACTCCTCTATAAGATTAGGAATTTAGTGCTCTTCTAATTCCCCACATACCCTTCTTTCCCACATTCATTGCCAATATCATTTGGAATTATAAACCTATTTATTATCAATTTTATTTTTAGTTATTTTAAGAAGTAACTACAACAAAAACTTTCCATCTGTACTGATAGTCTATATGCAACATTTTTAAAAAACTTAATTCTATACATTTAGCTTAGACTATTACAATGTTTTTGAACCTACTTTTTATATTCTTGATTTTTTTTTTTTGTCCTTAAGTAATATTTGTTCTATTTGAACCTATCTTTTGGTAAATTTTTCAAAAAAAGGGCATGGGTGGTATCTTTTTTGAGCCCCTGATTAGAATAACTAAGAATGTCCTTTTTGTTTTGTTTGAAGATTAACATTTCAGATTGAGTCATAAGCATTTTCTCTTAGTATCATTTAGACTTCACTCCATTATCATCTGGCATCAGTCCTGTGATGCATTCTCAAATCAGTCTGTTTTCATTTGATGATAAGTAAGTTTACTGTTTTGTCTAGATAGCTGAAGATTTAAAAAAAAAACCTTTATATTCAAAGAAATTTGCTAGATTATATCAAATTGTGCATCTTTCTTCATTAATTTTGCCTGGAAATGGTATGCTATTTTAAATTGTACATTCAACTTCTTTTCTCAGCTTGAAAAGTTTTCTTCTATCATTATTTTTCTTCAGCGTTGCAGCAACATCATTCTAGTTATATCTTCCTCAAGGGGGTCCTTCTTATCCATATATTAAGTCTTTATTTACTTTTGATCAACTGAATTACCCGTCTTATCTCTCATCTTGTTTTTTCTACATTGATAGAAACCTTCTCGAGCTTGAATCTGTATCATTTGTTTGGGTTTTCTGCAGTTTCAGTTGTGATCTTCCAAATCAGATTTCAATCCCACGACTTTAGGTTTACGTGCATCCAGATCTTATCTGGCAGCTTCCTCTCCAATCCCTTTAGAATCTGAGACGTCTAGTGTGGCAGGGCTACTGTTTCTTCTGTTCTCACTCGTTTGTTCTCTCCCCAGTACTAGTTACTGAGCGCGTGGGTCCCGGCTCTTCTGGGGGCAGAGCTAGAGATGAAAGACACTGATCAGAGTCTGGACAGGGAAAAGGGCGGTGAGTGGCCTCAGCAATGGGATAAATGCTAGAGCAGAGGCTGGCACAGGTGTAATGGGATGTAGGCAGTAGTGAGGCAGTGGGGGAGTTGGCAGGGTCATAGGGAGAGGGTAATCCTAGGGGCTTCCTGGAGGAGGTGACACTTTAGGTGCATCTTAAGGTACTAGTAGGTGTAAGCTGAAGAAAGGGGAGGTAAGGGCGGAGGAAGCAGCAGGTGCAAAAGGTGGAAGAGAAAGCATGGTGAGCCCAAGGAACCACAGTTAGTTAATTGGAAATGGCAACCCACTCCAGTGTTCTTGCCTGGAGAATCCCAGGGACGGGGGAGCCTGGTGGGCTGCCGTCTATGGGGTCACACAGAGTCGGACACGACTGAAGTGACTTAGCAGCAGCAGCAGCAGCAGCCAGATTACAGGGTGAGAGCCCAGGGCTGGGGAGAGGGTTAAGGTATTTTATTTAGCTCGCCAAGGCAGCCATAACAAGATATCACAGACTGGGGTGCATAACAGCAGAAATTTACTTCCTTCCAGTTCTGGAGGCTGGAAGTCTGAGATCAAGGTGTCTGCAGGTTTGCTCTTGACTGGCAGATCCTGTCACTCTGTGTTTTCTGTGTCCTTAACTCCTTTTCTTATGAAGACACTAGTCCTGTTGGATTTGGACCCACCTATATGACTTCACTGTGCCTTAATTACCTCTCTAATGGCCCTGCCTTCAAATAGGGTCACGTTTTGAGGTAATGAGGGGTTTAGGACATCAACATATGAATTTGAAGAGGAGGGCGACCAGTCAGCCAGTGACAGGCAGAGACTGGGCAGCCTTCTTGTTCGGTGTATCACTCCCTGAGCCCCCGCTTACCTGTCACTCCACAGTGGAGGAGCATGCCCCGCAGGAGCTAGACGGGCTTTAGTAAGGAAGCCGGGCTGTGGGGAGGACCCTAACCTAAGGTGGGGTGCTCCTCCTCTCATGTGTTTGTAATTTCTCTATTATTCTCATCTGTATCTAATTTCACACTCTCCATTGAGGGCTCAGGGGCACCTGAATCCTGTGGATTCCCTTTCATGGTCTTAGTCTGTCCTCTCCTTGGAACCCTTTATCACTTAGATCAGTCCAAGAGTTAATGCATTGCATTGCACTGTGCCTGCCAAGGGTACACAGGCCCAGAGCCCACCACCCCTCAGGAAGGCGGGCAGCTGTGGCCACATTCTGCCAAGCTTAGAACCCATGAGACTCTTGCCATGATATTAACCCCTGAGTCTCCAGCTTCCTTGGCTGGAGATGCTGTGATGTCTTGCAGACGTTTTCAGTGCTGGCTGATTTCATTTGCCTACAGCTGCTGTCAGTGCCCATCCTTAGAATAATGCTACAAAGATTTGCATGCATTGTTCAGAGATGCGGAGCAGAGCTGAGATATTCCTTTTCTGAGAAAGAAAAGTAAAAGTGTGGTGTCAGTGAAAGGGGCTGAGGGGGGCACTTCCTGTTGCAAGAAGGATGTGCCCTGGTGTGCTGGAGAAGTGCCCTGGTGGGTCCCTGGGGAGAGTACCTGGAAGGACGTTGTCTAGAAACGTGGACCCCTTCTGGGTTATTTTCCTGTTCTAGTCAAAAATATCAAGGTTCTTGGCAGGAGGTCTGTTAGACCCTGAGCAAGAAAATTTCCTTTATTTCTAAAGTAAGATACTCTCTCCACCCTTAAGAAGCTAATGGTTTATTTGCATAAACACATTCTATTTACAGAAATATCAATTTGTTGTTGTTTCCAGTCACCAAGTCATATTCGACTCTCTGCGACCCCATGGACTGCAGCATGCCAGGCTCCCTTGTCCTCCAATATCTTCCAGAGTTTGCTCAAATTCATGTCCATTGAGTCCATAATGTTACCATCTCATTCTCTGCTGTCCTCTTTTTCTGCTCTCAATCTTTCCCAACATTGGGATCTTTTCCAGGGAGTTGGCTCTTCACATTAGGTGGTCAAAGTATTGGAGCTTCAGCTTCAGCATCAATCCTTCCAATGAATACTCAGGATTGATTTCCTTTAGGATGGACTGGTTGGATCTCCTTGCAGCCCAAGGGACTCTCAAGAGTCTTCTCCAGCACCACAATTCAAAGGCATCAATTCTTGGGTGTTCAACTTTCTTTATGGTCCAATTCTCACATCTGTACATGACTACTGGAAAAACCATTGCTTTGACTATATAGAAATGTCAATGAAAGTGAAAGTCACTCAGTCATGTCTGACTCTTTGAAACCCCATTGACTGGGGCCTGCCAGTCTTCCCTGTCCATGGGATTCTCCAGGCAAGAATACTGGAGTGGGTAGCCATTCCCTTCTCCAGGGGATCTTCACAACCTAGAGATGGAACCCAGGTCTCTTGCATCGCAGGTGGACTCTTTACCATCTGAGTCAGCAGGGAAGCCCCAGAAATATCAACAGAAGGTAGTAAATGGTGAGCTCCCTAGATACACTAATGTTGGTACATTTGCTTTTATTCCTTCTCCTTTAACACAAAACTCATTTTCCATAAATATATTTCTAAAAACCATATTTTCTCATACCTATTCTTCATTAGCTTTTGTTCTTCTGTTTCTCTACTTGAATCTTGGATTCGTTTTTTAAATTGCATCCACATTAATGCTTATCCTTTTTACTGCTTAGTTGAGTTTAAGATATATTCAAATTAAGACATGTAATTAAAAATACAGAACTATGGGTATAGAAAGCAGCAAACACAGGCTATATGGTAGAGAGGCATATGGATAAGGCTAATTGGAAAGTGGAGGTGGGGAGAGAAAAACCCCGAAGAAGATGAAATAAGCTTCAACTCAGCCCAAATATTACTTTCAGGCCAAAGAAGTTGGCCCAGCCCCAAGTCTATCCTTGGTTTGACACAATACATGATTGGTGTATTTTCAGAAAAAGAAAAGAAAAATCCATCCATAGGGTGAGTATCTAAGCATCTATTTTCCATTCCAGTGACAATCAGAAATCATTCTTTGCATTTATTTTTCAACTTTGTATTTGCCTGTGAACAAAATTGAAGTTGGCAAAAGACAGTTCATGTGAATTACTTGAACAACAGTTTCTCATTGTGTTGAATTACATTGAGGCTGCTTGCTGTGAGATCTTGCCACAGTCCAGTAACAGTGGAAGATATTGTCATTTTTTTTTCCATGTCCATGAAGTTAACCCACTTCTCTCCTACAGGAATGAATTGATGATGCTTTTTAAAGCAGGAGAGAAAAGCTCTCCAAGTTCAAATCACTAAGCATATACATGCAGCTTCTTAATATTAGGAATAAAAAGTCAGTTTATCTTCCCATGTCACCCAATCTTCTTTATGCTTCCTTAGGTCAGATTTCCAGAGTACATGGCAGCATCTCAATGTTTGGAATGCTTCTAACAGCAAAGTAAGGGCTCATGGAATCAGAGCCTCAGCTAGAAGATTTTTATCTAACTCTGAAAAGTCAGACTTTTACCTGGTGATCCAGTGGTTATGACTCTGTGTTTCAAATCCAGGGGGCTTGGGTTCAATCCCTGACTGAGGAACTAACATTCCACATGCCACGGAGCATGGCCAAAAATTAAAAATTTTAAAAAAGAAAAATCACCTAGTCCCAGGAAGGGGTTGAGAGGCTAAGATAATCCCAAGGGTTGTACAGTCATTCACACTCATGCTGCATGCATGTGAGGTCAGTTGTCTTTGTGTGGTCTGACTCTTTGAGACCCCATGGACTCTAGCCCACCAGGCTCCTCTGTCTATGGGATTTCCCAGGCAAGAATACTGGAGCAGGTTGCATTTCCTTCTCCAGGGGATCTTCCCAACCCAGGGATTAAATCTAAGCCTCCTGTATCTCCTACATTGGCAGGTGGGTTCTTTACCACTGTGCAACCTGGAAAGCCCCATTCATGGTGACCGGTTCTAAACCCATCATCCACCACTAGCAGGGCAGATAAATGAAAAAGGCTCCCACCTAGAAATGGTGGCTACATCATTCCTCCAAGGACACAGTCAAGGTTGCCCAGTTGATTGATGGGGTTTAAACTAATGTTTTGCTCATGACACGATGGTCAACTATCCACTTCAGAAGCTGGTTGTAGGGGTCACTCCAGATCATAGGAAGCTTAAATTTTTTCTTAGTCTCATTCCCCCTCCTCCTCGGTGCTCCCCCAACTTAGGGTGGGAAATACGGCTTTTGATTCCTGCCGCTAGCTAGCCGTGAGCTCCCAAAATCACTTGCTGCTTTCTCTCCATGAGTAAAATGGGGTTAATAAAGATCTGCTCTCCACACTGTGAGAGCTGAGCGAGACACAGGACCTCAGAGCACTCTATCAGCACTCACGTGCTCTACAGATATGAAGACAGTCACCCTGAACATTCACTGGAAGGACTAGGCTGAAGCTCTAATACTATGGCCACTGGATGCGAAGGGCGACTCATTGGAAAAGACCCTGATGCTGGGAAAGATAGAAGGCAGGAGGAGAAGGGGGCAGCAGAGGATGAGATGGTTGTATAGCATCACTGACTCAATGGACATGAGTTTGAACAAACTTCCTTCTTTCTGACAGTCGTGGGGCTAACTGATACCGTGCAGGGCCTGTGGGGCTCGCGGGCACAAAGACTTTCTGTGCCCCATTTCTTTGATTACAGGAAACAGCCTTCATTCAGCCACCAAGACAGTCTCTGAGTTCCAAGGAACAGATTCATCTGTTAATTAGGGAAGGGAGGGGATGCAAGACCAGGGAGATGTTTTTCTGTGTATCCCTAGATGGGGAAACAGGATCTTACCCCAAGGCTGCTCTTGACTTTCTGCCTGGTCTTGCATCCCCTCCCTTCCCTAATTAACAACTGCATCCTGCATTGGCTACCAGATTCTTTACCACTGAGCCACGAAGGAAGCCCCTTCTGGACTGTACCGGAGGCAATGTAGTATAGACAGAGAGCTGGACTTGGAACAAGTCCTGTCCCTTTTGTGTGACACCGGGCAGGTCACTCTACGTCTCTGAGTTTCCATTTATAAAACAGCAACAATAACAGTCCCACCCTCCCCAAGAAACAGACCACTGGGTGATAAACAAGATAAATATATAGGGAGTTCCAAACTGGGGCTGTGATAGCAGACACCTTGGTTTCAAAGGCTGGTCCTGCCACTTACAGGATACTTGTGACACTGGTAAATGTAGTTAACATTTCTGGGCCTGTTATTTGTAAAACAGAGCTAATAATAGTATCTAGTTTAGAGGACAGTCGAGTGGCTTAAACTGTAAATGTGGTTGAAGCACTTAGAACAACCGTGCTTGGCCAGAGTCAGCACACAACAGACATTAGTTCTTGTTATTACAAAGTATGTAAATAAGACTCGAGGACTATACTGCACTTTGAAGGCTAGTTCAATAGTGACAAGGTCTCTCTGTTCAGAAGCAAGTAAAGGGTCTTAGCTCAGCTTTGTAGCTCACAGTCTGGAAGGCAGGGAAGGGGGCGAGCTCATTAAGGGTCTTCTTGGGAAAACGTGATGAGGTGCTGTCATGATGCCAGAGTGATGGAGCAGGCTGAGGGTGTGAGAGGAGTGATCCATGGAAAACGTGGCTCTGCATGAGGGGAGAATGTAGAGAGAAAGGGAGGGTCTCCAGGAAGGTGACAGTCTCTTGCGGAATGGGATAGCTGATAATGACAGGGATCAGGGGCAGAAAAAGACCTCTGTGGTGAGAACCAATCAGAGAGGAGACAGCCCAGACAAGGGGAGGGAGACTCCGAAAGGGACACCAAACCTTGGTGAGGTCATGTCTGTGCCCACAGCAGGAAGCACCAGTTTGTATTTAAAAGGTATGGCAAGACAACACCCCCCACCATTACACCATTCCTCTCACTCAAGTTCTTTGGGAGTAAGTAAAAATTATACAAGTGTTAATTACGATTCAGTTTCAGATTTAAGCCTGCTTTGGTACCTAGGAGCCTAAAAGAGTGGGTCTCTTTCTTAAACACAGTTATTCAGTTCAGTTCAGTCGCTAAGTCATGTCTGACTCTTTGCAACCCCATAAACTGCAGCACGCCAGGCCTCTCTGTCCATCACCAACTCCCAGAGTTCACTCAAACTCATGTCCATTGAGTCAGTGATGCCATCCAACCATCTCATCTTCTGTAGTCCCCTTCTTCTCCTGCCCTCAATCTTTCCCAGCATCAGGGTCTTGTCAAATAAGTCAGCTCTTCGCATCAGGTGGCCAAAGTATTGGAATTTCAGCTTCAACATCAGTCCTTCCAATGAACACCCAGGACTGATCTCCTTTAGGATGGATTGGTTGGATCTCCTTGCAGCCCAAGGGACTCTCAAGAGTCTTCTCCAACACCACAGTTCAAAAGCATCAATTCTTCGGCGCTCAGCTTTCTTTATAGTCCAACTCTAACATCCATACATGACCACTGGAAAACCCATAGCCTTGACTAGACAGACCTTTGTTGACAAAATAATGTCTCTGGTTTTTAATATGCTATCTAGGTTGGTTATAACTTTTTATAAGCATCTTTTAATTTCATGGCTGCAATCACCACCTGCAGTGATTTTGGAGATCCCCCAAAATAAAAGTCAGCCACTGTTTCCACTATTTCCCCATCTATTTGCCATGAAATGATGGGACCAGATGCCATGATCTTAGTTTTCTGAATGTTGAGCTTTGAGACAGCTTTTTCACTCTACTCTTTCACTTTCATCAAGAGGCTCTTTACTTCTTCTTCACTTTCTGCCATAAGGGAGGTGTCATCTGCATATCTGACGTTATTGATATTTCTCCTGGCAATCTTGATTCCAGCTTGTGCTTCTTCCAGTCCAGCGTTTCTCATGATGTACTCTGCATATAAGTTAAATAAGCAGGGTGACAATATACAACCTTGACGTACTCCTTTTCCTATTTGGAACCAGTCTGTTGTTCCATGTCCAGTTCTAACTTGCATCCTGACCTGCATATAGGTTTCTCAAGAGGCAGGTCAGGTGGTCTGGTATTCCCATCTCTTTCAGAATTTTCCACAGTTATTAAGGAGAGGTTTATCAAAGGATTGGTTAAGCCCCCCTAGTGGCCCAAGTGGAAGATGCTGAGTGCCTCCTGGTACTCAGCAGTACCAGGCGTGTCCAGTCCTTTCCAGGCTTCACTGAGCTTCCAAAAGCCGTCTGGGGACCAGCAGATCCTGTTGGTAGTGCCCTGTGGCCCAAACTCCTGGTAATGATTAAAAAGAGTGGCTGCGACGTGGCGGGGGGGCAGACAATCAGGCCAGGGCAAGGAAGAGGCCCGGCCGGCCACAAAGCTAGGGGAGGGGTGGGGACCAAGGCAGGCCTGTGGCTAATAGCTTCTCGAGGCCTCCAGCCGCGTGGCTACATCATTCTTGAGGATGGGCTCCAGGCACGCAGGCGTGCTGCACAAGGCCCTCTGCTGGGGTCGCTGCGACCCTGCAGCTGCCAAGACCCCTTGGCTGGGGGCGATGGATGAACCGCGCGGCTCCGGACGGGTTAATAGAACTTCTGCTTTGCTGAGCTTCCGTTCTTTTCTCTCCTTTCTGGGGCCTTTGAGCACACCCAGTGGCCTAGGAGAGCAGGAGCAGAGGCCGGCAGGCTGCGGAAGCCTCAGCGGCTCTGACCTCCGGCGCGTCCCCACGGCCCAGAGCGCAACATCTGTCCCCAGAAATAGCCGGGCGGGCGGAGTTGGTAGGGGAAAGCGTCAACCCTTTCCTGGGTACGCGGTCTTCTCCCTCTTCCTAGAAACCTTTCCTCCCCTCCTAAGTGCCCCGCGGTCGGAGCTTAGGTCCCCGCCCCGCTGGGGAGCCTCCGCACCCCACCTCGGCGCCGGAGTTCCCCTTGCAGTACCACCCAGTGTCCGTGGCGGCGCCCCGCGCTCCGCAGCGCCTTCTAGGGGCCGGGCACGGCCTTCGTGCCATCCGGAGCACCCGCTCCCTGACTCCGCAAGGACTCCCTCTCTCCCGCGTGCTTCGGGCCACCCGGGCTCTCCCAAACCTCGACTGGGGGTCCGCGCTCTGCGCCCCCAGGCCGGTATCTTTGCGCCTTCCCCCAGGGCGCACGGGTGGCGCGGAGCGGCGCGGCGGGCGCGCGCAGCGGCGATCGAGGCCGGGGCCTCGCGTTAGGAGAAGGGGAGGCGAGGGCCGGCGCGGCCCGCGAGCCCCAGCCAGCGGGCGATGGCAGCGGCGAGCGTCCGCGGGCGGCGAGGCGGCGGCGGCGGCGGCGGGCGGCGAGAGGAGCCCCTGTGATTGGCACAGCCCGAGCCGGAGGAGGCGGCGAAGGGAGGGCGGAGGAGGAGGAGAGGAGGAGGCAGGGGGCGAGCGCGGCGGCGGCGGCGAGGAGCTGTGCCTTCCACCTCTCCAGCCCCGGCAGGACGGGGGCGGCCGCCGCGGGCCCGGGGCGGGGACAGCACGCAGCCTCGCCGCGCGCACCCCCGCCCGGCAGCGGCCCTGACACCCAGCGCGAGCGGGAAAGCGGCGGCGGCGGCGGGGGAAGGATGCAGGCGAAGAAGCCGGGCGGCTCGTCGGGCGGCGGCCGGAGCGGCGAGCTGCAGGGGGACGAGGCGCAGAGGAACAAGAAGAAGAAAAAGAAGGTGTCCTGCTTCTCCAACATCAAGATCTTCCTGGTGTCCGAGTGCGCCCTGATGCTGGCGCAGGGCACGGTGGGCGCCTACCTGGTGAGTCTCCCGTGCCAAGTCCGCCACGGGCCCCTTCCCCAGCGCGGCTCCCGGGTGCCCGGCTGGCAGGAGGAGGGGGCAGCCCGGGCGCCGGGGGGCAGGCGGGCATGACCTCCACCCGGCGACGAGGTTGCCGAGTGGTGCAGAGGCGGCCGCCGGGGGAGCTGCCGGCCCGGGCTGCTGGGCGAGCGGGGAGCCGGCAGGACCGTGGATGCCGGCAGGGGGCTGGGGGGACCCGGGGAAGAGAGGCAGCGGGCAGGTGGGCGTGAAACCATCCCTCTCCCCCACCCCCTCTGAAAACAGCCAGAGGGTGAGTTCTGGAGCACCCCTGGAGGGGAAGGCATCGCGGTTTTCAGGTGACCTGCACATGGAAAGAAAAGCCCGTTAGCATCTCGCGTCCTCTACTCCCCGTTCTAGCCGCCTGGAGAACAAATCCATTATGCATCGTTTCTCCCGGTGCTTTCTCCATCCGCCAATTACGGAGGGATTTAACAGTTTAGAGTAAAAGGCGCCCAAGTGTGGGGCACTGATCCGAGCTGGGGCTGCAGGGGGAATATTCCCACTTCGTATGCCATTAACCACCTCTCAGCGTCTGGGATAAAGTTACAGTACCTGGAGAGCAGCTGGGAGTTTGTGTAGTTCTGCCGCCCACTCTTAGACCTGAATTCCCCACCGTGGTCTGTCTCGTGTACAAGGGGGTGTTGCGCCATGGTGCACATTGTACATGGATTTCATCTGCCTTCTGAAGGGGGGGTGTTCATGTTCAAATGGCCAGGGGTGCATAACATATCGGAGGAAACAGCTTGTAATGACTCAGCACTGGCAAATACCTACTTTACCCGCTGTCTCCTGCCCCGCGCAGGTGGTCCCAACTTGGATTTCAGAGAATGCACTTCCAGCCCGAGTGTGGTCTTGACTAAACGGGATTTTTCAGAGTGTATAGTGTTAAGGCGTTTCTTGACTATTGACCTGAAACTGAAATCAAATGTCATAGACTTTGAGTGTTAGTGAGCAAGTTTGATGGAGATAGAACTGGACAAGATTTTGGCTGTTGAAGTGCCACATCCCCAGATAGAGCCGTGCTTTCCACGATGGTCCCATTAATCCCTGGCCTTTGGGGTAAAATTAATGAGGGCCAGTCACTGGTTGCCCTGTACCATTCCTCAACAGTCTCCTAAGACTTGGGGCTTGCTGTCAGAGGGAAGTACAAGCAGGCTAGCTCTCTGGTGTGGGGTAGAGTCAGTGATGCGGTTACAAGAGAGGACTGTTCAAACTCAGCTTGGTTCCTGGGGTGGCAGACTTAACAGGGTTTCTGAAAGTCAAATGCATTTTCTTTGCTCTGTGTCAGATGAGAGGCGTTTAGATCCCAGTTCCTGCCTGCATCGGTGACATGTATGCCGCTGGTAAGCCCTGTAGCCAAAAGCACATTTTCTTTTCCGTTTAGATTTTTGTTTTACAAAATGCACTTGTAGTTCGAACACATAGTTGCAGAGAGTACCTGTGGCCTTTGCAGTTTTGCAGTTAGGGAGTGACCCTGTCTTGGGGTGTGGGGGGAGCGTGTCAGTATATCAGAGTGTCCTTGGAGGAGTTTGACTGTTAAAATATTAAAATAGAGACATATATTACTAAGACGCCAATGAAAAATACCTGTAGTCTGTACTACAGCATATGCAAAGTATGTGATGCCTAAACCGGGGCTGTTTATCAACAGCTGCCTCCAGTTTTTAACAGTTTGCCTCAAACCAATTTTGCTCAATAGAGTGGATTGTGGTCCATATAATAGTGTCTCATGGTGGCAAAAGCTGAATTTTTTGAAGTATACAGAGTGTTATGGGTTTGGGAAGTTGTGGACACAGATCTGGAAGCTCACCATTTATGAATTATTATTACATCTAGGGAAAAAAAATACCAAAAGAACTTTTCACACCACAAATGATAAAGGCATGGGCCCAGTTTTAGCTTACAATGGTTTAAGGCTTTTGGAAAGAAATGGAGCTGGGCTTCGAACAAATGAGTGGATTAAACCCCTTTACGAAGTTAGAAAGCAGAGGACTGGTGGATACTAGTGGCAGGGCTGGCGCTGGGAGACAGGAAGTTGACTGTAATACCAGAATTGGTGAGGAATTGAGTCCACCTGCTGGGGGCCTCTTGGCATTTCCAGCCTGGACTGAGGGGAAGCCTGGTTTGAGGCATATGGTAACCGGAGTCAACAGGTGACTGGCAGAAAGCAGATGGAGGTCCAGGAAAGGAGTGGCTTAGGAAATTGGATTCATTATGATTACTAAGAGTGGAGGCATCAGTTGCTCGGGACTCTGCCTTACCCGGCTGATCATGGCTCTCCATTGCCACCTGAACCTCATGAAGATAAATAGTTTGCTTGCCATGAATTGGATTGCGATGGCTTTTGCTCTTTCTGGCCTCTTGTGATTTTTTTCTTTATCTGCTATTTGGAAGGTAGAATTAAAAGCTTGTGGTACCCTCAGTGATGTGAGACTTCTTCTTGGCTAATTTGAGAAGGAAACATTGTAGAAGTTTTGCCAGAAAGGCTTTCTTAGGAAACCTGAGAACCTGTGCCTGTAGGCGGTCACACACACGGGGTCCACGTGCAATAGGTGATCATGCACATGGGGTCCATGTGCAAGGTGTATGTTCTCTGGGGTCTTTACACTGTCAGTCAGCCTGTCCCTCTGAGGAAACATTTTCAGATACCTGGTGAAGGGCACACCTGGGGGCCCTGCTTACTTTCAGGAAGAGAAGGGTAACAACAGATTCTCTGCCTATGATATTATTTCCTATTTGATTTCCAAGTGCTTGTCATTTACTATGACATTTACTACCTTATTATTTCGTCTTCCCAGGTGCCTTATTTATTTATTTATTTTTTTAATATTTGGAGGCTTCATTTCACTTCTCCCTTTTCTCTCTGAAAAGACAGATGACCTAGAGTCTTTGCTGAAGCTGTAGAACTTCCCGACTGTAGAAATGAAGCAGGAAGTCTCCTGTGATTTGAGAAGCAACTCTGAAAAGCTGGACTCTGTGTGTGTCTGTCTGTGTCTGTTTTCCCTTAAGAACCTGCACATGCTCAAGGTAGACCTGCATGGGAGAAAAGCACCCACTGTTAAGCAAGGCAGGGGACAGGCAACTTTTGGCCTGGGGGTCGGGCCTCCTGTGGCAGTTCAGAAGGGTTGAGACCCTGATGCCTGGACTTGATGGTGATCATGATGTAGATAAGGTGACTCCAGTGCAACCCGGGCCAGCTGTGGATTCTGAAATCTCTTACCCTTGCCAGCGTTTAACTGGAAATCACGCTGCAAATAAGCCAGCAGTCATAGGGATGGTTTCTTGTAGTCACTTAAATCTCCTGACTGGCTAGGAATTTATTTTTTTTTTCCTGCCTAAGAAGAGAGGACCCATTCCATTTGAACATCACTGTGTGCAGAAGAGAGAATGCAATTTAATTTTCCCCTCTTTGGGTCTTTGCTTCGGGTGGCTCCAGTCTGCACTGACCTACTTGCAAGGATGTAACATCTGTTTAAATCTTGGGCTGTTTGGAGAAGACACAAGTCTATGGAAACTTCATGGAAAGGTGTATTGTGTGCACTTGATGGTGTTTGGTGGAGACCCACTGGGATATTCTAAGCCGTTCACTGCGGGTAGCCCTGTCTACAGAGGTTGATGTGTGTTCTCAAATGACTGAGGACTGGAGTTGATAAGGATGTGTGCAGGAAATTAAAACCTCGGACACCTCTGGGCTCTTATGGATGAGATTCGATTACAAATGCACTTGAATTTCTTCAGGATGAAACCTAAAAAGGCCAGTTTAGTCACTGGGTGGAGCACACAGGAGGCTCCTGTGAGCCAGGGTGAGGATGGAGGATATCCTTGGTTTTTTTGTTTTTGCAGCTTGTTATTAAAATAATGTAGGACCTTCCTTGGCAGTCTGGTGCTTAGGACTCTGCTTCCACTGCAGGAGTCACAGGTTTGATCCCTGGTCAGGGAAGATCCCGCATGCCATGAAACAAGGCCAAAATAAAAATTTTAAAAATAGTTTATTTTTTATTGAAGTATACTTGATTTTTATTGAAATATAGTTCATTGAAGTATAATCTAGCTGTTATAGTTGTTAAAATAAAGTTTATTTTTTATTGAAGTGTAGTTTCAGGAGGACAGCATAGTGATTCACTTTTTCTATATATATATTCTTTTTCAGATTCTTTTCTGTTATACGTTATTACAAAATATTGAGTATAGTTCTCTGTGCTGTACAGTAGTTTGTCGCTGTTGTTTATCTATTTTGTTACATAGTAGTGTGTGTCTGTTAATCCCAACTTCCTAATTTATCCTGTTTCCCTTTTGGTTTGTTTCATAAGTTTGTTTCCTTTGACTGTGAGTCTCTGTTTCGTAAATAAGTTGATTTTTTTTAAATTTTAGATTCCACATATAAGGGATAGCATATCGTAGTTGTCTGACTTGTTGTTCTGTTGCTAAGTCGTGTCCTACGCTTTGTGACCTAATGGACTGCAGCACACCAGGCTTCCCTGTCCTTCACCATCTCCCAGAGTTTGCTCAAACTCATGTCCATTGAGTCAGTGATGCCATCCAACCGTCTCATCTTCCGTTGCCTGACTTGCTTCTCTGTGTTTAGAGTTATGCAAAAACCAAGTCTGAGGTTTTGGTGACAACAGAAGGAGATGGATGACTGAGTGTGTGAACAGGGTTCCATCTCATTGCTTTTGGTCACCTTTTTCCTATGCCTGAGAGCATTCAGTGAGCTTACAAGGTGAAGCAGCTGGATTTGTTCTATGTATATATATATATATATATATATATTTCTAAAGCATCATTGTGAAGATTTTTTTTTTTTTTTTGCATATCTAACCCAGAAGCAGACAGCTGAGAGACAATTTTTAAAGTCCTTGTCAAATTAGTATGATGACTAAGGCAACTGTAGTTTCCTTAATCAAATTGTTTTACACACTTTTGGTTACTCAAAGTGACAAATTCCCTTCCATTTGCATAGTTACTATATAGCCCCAGGTAGGAAGAAAAAAAATTACCCTGATTTTTTTTTTCCCCTTATAGCTTGGTTGAAAATGTTTAGCTAATAATCATTTAAGGGGAAAAAAATGTTTCTGACAATTCCTTTCAACCACCTTTGTGTATATACCTCAGTTTCCGTGGGGGTTTCCTCTTGTGTGTTTAGCAGTCGAAGAAACGGAATTGTGAAGGGACCAAGAGCTGTTTCCTGAATTGGGTAACTCTCTGCACTTCAGTTTTAGGTACATTACAAAGAGGGAGGCCCAGAGGCCTCTCTGCAGTGGCCCTGCTTTGCTGATCAATTTCTCAGCATTTAAATTCACCTTTTTGCTGGCTGCCTGAACGGTGTTGTTCTGAAACTGCATAATTTTCCTCTTGTGCCAAGGCCACCTGGGCAAGAGTCTCTCTGTGACTTTCTCTTACTCTTATTAAAGCAAACTTGGTGGTGCTGTCTTGTCCAGGGACGGAGTTCACTTAGCAGACTGGCCAGGCATGAGTAAGGGTAATGTCCCAAAAATGATGAGGTTACAACTGCCTTCCCTATATAAGTAGGCCTGGAAATAAAAGAAAAAAAAATTTTCTGTGAATGTTGTTGGCTGGTTACACAGAGAGAGCAGAGATTGGCAGTGGTTTCAGGGTCTGTGCCAGGCCTCCTGCAGAGGCTGTGAGAGCCACAGGGACTCATGCTGAGCTGCCCGTGGTCCTTGGATTACAGGGGGCTGGGCCTGCCAGGTGACTGTGGGCAGGTGAGTGTGTGCAAGGTGCTGAGCCTCTGTTGCTGTGGAGAATTCGACAGAGTGCCATTTCTCCAGCACCTTACTTCCAAATTCACAGACACATTTCACTTACGCAGAGTTAACTGCACACATCGTGGACTAACCATGTTCCTGTGAAGTAGAGTCAAAATACCCATTGTCATGTCTCATCACTTCTCCTCACCTGGATTTTGTAGTTGTTGTTAGTCACTAAGTTGTTGTGACTCCATGGACTGTAGCCCTCCAGGCTCCTCCGTCCATAGGATTTTCCAGGCAAGAATAGTGGAGTGGGTTGCCATTTTCTTTTCCAGGGGATCTTCCCACCCAGGGATCAAACTCAGGTCTCCCAGATTGTGGGCAGACTCTTTACCCTCTGAGCCACAGGGGAATCCTGAATAGTCAATAAATACTAACTATTATTATTAATAATATAATATGGTTATATATATTTACATAAGAACTATGTAGCCAATGAGAAATAAAATTAATTTTGGTCAAACTTTTGGTTTGGTTTAGTGTATCATACATTCAAATCATTTCCTGTTTGCTGTACATTTTGTCTGGGAGGTGAAAAGTTTTTAAAAGCAAGAGATAAGTACCAGTACAAATTGCTAATTCTGTTCATTCCCTTATTATAAGTACAACAATCCATTTCATCTTGTTGTTCAGTCACTAAGTCATGTCTGATTCTTTGCGACCCCATGGACTGCAGCACAGCAGGCATCCCTGTCCTTCACTATCTTCCAGAGTTTGATCAGACTCATGTCCCTTGAGTTGGTGATGCCATCCAACCATCTCATCCTCTGCTGCCCCCTTCTCCTCCTACCCTCAATCTTTCCCAGCATCAGGGTCTTGTCTAATGAGTCAGCTTTTCACATCAGGTGGCCAAAGTGTTAGAGATTCAGCTTCAGCATTTCATGTTACAGATGCTATAAAAATTAGTCACATGGAAGAGAAATCCACTATAATAATGGTTCTGCTGGCCATTTACAGTCAGTGGGTACTTTGAGGTGAACAGAGAAGGGACGGCACATGGCCAGCCGGGAGGACAGGTGCTTCTCTATGGGAGGCCCTGAGGATCTTTGCTCTGGTTTGTGGCCACAGGGTAGGGAAGATTGGTTAGGTCTTCTAGGTTTGTAGGCAGTTGAGAGGCAGGGAAGAGAACATTGGACTTAGAGTAAAAAAGACCTAGCTTTGAACCTGGACCTGTTCCTTACTTGCTCCCAGTGACTTGACTTCTCTGAGCCTCAGTATTCTTATCTGAAAAATGGGATGCTGAGAGAGCCTATCTTACAGATGGCTGAGAGATTGAAATTCAGGGACTCGTGATAGAGTGCTTCTTGTAGGGTGCAGTGTTCAATAGTTGCTTTACCAATAATGGCATAGCCCTACTCGCTGACCTTGACCCAGCAGACATCCGTTCCAGGGACCTGAGGGTGTGGGGTGTTGTGTGTGGCTGGGTTTTATTTCCTTAATTGGAGATCTGTTTCTCTGGATGAAAAGTAGCCACATTAAGGCTTCCTGGGGTGTTGGGAGGTGGACGGGGGGACATATGTTGTGGACATATGCTACCCTCCAGGCAGCCTTGTTCAAGATGTGCAACCTCAGAGCTCAGCCCTGGTTTCAGGGAAGGGCTCAGGTCCCACTTAGCACCCACTGCCTTCACCTTAGTCCTTTTACAGTTCTAAGCAGTGATGCCAGAAGCTCAGCTTCTCTGCACACTGGTGCTGAATCAAATCTCAGAGACGGAGTTTTAGTTGAAGTAGAAGAGGATAGCTTTATAGTTTGCTGAGCCAAGGGGGCAGCAGTGGGCTAACGCTTTCACAACCATGTGTCCAAACTTGGGGAAGACAGTGAGAAGTTTTACAGCAGTTGCTCAAATAGGGCGTGATCCACTCATGGACATTCTTCTAATAAATTGGTGGTTAGGAGTCAGTTTCATCAACCTTCTGGTCCAACTGGTCTGGGGTCTGCATGCTGGTGCAGCCTACCATCAGTAATTGTTAATTTCCCCCACTTGGAGGGGGTTTCAGGCTCTGTAGAATAGCTCAAAGATATGGTTGTGTGTATGCCTTGATGAGGAACCAGAATCTTGCCCTAAGGCTTCTCTTGACTATTTGTTTCTTCTGGGTCTCACTGCCCCTTCCTTCCCTCATTAACAACTGCTTGAATCTGCCCTTTGGAACTCAGGCAAGGTCATGGAGGCTGCATGAAGGTTGTTTCCTGTAATCAAAGAAACGGGGGACACAGAAAGGCCAGGAGCCCCACAGGACCCTGCTCGGTATCAGCAGGGTTCAGCAGACGTAGTTGTGGGCAGTTCCCTGATTGTGGTCCCTTTTGGTTTCTCAGAGGCAGAGCGAAGGAGATCCTGACAGTCTTGTTGCCTATTTGGTGGACGCATCCATCAGGGCCTGCGGCTTGCGGGGGTTATACAGCAGGGTACTTACCACATGGCGCCACTCTCCTCCTGTCAGTGGCTTTGAATCTTCTCTCCCCCAGCCAGGTCAGTCCGGTCCTTGGGAAGGACAGGGCATGAACTGGGCCCTTCTCAGTCCAGCCAGTTGCCGTGTTTATTTTAGCTAAGTTCTTAAGTTCACCTTCAAATGCCACAGGCATCACAAGAACACACGCTGAGGACCCGTGAGCCCCAAACCCTGGTGGCTCCCTGTCGGCCTCACCGAGGAAGGAACCTGTCAGCTTTCTAAAGCACTGAACTTTCTGCAGCCACAGTTGTGGAGTGAGCAAGCACGAGAGACTTCTTTCCGGGGGTTTCGTGACAACATGCAGAGCGGAAGTGGCCCGTGGCCCATTGGATGTGGGCAGACTCTCTGTCATTGGCTCTTCCCAGCTTCTTTCTTTCAGTTCTTCTTTGTGACTTGAGTCAAGCCCTTCTGAAAAGGGAAGCCCTTTCTGACAGACTATTTAGTTGCTTGCTGTTCAGTCCTGGGGGCTGTAATGAAATAATACATGTTCAGTTCCTTCCCTCATCTCTGTTCACACAACCGTAGCCACTTCTTAAATGACTGGATATTCCTCTCCAAACAGGAAGGAGTTATTTCACTGGCTAAGTTCTGAGAGTTGGACGTTAGAATTTTCTCATTTATCCCTTCCAGTCAACACGCATCAATACTTGATGACAAGAAGCAACATAGGTTGCTGTGGGCCCTGCTGTTTGAATCAGGGGCAGTGGGGAGGTGTGGGCCCATTCTTCCCTTTGCCTTCAGGATGATTTCTGCTGTAAATACCCTGACAATGGCTCTTCAGTACATCCTTCTTTTGGGGATGTCTTATCCCACCTGGCATCTTAAGTTCCAGATAACACAGTCAAAGAGGGCACTTCTGTAAGGAGAGGGTCTTACTTCCAGGTCGGCTTTGGTTGGAATCTTTGCCACGAGCTGGCTGTGTCCTCAAGCCCAACCACGGAGACAGTGGTGTGGCTCTCTCTTCACAAGCATGTGGCAGAAGGTCCAAGCTGTGGGCAGGAGCAAGGGCCATTCAAAAGCCCGAAGTGTGCCCCTTGCTTTTCTGCTTGTGCCTCTCTGTTTGTGTCTCTATCCATCCACACTCCCTGTGGGAGTTCTGTACGGCGTGCAGATTCTAATTCGTCTGGCAGGTTGCCCTTTGGGACAGGTCTCTGGATAATGAACTTGGCTGTCCAGGTAACCCTTGAAACCACAAAGCCTGTTTGGCTGTCACTTCTGAGCCGCCTAAAGCTTGTGTAGTGTTAGCAGAAATAGGAAGCTGAGCAGGCTTTTGACAGACAGTCCTGGGGGCTGTAATGAAATAATACAGAACAGAATAGCCAGTTCCTTCCTACATCTCTGTTCACACAACCACAGGAACTCGAGAAAGGCAGAAATGAGTCTTTTCACCTCCATTTCTACACTTGCAAGATTGGGGAGGGACAGCAGTGGCGAATCATGTTTTTCAATTAAAGACTATTGTAAAATGTTCCTGCCAATGGTATTGTCTTTCTCCCCACATTTGGAAAAGGCTTATGTAAAATAGGCAGGCTGTTTCTAATTGTTGGCCCCCTCCCCCCTTCTGGCTGCGATTCTCCTTTCTCAGCTGATTGGAATAAGAAATTACCACCTTGAATATAAGCAAGTTGAAATTGGAAAGCCGCCCTCTGATTATGTAAGCTTGAAAATACTGTACCTGAAATCTCATGTTTGAGAATTCCCTTAATGAAGATAAAAATCTCAAAGCAGCATGGACGCACCTGTTTTTATTACGTAAGATTCAATTATTGTGATGCAACCTGTGTAATAAAGAATGGTGTTATTAGCTCAGATCTTGGTTGACTTTTTGGGTCAGAGAATTGGTTGAAGTAGACCCACAGAGCCACTGAGAGCTCAGCTCCCAGGAAGTCGGCGGCCTGATTCAGCACCAGCCCCCACTTTCTCTCCAGAAAAAGGCTTATCCTAGGTGCAAAGGCTTATCCTAGGTCTGTGGTCACTGCAGTTCTTAAGGTTTCAGGAGGCAAATGGCCATTAAGGTTGGCCTTAGAGATGGCTCATGCCATTCAGCGGGACGTGAGGGATGATCGCTGTTGACTGGAGTGGGCTTTATCTTCGGTCATTTCATTTCTTGAAGTACTGCCATCTTGGCACTTGGGATGTTGATGGCACGTGGGGTGGTCTTCGTCTTGTTTGCTATAACTGGCATGTGTTTCAGTGTGGCTTGTGATGTCATCCTCTTCTGAGAGCCATACACGGGGCGGGTACATAGCACAGCACGCTACAGGGCCAGTTTCAGATTCCCAGTCCCCTGAGTTATAGCCAAGGAGGTTATTTTGTGGCCGTGGTGAACGCTGGAGAGAAAAATACTTAAAGGAACAAGACCAGTTGAAATAGATATGGAAGAGCCTCAGACAGACCTCCCTTGCAAAAAATTTAGGGCAAGACTCTCAATGTGGCGCGTTGGGTGGCCTCCCCAGTGCTGGTAAAAACTGTTCTGGTTGCAAGGCTTAATGTGCCAACAACAGGTTTTTCAGCCAGACTGAAGGAGGATCTCTTTTGGAAACAAACAACAACAAAAGATAAATTAGTGCCTTCCCTTTACTTTTGTGGGAGTTCCCTGGTGGCTCCGGTGGTACAGAATCTGCTTGCAATGCAGGAGACCCAGGTTCAATTCCTGGGCTGGGAAAATCCCTTGAAGAAGGAGCTACCCGCTCCAGTATTCTTGCCCAGAGAATCCCATGGACAGACTGAGCCTGGCGGGCTACAGTCCACGGGGTCACAAAGGATCGGACATGACTGAGCAACTAACACTTCTCTCTTTACCTTTGCCAGTGTGGTGGAGATGCATATAAATAGATCAAGAAGTCCTCGAGCAGTTTTGCAGCTTTGCCAGCTGCAGTTGGGGAGGTCTGCCTTGCTGCAGCTGGACTCATAGTGGAGCCAGCAGCCCTTGGGCTCAGTCCAAAGGCAGCCCGTGGAACTTGTGAGATGCACAGGTGGATTGATGGTCTAACGGGCCTGTGTCCTGAGGTTGGCCTTGGCCTGTGTGGGGAACCCCGATCTTACGTCTGTGTGGAAAGGTCTATGTTTGTGAATTACTTGCATCTTCAGCAGAATCAGGGCCCGGAACTAAGTCACTTACCTAAATGTGCTCCAGAGCTGCCAACAGTAGCCAGCTGGCCTGAGCAGGTAAACAGGACGGGTTTTATTTTGGGACATAACGATTAGAAACATGTATAATTAAAAATAATGTTTTGGTGAATGCTGGGGGTGGAAAACACTCATTTCTCTTACTGCCTTTTAAAGCATCCCTTCTTTTTTTCTTTTAAATAGAATTGTTTCCTAATAGCAAACACTGCCTATCTTTAATCTAGTGAATAGATACAAATATATGCATTTATATTTATCTGCCTTCTGACACTTTGGATTTCCTTGCGGAATGTTTTTGTCATTTCAGAATAATAGTACCAAGGCAGCCAATTAAAAATAACCCCAGGGTTATCAGAGAAACAAATTCCATGTGGCAAGTAAAACATTTTAGATCCTTTGCTTTAAGAAAGCTGAGCGTTCTTGCTGAGGTCTGTCACCTTTGTGGTTGCCTTTTTCTCTGTGCCGGCTGAGAACAGTGAGGGTCATGGTGGTCAGCTGAGCTCTGTTGCCTCCTGCTCTTCCATTCATTTTTATTCTGACCTCCCTGCGCTGGCCCCTGACCCCAACAGGCTTTGCCAGCCTGGCAAGATGTCACAGTCGGCTCCGTGAGACCCTCTTGAGGGCGTGCTCCTGGGAGTCCAAACCCGGATCACTGCGGAGTGGGACTCTATGCCAGGCTCATGCCACAGGCACCGTTCACAGCTTCATCCAGCTCCCCTCTGCTGGCTTCCCCTGTCCTTGTTCAGGGGTCAAGGCAGTGAGTCCTTACCTCCTACAGGCCCTAACAATCCAATCCCATCCTTCACCACAGACTGCATGGTGATTGTTGCTATCCGGGACCCGTCCTGAGCTCTATTATATCTGATCTCAGAGTGGGAGCTGGGGAGTGGGCTTTTTGTGCTTATTTAAACCTTTCCTTCCGTGGGGCTCATAGGGAAGTTGGGGTCATTCTTAAACATTTTGGGCATCTCAGATGTTAGACCACATCAGGTAATATTTTCTCCCTTAGATGTAGAAAGATGTGATGTGTATTAAAGAGAAGGTGACCTTGACAGTTATCCTTGGGTGGGAAGCTGGACTTAAAGGTGGGGGGTGGATGAATATAAATGTATTTCTGTGGGTGTTTCTGAAGGAAGGACCTAGGTGTGGTAAGTACTCTTCTGGGACTGCTGGAACCAGTCATCACAAACTGAGTGGCTTCAAGCAACAGATTTCTTTTCTCACAGTCCTGGGGACCAGAAGTCTGAAATCAAGGTTTCAGCAGGACTACACTTCCTCTGAGACGCTGGGAAGAATCCTCTCTTGCTTCTTGCTCGCTTCTGCTTCTGGAGGTGGCCCTTGATGCCCAGTGTTTCTTAGTTTGCAGCTGTACCCGCTAATGTATGACTCTGAGGTCACACGGCATTTCTCCTCTGTGCGTCCCTCTCCTCCTCTTATAAGGTAGCAGTGGATGAGGACCTTACCCTAATACTGCCTCTGACCTTAATTGCATCTCTTAAGACTTTGTTTCCTGATAAGGCCACATTCACAGATCCCAGGGGTCAGGTCTTCACCGTGTCTGTGTGTCTTTTGAGAGTGGGGGGGCACATTCAACCCCTTAGTGCTTCCCAAGTGGCTTAGTAGCAAAGAATCTGCCTGCCAGTGTAGGAGGCGCAAGAGGCACAGGTTCAATCCCTGGGTGGGGAAGATCCCCTGGAGGAAGAAATGGCAACCCACTCCAGTACTCTTGCCTGGAAAATTTCATGGACAGAGGATCCAGGTGGGCAACAGTCCATGGGGTCACACACACACACACACACACCCCATTATGCCAGGAAAGAAAAAGAGCAAAGGACCCGAAAACAGTCTGAAGGTACAAAGAGAAAGAAAGAAAGAAAAGGACAAACTCTGCCCTTTTTAGAGTTTGGGACCTGTATGCAGGTCAGGAAGCAACAGTTAGAACTGTACATGGAACAACAGACTGGTTCCAAATAGGAAAAGGAGTACGTCAAGGTTGTATATTGTCACCCTGCTTATTTAACTTATATGCAGAGTACATCATGAGGAACGCTGGGCTGGAAGAAACACAAGCTGGAATCAAGATTGCCGGGAGAAATATCAATAACCTCAGATATGCAGATGACACCACCCTTATGGCAGAAAGTGAAGAGGAACTCAAAGGCCTCCTGATGAAAGTGAAAGAGGAGAGTGAAAAAGTTGGCTTGAAGCTCAACATTCAGAAAACAAAGATCATGGCATCTGGTCCCATCACTTCATGGGAATTAGATGGGGAAACAGTGGAAACAGTGTCAGACTTTATTTTTTGGGGCTCCAAAATCACTTCGGATGCTGATTGCAGCCATGAAATTAAAAGACGCTTGCTCCTTGGAAGGAAAGTTATGACCAACCTAGATAGCATATTAAAAAGCAGAGACATTACTTTGCCAACAAAGGTCCGTCTAGTCAAGGCTATGGTTTTTCCCGTGGTCATGTATGGATGTGAGAGTTGGACTGTGAAGAAAGCTGATCGCCGAAGAATTGATGCTTTTGAACTGTGGTGTTGGAGAAGACTCTTGAGAGTCCCTTGGACTGCAAGGAAATCCAACCAGTCCATTCTAGAGGAGATCAATCCTGGGTGTTCATTGGAAGGACTGATGCTAAAGCTGAAACTCCAATACTTTGGCCACCTCATGTGACGAGTTGACTGACTGGAAAAGAGTCTGATGCTAGGAGGGATTAGGGGTAGGAGACAGGGATGACAGAGAATGAGGTGGCTGGATGGCATCACCGACTCGATGGACATGAGTTTGAGTGAACTCCGGGAGTTGGTGATGGACAGGGAGGCCTGGCGTGCTGTGGTTCATGGGGTCGCAAAGAGTCGGACACGACTGAGCGACTGAACTGAACTGAAGAAGATTATGGGATATTGGTTGGAGAGTTACTCTAACTGGGAAGCTCTGTCTTAGAAGAAATGCTGCCCTGTGACAATGCCTTGCTTGCTTTCTATAGGAAGATAACCGTGTTTCTCTCTGTGCGGGGCTGCTGTGGCTTATGGGAGTGGACCTGTTGGATTACTGAGCAGCTTTGCACACGTCCTTTCTGTTTTCTGGGAGTAACTGAATGCAGAGATTGCATTCGATGATCACATCATTTGATGAAGGGCAGTGTGAGTGAGCATTATATGTGTATGGATGTTGTGTGGGGGTGTGTTTGTGTGCAGCCCATGTCCCCTGTCTCTTACACTTGGGACTTATTCACAGCTGGTAAAATGTGCAGCAGTCCCCGTCTCCTCCCTGAAGCCCAGTCTGATTCAGTGAGGCTGACAGACACTTTAGGGCTGTGCCGGCCAGTCTGAGATTTGGCCGGGTCCGTGTTCCGTGAGGACCAGACATCTGCCTTCTCACCTCATTCATCTCCGTGGTTTCTGGGTGGACGTGGGAGCTGCATGATTCTCGGAATTTCCCAGCACACGCTCCTTGTAAAGACTTTGGCTCAGTCTCTGCCAAACTAATTAACTTGGACAACTTCCTTAAGTGCTGTAAGCAATATAGAGTAAGGCGTGTTCTTGGCCCTCATGGTGTTGATATGTTTTAGTGGGGGAGATGGCCTGTTTTTATAATGTTTTCATTAATTACTCATTCATTAGACAGTGTCAGGTCCCAGGTCAGGCAGTGGGGTCAGCCCTCTCGGAGCCTTGAAGCTAGTCCTGGTGTGTTCACCCAGGGCAGTATGATCTCTGACCATAGCAGCAAAGCACTGGTGTCAGAGGGGAGGTGGTGATGGAGATGGATTTGAGAGGATGAGGGAAATGGCTATGGTTGCAGATGGAGAATAATTTGGTTGACTTTGTTCAGGGTGGATCTAAGGGAATGAGCGGTCAAGGTTCGTGTTGAAAGAGTCTGGCTAGAGAGAGCTCTTGGGTGTGGGGTGGAGTTGGGGAGCCCCCAATGGAGCAGAGGCAGGCCGGGAACAGGGGGCAAGGCCGCATCCTGGAGCCTGCCAGGGCTGGCACCAGGGAGCCTCAGCTCCAACCAGCAGCGTGGGGGCTGTGGTGTCTCTCTTGGCCAGTCTTCTATCCTTCCCCCCAACCACCCTGCTTTGAAGTAGTGCCCAAAAATGCTGCTAGAAGCTAGACTTTGAGCGTGTGGAAGGAGGCCACATCCTCAGATGGGGTAGGAGCAGGCATGGCTGTGTTACATGATGGAGCTGAGGGCAGGAGGTTGCCCGGGTCTCGGAGTGCTGTGTTCAGGGGGGCGGGAGCAGTGGAGGTGGGGGACCTCCTTGCATCCACACACAATGACACCTCTGTCTTCATCCTCTTGAGTTATCTCCAAGTGAGATTTCTGCAAGATGAGCCAGCATTAGGAAAGGTCCTCTCCTATTGGACTTTAAAAAAAAAAACAAAAAAACACTTTAGCTTGGCCTCGGATATATCAGTTCTGGATAACTTTAAAGCTGGTAACAGAACAAACTGTGTTCACACACAGGAAACGTCTCTAAGCAAAAAGTGGGCGTGTGGTTTTCAGTTTAAAAATTGGATGGATGCCATTCAAACTTCCCCTCCTGCTCTCCTTGAGAAGAACTTGCCAAGCTGCTGGGGCGGAGTAGGGCTGGGGCGGGGAGGCGGGTGTGGGGCACTCGTCCTTGGAACAGTCATCATTACATTTGCTAAGACTTTGTTTCCTAATAAAGTCACATTTGAGGATCCCAGGAGTTAGGACCTGGGAGGGTCCAGAGAGAAGATATCCTAGAAACAGGGCTGTTGGGATGAGGCCCTGTGACGTGGGGGACTAGGAGGCTGGTGGATTTACTGAGCATGTTTGCCCTTCAGCTTCAAAGGCTGTTGTGGAGGATGTGTGGAGTCTGGCTGGAATACCTCCCTGGCCTGTGGACTCACACCTGTTGCCCCACATGGCTGGTTCCAGCACAGGCTGAGATGTCTCGAAACCCTGTGTGGCCACATTGCTTGGCTTTACCATTAACTTGAACTTCAAGTTCATGCTGGTGGCTTTTTTTTTTCTTAACACAAAGACCTTATTGTCTTACTTATTAGGCAAGGAATTTGTGTGTTAAAATTTTGGAAAATATGAATAATTATAGATGCACTAAGAAGTGAAGAAGCATCCATGATGCTGTGACCTGGAGTCACACTGTTGACTTTTTGCTGGGCGAACTTTCAGTCTCTCTGGGTCTGCCCACCCACATTCTTTCACGGCTTTGAGGATGTGGTAGTGAATATACCTACTTCAGATGAGCTTGAGGCTACCAAATGAGGTAATCTATTCAAAGTGCCTAGCCAGTGCCGCTCCTGCAGTACGATGCTTTTGTTAATTATTTTTATAATAAAATCATATCACATTACATACTCTGTTTGGAACCTGCTCTTTCCCCTAAAGCATTGTGACCACTTTCTGTTACATTAGATGTTCTCCTCTGGAGTCCTGGTTTTAAAGGAGAATGACCTTATGGTTACTAGACTTATCAAGATGGTCATTTTGAAATGTAGAGAAAGAACATCAGATCACTACCTTGTACACTGGGAGGTTACATAGGGTTGTAGGTCAATTATACGTTAAAATCAAACTCATAGAAAAGGAGATCAGATTTGTGGTTACCAGGGGCAGGGATGTGGGAGGGAGATATGGATGAAAACAGTCAGATTGCTCAAGCTTCCAGTTGTGTTGAATGAGTAGTAGGGATGTGATGCACGCCATGATAAATGTAATTAGCACTGCTGTCTGCTACGCACGACGGCTGTTAGGAGACGGAATCCTGAGAGTTTTCATCACAAGGAAAGAAGAGTTTTTCTCCTGTTTCTTTAGTTTTTATCCGTATGCGAAGATGGGTGTTCACGAAACTTCCTGGGGTCATCATTTCACGACATATAGAAGTCAAATCACGTTGTGCCCTTTACACTTATACTGCGTTGTATGTCAATTTTATCTCAACGTAACTGGACCAAAACAATTTTTGTAAGAGAAGAAGAAATAAAAATGACCTTGCTGTTTTTGTAAAAATAATATATGTTCATTATGAAGAATTTTAAAATGAAGAAAAGTTTGAATAAAGATAGTTTCAGGAACTCCAAATCCTACCATTCAGAAATAATCATGACCGATGGCAGGGTTTGAGAGTGATAATCACCTTTCTACTTCCTTTGTTCACCAGTTAAGAATCAATTGGGTGGTAGACCTAACATCAACTGCTGCTGCTGCTACTAAGTCACTTCAGTTGTGTCCGACTCTGTGTTACCCCATAGATGGCAGCCCACCAGGCTCCATCAACTACAGGAGTGTAAAAATAGCATCTTGGAATTTATATGGAAACGTTTGGAGTTGAGGCTCTTAAACTTAGTTTCTGGACAGATTCAGGCTTCTTGCTACTTTGCTTCGAGTCAGAGTGGCAAGCTCTGTGTCCCCGCAGGGGCACACCTGCTCAGCTTGGCTCCCGGAGGAGCAAAGAATGTGTCTCTCCTGAGGTCTGTTCAGAGGAGAGGAAGAGATCGGGCAAGCTTGCTAGGTTTCTTCCTCAGCCGTACTGATTTGGTAAGTCACTCCAGCCCGCTTTGGGGAGCACCAAGTGAGGAAGTTGGACTTTTCCTCAGTGACTTCTGCAGGTAGAGAGGTTTGTCTGGCATGGATCAAGGTATGAATTCTAGGAGGAGTTTAGAGTAATTCCCCCTATAAGGTGGGAAACCCAGGTTCGATCCCTGGGTTGGGAAGACCCCCTGGAGGAGAGCATGGCAACCCACTCCAGTATTCTTGCCTGGAGAATCCCATGGACAGAGGGGCCTGGAGGGCTACGGTCCATGGGGTCACAGAGTCACTCATAACTGAGTGATGACGCTTTCCCTTTCCCCCTTATAATTATCATCAGCAGCATACCACTGCAGAGTTCTGTGCTTACCTGGAAAAATGGTGGGCTGGCTGGATATACTTTATAAGATATATATTCTTCAAATGAAAAGTTTAATTTCAGTCAAGTTTAATAGAAGATTTAGGGCTTCCGTAGTGATTCAGTGGTAAAGTATCCTCCTGCCAAAGCAGGAAACGCGGGTTTGATCCCTGGGCTGGGAAGATTCCACATGCTGTGGAGTAACTAAGCCTGAGAGCCACAACTAAGTCCACGCACTGCTGAAGCCTGCACAGCCCAGAGTCCATGCTCCACAACAAGAGAGACCGCGCAAGTAGAAGCCCGGGTAGCAGTGAAGACCCGGGGCCACCAGAAACAAATGAACACAATTTTAACATTAACAGAAGATGCAGTTAAAGCTGGAAAGAGTCCACCGTTTTCTGCCCTTGAACGTTGCTGTAGAGGAGTCCCTGGCCAGTCCAAGTTTTCCTCCTTTATAGATTGTTTGCTTATAGATGAGATGCCTGGGCAATTCTTTTTTAATACAGGATATATAACTTAGTCACCGTCTATGTTACTGGTGTATAACGTATGCTGTGCATTTCTGGAACCTGAGGTTTTCATTCAGTTAACAGAGTCCATTCTTTATTAATCTCAGGGCACTTTTCTTATACTGCCTTTTATACTTTCTTGGTTCTGTATGGTGAGTTCCCTTCTATAACCATGTCAGTTATCTATGTTGGATTGTCTTTGAACTCCTTAGTTACTTGTTTTCCTTTGATTATTATTATTATTGTTATAATAATAATAATAATAATAATAATTGTTATTATTATTATTATTATTTCCTCTGATTTTAGGCCTATATTTACTGTGTTGACTTCTCACTTCCCTTTAGTCAGTACGTTGGTTCGAAGCCACCTTTCCTTTGTTCTATACAGATTTTATTTTATATATTGATCTCTAGTGTTTATCTTAATCTCCAAGTTATTTCTTTAGGTCTACAATCTTGTTCCTTTTTGTTTGTGTTTGTTAATATTGCTTTGACTTTTCAGTTTATTGAACTCATATTCACATAAAGCTTCTATGTTTCAAAGATCCTTTATGGGGAATCCACTTTTTGGGTTATGTTTTCTTTCAGGCTGAATACTTTTTTTAAAGTTTTTTTTTTTTTTTTTGAGGTGGATCATTTTGAAAGTCTTTATTGAATTAGTTTCAACATCATTTCTGTTTTCTGTTTTGGTTTTTTGGCCCTCAGGCATGTGGGATCTTAGCTTTCCCACCAGGGGTGGATCCCCCACCCCCTGCATTGGACGGTGAAGTCTTAACCACTGGACCACCAGGGAAATCCCATGAATGCTTTGTCTTTGATTCAGTATTTCATTTTTTTCCTTTCCTTCAAGAATCTGTGTTTATAGTTGCCATGCTTTTTTGTTTGCTTTTTCCCCACTTATTTCTTGCCGGAGTGAGTCTGCCCAGATCGTCGTTGTTCTGGGTGTGGGTAATTTCTCCATCTGAAGCTTCTCTTTGCTTCCCCCTGACCGCCCAGTTAGAGTCTGAAGGCTGCTTGCTTCTGTTAATGCTTTCTGTAGTCAGAAGACACCGAGCAGCTGGGACGAGCTGAGCTATAGCAGGTGGCACAGAGGGTGCAGACTAGTTTAGGCCAGAAGATGTGGACTTGGTGGCTTTTGCTCCGGGGATCTTTTAAAGGTCCTTTAAGTGGGCTCCGTCTTCCTGTGTGGGGGCATATCCTGCATATCCATGGGTGGTATTTTGTGGCCTGGATTTCACTCCTGGAGCCTTCCCTTCCTTCCCAAAGGGATAAGCAGCCTCGTGGCTCACAGCTTCTCTTCAGCCTTTCCTCCTGTGTGGATGTTTTCACTTTTGAGGAATGCATGGATACCTATCAGGGTGCTTTTCTCCAAATATGCGATATTAATGAAAGCTCTTGGACATTAATTTATTCACTGGCTCATTTTCCCGAGTGGTGGATACAGACTTATGAGCCTTGCTACGCTATACCATTCTGTTCTGCTCTTAGAAATTGTCTTCACTTTTCTTGGGAGGCAGTATTTGGTTTTATGACACTGGGGTGGGTTCATTCTCTTGTTTGTTTCTTGACTGGTGATTATTTTATTTCTGATTCCCCCCCCCCTTTTATTTGGTTGAGTTTCAGAACAGTGAGCTTTTGTGTGAATTTGTACCATTGTAATGGAGGGGTATCGTTTTCAAAGATTGAATGGTGGAGGTGGTTCAGTCACTCCGTCATATCTGACTCTTTTGTAGCCCCACCCACCAAGCTCCTATGTCCATGGGATTTTCCAGCAAGGATACTGGAGTGGGATGCCATTCCCTTCTCCAGGGGATCTTTCCAACCCAGGGATTGAACCTGTGTCTCTTACATTGCAGGCGGATTCCTTACCACAGATCCACTGTGTTTTATTTTATTTCATCCCCTTATTTCTGTATGATGGGTTGTTTATAGCTTTGTTTTGCTGATATGAATTCAGATTTCTCATGACTTTATTTATTAATAAAGTAAAAATACTTTCAGTCAGTTCAATTTAGTCACTCAGTCATATTCAAGTCTTTGCAACCTCATGGACTGTAGCATGCCAGGCTTCCCTGTCCATCACCAACTCCCAGAGCTTGCTCAAACCCATGTCCATTGAGTCGGTGATGCCATCCTACAATTTCATATTCTCTTGTTCCCTTCTCCTCCTTCCTTCAGTCTTTCCCAGCATCAGGATCTTTTCCAGTGAGTCAGTTCTTCACATCAGGTGGCCAAATTATTGGAGCTTCAGATTCAGCATTAGTCCTTCCAATGAATATTCAGGACTGATTTCCTTTAGGATGGACTGGTTGGATCTCCTTGAAGTCCAAGGGACTCTCAAGAGTCTTCTCCAACACCACAGTTCAAAAGCATCAATTCTTTGGTGCTCAGTTTTCTTTATGGTCCAACTCTCACATCCATACATGACTACTGGAAAAACCATGGCCTTGACTAGATGGACCTTAGTCAGTAAAGTCGTGTCTCTGCTTTTTTCTTCTAAAGAGCAAGCATTTTTAAATTTCATGGCTGCAGTCACCAACTGCAGTGATTTTGGAGCCCAAGAAAATAAAGCCTCTCACTGTTTCCATTGTTTCCCCATCTATTTGCCCTGGAGTGTTGGAACCAGATGCCATGATCTTTGTTTTTTGAATGTTGAATTTTAAACCAGCCTTTTCACTCTTCTCTTTCACTTTCATCAAGAGGCTCTTTAGTTCCTCTTCGCTTTCTGTAGTAAGGTGGTGTCATTTGCATGTCTAAGGTTATTGATATTTCTCCTGGCCGTCTTGATTCCAGCTTGTGCTTCATCCAGCCCATCCATTTCGCATGATGTACTCTGCATGTAAGTTAAATAAGCAAGGTGACAATATACAGCCTTGACGTACTCCTTTCCCAATTTGGAACCAGTCTGTTGTTCCATGTCTGGTTTTAACTGTTGCTTCTTGATTGCATTCAGACTGGCTCTTAGCTGTGGCTCAATGGATCTTCTGTCTTAGTTGCAGCATGCGAGATCTAGTTCCCTGGCCAGGGATCATACCTGGGTCCTCTGTATTGGCAGTGCAGAGTCTTAGCCACTGGACCACCAGAAAAGTCCCTCTCATGTCTTACCTATTTTACTTTTTACAGTGAAATGGAATAAGGAGATTAGAGGGGATGATCACTGAGGGGAGGGGAATAGACATTTTGTGAGAGTCTTACGTGCGTCAGGAAGTGTGTGCATGGTTGGATTTGACTCTCGTGACACCTGGTGTGATAAATACTGTTATTTCTATTTAACAACCAAGGACACTAGGACTCAGGGAATTTGAATGACTGGCCCACATGGACAGAAGGAGTGTTTGATCCTGGGTCTCTCAGTTTTCATTTGCTCTGAAATCCCTTTTCTTTTCTCAGACGACACCTCAAGAAACTGCAGCTGCATTGAGCGCTTAAGTAGGTTCGATGTTTTCCTATCGCTGTAGCACATCACTCCTTGTGCAAGAACGTGGCTGTTCTTCTTTTCTTTTAATTTTTAACTGAAGAAAAAGGTCACGAAGGTTGAGCATGACTTCATTAGACCAGAGAACTGTGCTATCCGTGTCCTCCTTCCCTGTGAGTGCAGGGTGGCCTTTACAGGTGAGGCGAGCTTTTGGAAATGAGCTATTGTCTGTTCCCCAGCCGGTCACAGGGTCCCTGCTCCCAGCATGTTGCTCCCTGCGTGCTCAGCCCTTGACTGCATTCTCTGTCTGAACAGCCAGCCACTCACAAACAAGGGCCATTATGTAATAACTCTGCTGTAACAACCCCCACAAAATTACAGACTGCTCCGTGCCAGTGGGAACAGACACTCTAATTAATGTTCACTTCTTCATCAGATAGACATTTTTCAAAACCTTAGTACAAAATTATGTGTACCTTATTCAAAAAGTGTTTCACCAGACTTACTGAGAATAGATGTATATTTATTGAAAGAGTCCTGGGGAATCATTTATTTACCATAGGTCTCAGTTTTATTATCAACGCCAAAAATGAATACAAGGCCACTGTCTTACTGGTGTCGAATGTTTAATGGGTTACAAAGTGTTGTCATGGTTTATGTCATTTAAGCCTTACATAACCCTGGGAGATAGGTGGGCATTTTTTTACCCCGCATTCATTTTTAATTCTATATTGTAAATTCTCAAGTGAAACAAAATTAGAAATTATAGTACAGTGAACACACCCATGTACTTACCACCTAGGACTTAACAATTATTAACATTTGGCGTATTTGCTTCCTGAAAGTGAAAGAAAGGGAAGTCGTTCAGTCGTGTCCGACTCTTTGTGATCCCATGGACTGTAGCCTACCAGGCTCCTCAGTCCATGGAATTTTCCAGGCAAGAGTACTGGAGAGGGTTGCCATTTCCTTCTCCAGGGGATCTTCCCAACCCAGGGATCGAACCTGGGTCTCCTGCACTGCTCAGACGCTTTACCGTCTGAGCCACCAGGGAAGCCCAATGCCTATTTATAAATGCCACATATACACACATATATATACACACAGAGGACAGAGAACGAGATGGTTGGATGGCATCACCAGCGCAATGGACATGAGTTTGAGCAAATTCTGGGAGACAGTGAAGGACAGGGAAGCCTGGTGTTCTGAAGTCCATGGGATAGCAAAGAGTTGGAGATGACCTAGTGACTAAACAACAACATATATACACATGCAAGTATATGAATGTACATTTTTTAACCACTTGTAACTATAGAAATGAAGATACTTCACACCTTAGTACTTTGTTTTGCCTCTCCATGAGGTATGATCATTTACCATAAAACCACAATCTTATTGTCACTCCTGATAATATCCCCTCATTCCAACTCATACCTGCTATGTTATCCAATTTCTCCAAATGTTGCCAAAATATCTCCACTGGGCATTGCTAGCTCCATCTTTTGCTCCATCTCTAGAACCTCTGTCTCTTTTCTAAACACCCACAAACCAATGAAAGATCTTGCATTTCACTTGTTATCGGCCTTTCAGTCTCTTTTTTTTCCTGTTCTTCTTATTGTGATAAAATACATGTAACATGGAACTTACCATCTTTAATACTCCTAAGGGTACAGTTCAGTGACATGAAGTACATGTATGTTGCTGTGTAACCATCACCATTATCCATCTCCAGAACTCCTTTCATCTTGAAAAACTGAAGCTCTGAGCCTATTAAACACTAAGTCTCTGCTCCCTTCTCCTAACTCCTGGCAACTACTGTTCTGCTTTCTGCCCCTGTGCTTTGGATGCTCTAGATAGCCCATGTAAATGGAATTATACGGTATTTGTTCTTTTGCGTCTGAATTATTTCCCTTCATGTACTGTTGAGCTGTGATTCAGAAGTTCCTTCCTTCTTTTAAGGTGTGTTTGTTTGTTGCTTTTGGCTGTGCTGGGTCTTACTTGCTACTCTCAGGCTTTCTCTGCTTGGGTCAGTGGGGTGCTGTTCGTTGTGGTTCATGGGCTTCTCGTTGTGGCGGCTTCTCGGTTATGGAGCCTGGGCGCTAGGCACGCGGGCTTTAGTAGTTGCGGGGCACGGGCTTAGTTGACCAGCCGCACGTGGAATCTTCCTGAACCAGTGTTCCAGCCTGTGTCCCCTACCTTGGCAGGCAGCTTTGTAACCACTGGACCACCCAGGAAGCCCTTTCCTTCCTTTTAAGAGCTGAAATAATCTTCCACTGTAAATAGTGCTTCCATTGTAAATATTGCTTGTCAGTTCATCTTTTGGTAGACAGGTTGCTGACACATTTTAGCTATTGTGAATAATGTTGCAATCAACATAAGCCTACCACTTTCAGTCTCTTGTAATCTAGCATAATTTCCCCACTTTTTTACTACTGATGTTGACTTTTTAAAGAGGTTGTCGACCCTTTGAAGAGGTCATCATTATGTAGGAACCTTCTACGGAATGTTCTGTATTCAGAATTTATCTAGTTATTCCTTTTGGTTTGATCTAACTTGTCATCTCATTGAACACTAGTGTTTTTCCTGACGGGATTTACATTTTGTTTATGTTAGGTCACTGGTAAGGTACTCTTCTATTTGCATGCTAAGTTGCTTCAGTCGTGTCTCACTGTTTGTGACCCTATGGACTGTAGCCCGTCAGGCTCCTCTGTCCTTGGGATTTCCCAGGCAAGAATACTAGAATGGGTTGCCATTTGCTCCTCCAGGGGATCTTCCCAACCTAGGGATTGAACCTGTGTCTTTTACGTCTCCTGCATTAGCAGGAGGGTTCTTTACCACTAGTGCCACCTGGGAAGCCCCACTCTTTCAAGTACTTCATATTAAAACGTCTGGTTGGACTTCCTTGGTGGTCCAGTGGTTAAGGCTCCATGCTTCTACTGCAAGGACCACTGGTTCAATCCCTGGTGGGAGGTACTAAGATCCTGCTTGTCACACATCCAAAAAAATAAAAGTGACATCTGCAATATTAATAAAATACCTGGTTGTCCCCTGTTCCTGGTGCTAAGATTGACTGCTGGGTTGAGATGGGTATTGACAGCCAGACCTCCAAGTGGAAGGTGAATTCTTTCTCTTGAAGCTGGTATCTTCTGCGTGCGTGCTGAGTTGCTTCAATTGTGTCTGACTCTTTCTGACCCCATGGACTGCCACATCCTGCCAGGCTCCTCTGTCCATGGGATTCTCCAAGCAAGAATACTGGAGTGGGTTGCCATGCCCTTCTCCAGGGGATCTTCCTGATCCAAGGACTGAACCCGTGTCTCTTTATGTCTCCTGTATTGGCAGGCGGGTTCTTTACCACTAGTTCCACGTGGAAAGCCGCTTTATCAGTAATAATAATCTCTCTTGTTTATTGAGTGTCTGCTATATGCCCGATACTTGGCATACGTTATCCTATTTAGCCTTTACTGTTGTCCCCGCTGTACAACTCAGTGTTGGGGACCCAGTCGCCCCTCTGCTATGAAGACAGTTCTCAGGCCTCTGCTGCTCCTGCTTTCCTCTTACAGTGGTTATGCTGACTGGCATGATGTGGGCACTGTCTGCCCAGGTTATAGATTCCTGGATTCTAACCCCAGCTCCACCCCTCAGGCATGACTCTGGGTTGGTTTTTCACCCTCCAGACCTCAGTGTTCTCATCTGTAACTTGAAAAGACTAAAAGTACCCAGCTCAAGGGGTTCTTGTGGGTGTGAATGGACCCTTCAGATGTGAAAGGCTGAGTATGGTGGTTGGCACACGTGCTTAATGAATCTTGGCCTCATTCTCACTGTCACCCCATCCATGGGTCCCTGAAGACAGTTGTCTGGCCCTTTTTGCCCTGAGGGTTTTATGGTCAGTACCGTGCAGAACCATGGGGGAGGGATGGCTGAAAATCAAGAGCCAAATCGTGCAGGAGGCTCTCGAGCCGGGTCTGCAAACTGTGGCCTGTGAGCCAGATCCAGCCTGCAGACAGCTTTGTGAGCACCGTGTTTTTGGGACATAAACACATGGGTTCATGTCCAGGTCCTTGTCTTCAGCTCCATTTGTGATCCAGCGGCAGGGGTGGTTGAGACCACGTGGACAGAAAAACCTTAACTGTGTACTGTCTGGTCTCTTCCAGGATACATTTGCCAGTCTCTGCTCTGAAAGGAATCTTGCAGAGGTGGCAGAGAGTGGTCCTGCAGACCACTAAGATCTTAGTTCCCTGCCCAGGATTTGACATTGAGCCTGGGTTGCCTGGATGAAAACCAGGAATCTGAACTGCTAGACCACCAGTGTCTGGAGGCTAAACACAAAGTGGTCCTGGCTCTTACCCCCGCATTGAAGGCAGGAGTGTTTCCAGGAGGCAAAAACCAGAGAAAGGGTTTGGGTATGGTGTCATAAGTCAGAAGCAAGGCAGAAATACACATCCAGAGAGCAAGGGTATGGGCGTCCTTCCTAACGAGGAGGAGCGCAGTGAAGAGATGATTTAAACCCCTCATTTAAGACAGTCCTTCCGGATCTTTATTACCTCTTTGACCACGTACCTTTGGCCAATTTCCTTGTTTCTTTCTTCACAGCTGACTGGTCCTAGGACCCCCAACACAGGTGTGCAGCGTTTTGCTGAGATGGCCATTGTAGGCGGGTCCCACTGTAGGCCTACCAGTGCATGCCCACACTTTATTAAGGAGTGGCACCCTCTCCCTTTTTGACCCCCAAGGAGCCTGCCTGCACATGTGCAGACAGGAAAGACTTCCTTGACCTCAGGAGTGGTCATCTTGTCTCTTCACATCAGTGGAGCTAAGCTTCTGCCATTAGCTTTGTCCTTGGAGTGTCTGGGTGAGAGCAAAGCTTCAGTTTTACTCCACTTGACAAACACCAGCTGTCCAGCCCAGGGACCCATCTATCTCCTACCTCCAAAGCATAAATAGTACTTAGAGTTGCAGACTCTGATGGGGGGGTCCCAGCTCTTCAGATGAGATGCTGCCTCCTACTGGACCCCCGCCTTCAGCTTTCATTCCCGACTCAGCCTTTCCCAGTGGCCCCAGGTTCCAGATTCAGACCATAAGGCTGGCTCTGGCCTCTGGGTGGGCCTTTCTGCTGATCTTAGGCTGACCTCCTATAAACAGAGGACACATGTGGTCACAGGTATTCTGAAGAACCCAGCCTGGAGTCATTTCTGGACTGAGCAGAAATTCTACCTGGCCTTTTGGTCAAATTAGCCTGTTGTGTTTTGCACGGTGTCTCCCACGTGGCCCTGCAGGGCACAATGTTGAGCTCCCATGGGCTGGCCACCTCGTGTGGATGTGGTCTGTGTGGCAGGAGTTGCTGTACCCCAGGCCTTCCTTCTACTTACATTCCTGGTCATGAACACTCTAATAGCCACTGATAGATATTTTACTTTTGCCAATATGTTTGGGGTCCTACTGTTTGACGCAAATGGAACCAATTCAACTCTGTGGAGTGAGAAATCCCATTTCCATCACATCCTTCTGCACTTGGACCGAAACAGACCACTTTCCCCAAGTCATTTTCTATTATGTGTGGCTGGTATTACTTGATTTATTTCCTAGTCTTTAAGATAGTTTTTATTGATCTGAGGCATTAAATTTAATTCTGATGGGAAAGAATTTCTTCCCTTATATTTAATGCTATGGCCTCACTGCTTAAATAAGTATTTAATGTTTTAATTAATTTGGCATGAAGCCCCTGCAAATGATGATGGCAGTTCTCTGTGTGTATATTTTTTAAAGATTTTTTTTAAAATTTGGACCATTTTTAAAGTCTTTATTGAATCTGTTGCAGTGCTGCTTCTGTTTTATGTCTTGGTTTTTGGGTCATGAGACATGTGGGGTCTTAGCTCCCCAACCAGCGATCGAACCCGTACCCCCTGTATTGGAAGGTGAAGTCTTAACCACTGGGCCTCCAGGGAAGTCCCATTTTTGTATATATTTTTAATTTTTATGTCCAGCCCTGCTCTCTTCTCTCTCTTGTCCTTAAAACATTTAAGGTGTTTGTGTTCTGTGATGCTACCATAGAAATTCAAGATCTGTTTATTGAGCTTCTATGATTTGCCAGGCCCTTTTGCCAACCATTATCAAAACACACAGAAATCTCTGCTCCAAAGGAGCTTACATTGTGGTACTTTCCTGCAAATGTTTGTAAATTACATCAGAACAGCCACAAAGGCCCAGATTCTTGGAAGAGTGAGTGAGTATGGACGGCTGGATGTAAAGACCCCTTTGTGGAGATGGGCAGGAGCAGAACATTGAAGTGGACCCCACAGAAGCAGTGGGATCATTGGTGCAGGGAGAAGGTGCGTACTTAGGAGAGGAGGGGCGATGTCTGAGAGAAGGGCTGTGGCTCTGGAAGTGGCCCGCTGTGGAGAAGGGGAAGGAAGCTAGTGCCATTGGATGGACGTCACAGTGAAGTAAAGGAAGGCCTTGAATTCTAGACTCAGCAAAATAAAAAGAGTTTAGTTTTCCAAAAAGTCACCTGTGAAGGGACTTCCCTGGTGGTCCAGTGGTTAAGAACTCTATGCTTCCAATTCAGGGGGCCAGTTCAGGCCACCCCTGGCCAGGGAGCTAGATCCCACATGCTGTAATTTAGAACTAAGACCCAGTGCAGCCAAAAAAAGGTGGGGGGGAGGGGGTGTCTGTGGAAAGAGGTGTCTTAGGAAGAGAGTAGCTCAGGGGGTCTCAGAGCCACGGGAGACCTGTAATCTGCCCTAAGCACAAAGCCAAACGTGTGTGTGTGTAGAGGGGTGGTGCGCAGGCACCTCCCCCATTCTTGGGGCACTGGATGGCAGGTCCGCACAGATATTGTCCTGGGGAAAGCCTTCTATCTGCAGCTTTACTGAAACACAAAGCACTAGCTGACAAAGTAGGGCAAGAGCTAGAATCCCAGAAGTAAAGCCATCATCTTGTGAGATCTTAAGCCGGGTGTGGGTTTGGGCATTAAATTGGCTCCAGGGCTCCAGATGCGTTCCTGGTCCTCGGAGGTGGCCAAAGGCATCAGAAGAAGCACATATTAATGGCTCCTTAGGTGTCTGTAGGTCAGGGTGTCATCACATGGTCTTCTCAACACAGGCTCCCACAGTGCAGGGATGGAATACGCGATGGAACCTCTGGAAGCTTCTGTTAAGTATCTTCAGTTTCAGGTGTTAAGAATGACATTTTGACAGGGGCAGATCAAACATTCTCTTATGTTTTAAAAGCAGACTCCAGTTTTATGTCAAACCATCCAGAATTGTCACCTCCTCGCTGCCTTCCCTACAACTGAGAGCATGGATTTTCACGTCCAGAAACGTCTTCATTCACCAACATCCAAATAATGAGATATGGACAGCAACTGAAAGAAGTACCCACGCGTCACCACAAGGGCCTTTAGCTAAAGCAGTGTTGCGTTTCCTGGAGATTTTATCCCTTTTTCTTACATGTTAGAACTAAGAATAGAGGCTTTTCCCCTGTCAGTTTTCTTCACTTCTTTCTTGTAAGCAGTTACATTCTTCCTGGCATTCAAATATTTCTGAAATAGTTATTCTCAGACATAATAACAGCATAACTGTAAAACAAAGTATGTGACTCTGATTTGAAACTCAGCTCGTGTTCTGTACCTGTGCTATTGAACACTCACTTATTTTTGGTAAGTTTATTATTTTTTAAATTTTTATTTTATATTGGAATATAGTTTGTTTACAGTGCTGTGTTACGTTAAGGTGTACAGCAAAGTGACTCAGTCATGCGTGTACATATATCGATTCTATTTTAGATTCTTTTCCCGTATAGGTTGTAACGAAAATGTTGAGTAGAGTTCCCCATGCTCTGCAGTAGGTCCTATTTGATTACTATGTTTTGTATGTGTATATATATGTTAGTCCCAACCTCCTAATTCATCCCCTTTCCCACCTTTACCACACTTTTACCTATGAGTGTTGAATGGGGCAGCCATGCTTCTGAAGGCAATTGTGTAATTTGATAGGTCATTGTTATATAGACTGTTAGCATAACGGTTCTCATAAAATATTTATCGCTTGTCCCTGAGTTGGCAGCCCATAATGCAGGTACATCCAGCATCACCGCATACACTGTGACATGTTTGGTTTGTGTCATTTATTTTGTCTGCCTCCCCCACCTCCCCTTTTAAAGCCATCATCTGCATTTTCTACTTTGAAGTACATTAGTTACCATGGAAACAGTGATGTCATTGGAGGGAGTGAGGGTTGGTAACATCTGCATGGACAGTATCAGATCATTTTATTTAATGGTTTGAAATTTATTCTACACTTGGGGAAGATTAGGAGTATGTTTGAGAGGATAGTGTGCTTATGCACTTAGAGCTAATATGATGTGTGTACCTGTTACTAAAGGCTGCATTTGTGTGATATTTAGGTTGCACACAAAATTATGCCTGAAAATTAAAGAAGGAAAATACAAAGGAAAGAAATAGGAAGGTCAAGGGAGTCATATCATTTCCAACTGCCCAGGGCCCATGGTTACAAAAAAGATGCCTAGAGTGCCCACTATAGATATGGTTCATGTAAGCCATGGTCCATTTTTCTCATAAAAATACTGTGATAAGTCTTTATCTTTCTGAGTGAAACTTGCGTTCCAGGTATTGGTTGATTAATTCTGATGTGCAGCTGAATTTTTGACAAGATCCATGAAGAGGTACCAGTGGTCTCAGAAGCTGTGTGTGATAGCAGAGGTGGTGCCAAGGAGGGTACCTGTGGCCCGTTAAGTGCTCAGGGCTCTGTGCAGCGTGTGTGAATGAAGCTGAACTGTGCTCTCCTTCGACCTATGTATCCTTTTGTTAACTTTTAATTTTGAGCCAGTTGTATATTCACTGGAATATATAAGAAATAATGCAAAAAGATACAAATACAGAAATAATACAGAAATTAATATGGATTATTTTTAATTAACATAGTTAATACAGAAATAATACAAAAATATGCCCAGTGGTACATATTGCCTAATAATCTTTGTTTAGTCACTCAGTCGTGGCCGACTCTTTTGCAACCCCATGGACTAGTAGTCTACCAGGTTCCTCTGTCCATGGAATTTCCCAGGCAAGGATACTGGAGTGGGTTGCCATTTCCTTCTCCAGGGGATCTTCCCAACTCAGGATTTGAACCTGGGTCTCCTACTTGTCAGGTGAATTCTTTACCACTGAGCCACCAGATAACTCTAGTCAGGAATTTGACACGGATGAAGTTCACCTGCTGGCTTTTCTGGTTTGCAGTTTTATCTCATGGGTAGAGTCCTATGACCACCACCACAGTCTGGGTTCAGACCAGTCCCACCCCATGGAGCCCTCCTGTTACCCTTGTACAGCCACACTTCCCCTGCTCTCTAACCCCAGGCCACCCCTGCAGCCGCCCCGCAGTATGTGAGGGCGATGATTCCAGGACCCCTCGTGGGTGCTAAAAACCCACAGATGCTCAAGTTGGCATGATATAGTCAGCCCTTCATATCCACGGACGCAAAGCCCACAGATATGAAGGGCTGACTGTAATCCATTCTTCGTCTAGGGAATGTCATCATTTCAGACTGTTTTGTAAATGGAATCTATACAGCATGCAGCCTTTGAGATTAGCTTCTTTTCACTCAGCATAAATCCCTGGAGATCCATCCAAGTTGTTGCTTGTATCAACAATCTATGGATTTTAAATTCTGAGTGACATTCCATGGTATGAATGGACCACTGTTAGTTTAAACATTCACTCCTTGACGGGCACTGGACTGTGTTTATTGTTTATCTTTTTAAACTGAAATCCTTGAGAGAGGGCTTTGAGGGGTCCTAATAGCACAGCACTTACTCCTTGGAAGGAAAGTTATGACCAACCTAGACAGTATGTTAAAAAGCAGAGACATTACTTTGCCAACAAAGGTCCGACTAGTCAAGGCTATGGTTTTTCCCGTGGTCATGTATGGATGTGAGAGTTGGACTGTGAAGAAAGCCGATTGGTGAAGAATTGATGCTTTTGAACTGTGGTGCTGGAGAAGACTCTTGAGAGTCCCTTGGACTGCAAGGAGATCCAACCAGTCCATTCGAAAGGAGATCAATCCTGGGTGTTCATTGGAAGGACTGATGCGAAAGCTGAAACTCCAATACTTTGGCCACCTCATGCGACGAGTTGACTCACTGGGAAAGACTCTGATGCTGGGAAGGATTGGGGGCGGGAGGAGAAGGGGACGACAGACAATGAGATGGCTGGATGGCATCACCGACTCAATGGACATAAGTTTGAGTGAACTCCGGGAGTTGGTGATGGACAGGGAGGCCTGGCGTGCTGTGATTCATGGGGTCGCGGAGAGGCGGACACGACTGAGCGACTGAACTGAATAGCACAGAATCAGTGAGTGATTTTAAGGTGTCCAGGACTTTTCTAAAGGTCTCTCTCTAGACCATTTGTTCAGTCATTAAGTCGTGTCTGACTCTTTGCAACCACATGGGCTGCAGCACGCCAGGCTTCCCTGTCCTTCACTATCTCCTGGAGTTTGCTCAAACTCATGTCCATTGAGTCGGTGATGCCATCCAACCATCTCATCCTCTGTCATCCCCTTCTCCTCCTGCCCTCAATCTTTCCCAGAATCAGGGTCTTTTCCAGTGAGTCAACTCTTTGCATCAGATAGCCAAAGTATTGGAGCATAAGGCCCAGATTATTTATTAATGAAAGAAAGGAAGGGGCTTCTCAGGGGGTGCTAGTGGTAACGAACCTGCCTGCCAATGCAGAAAACATAAGGGAGTTCAACCCCTGCGTCAGGAGATCTCCTAGGGAAGGGCATGGCAACCCACTCGAGTGTTCTTGCCTGGAGAATCTCATGGACAGAAGAGCCTGGTGAGCTAAAGGCCCTGGGGTTGAGGAGAGTCGGACATGATTGAAGCAACTTAGCATAGCATAGAAGGAAGGAATACACTGGAGGGAGGCTATGGAGACACAGCAGAGCGGGCTGGCCAGGCCACGTGTTGGGGAGCTTGATATTCTTATATTAATAGTTGTTTCCCCTGCAGAGGGAAGCAGAAGCACCCGATGCTCTAAGACCTGCATTTAAGCATCTGCATCCCTCTCCCAGCATTGATGGAAACAGGTATTTTTTCTGACCAAAGAAGCTGTAATACCACCTACTCAGCCTGCTTGGTCCCCTGATCCCTTTTTGGGGAAGGTGAAAACCTAAATTCTTGTTCTGAGGCAGGTCACAGAGGAAATTGTTTTCTTGATCTCACTGATTGATTTTCATTTGGGAAGTGTTCCACTTGACCTTTTCCAAAATATGCCCCAGGACTGGGGCCACATGACAGAATTTAAACACCAAAATTATCCTTGGAATACCAGCCATATGCCCATGTTTCTGTGTTGAGATTCATGGGAAGCAGCCCAAATAACAGACCCAGAGATCTGACATTGCTTTTCTTATTTAAAGACTTTTTATTTACCCTGCGTTTTATGCAACCAGCAGGGTCTCCCCTTGTCCTCTGCAAGTTTAAGCTATTGACCTAAAGAAAGGATGGGTTTTTAACACTGGGATTGAAGGTTTGAAAGCCACTCAGAGAAACCTGGCATATTGGAAGCTTTTAATACCAACGACTGTCGGTCAGAGAGTCAGCTCTCTGACTTTTAGAACTGAGCAGTGGAAGCAAGCCCCGTGGGAAATAAGCAGCATGTAGAAATGGCCCACAGGGAAACAGATGTTGCCTTTGGCCTTTAGCCCAAATGTCAGGAGATGGTTTTCATAGCATAAGCGCCATGATTTCTTTCATTTTTTTTTTTAATGTGGACCATTTTTAAAGACTTTATTGAATTTGTTATAATATTGCTTCTGTTTTATTTTTTGTTTTTTGGCCCTGAGGCATGTGGGATCTTAGTTCCCTGACTGGGGATGGAACCTCCTGCATCAGAAGGCAAAGTCTCACTCTCTCTTTTTTTTTTAAATTTTATTAGTTTGGCTGTGCTGGGTCTTTGTTGCTGTGTGCAGGCTTTCTCTAGTTTTGGCCAATGGGGGCAGCTCTCTAGTTTCGGTGCACTGGCTTCTCGTTGCAGTGGCTTCTCTTATTGCAGAGCACAGGCTCCAGGTACAAAGGCTTCAGCAGTGGTAGCAAATGCCGGCTCAGTAGTTGTGGCACTCGGGCTTAGTTTCTCGGTGGCATGTGGGATCTTCCCAGATCAGGGATTGAACCCATGTCTCCTGCATTGGCAGGCAGATTCTTTACCACTGAACCACCAAGGAAGCCCCGAAAGGCAAAATCTTAACCCCTGGACTGCCGTGGAAGTGCCAAGCACCGTGATTTCTCTGCCTGGAAATCTCACTCTCATCTCTAGTATTAACCTGGGATATCATGCTTGAGTGGGGTGACCCTGCCCCTCCCTTCCATCACCTCCCCTTCCACTTCCCGCCAGGACCGGTGCCCTTGTCCTGAGGCCTGCTTTACCACTGACCCCATTATATCACAAACCCCTTAAGATTCGTGCCTTGAAGTACAGTTGCCTCTTGCTGGGGAGTTTGGTTCTCAAACTGCCTGGGACAACAACCTTGTGTGTGGTGGAGAATTACCCAAGGATGCTCCTCAGCTGTCTAGAAGGTGAGTAGTGCATTTAGGGGTTGTGCAGTTGTGCAGTGTGAAAAATGCTTAGCCCGCAATCACGCTTAGCATCAGAGAGATGCGTGTACTAACAGAGGGCACATGAGGACAAATGCTTAGCGGGAGGACTGGAAGGTCATGTCTTCCTTCTCAAGCACAAGTTTAGGACGTGCCTCTGCTGAGTGGAACTGAGGATAAACCAATCACACTCTTTAAATAATGTATTGTTGAAGCGAGTATTTGCTTATCTTTGTGTTCTCAGCTCCCACCTCAGGGTTGAGCATGTGGTAGTGTTTGGTAAATATTTGCTAAATGAATGAATGAATAATCAAGAAAGGAGAAGTGAAATTTAATAAGGGATGGATGGCGGGGTTTTCCTCCACTCCCACAGCCACTGTACATGACTTTTCGGCCCCACTCTGGTTTTATAAAACATGTTCAAAAAGTATAATCCCATCAAAGCCAATTTCTAGTCAATTATGGACTAGAAAGAACTGGAGTTTTCTTTGCAATTAGGTGGCAACTGGTATCCCGATGAGCTGCAATACCATCTTGTTCTTTAAGAAGTCAGTTGGGCTCTTGGCCTGAGCATCATCTTCTGAGAAACCTCCGTGCCTTGAGAGTGAAGTAGAGGAAGAAACGAACGCACAGGCTGAAATACAAAAGAAAGATGAGGCAGAGATCCCAGGAAACATGTAAACCATGGCGGCCACAGAGGCGGAAATAAGGGACTAGGATTAGCCAGAGACTAGGAACTCTGGTACAAACTGCTGGACAGCACGCCTACTGTCTAGAATTTGTCACAGTGGATCTGGAACATATATGCCCATTCTGGTTGCCCCAGCCCTCGAGACCTGCCTTGCTCATTATCAAAGCAGGTCCTTTGCCCTGAACCTGTGGCATTCTGAGCTAGTTCTGTTCTCAGTTGTGGCTGAATGTAACATGTTTACCATGAATCATCCCTTTTGCTGTCTTAACGGAAGAAAAAAAAAAGAAGAAGTTGATTGGGCCGTATTCACCTTGCCCAGCGAGTCAAGGAATGGTAGATGGGCCTGTCAGTCATGGTGCGGCCCGGCCCAGTGCCTGCTGCTATAAACAGCCGAGCAGCAAGGTCTTGGGAAAGAGCCAGGGGCTCCAACTGTTCGCATTACAGACCTCTCTATCAGCTTATCTTGATCTTCAGGTTGCCAAGATGCTGTGAGGGCAGTGGATAATAAAATAACTCCCTCTTTCCTCCACACTCTCTACTTTTTTTTTTTTTAACAGCTAGCAGTAAATGGACTGGCTTTCACTTTTACCAAGTGCCTGGATTTTTTGCTTTGAGACTTCTGCTCGTCTTGAGAGTAAAAAGGGAAACTTGGTTCTGAGACCCTGGAATTCTCTCTTTCTGGTTTGCTTTTTCACTCCATCAGCTAAGGCACCAGAGGAATGTCAGAAACCCTAGGCTTCTCAGTAAACGACACGCCTGTTTGGGGTCAGAACCATGCAGTCTCTGCCTAGCCTTCTTGCTCTAATTCTGGAACTCACGGATGATATGGGACCACTAGGCTTTGACTTTGTTGGGATATTTCTTTCGGATTTTTTTCCCCCCGAACCTGCAGCATTACTTCCCTGACCAAGGAAATAATTTTAATAATAAATAACATTTCTCTACAGTGGAAATGCAGAGTCCTAACTACTGGACCACTAGAAAAGTCCCTTGGCTGGGAAATTTAAAATCCACCACATGTTTAACATTCCTTGCATTTCCTTACACATAGCCATCATTTCCACAGGGATTTCTCTTTGCAGTTATTTGCAATTATTTTATGTCATTATGTACCCTTCAAGTTGCTGTTGGCTATGGATTCCAAGTTGTGATTTATGTCTCTTAAGTACTAAGGCAGTCCTTTCGTACATTATTCATACTCTCCTAACTAATTGTTTCATGTGCTTGGCTGGTTTGTGGGTAGAAATTTTGGTTCCAAATATTTTCCAAACACAATCGTATTGGTCTAATCTCTGAGTGCAGCATCTTCATGTATCAGTTTGCAGCCATGTGTCACGAACTGTGCTGAATGCTTTTTATTTATTGTCCACTTAATCCTCCAGTTAATACACCCACGGAAATTCTGCACAGAGTGGAAAGTTTGGTCACCATATCATCATATAAAGTCACGTGAATAACCAAAATAGTGGTCTAAAGAATGATAAGTATAATTAGAGGAAAGCAAATCAAAGCTACAATGAAGTGCCATCTTAAACCAGGTAGAATGACCATCATTAAAAAAAAAATCTATAAATAACAAATTCTTGAGATGGTGTGGAGAAAAGGGAACCTCCTTCACTGTTGGTGGGAATGTAAATTGGTGCAGCCACTATGGAGAACAATGTGGAGGTTCCTCAAAAAACTAAAAATAAAACTACTGTATGATATAGCAATCCCACTTCTGGGAATATAGCTGGACAAAGCTATAATTTGAAAGGATTCATGTACTCCAGTGTTCACCACAGTATTATTTACAATAACCAAGAAATGGAGGCAACCTAAATGTCCATCGACAGATAAATGGATAAAGAAGCCATGGTACATATAGCAGTGGAATATTACTCTTTCATAAAACAGTCATGAAATAAAGTCACTTGCAGCAGCATACCATCTTAAGTGAAGTAACTTGGAAAGAAGACAAATGCCATGTAATATCATTTATATGTAGAATCCAAAATATAACCCAAATGAACTTATCTATGAAACAAGCTCACAGACACAGCGTTTCCAAAGCGGGGGTGGGAGTTAGAGATTAGAGACAAACGGTTACATATAGGATAGGTGAACAACAAGGTCCTACTGTATAGCGCAGGGAACTATATTCAGCGTCCTATGAGAAACCATGATAGAAAACAATATGAATAAGAATGTATGTATCTGTATAACTGAATCACTTTGCTGTACAGGAGTAATTAACACAACATTGTGAATCAACTATGCTTCAATAAGCTAAATATTAAGAAAGGAATGATAGGAATCACGATAGTGTCTAATACTATTTTAGGGTGTTTATATGCTTTAACCTCTTTAATATTCTCGAAACCCTCTGAAATAGTATAATTGTTGTCCTTATTTCACAGCTGATTATGAGGTCCTGAAAGATTAGAAAAATTTCTCAGTGTCATACAGCTTGAATGTGGCAGCATTAGGCACCAAAAGCAGAATTCTGACTCCTGAGCCTTTCCTTTTCAATAATAAAGTGTTGTTTTAAAATAACGAAACCGTTATTAATGTCTTCAACGGAGATCCTGTGAATCACTAAAATCGGAAATTATTATGAAACGTTCATTTTCTCATATTAAATAGAGTTTAAGTGATTTTCAAATTTGCATCCTTTCTAGGAAGCCTGAATAATTAAATTCCAGTTCTAATTTTGACATTTCCTTTTTGAAATCATCGGAATCATTGGTTCAAAGCGAACATTTTGGGAATGCCTGCTCCATGCCAGGCCCTGTGCTGAGTATTTTTCATCTGTTATCTCATTTAATTCTCATAATACCATTATCCTTTGAGAGCTGAGGAAACAGAGCTGCACTGAGATTTAGCTCATCAGGGCCTATCCCAGCAGCTTGGGTTCCATGGCTGGAGCCCTCCTTGCAAACTCACCTGCGTTCTAGGAGTATAGAGTCAGAGGTCCTTTCGCAGTGCATCAGGAAGGATTCCTGAGAAACAGTGCAGCCATGTGGGCTATCTGTTTCTTGCTCTTTTAGTCAGAAAGAGCCTATACATCTCATGTGGGGCACAGGAAGGAAGGGGCTGACACTGCCATCAGCTCAGGGGGGTTGAGTCTCCCCTCTGCTCTGGGCAGCTGCTCAGATGGTCCACATGGAGCTGAGGTGGTGGCCTTCTTTTCCCCTCCCTACATCACTGGCCAGCTGCAGATCTGGCTGTGTATTTATTGATTTCTTAGATATTTGTTTCCTTGGCTGTGCTGGGTGGGTCTGAGTTGCAGCATGCCAACTTTTAGTTGATGCCTGTGACCAGGGATTGAACCTGGACCCTTGCATTGGGAGTGCAGACTCTTAGCCATGGACCAACAGGGAGGTGTGCTGGCTGTGACTTTTCTGCCATTGCCGTGCTCACTCTGTGGGTGAGCTCAGAGGTCAGGAGCTTCAGAAGCTCCTGTAAGGAGTCACAGGACACTCAAGGACAGAGTGCCCTTCTCCACGTGACCCTGGCTCTGACACCTCTGGTAGTAGCCAGGAAGGTGCCTCTTCCTTTCAGCATCCAGGGTCTGAACTCATGTTACAGGAAGAGGGACCCCTTCTGTGCTGGGCAGCTGGGCCCAGAACCATGGTCTTCTAGTGATGCTTTGCACGAGGTCTTGGAGGGAGGGCGAGTATGTGAAGTCCCCCCAGCACCTCCTGCCTAGGGCCCTGCGTGAACTTGGACCTGGTGACTTGCCTGTTTATGCTTTGCCCATCCAAAGAAAGATGTAAAAGCCAGGCTGCTGGCATCAGGGTTGTTTCTATCAGGTGACCCTGTTTCTGTGCTTGCTGACTGCTAAGTCACCTCAGTGTGGGGACGTGTCCAGCGTCCTGATCTTTGCAGATTTGTTCTCAGGACCTCACGCTGACTCCATCAATCTGAGTGGTCCAGCGTAACTCCAGACATGAGTTAGGGTGTGACGTGATGGCCGTTTGTTGATTCTCTTTGAAAGTCCTGAAGATGAGGGATAATGGGTGTTTAATGAGCTCCTGCAGGATGGCAGGTGCTGACAAGTACCTTACAGCCTCCATTTCTAATCCCACAATTGATATATTATCATTTAGAACCCGAAGCTTGGAGGTCAAAGGATCTGCTTACCGCAGACAACGCGATTGACGGGGAGAGGGAGCGGGAGTTAATTTCCTGTATGCATCCGCGTGGTGGCCAAGACTCACTCTCCCTGTGGAATCTGTGCTGGCTTTTATGGCCTTTTGTGAGAAAGCTCGGGGAGACCAAGGTGCATGAACAGCAGGCGTCATTTCACTGCCAAGCATCTATTATTAGCCCTGGATCATGGATGGGTGCATTAGAAATGCCTTCAGTTGCAGAGTTGATACAGGACATGTGAATAGACTGATTCACTTGGCTTTGCTTGTCAATAATTTCCTTTTTCTCATGTAGAATATTGTCATCTTTTCCCCTCTTCTCTCCCTGGACCTTTTTCCTATGAGTGCAGGATGTTGTTGTTCAGTCCCCTGGTCGTGTCTGACTGCTTGCGACCCCATCGACTGCAGCATGCCAGGTTTCCCTGTCCATCACTATCTCCCAGAGTTGGCCCAAATTTGTGCAGGATGGCTCCAGCCCTTTCCTGACTGTGGTAGGGCTGTCCAGGCACCCCGGCCCACTCAATTCCCCCAGCTGCAACCCTAGAGCTTTTAAAGATCCCCTCAGCCCTCTGGCTGAGATACTGCAGCCGCCAAGCCTGTACCCCTCGGCAGTACCCACCCCATCGAGTGCCATGGTACCGCCTGTGTGGACAGTGGGCCCTGCAGCAGCTGGTACCAGACAATGCCTGTTCTCATCTGGGCATCCCGGGCGGGCCTGGCAGCTTCGGCCGTTCAGAGCCCAGCTGGGTCTGGAGTTGCTGGGCTGTGCTGCAGAGGTGATTTGCTACTTGGTGTCAGATTTCAATCCAAGGAACTTTGAAGGGCCTGCTGCCCTCTCCCTGTCTTCTGATTGTCTTTACGATGAAAGATGTTTGAAGTAGCCCTGATGTTCAATGAACCCAGGCTGGATATGACTGCTGAGGTTTACAATATCACTCTGTTGTGCTGGCTGTGTGCTCTGGACAGGTTCCCTAACCTCTCTGAATCTCTCCTCCTCTATCTTCTTTAAAAACTATTTATTTTAAAAATGTATTTGGCCGCGCTGGGCCTTCGTCGCAGGTGGCATGTGGGATCTTTGGTTACAGCGTGTGTGATCTCTTAGTTGCGGCAGGAAAACTGTTAGTTGCAACATGTGAACTCTTAATCACGGCATGTGGGATCTAGTTCCCTGACCAGAGATTGAACCCAGACCCTCTGCATTGAGAGCATGGAGTCCTAGCCGCTAGACCACCAGGGAAGTCCCTCCTTCTGTATCTCGATATTGAATTTAATAATACCTATGCCACACAGTTCATGTCAGGTTTTAATGATGGAATGTTTGTGGAGAGCACCTTGCCCACGCCTTGGCACACTGTGTGCCCTCCATAGGTAATAAACTCTCTTCCCCTTTCCTCGTAGGATTCCAGCTGAGAGAAGACAAGGCCAAATCAACTTCTAGACATGCAGCTTTGCTGTCTTTACCACTGTTTGCAAGGATCTGTGCTTGGCCGGTTTTGTATACTTTTAAACAAAAGTAAAAGAGCTTTAATTATGCCCTTGTTTGTGGTTAGGTTTGGTTGCCTCATTAAAAGATTCGAGAATACTGCCCGCCCTCTGGCTGCTGCAAAGTGCAGGCCTGGCAGAAGGTCAGGAATGATAAGTCGGTCCTTTCTGGTGAAGCTCCCAAGTTCTTCTGGCTCAGAGATGGGCCTGGCCGTGTCATCTGGGCGGGGTGTGGCTCAGGGCACACCTCCTGAGTCCATGTTTGCTCCGGCGTCACCCCTGCAGTGTGTATGTCTCTGGCCTTTATAGTTACGCTCACTGTTGCTCTTCGCTTCCCGTTCCCTCAATTTCAGTTGCGGTCTTCCTCTTAATACAGATGACAGACATCACTGCGACTCGCACCGAGCAGACAGCAGGGGTGTTTAGAGTGACTTTGTGGTCACATTGTCTGGATTCCAGTCCACTTCATACCAGGTGGTCTTAGATATAAGGAACCTCAGTTTCCTTATCTGCAGAATGGAATAGTGGTAGCACTAATCTTACAGGATTGTATGAGGATTAACCTATGAAAAGTGGTTAACGCAGATCCTGTCCCATAAGTAAAAATTGCCTATATTAATATTAATAATGGGCTTCCCTGGTGACTCAGTGGTAAAGAACCCACCTGCCAATGCAGGAGATGTAGGAAATTCAGCTTTGATCCCTGGGTCGGGAAGATCCCCTGGAAGAGGAAATGGCAATCCCCTCCAGTATTCTTGCCTGGACAATCCCATGGACAGAGGAGCCTGGTGGGCCGCAGTCCATAGGGTCACACAGAGTTGGACATGACTGAAGCGACTTAGCCTGCACACACAGCCTCACCAGCAGGCACAGAGCTCTCCTTGTGGCCCAGCCTAGGACTTCATTCTTCTCTGTGTGGCTTGGACCATTCTGATTCTCACTGTGCCTCTTAAAGCAAAGGTGTTCAAGATGTTATATCTACCTTTCCACTTCTTCAAGTCAGGAGACTAAGTGGACTCCCCAGGAGACCCTGTCTGCTCTGCATCCTTTGCTGCTGTTGTTCAGCCACTCAGTCGTGTCTGACTCTTTGCGACCACATGGACTGTAGTCCACCAGGCTCCTCTGTCCATGGGATTCTCCAGGCAAGAGTACTGGAGTGGGCTGCCATTTCCTTTTTCAGCAGATCTTCCTGACCCAGGGATCAAACTCCTGTTTCCTGCATTGGCAGGCGGATTCTCTACCTCTGAGCCACCAGGGAAGCCCCCCTCCATCCTTTAGCAGGAACCAAATAAACACTCTGACAAGCACCAACTCCAAAGGCAGATGTGTTACCCTTCTCCTTTGGTTACTTTTCAGCAGTCTCTGGTCTGGGCAGCCTCTCCTCCTTCTCCACCTTTTTTTTTTTGCTGCACTGGGAAGCATTTGACACCTTAGTTCCCTGACCAGGAATTGAACCTCCTCCCCGCTCAGTGGAAGCTCAGAGTCTTCAGCCCCTGGACCACCAGGGGAGTTCCTGGGTCTGACCTTTGAGAAGAGCCTCTCTGTTGTCCTCACCCACGGGCGCCCCCGTTCTGTCCTGGATGCATGAGCATGGCCCCCAGGAATGAGGAGTGGAGGCCTGAAAGCCTTGCTCGGTGTGAACTTTCCTGGATGCATGAGCATGGCCCCAAGGAATGAGGAGTGGAGGCCTGAAAGCCTTGCTGGGTGTGAACTTCCCATTCATTTTAAATCACCTCTCTCTCCATTTTTACTTTTATAACAATATCACAACAATGGCTTCTCTGTGTGTGCATTCTGTCAAAAAAGAATTGTGAAAAGTTAAAAGCATGTCCCTCATGTAATTATAGAGTGAACCTGAGTCAAATATTATACTCACTCATTAATGAGAGAACAAGTAAATCGGTAAACAGAGAACATTGGAAGAAGTGGGTGTTCGTAGGCATTTTGGGGGAAAAAAGTAAAAGGATAGAAGAGAATGATTAGGTAAGTGAAGAGAATTGTGAGGTGCCATTCAGATCAGCCTTGAGGTACCCCAGCTTCTGGGAGTGCTGCCAGCAAAAAGCCTCTCTGTGCACGGGAGAGAAAGTTTCCCTGTCTTCTCTTTCAGGTCCTGTGGGTGGTTGGTCTAATGATTACTTTGACAAAAAACAGGTTCACAGGAAGAAAAGCAGATTTAATTTTGTATGAACAGGAGCTCACAGAAAATATGAGACTCCAGGAAGCGGCCAGAGTAAGGGTTTCCCTGGTGGCTCAGCGAATAGGAATCCGCCTGCCAATGCAGGAGACGTGGGTTCGATCCCTGGTCCGGGAGGATCCCACATGCCGAGGAGCAACTGAGCCTGGGCAGCACGGCTCTCGCACCTCGAGCCCGGGAGCCACAGCCCCTGAGCCCACGTGCCCCCGGGACTGGCGCCAGGGTGCCCTGGAGCCTGTGCTCACCACAAGAGAAGTCACCACAATGAGAGACCCGCTCACCGCAACCAGAGAAAAGCCCGTGCAGCGGTGAAGACCCAGCGGAGCCAAAAATAAGTCAATACAATTATTTTTTTAAAAAAGGAAGTGACTAAGGTAGGCAGCTCTTTTACCTTTTAAACAAAGAGACAATACACTTTGAAGAATTAACAAGACAGAGGGATCTGGACTTGGGGTGGTAAAGTAGTGAAAAAGTAACGGGGCTTGTTGACACAGCCTTCTCAGCCTTGAATTCCCTATCTCTGGTGATAAGGATGTCTCTCTCCTTTCTGGTATGGGGAGGGTGCCTTTCATGTGGGAGGTTTATTTCCTTCTTTCAGAGAGACAGAGAATATCTTTGTTTTTTGCCAGAGCTGTTGCATAAGTAACTTTTAATCAAAATAATCAATATGCCTAAGTGTGGTGTATTTGGGGCAGCCTGCCCAGAACCCCATCAAAGGGTTGCCTGAGGAAAGCCGCCTGGCCATCTCTGGGTGTAAAGGCCGGACCTCTCACCTGCTGCTTGCATCTCTCCAGGCTTATCCTGTCTTCAGAACCTCCCACAGGGCCAGCTGAGGCTTCTGTTGTGACCACATCCTAGTTCGCGTTTTCTCTCTCCCCAGAAATCTTCAAGGTAACAAGTAGCTTCACAGCATCCATGCCCTTAATATATGTTGGTATTCAGTCACTAAGTTGTGCCCGACTCTTTGCAGTCCCACGGACTGCAGCACCCCAGGCTTCCCTGTCCTTCACTATCGGCTGGGGTTTGCTCAAAGTCATGACCATTGAGTCGGTGATGCCATCCAACCATCTCATCCTCTGTCGTCCCCTTCTCCACCTGCCTTCAACCTTTCCTAGCATCAGGGTCTTTTCAGATGAGCCAGCTCTTTGCATCAGGTGGCCAAAGTACTGGAGTTTCAGCTTCAGCATCAGTCCTTCCAATGAATATTCAGGGTTGATTTCCTTTAGGATGGACTGGTTTGATCTTGCCATCCAAGGGATTCTTAAGGGTCTTCTTCCCTTTCAAACCACAGTTTGAAAACCTGAAATATTTGCTGTTGACCTTATTTATGGTCAGTAGCAAAATCGGACCCAGATAGATTCCTCTAGATACCAGGGTGTGGCCAGTCTGTAGAGCAGACAGCAAATATTTCAGGCTTTGCAGGCCCCCTGTCTCTGGTGCTCTCACAACTCTTCAGCTCTGCCCTGGGAGCAGGAAAGCAATCACGAAGACTAAGCAAAGGGCTGTGTTCCAGCAACACTACTTACAAAAACAGGTGGAGGGCGGGATCTGGCCCACGGACCAGCGTGCTGACCCCTGCCTTGGAGAGTTAAGTCATCCTTGGGCAAGTCTGTTAAACAGTGTCCCAGTGTGAAAGGACAGGCTGCCTGCCATCTTTGCTCCGGTCGATGCTTACAGGGTATAGTGTCTTTTTGTTTATTTGCCTGTTTTTGGCTGCACTGGGTCTCCGTTGCTGTGCGAGGGCTTCCCTATCTGTGGCGAACAGGAGCTCCTCCTCGGTGTGGTGCCTGAGCTCCTCATCGTGGCGGCTTCTCTTGCTGCGGAGCACAGGCTCTAGGCCATGAGAGCTTCAGCAGTGCAGGGCGTGCCCTTTCGTAATGGCACAGGGGCCTAGAGCACAGACTCCGCAGGCTTAGTTGTTCCTTGGCATGTGGACTCTCTTCCCAGACCAGGGAACAGACCCATGTCCCCTGCACTGGCAGATGATTCTTAAGCACCGGACCACCAGGAAAGTCCAAGATGTAATTTCTAAAGCCTACACCTGCCTACAAAGTGCTCATCTCAGCCATTTCACAAATGAGGTACCAGGCTTGGTGAGGATTCTGTGGTCTTAGTATTTAGGTAAAGGATAGTCTGAAAGTGAGCCTGGTGGATCTAGCCCTGAGCTTGCCCTGCTCCCTTGGACCAGCCGCCTTCAGCCCTGGGAAGTCCTCCTCCTCACTCAGTCATGGGGAGCAGAGGGTTGAGTGAGTCTTGGAGAAAAGCACCCCAAAAGAAAGCTGACTCCAGATTCACAGAGCCCAGAGGTATCTGAAGAGGCCATACCCAGCATCCCACTCTGCCAGGTGTCCTGGACTCGGCAGAGAGTAGGTAGGTTTCCCTGTGAATAGGCAGTTTGAATGTTGAGCGCCCTTATCCATTAGGGTGTTAAAGGTGTACAGCCTGCACCTTGTGTCCTGGACCTCGTTCCTCTGAAATCAGGAGGAGGCAGGAATAGCTTACACGCGGAGGCAGAGGTCTTACCTGACCGTGCCCCATGCTGCCTGTGACGTCGACAAAGCCCCAAGGCTCTGTTAGCACCCCTGTGAAATGTGCAGGGTCTCTCCTCCAGCTGTACCTTTGCCAAAGTCCATTAAACAGGGCCTGGATTCAAATTCTGAGTCCTCACCAGCTATGTGACCATAGGCTGCTTTTTAAATCTCTCTGTACTGTTCAATATGAAATGAATGTATCTATGTAAAGCTTAGAATAATACTTATAACCTAGTAAGCACTATGAAAGTATTTTCTGTTTTACTTTCTGTTATTATTGTTTTTATCTTTAAGTGCTGTTATCTTTAGCACTTAGTATGGTATCTTGCTAGTAATTGTTGTGGTTTAGTTGCTCTGTCGTGTCCAACTCTTTGCAACCCAATGGACTGCAGCCCGCCAGGCCTCCCTGTCCATCACCATCTCCCGAGGTTTGCTCAAACTCATGTCCATTGAGTTGGTGATGCCATCCAACCATCTCATCCTCTGTCATCCCCTTCTCCTCCTGCCTTCAATCTTTCCCAGCATTAGGGTCTTTTCCAGTGAGTCAGCTCTTCTCATCAGGTGGCCAAAGTCTTGGAGCTTCAGCTTTAGCGTTGGTCCTTCCAATGAATATTCAGGGTTGATTTCCTTTAGGATTGACTGGCTTGATCTCCTTGCTGTCCAAGGGACTCCCAAGAGTCTTCTCCAGTATAGGGGCTCAGTAAGTGTCATTCAATACATAAATGAGCCATGTAATAAATTAGATTCATATTCAGTCTGGAGTATTGCTGTCCAGTAGAGCTCCATGTGATGGGAGCATGCTTGACTCCATGCTGTCCAGTAGGACATCCACTGGCCACATTTGGACAAAGAGTACTTGACATGTGGGTACTGCAACTGAGGAACTGCATTTTCAATTCTATTCACTTTTAATTTAAACTTCCAACCACATGAGCCTGGCTAGTGGCTACCATGTTAGACAACATGGCCCTCTGTACAGTCTAGTGTTAGAGATTGTGTTTCAGTGTTTGGCATTTTTCAGACATCTGCAGCTAATTCACATGAGGCCAGAATTGAGAACCACAGGAGTAGAACACTTAGGCCAGTGCTTTCTCATCCAGCCTCACATATCCATCAAGAAATAAATTCAAGAAGTCAATATTAAGCTCCCACTGTATGCTAGTTACTCTTCTGGGCACTAGCAATCAGCAAGATAGAGCTAGATCTTGACTGTCCAGGAATTTGTGGACTAGTGGAAGAGGAGATAAAATAAAGGCACAAATAAACAGGCCACTGTTTTTTTTTTTTTTGTTTGGTTGGTTTTTTTAATCACTGGGGAAGACTGGAAAGAGTTTGCACTAGCTCTCTCAGTAGGATTTTGTAGAATTGTACATGAATCTACGATGGTCTTTGATGTTAATCAGCCAAGGTTGGATGTTCTGATGATTTGGGGCAGGCTGTTATTGCTCAGTTGCCCAGTTGTGTCTGATTGGACAGCAGCACACCAGGCTTCGCTGTCCTTCACTATCTCCTGGAGCTTGCTCAAACTCAGTCCATTGAGTTGATGATGCCATCCAACCATCTTATCCTCTGTCACCCTCTTCTCCTTCAGACAAGGTGCTTGAGTGCAATCAGGACAAAGAGGGTGTTGCAATGGTGATGGGCTTGGAGGGAATTGTGGTGCTTGTTTAGGGAAAGCCTCTGTCAGAAGGGAACACCTGAGCTGAGACCTGTGTGGTGAGAAGGAGTGAGCCTTGTTATGATCTGAGGCCAGAGGATTCCGGCAGAGGGAGAAGCAAATGGTCTTGAAGTTGGGGCTGTGCTTGGCCTATTTGCAAAACAGGAGGAAGGCCAGCATGATGGGAATGGTAAACACAAAACACTGTGAACACTGGTGAGCTTGGGGAGGAGGGGAGGGTGGAGTTTTTCAGGCCCACGTGGGCCTGAGGATGTTGTTCTAAGTGCTGTGGGGAGCTGTAGGACCACTCTGAGCAATGCCTCCTGGACTCAGCGTCTCTCATCTCAGTTGTCATGCTGTGCATGGCTGATGGGGAGCGGCGTGGTGATGTGTGGTAGCTCAGGGGAGGGGATACTGGTGCCAGGGTGCTGACAGTGGCTGTGCAGATGGAAGGGTCAACAGACAGGTATTTACCCAGGCAGAGCCAACAGAACATACTGCTGGGTGGATTGGATCTTGAAGGTCACAGAGTTTTTATATGCCCTCCTCCCCAAATATACGTACTTCCAAGGTGGTTCAGTGGTAAAGAATCCACCTGCCAATGCAGGAGACCCAGATTTGATGCCTGGGTCAGGAAGATCCCCTAAAGAAGGGAATGACAACCAACTCCCGTATTCCTGCCTGGGAAATCCCATGGATGGAGGAGACTGGTAGGCTACAGTCCATGGTGTTGCAAAAGAGTCAGACGTGACTTAGCTATTAAACAACAACAAACAACAACCCCAAATAGGCTCCCTACGCAGGGAGCCTGAGCATCTGGTTTTCCCTCTAAGTTCACCTTCCTTTCCTCTTCCTTCAGGAGGCTACTAAGAAACTGTGTGATGCCAAGAAGTGAAGGTTAGGGGATTATAAAGCAGGTAGCCTGAGGCAATGTTTCTCTGACTTTAAAGTGCACATCATCTGGGGATCTTCTTAAAAGGCAGAGCCTGACTTTGTTGGTCTGGAGTGTTGGTTTGAGCTTTTGCATTTCTAAAAGGCTCCCCCATGCTGCCAGGACCACCTGTGCTTGAGCCCTACTTTACGGGCTGACTTCTTGCTACACAAGGGCATGAAACTGTGACCCTCCAGAGTCTGTGAGTCTTTGGAGCAGGTTGCAGGTGCCTGGGAAGTTCTTGCGAGAATCAACGCAGGAGTCCATTCTTCTAGATCCACAGGAGCATCTTGGACTTGTGGCCTCAAGCCCTCTCTTTAGACCCAAGGAATCTGCTTTGTGCCTAGAGGAACCAGGGCCCCTTTGTTTGTCCTTTGGAAACCAAATTGCTCAACAATTATTTCACAGCCTGTAGCAGTGTAGGCGAGGCTTTTCAAATCCAATCTCCAGAACTACATTTGAGGAGGGATATATTTTACATGAAAAAGAAGCCTTTAAAGCAAAATGACCTGTGGGCAAGAAGGCCTGGGACTCTCTCCTGTTGTGCGTTATTAACACAGTGCTTTTAACTTGATGTCTGGGTGGGAGAAGAGAGACTTGATTGCCGGAGATATTAACAATGAGATGGTCAGTTTGAACGGAGAGGGAAGTTTGAAGTGATGCCTGCAGCTCTGGATCTGTTTCTTAATGGAAAGGGAAAAGAAAGTGTCAAGAAGTTTAATCTGATACATTTCACTGAAGAGCAACCCTATAAGTGAAACCTATTACCAGGCTGCAGGATTTAGGGCTGTTTTGAAATGAATGTACTTACTCCCTTGTAGAAGGGACTAGTTCAACCATATTGATCATCTGGGGGCCAGGACTGAATGTTTTATTGAGGCAGGGTTTCATATGGAAGCTTTTTGTAAATGAAACTAACACTTGATGACTGGAAGAAAATTACTATGACTTGCCATCTGGTTTCTCAGCCAATACCATTGATTCATGGTGCTTGTAGTGGTTCTTAATAATCTGTCCCATTTCATATTGTATGAGATATTGAAGCTATTTTCCTAATTCCTCCAGTCTAAACATTTAGGGTTATTGCACCAAGCTTCCACTCCAGCTTTCTTTGATCGATTTTTTTTGAATTCTCGAGTGCTGTCACATTTATCATTATAGGCTATTATATTATCACATGGTAGTTTGCATTTTTATTATGTTCTTCACTTCTAATATATTCAGATCTTCTTGTGGAACCCACCTTTTTTTTAACTAGGTGGGGGGAGAACATTGAACTATCTCAGCTCACATCACTCAAAATGATCAATATCCTTTCTTATTTCTGAGTGAGAAGATATTCAGTAAAGCCCCTTCCTCTGTGTGTGGGTTTGCCCCCATTTCCAGTGTTTGTTTTTCCTGTTTATTTCTCTTTTCTTTCTGGAATTACTGCTTACCCCAGAGATAGCTGCTTAAAAGGAAGGGTTAGGCATAGTCTGAGAGAGTCCTTAATGAAATGTCTTCGGTTCATAATAGAGTCCTAGAATTATGGCAGCAGCTTTTTCTGTGTTTGTAGAAGTGTTGCCAGCATAAACATATGCATCTCTCACCTCTGCAAGGGCTTCCTGGGTGGCGCTAGTGGTAAAGAACCCTCCTGCCAATGCAGGAGACATGAGAGACGCGGGTTCAATCCCTGGATTGGAAAGATCCCCCGGAGAAGGGAATGACAACCCACTCCAGTATTCTCGCTTGGAGAATTGCATGGAGAGAGGAGCCTGGTAGGCTGCAGTCTATAGAGTCGCAGAGAGTCGGACATGACTGAGCGACTGAGCATGCACACGTCTCTGTAAACCAACATGTTGCTTCCTGGGTAGGGAGTCAGAGTGATGGCCCGGATGATCACAAAGTACCCTTCAGTTCAGTTCAGTTCAGTCGCTCAGTCGTGTCCAACTCTTTGCGATCCCATGAATCACAGCACACCAGGCCTCCCTGTCCATCACCAACTCCCGGAGTTCACTCAAACTCATGTCCATCGAGTCGGTGATGCCATCCAGCAATCTCATTCTCTGTCATCCCCGTCTCCTCCCACCCCCAATCCCTCCCAGCATCAGACTCTTTTCCAGTGAGTCAACTCGTCACATAAGGTGGCCAAAGTATTGGAGTTTCAGCTTTCGCATCAGTCCTTCCAATGAACCTATCTGCCAATAAAATAAAAGTCAAATACATGGCATGGCCGCAGTTACTCTTCAGGGGTAAAACCCTAGGCAGAAGTGGGGCCTTCCTGATGGCACAGTGGATAGGAATCTGCCTGACAATGCATGGGACTTGGGTTTGATCCCTGGTCCTGGAAGATTCCCCCATATCGTGGAGCAACTCAGCACACACTACAACTACTGAGCCTGTGCTCTCGAGCCCAGAGGTTGCAACTACTGAGCCCGTGTGTTGAAACTGCTGAAGCCCTCGAGTCTAGAGCCCCTGATCCGCCAGAAAGAGTAGCCTGATGAGCAGAGGAAGCCCGCAGCAAGCAATGAAGACCCAGCACCCCAAAAATAAAAAGAAATAAAATTTTAAAGTGGTGCATGGTGCCGCTTCTTCTGGAGGGACACTCTTCCCATGATGAATGAAGGTGTCTATCATCCTGATATGCTGTATCTTGTAAGAGAATGGTCAGAACTGTCATTAGAGAAGTCTCTGTGATGCCAGCTGCGATTCTGCCAGGAGATAGCGTAGCCTCAGGAGCCAAACAGTCCTGGGTGGAAATCCTGCCTCTGCTACTTTCTAGCTTTTTGGTCTTAGGGAAAATAGGTAATTGTTTGGATCCTTAGTCTCCTCTGGAAAATAGAAGCCTGCCTTCTTGGCCACTGGAGAATTGAAAGAATTTATAATAACTTTCTACCTCACCATGTGCCATTGTTTGTCTGTATTAGTTGTTGCTTTCAAAATGAAGCAAAAATATTAAAGAGTTGGACGTGACTGCTCATCTTTAATCCTGGGTTTTACTTTGTGCTGTTCTAAGTAACCTCGGTCATGTCTGACTCTGTGACAATGTGGACTGTAGCCTGCCAGGCTCCTCTGTCCATGGGAATCTCCAGGCAAGAATACTGGAGTGGGTTGCCATTTCTTTCTCCAGGGTATCTTCCTGACCCAGGGATCAAACCCACATCTCTTATGTCTCCTGCATTGGCGGGCAGGTTCTTTACCACCAGCGCCACCTGGGAAGCCCCTTTACATTGTTTGGATCACCATAAACAATCAACAGCCTTCAACTGGACTGTTTCTTTCCTCCTGGCTCTTTAGACTCTGTTGCAAGCAGTTTTCTCTGCTGATGCAAATGCTGAGACTGTCATCTTGATAAAGCCTGTCTCCCTGGATACCAGTGGCTGAGTGGATGTTTTTGTTCCCATGTGCCAAGCTGAATCTACCCTGCAGCCCAGGCTCTGGCGGCAGGGTGCCCAGGGCAGTGTTGGAACTGGATGTCCAGTGCCTGAGACTGCAAGGCCATCTCCTCTGTTTTCTTACCCATCGAGGCATCCTGCAGTGGTTGACATGTCAGCTGCAGGAGTTTTTTAAACAGCTGGGCAAAGCCAGGTGCGTCTGAAGGCACGAGAGTCTTTGCTGTAGACACACACAGTTTTCTGTGTTGGAATGGAATGAGAGGCAGAAAGCACATGCTCGTGGTTTATTTCCAGTGTTCTTGGGTTGCATGCAGGTGTCTCTTTCAACACGTCTTATTTTCTAAGCATGAAGTCAGAGGGAGATAATGTGACCCAGTTAACGTGACAGGGCTCCAGTGTGTCCCAGGGGGAGCCATCCACTGACCATCCATCACACACACAGCTCCCTGTGTAAGAACAGGGCTCTGACCCTGGGTCAAGAGTGCACGTAGCAACGTACTCTCAGCTCTCTGGTCTCAAGTGAGACAACAGCCACTTTCTTACCAACTGATGGATGTACTGCCCTGTGTATTATTCCACTGTAGAGGCAATGCCTCTGTTCTAGAAAGTGGAGATTGCAGTCTTCACAGAATGCCTTTTGTACATTTCATAACGTTTCTAATACCATCTTAGACCTGCTTGTCTCTGTGGTTTCCCAAAACAATAGGTCTCTCCCAGCCTCTAGATTTCATGCGACACAAAACATCTCATTTCCATAATTGTTCTCCTTTTGAGGCCTGGCTCTATTATTCTCTGTCCCCCAGAACCATTTGGGTCTCTTCTCAAAGGGCCAAGAAGGCTGTACACACTTCCTCATTTCCAACTGATCTGGAAAAATTCAGCTAAAGGAATCTGACATTTCGATCCACAAGCACTTAGCATTATTCTCAGGGAGCTGGGGTCTTCTCCATGCCTTCATCATGAGGCCACCAGCCTGTGCATACCCATTGAGAGTGATAACACCCGAGTGTGTCTGTGTGTGTGCACACCCGCTTAATCACCCAGTCATGTTCAACTCTTTGTGACCCCATGGACTGTAGCCCACCAGGCTCCTCTGTACATGGGATTTCCCAGGCAAGAGTACTGGAGTGGGTTGCCATTTTCCTTCTCTGGAGGATCTTCCCAACCCAGGGATCAAACTGTCATCTCCGGTGTCTCCTGCTTTGGCAGGTGGATTCTTTACCACTGAGCCACCTGGGAATCCCAGAACCACTCCTGCTGCTGCTGCTAAGTCGCTTCAGTCATGTCCGACTCTGTATGACCCCATATTCCTAGTGGAGGGAAAATTGCATCTTGTGGGTGGGGGAGGGGCACAAAGATTGGATTGTTCTTCTTCTGTATAAAGCATAAATGGACACACAGCATATAAGCAGACGTACAGTATGTCTGTCAAAATATCACGTGGGCCCAATTAGGAAGAAGGGCGTACGAAGGTTCTTGGGTGTGTGATAATGGAAGAAGGTTGACTGCTGCTGCTCTGAAATTCTCCCTTGATGCCTCCTACTCCCTGCTCAGTCAGTATTGCTTAAAAGGAGACCCCTTGCTCTCCACTTTGGGTGAAGACATCGCCAGGTGCAGCTCTGGAAGGAAGGAAAAGCTAGTGTCTTTCCAGCTGAATATTTGTTCATAACTCTTCATGGGAAAGTCAAGCCCGAGTTTTAAAACTAGCACCCCAAATGTACCCTTTTAGAATCTTCTGGAACTCTGGATGTCACCTGGGTGATGGCTAAATAGTCACACCAATACAAATTCCACAACTACCGATTTCGGGGAAGGAGAGAATGTGGCTTAGGTTGGAAGCTGACCCAGGGCCAGAAAATGGAACTGTTCCATAGGCCCCTTGCTCATCACCTCTGCTCACCTCTGTGCCTGGCAAACTTGATGGAATAGCCTAATTCAGCTTCTGTACATGGGTACTGAATTGAATATTGGACACTGAGTTTTGGTTAATATCAATAAAGAAAGAATAGCTTTATTGCTTTGCTAGGTAGAAGCTTTATTTCTTTGGCCTAGGTAGAAGGCCACAGTGGGCTAATGCCCTCAAAGCTGTGTGTCTCAACCTGCAGGTGGAAGTGAGAAGTTTTATAGTAATGGTAGTGAAGAGTTTTATGGAGGGCATGATCTGCTTGTGGACATTCTTCTGATGGGTTGATGGTAAGGTAAGGGGGAGTCAGCACCATCGCCTTCTGGTTCCAACTGGCCTGGGGTTTGCGTACCTATGGGCAGTGCACAGTTACCTTCTCCCCCCTACAGACCATCCCTTGAGGAGGAATCGGGACCCTGCCGAAAGATTGCACTATGGTTTCTTGACTGTTCCTCCCTCGTCTCCCTGTCATCTCCCTTTCCCTGGTTAGCACACATTTGAACCTGTCCTTTGGAGCCCAGGGAAGGTCTTGAAGGCTGAATGAAGCCTATAGCCTACAAACAAGAAATGGGGGACATGGAAACCCTTTTGTGGACAGGAGCCCCACAGAGTCCTGCTCAGTTTCAATGGCATAGTTCAGCAAACATACTCCAGCCTTTTATATGTCCCTTAATCTGTAAGGAAGGCTTTCTCCACTCAGATTTCCCTTTCTTTCATCTTGATCTATCAACCTTCTAGTGGTTCTGTAAGACCTAGCTCCAAAGATTTCTGTTGCAGGAAGTCTTTCATGAACCCCCCTATCCACCCCCATTTTCTTACTGCACTTAGCACATTCTGCTTTACATTTTGGTTATTTGTACACATTGTCTTATTTTTCCATTTTATTGAGTTGTAATTAATATACCGTAAAATCCATTCACTCTAAGTATACAATTCAGTGATCTTTTGGTAGGTTTCTAACACTGTGCAACCATCCCCACAGTCCAGTTTTAAAACATGTCTGTCACTCCAACAAGCTTGCTTATGGCTATTTGCAGTCAGGTTTCACCTATCCCCAGCCCCAGGCACCTGCTTTGATTCTCTGTAGGTTTGCCTTTTCTGGATGGTCCATGTAAATGGAATAATAGTACAATATGTAATGTTTTTCATCTGGTTTCTTTCAATTAACATAATCTTTTCAAAGCTAATTTAGTTTGTAGAATGTTTTGATAGTTCCATTTTGTTGCAAAACACTATTCCTTGGAATTATAATTTAGTAACTATTAGGTAAACTGGATTGGATTCGTATTCTGTTTATGGAGATACCACATTTTGTTTATTCATTGACCATTGTTTATCATTTGGATTGTTTTCAGCTTGGGATTGTTATGAATAATGCTATTTGCAATCTTTCTATAGACATATGTTTTGATTCTTTTAGGTAAAATTGCAAATGGAATGGCTGGGTCATGTGGTGAATTTTTATTATATTGAAGTATAGTTGATTTACAATGTGGTGTTAGGATCAAGTATACAGCAAAGTGATTCAGTTACACATGTACATATATGTGTGTGTATATATACATATATACTTTTTCACATTCTTTTCTTTTATAGGTTATTAAAAGATACTGAGTATAGTGCCCTGTGCTACATCTTGGAACCTTGCTGTTTATCTCTTTTATATATGGTAGTTCAGTTCAGTTCAGTTGCTCAGTTGTGTTTGACTCTTTGCGACCCCATGAAGTGTAGCACACAGGCCTCCCTGTCCATCACCAACTCCCAGAGTCCACCCAAACCCATGTCCATTGAGTCGGGGATGCCACCCAACCATCTCATCCTCTGTTGTCCCCTTCTCCTCCTGCCTCAATCTTTCCAACCATCAGGGTCTCTTCAAATGAGTCAGTTCTTCTCATCAGGTGGCCAAAGTACTGGAGTTTCAGCTTCAACATCAGTCCTTCCAATGAACACCCAGGACTGATCTCCTTTAAGATGGACTGGTTGGATCTCCTTGCAGTCCAAGGGACTCTCAAGAGTCTTCTCCAACGCTACAGTTCAGAAGCATCAATTCTGCGCTCAACTTTCTTTATAGTCTAACTCTCACATCCATACAAGACTACTAGAAAAACCAGAGCCTTGACTAGGACCTTTGTTGAAAAAGTAATGTCTCTGCTCTTTAACATGCTGTCTAGGTTGGTCATAACTTTCCTTCCAAGAAGTAAGCCTCTTTTAATTTCATGGCGGAAATCACCATCTGCAGTGATTTTGGAGCCCCAAACATAAAGTCAGCCACTGTTTCCACTGTTTCCCCATCTATTTGCCATGAAGTGACGGGACCAGATTCCATGATCTTAGTTTTCTTAATGTTGAGCTCTGAGACAGCTTTTTCACTCTCCTCTTTCACTTTCATCAAGAGGCTCTTTAGTTCTTCTTCACTTTCTGCCATAAGGGTGGTGTCATCTGCATATCTGAGGTTGTTGATATTTCTCTTGGCAATCTTGATTCCAGCTTGTGCTTCTTCCAGCCCAGGGTTTCTCATGATGTACTCTGCACATAAGTTAAATAAGCATGGTGACAATATATGACCTTGACGTACTCCTTTTCCTATTTGGAACCAGTCTGTTAATCCATGTCCAGTTCTAACTTGCTTCCTGACCTGCATATAGGTTTCTCAAGAGGCAGGTCAGGTGGTCTGGTATTCCCATCTCTTTCAGAATTTTCCACAGTTTATTGTGATCCACACAGTCAAAGGCTTTGACATAGTCAATGAAGCAGAAATAGATGTTTTTCTGGAACTCTCTTGCTTTCTCCATGATCCAGCAGATGTTGGCAATTTGATCTCTGGTTCCTCTGCCTTTTCTAAAACCAACTTGAACATCTGAAAGTTCAGGGTTCACGTATTGCTAGAGCCTGGCTTCGAGAATTTTGAGCACGACTTTACTAGCGTGTGAGACGAGTGCAATTGTGCAGTAGTTTGAGCATTCTTTGGCATTGCCTTTCTTTGGGATTGGAATGAAAACTGACCTTTTCCAGTCCTGTGGCCACTGCTGAGTTTTCCAAATTTGCTGGCATATTGAGTGCAGCACTTTCACAGCATCATCTTTCAAGATTTGAAATAGCTCAACTGGAATTCCATCACCTCCACTAGCTTTGTTTGTAGTGATGCTTTCTAAGGCCCACTTGACTTCACATTCCAAGATGTCTGGCTCTAGGTGAGTGATCACACCATTGTGATTATCTTGGTCGTGAAGCTCTTTTTTGTGTATTCTTGCCACCTCTTCTTCTACACCTCTTCTGTGTATTCTTGCCACCTCTTCTTAATATCTTCTGCTTCTCTTAGGTCCATGCCATTTCTGTCCTTCATCAAGCCCATCTTTGTGTGAAATGTTCCCTTGTTCTCTAATTTTCTTGACGAGATCTCTAGTCATTCCCATTCTGTTGTTTTCCTCTATTTCTTTGCACTGATCACTGAAGAAGGCTTTCTTATCTCTCCTTGCTGTTCTTTGGAACTCTGCATTCAAATGGGTATTTCTGTCATTTTCTCCTTTGCTTTTCGCTTCTCTTCTTTTCACAGCTGTTTGTAAGGCCTCCTCAGACAGCCATTTTGCTTTTTTGCATTTCTTTTTCTTCGGGATGGTCTTGGTCCCTGTCTCCTGTACAATGTCACGAACTTGCGTCCAGAGTTCATCAGGCACTCTATCTATCAGATCTAGTCCCTTAAATCTGTTTCTCACTTCCACTGCATAATCATAAGGGATTTGATCCAGGTCATATCTGAATGGTCTAGTGGTTTTCCCTACTTTCTTCAATTTAAATCTGAATTTGGCAATAAGGAGTTCATGATCTTAGCCACAGTCAGCTCCTGGTCTTGTTTTTGCTAACTGTATAGAGTCTCTCCATCTTTGGCTGCAAAGAATATAATCAATCTGATTTCGGTGTTGACCATCTGGTGATGTCCATGTGTAGAGTCTTCTCTTGTGTTGTTGGAAGAGGGTGTTTGCTATGACCAGTGCGTTCTCTTGGCAAAACTCTGTTAGCCTTTGCCCTGCTTCATTCCGTGCTCCAAGGCCAAATTTGCCTGTTACTCCAGGTGTTTCTTGACTTCCTACTTTTGCATTCCAGTCCCCTATAATGAAAAGGACATCTTTTTTGGGTGTTAGTTCTAAAAGGTCTTGTTGGTCTTCATAGAGCCGTTCAACTTTGGCTTCTTCAGCATTACTGGTTGGGGCATATACTTGGATTACCATGGTATTGAATGGTTTGCCTTGCAAACAAACAGAGATCGTTCTGTCATTTTTGAGATTGCATCTAAGTACTGCATTTCAGACTCTTTTGTTGACTATAATGGCTACTCCAGTTCTTCTAAGGGATTCTTGCCCACAGTATTAGATATATTGGTCATCTGAGTTAAATTCACCCATTCTAGTCCATCTTAGTTCGCTGATTCCTAGAATGTCGACATTCAATCTTGCCATCTCCTGTTTGACCACTTCCAATTAGCCTTGATTCATGGACCTAACATTCCACGTTTCTATGCAATATTGCTTTTTACAGCATTTGACCTTGCTTCTGTCACCAGTCACATCGACAACTGGGTGTTGTTTTTGCTTTGGCTCCATCCTTCATTCTTTCTGGAGTTATTTCTCCACTGATCTCCAGTAGCATTGGGCACCTACCGACCTGGGGAGTTCATCTTTCAGTGTCCTATCTTTTTGCCTTTTCCTACTGTTCATGGGGTTCTCAAGGCAAGAATACTGAAGTGGTTTGCCATTCCCTTCTCCAGTGGACCACATTCTGTCTGACCTCTCCACCATGACCCGTCCGTCTTGGGTGGCCCCACATGGCATGGCTTAGTTTCACTGAGTTAGACAAGGCTGTGGTCCGTGTGATCAGACTGGCTAGTTGTCTGTGATTGTGGTTTCAGTTTTTCTGCCCTCTGATGCCCTCTCTCAGCATCTACTGTCTTACTTGGGTTTCTCTTACCTTGGAGGTGGGGTTACCTCTTCACAGCTACTCCAGCAAACCGCAGCTGCTGCTCCTTACCTTGGACGTGGGGTGTCTCCTCACATCCACCCTTCCTGATCTGGGACGTGGGTATCTCCTCTCGGCCTCTGCTCCTGACCTTGGATGTAGTATTGTAGTGTGTATATGTTAATCCCAAACTCCTAATTTATCCTTTCCCCACCTTTTCCCTTCGGTAACCATAAGTTTGTTTTCTATGTCTGTGGGTCTGTTTCTCTTTTGTGTATAAATTCACTTATATCATATTACTTTGGATTTCACATATGATTGACATCATGTGATATTTGTCTTTCTCAGTCTTCACTTAGTACAATAATCTCTAGGTCCATCCATTATGCACAGATCGCATTGTTTTGTTATTGTTTATGGCTGAGTAATATTCTATTGTATATATGTACCACATTTTCCTTATCCATTCTTCTGTTGATGGACATTTAGGTTGTTTCTAAGTCGTGGCAACTGTAAATAGTGGTGTACTCAACTGCACTGAAAGTGCTGCATGCATCTTTCTGAATTATGGTTTTCTCGGGGTATATGCCCAGGAGTGGAATTGCTGGGTCATATGGTAGCTCTATTTTTAGTTTTTTAAAGAACCTCCATACTGTTCTCTATAGTGGCTGTACCAATTTACATGCATGTGGTAAATTTATATACAACTTTTTAAGAAACCACCCAGTTGTTTTTCAAAGTGAGTATAGCATTTCATCTGTTCATTCCTATCAGACTCATACAGAGTTTTCCAGTTTCTCCATATCCTTGTTAATGCTTCGTATTGTCTGTATATTTTTTATTACACCCATTCTAGTGGGCGAGTAGTAGTACTTTATGATTTTCATTTGCATTTCCCTGAAAACTAAAGATGCTGAGCATCGTTTTAAATGCTTATTAGGCATTTGCATTGGTGGAATGTCTGTTTAAATTGCCTATTTTTAAAATTGGGTTGTCTGTCATTTTATTGTTAAGTTGTAACATTGGTAGAAAGTGTTGTTCAGATCTCTATTCTTAACTGATTTTCTTTCTAGTTGTTTTATCAGTTATTAAGAGGGATATTAAGCTCTGTATCTGTTATCATCGAATTGTTTATTTCTCCTTTCGTTTGTCAATTTCTGCTTCATTTATTTTGGGGCTGTCTTATTAGTTTGATGTCATTAGGTTTACATCTCCCATTTTGTAACTTGTTTTATATCTCATATCTTTTTGGTTTCTTTCCTCTTTCTTTATTGCCTTCTTCTGTGTTAAATAGTTATATTTTATTTTAATTCCTTCTCTCCTTATGTTTTGAGTTATTTTCCTAGTGATTGCATCTACAATATGCATCTTAAGTTATCACAGTCTACTTCAGATTAGTATGAGCTTAATTCCTATAAAACATGGAAACTTTGCTCCAATACAGCTTGATTTTTCCTCCTCATTTGTGCCACTGCCATATATATATTACATCTGTATTTGTTGTAAATTAAACATTACATTTATTGTTTAATGTATCCTATACTTTTTATTATTTATTTTTTAAATATTTGAGTATCATCAAATTTGAGAAAACTCTTGCACTCTTTTTAATTTTTTTTCATATTGTCTTCATGTAAATTGTATACTTCTATTTATTTGTTTGTTTATTTTTGGCCATGCTAGGTCTTCGCTGCTGTGCACTGGGCTTTCTCTAGTTGCAGCCAGTGAGGGCGATTTTTCGTGTGCTGTGGGCTTCTCTCTGGGCGGCTTCTCTCGCTGCAGAACACAGACTCTAGGTGCACGGGCTTCAGTAGTTTGGGCGCGTGGGCTCAGTAGTTGCGACTCTCAGACTCTAGAGTGCAGGCTCCGTAGTTGTGGCACGTGGGCTTAGTTGCTCTGTGGCATGTGAAATCTCCTTGGACCAGGGATCAAACCTGTGTCCTCTGCATTGGGGTGGATTCTTAGCCACCAGGGAAGTCCGCAATCCTATACCTTTAAAAGAAGTTAAAAGGAAAAATATATAGCCTTTTGTGTTTACCCACATATTTAATTTTCCTGACACTCTTTCTTAATGTATACATTTGTGTTACTGTATGGTGTGGTTTCCTTTCCACCTGAAGGAATTCCTTTAGTATTCACTGCAAGGAAGATCTGCTAGCAATGAATTCTTCCAGTCTTGTTTATCTCAGAATATCTTTATTTTGCCTTCAGTTTCAAATGATAGTTTTGTTGGTCATGGGATTTGTGATTGATAGTTTCTTCTTTAAATTCTTTAAATATGCTATTCCACTGCTTTCTGTCTTATCTTGTTTCCAATGAGAAGTCAGCTCTTAATCTTATTGAACATCACTTGTATGTGATGAGTTTTCTTTTATTTTCTCCTTACTTCTTTGAAGGTCATCTGTTGGTTTTTTTGCCTTTTAGTAAGGGAACAAGTTATAATGTGTCTGGGCATAGATCTCTTTGCTTTTGCCCTACTTGGGGTGTGTTGAGCTTCTTAAACCTATAGATTTTTTTTTTTTTTAGTAAATTTTGGATATTTTAGCCTTTACTTTTTTCAAATACTCTTTCTGCCCTTTTTCTCTCTTCTTACCTTATGGACTTCCATTATATATATATTCATATATTTACTGGTTCCCCATAGGTCTCTGAGCTTCTGTTCATTTTTCTTCTCAGTTCTTCAGATTGATGCTATATTAATTTATCTTCCAGTTCACTGATTATTTCTTCTGACATCTCACATCTGATATTGAGCCTCTCTGGTGAAATTTTAATTTCAGTCATGCTTTTCAACTGCAAAATTTCCATTTTGTTTCTTCTTGTTGTTATAATAATTGTGTCTTTATTCAGATTCTCCATTCGTTGGATTATTATGATATTGTTATTAAAATTTTAAACATGGATTTGTTTAGTGTTTTAAACATTTATATCAGGTGCTCTGAGTCTTTGTCATGTCCAATAGCGAGGACCCACTTTGCCTCAACTTCTGTTGATTACATTTTTCCCCTGAGAAAGGAAAGACTGCTTCCTGTTTTTTTTTTTCCTTTTTCATGACTTTTAATGTTTTATGAAAAATTGAGTGTATTAGATAATATATTCTAGCAACTCTGGATTCAGTTTTCTGTGTACACCCTCACTCTCCAAGTGAGATTTGTTTGTTGCTGCTGCTGCTGCTAAGTCACTTCAGTCGTGTCCGACTCTGTGTGACCCCATAGACGGAAGCCCACCAGGCTCCCCCGTCCCTGGGATTCTCCAGGCAAGAACACTGGAGTGGGTTGCCATTTCCTTCTCCAATGTGTGAAAGTGAAAAGTGAAAGTGAAGTCGCTCAGTCGTGTCCGACCCTTAGCGACCCCACGGACTGCAGCTTACCAGGCTCCTCCATCCATGGGATTTTCTAGGCAAGAGTACTGGAGTGGCTTGCCATTGCCTTCTCTGGATTTGTTTGTTATCACTGTTTAATTACGTACCTAGAGCAAATCTGTGGAATCTCTCTCTCTCCTGGTGTATGGTCATGGATATCTTGGCTCTGTTTTTGGTTTTTAATTCTTGTATGTGTATGTTTCATGTTTTAAATTATTGTTTTATTTTTAAGTCTTTCTTCCTGGGAGTCACCTCTGTGTCTGCATAGTCAATGGTTGGTCATTCCAGATGCCTCAAGCACTATGCTTTTATTCAGACTTAAGGCAGCTTTTGCATCTTCCCAGCCTTTACTTTCTTCTGGGCTCTCTGCACACAGGCTCCCAGGCAGGAGTGAGGAGAGAAAGTGGACCCTCTCTGTTCTCTTCTCCACTTGTGCATGGCCTTTCAGTCAACCGGAGATCTGTGGGGGGCTTATCCAGGCAGGACTGTATGCTTGGTCTTTCTGTTAATTTTCTGTCCAGTCAGCCAGTCGGTTGCTGGGCCCAGCTGGCATCAGGACCTCAGTGTAGCTGAAGTGGACTCCCCTGTCCATTTGCTGTTGGGATTGTTATTCTTACTTACAGCACCATGGGATGTGGGTTTTCGCATCCACTGCAAATCCAGTGGACTCCCTCCAACCACATGGCCGCTGGTTGTCAAGGCCAGTCTACCTGGTAGGACCCCTGGGTCAACGGGAGGGGCATGGGAGCCAGGGAGGGAACCCAGACCCCCACTGTTCTTGACAGAGATTCAGAAGTTCTTCTTGAAGAAATGCTCCTCAATTTGTTATATGTTTTCATCGGTTTCTAGAGTCTTGAAATGGTTTTTTTTGACAATTTTATCTGGTTTGAGCATTGTTCTTTGAGGAGAGGATTTTTAAGTTTAATTGGAGGATAGTTGCTTTATAATGTTGTGTTAGTTTTTGCTGTACAAAAAGTGAATCAGCTATTTGTGTACATATGGTCCTTCTCTCTTGAGCCTCCTTCCCACCCTCCCCCGTATCCCACCCCTCTGGGTCATCACAGAGCTCCGGGCTGACTCCCTGAGGTTTTCAGCAGCTTCCCACTAGCTGTCTGTTTTATACACAGTAGTGTATATATGTCGTTGCTACTCTCTCAATTCATCCCACGCTGGAAAGGGGTTTTGTTAAGCTGCTCACACTGCTATTCTCACCCCATTATCTTTTCCCATCTTTTAGAGAGGAAAAACCACGTGGCAGAAAAATCTGGCCTCAGTTAAAAGTATGCAGCCTGACACCAGACCTCCTGGGCTTTAGTTAACTCTGACCCTTTCTACCTGAAAGAACTTTGGCATATTACTTAACCTCTGGGCCTCTGCCTCGTTAACCAAAAAACGGGGATAATAATAGTACCTGCCTAATGGGATTATTGTGAGAATGAAGAGGATTACTACACAGAGAGTGATAGGAGCAGTGCCTGGCGCACTGTAAGTGCTGTGAAATGTTAGCTTGTGTTATATCAGGGAGGGGTTGGGGCCCACCTAGGACTTCAGTTCCCATATCCTTGGCCTAGTACCTTGCCCACAATCAGTCCCTCTGACCCACAGATCATCTTCAGTAAGTGATGCTTGAAGTGTGGAGGAAATGAGGGCAGCTCTCGGAGAAACCGCAGGCGCGAGGAGGAGAGACTGTGGGACCCGAGGAACAGATGGCTCTGTGCCTTGTTGAGGCCAAATGTTGTTGAGTCTTTGTCTTGGGCCTCTGTATGTAGTGTCTGGCATATCCTCCCTGTCTTTTTCTCCCAGCGCCAGGAACTACCTGAAACGTCCAAGTGCTGCCCGTATACTGTATTGAGTTTGAGACCAGGTCTGCCCTGTTGCACTAAGCAATTAATTAGCATGGTTCCCACATTTCAGAAATGTCCTTGTATCAGGTTCCAAGGGTGGACAGAACAGCTTGGCCAAGCTGCTGCTTTTGTTGCTGTTCAGTCACTCAGTTGTGTCTGACCCTTTGGGACCCCATGGGCTGCAGCACTCCAGGCTTCCCTGTCCTTCACTATCTCCCGGAGTTTGCTCAAACTCATGTCCATCGAGTTGACAATACCATCCAACCACCTCATTCTCTGTTGCCCGCTTCTCCTTGTGCTCTCAATCTTTCCCAGGATCATGGTCTTTTCCAATGAGTCGGCTTTTTGCATCAGTTCAGTTCAGTTCAGTCGCTCAGTCATGTCCGACTCTCCGCGACCCCATGAATCACAGCACGCCAGGCCTCCCTGTCCATCAACAACTCCCGGAGTTCACTCAAACTCATGTCCACAGAGTCGGTGATGCCATCCAGCCATCTCATTCTCCGTCGTCCCCTTCCCCTCCAGCCCCCAACCTTTCCCAGCATCAGAGTCTTTTCCAGTGAGTCAACTCGTCGCATGAGGTGGCCAAAGTATTGCAGTTTCAGCTTTAGCATCAGTCCTTCCAATGAACACCCAGGACTGATCTCCTTTAGAATGGACTGGTTGGATCTCCTGGTGGCCAAAATTTTGGAACTTTAGCAGCAGTCCTTCCAGTGAGTATTCATGGTTGATTTCCTTTAGGATTGAGTGGTTCGATCTCCTTGCAGTCCAAGGAACTCTCAAGGGTCTTCTCCAGCACTATAGTTCAAAAGCATCAATTCTTTGGCGCTCAGCCTTCTTTATGGTCCAACTCTCATATCCATACATGACTACTGGAAAAACCATAGCTTTGACTATACACACGTTTGGTTGGCTTCTTTAGGTACTTGCACAGAGGGGAGGACCGCTGGGGAACTTCAGGAGGACAGGGGAACTTAGAATGTGTGTTTACCAACCCAGGCTGCTGTGTGCCTGTGCAGAGCCATCACATCTGTGGGGAATTGTACTTTTGCCACCAGTGGACACAAATGGGGTCCGGACTGAATTCTGTCCCTGCTCACCACCTTGGTGGGCCACTGTTGAGCAGGACAGCTGTATGTAGTGTCTGGCATATCCTCCCTGGACCCTCCTCAGTGCTCAGAAGCAGGGTTGCAGATATGATAAAACAACTCTTGCTCTCAAGGAGTTTCATTCTTCATGAGCTACACTGGACAGGCCAAAACAGTGTTGGCCAGGGAGAAGGTAAAGACAGGGGATGTTCATGGAGGAGGTGTCATTTGAACTGCCTGTTGGTGGATAAGTAGGGGTTTCTGTGGAGACTGGGTGTGGAATGGATGGTATTTCTTCATTTGCAGACCAGGGTAGGAAAGTGAGAGCAGGGCTTGCTGACCCTTCCTTGTGCAGGAAGCTGATGGAGAAGCAGAATGTGTCTGGATCTCCGCGGGTCTGGCGACCCAGGACGGGGAACTTGGGCTTTCCTAGTTGGCAGTGGGCGTCACTGGAGAGTTTTACGTGGAGAATTAATTGGGGATGGACTGAGCGAGGTGAGACAGCAAAGAGGACAGCAGTCCCTGCAGGTGCACTGAGGAGAAATCGGGTAAGAAGAGGGGATGAGCAAGAGGGAGACCTTTGGGGACTGGAGGAAGGAGCGGGAGGATGGGGAGGGAGAGACGGTGGAGCAGAGGCCAGTGGGATGAGGGACCGAGGAGGGCCGGGGGTTTCTGCAGCCTGGGACCGGGCAGATGATGTCCCCGGAGACAGAGGTCAGAGAGGCTGGGCCTGCTGAGTGTGAGGGGGGTAGAATTCCGTGCTGGGAGCTGTGGAAGCTGGGTGCGGTGACCGTCCGGGGCTGCAGGCAGGGAGCGGGGGTCATGAGCATGTGGGAGGCGGAGCGTGTGGAGACCCTCCTGGGAGAACAGAGCAGTGACTCCAGAACCCTCAGAGGTGACCTTGGAGAATCCTGGCCAAGGGAACAAGACACAAACCGGAGACAGAGCAGGACAAGGGCAGAATATGGAGGGAGGGCAGCTATGCGGTGCTTGTCACGAGAGAGAGAGGGGCCGGCAGGGTCAGAGGTCAAAGAAAGCCCGGATGATGAGGGCAGGAAAATAGCACACCCACTGCAGATGTAGGAGCTCTTTGGGAAGTTTTAGCAGGAGCAGCTTCCACCGCCCTAGCAGAGTCGGAGAGTGCCACTGCACCGTGTTGACTTGAGCGTGAAGAGCAGGGCCGTCTACTCTGTGAACATGGACTTTCTTTTGTATTTCTCTAAATATTATTTATTTTGGCGGTGTTGGGTCTTAGTTGCAGCACACAGGATCTTTAGCTATGGCACGTGGGATCTAGTTCCCTGACCAGGGATGGAACTTGGGCCCCCTGCATTGAGAGCTCGGGGTCTTAGCCACTGGATGCTCAGGGAAGTCCCAAGCGTGGAAGGAAAGATGAACAATGGCAGTGACCAGAAGGTGATTTTAAGTTTTGGTTTTGACATGGATGGGCATTGGGCAGCTTGGGGAGAGAATGGAGATGCAGCCAGTGGAGGGGAAAGAGAGATAAAAGGATGCAATGTGGAGGAGGGGGTTCTTCAGGAGAGAAAGAGGGATGGCTGGGCAGAGGGAGCCGTGTTGAGTGGGGGGAGGCTGGAGCTCAAGTGGGCACCCCTCTCCTAGCTCTGCCCCGAGTTACCTCCCACATCAGGATCCAGCAGGAAGAGATACTGTTGTCACATCCACACTTAGGTCTACTTCTCGAGCTTTTTAATCAGTTACAGGGACCCCTGTGGGTACTTAGTTCGTATATTGGCACAGCAGTTTTATCTCCTTAAACAAGGTAAGCTGCATCCAACAAGTCATAGACTATTTTACTCAGCAGGGAGTGAGGCCAAGTGGTGCTGAGGGCTTGTTTCTAACATGGGTTGGGGGACATGGACTGAGCATCAGGAAGCATTGTTGTCACTTGTAAGCATGTGTGTGTGTGTGCTAAGTTGCTTCAGTTGTGTCTGCCTCTTTGCAACCCCATTGTCTGTGGGGTCTGGCTGGCCAGGCTCCTCTGTCCATGGGATTCTTCAGGCAAGAATCCTGGAGTGGGTTGCCATTCCCTTGTCCTGTAGGCATGTGATCCTGGACTAACATGTCTCCACTCTGGGCTCCTGGGTCCTCCCAGTCAAGTGTTGGAGGCGTCTAGGTCATCCTCAACATCCATTTTGGCAGGAACGTCTGTCATTCCCTCCATCCATGAACGTGTGTCCCCAGTGAAACTTGCGGGTGTGCTGTGCCTGAGATGCACTGAAATGACAGTAGAAGGATCTGTAACTGGATTTGAGCAGTGAGCTGGTGTGAGTAGCGTGGGGAAGATGAACTCTTCAGGTGTGTAGCTGTTTCCTTCATTACTCTGACACCAAAACCGGACTATCTGAGTCTTCTGGAAGCTTTTTTAATGCACAGGAGCAAGCAGTGTTTTGTTCTGACCCCTGTTTATCTTACGCCTGGGTGAACAGGCTTTGGCAACCGTATTATTTTCTTATCAGCTTATTTGGGTGGTTCATTGCTGAGAGAGAATATAATTAGTTGGAAGTAGATTATCGTGGTATTTAGGACTTAACTTTACCTGTCTGGTGTTTGCTCTTGAGGAATTTATAAGTAATGGCTTTGTACACTGTCCTGGTAGAAGCAGTTTATGTATAGCATACTCCTGTGGGATTACTAGTAAAATCAGGAGACCAGGCAGAAAAAGAAATGTTTAAGTATAGCTCTGGCATTGTTTTTCCGTTGCTCCGTTGTGTCCAACTCTTTGCAGTTCCACGGAATGCAGCACGCCAGGCTTCCCTGTCCTTCACCATCTCCCAGAGTTTGCTCAAATTCATGTCCACTGAGTCGGTGATGCCATCCCACTGTCTCCTCCTCTGTCGTCCCCTCCTCCTCTTGCCCTCAGTCTTTCTCAGCATCAGGGTCTTTTCCAGTGAATCGGCTCTTTGCATCAGGTGGCCCACTGTTATTGCTTTAGCATGGCTCCAGGCTTGAGTCAAGAGATTCCTGGTGTGCAAAGCAAAAAGGGAAATACAGCTCTAGTCGTTCCTGTTTAATAGTCTTTGGTTGGAGGTGCCTGGGGCCACGGGAATGGGAAACGATAAAATTAGTTCCTAGGGAAAGCAGAACTTTTTTTAGTACTTAATGAAAACCATATCTCATCAGCTTTATCCTAGTGTTCTAAAATTACATATATATTTTCTCAAGGGATCCACAGTATTTGAAAAAAGAAGGCCTCCACTGTCAGCAGTTTCTAAAACTATATATCTCAATGGATAATGAACAATGAATATTTCCTTTGGGAGATCTCTCATAGTTTTGTAAAGAAACCTATTTATCTTTGTTCAACCCAGAATTTTTAAAATTTCTATGACTTCATAATGTTTTTCCTTCCTACATAGCTTTTTAAAAATGTGTATTTATTTATTTTAACTGGAAGATAATTACAGTATTGTGATGGTTTTTGCCATACATCAGTATGAATTGGCTATAGATGTACATGTGTCCCCTCCCTCGTGAACCCCCCCACCTCCCTCCATCCCCCACCCCTCCAGGTTGTCACAGAGCCCCGACTTTGAGAGCCCTCTGTCATACATCAAACTCGCACTGGTTATGTACTTTATATGGTTTTTAGACAGTTTTCTTTATTTGGCTGCACCGAGTCTTAGCTGTGGCACTCGGCACCTTTGATCTCTGTTACAGCACATGGGGTCTTTAGTTGCAGCATGCAAACTCTTAGTTGTGGCATGTGAAATCTAGTTCCCTGATCCGGAATTGAACTCAAGCCCCCTGCTTTGGAAGCCTGAAGTCTTAGCCACTGACTACCAGGGAAGTCCCTTCCTGCACAGCTTTTAATAGTAACTCCATTCGGCTAGGGGTGGTGGGGGGGTGGCTTCCCTGGTGGCTCAAATGGCAAAAACAATCTGCCTGCAATACAGGAGACTCAGGTTTGATTCCTGGGTGGGGAATATCCCCTGGAAGAAGGAATGGCTACCCACTCCGGTGTTCTTGCCTGGAGAATCCCATGGACAGCAGAGCCTGGCGGGCTACAGTCCATGGGGTCACAAAGAGTCGGACAGCACTCAGTACTAACACTCACTTTCTTCCACATTTTTTTAAACAGCGGGCTTAGCTGACAGAGCCCGGTAGCCTTCTCCACTGAGGTCAGGGGTACCTCCCCTGGCAGGGAGCCGAGTGCTCAGTCACTCGAGTGTGGAGTCAGTGGGGCTGGGCGTCAGTCCTGGCCCCTCAGCTCGCCAGCCGCGTGGCCATCAGTGGGACAGTCGTCTTCTCCAGCTTCAGCTTTCTCATCTGTAAACCTGGGTAATTATATGACCCACCTCTTGGAATCATCATATATAATCATCATGAATAATCGCTATGTCAATAAAGCCTGCAAGACCATCCCTGGATAAGTAAATAAGTGTTCTTTGGGTTGTAATGAATCTTTCCCCCATTCCGGAAGGTACCTCTGCCTGGAGGCCACGTTCCTCCCACGTGCCTGGGTACAAACTCAAGTGCTTCTTTGGGTACTAACCGTGCTTCTCTTCATTCTGGCCGAGAGCAGCTCTATTGGCCCTTTGTGATAGCTGTCTTCATAGTTGTCTTGTCTATTATACTATGAGCTGGTTAAGGGCATCTGCAACCCTGCGATTAGGACCTGGCACAGCTGCTCAGTCTGGGGTTTTCAGTCCATCTAACACTAAGCAGAGGCTCTAGGGCATGTAGTGAGTCTGATTCAGTGAACACGGCTCTGTCTAGAGAGTATGTGTGTGTGTACATTGTTAGCGTATCAGATGGAAATCTCTTAAGACCGGTCCTCTCTACTTTTCTGTTGAATGTAATTCTCGTTGAGGAAATCATTTAACTTCTATTGTTCTTGAAGTTTCTCTAATAAAAGAGTCCTGGCACCACATAAATTGTGAATTCAAAGAATGGTCTCAAGTCCTGTGAAAGGTACTAAACGCAGACTATTAATAATAGGACTGATGCCAGAGGTTTCTGGTAATGCCTTTATGGCTCAGTCACTGAGTGAAAGAAAATTCTATTATCTGTGCCCAGCAGGGGCAGGAAACCCTTGTTTTTCTGCAGTGGACCACTGAGCTACAGAGAAAAAGCAATGGTGAGACTCATAAGTAGGAAGCAAATTTAGAGTTTTTTGGGTTTTTTTTTTTAAAGAAGAGGATCATAAAATATGACACAGTCTCTTAGAATTAAATGAACATAAGATTTCACTAAATATAAAAATTAAAAAAAGATGCCTCTGTTGTACTTTTAGGTCTATTTAGGGGAGAATGTCGGAGAAGGCAATGGCACCCCACTCCAGTACTCTTGCCTGGAAAATGCTATGGATGGAGGAGCCTAGAAGACTGCAATCCATGGGGTCTCTGAGGGTCGGACACGACTGAGTGACTTCACTTTCACTTTTCACTCTTGCATTGGAGAAGGAAATGGCACCCCACTCCAGTGTTCTTGCCTGGAGAATCCCAGGGACGGGGGAGCCTGGTGGGCTGCCGTCTATGGGGTCGCACAGAGTCGGACACGACTGAAGTGACTTAGCAGCAGCAGCAGCAGGGGAGAATGTAAGCAGGAGAAGAGAGAAAGCAAGAAACAGAGACTAGAGGGGGAAATAGTCTGAAAAAGATGCAAATAATGCAGAAGGACACAGGAAGTCTAAGAGACACAGGTGAGTGAGGTCTTTCTAAGGAAAGAGGATCAAGGACTCTGGGTCTCAGACAGAATGATCAGAGGGAAGCGATAGTCTCTTATTAAAGACCCAGGTGCAGAGAGGGCTGGCAGATGCTGCTTCCAGGAAAGGTATGGCCATGTTGCACGTTCGCAACCTCAGGCATAACTGCAGTCACAGTCACATTGTACAGAGTGTTTCCTTCTCATTTTAACCATGTGGCAAGGTTCAAAGGAAGAATCATCACCTCTGTATTACAGAGCAGGAAAGGGAGTTGCAGGCGTGTTAAATGCATGGCTAGTGTGTGGCTTTCAAAATCCCTCCTGTCTTCCATCCACCTCTCTTCTCACCCTTTTCCAAAACACGCTGATGCCTGTGGCTTGGGCTGGAGGTCAGAGACATGTCTGCACAACAGTTTCTCTGTGTAATTCTTATTCTGTTGTTTTTAAGAATTTTATTGTTGTAAATTTACACCCATTTATTATGTGGTCATAAAAGGGGCTAATTCATTCCATCAGAAATAAAGTGACATAGGGCTTCCCTGGTGGCCCGGTGACTGAGACTCCACACTCCCAATGCAAGGGGCCCGAGTTCAATCCCCAGTCAGGGAACTAGATCCTGCATGCCACAAATAAGGGTTTCTGTGCTGCAAGGAAGATCAGAGATCCCTTGTGCCACAAGTAACACCTGCCGCAGCCAAATAAATACTTTTTTTTAACGGCAGCGTTAAAAAATACGTAATAAAGCAACATTGACTGTTTGTCTTCCCTGGCTGACCTGTGAGGCAGGTGGGCAGTCTGTCTGCCACCAGGGCAATTCCAGGGCTCACTGTTGTGCTGTCCTCTGATACCTGGTTCTACAAACCTCAGTTCCCGGAATTCACAAGTGGCTACCTTGTGTGTGCTATTTCCCCTGTGCCCTAAGTGACTCACTCCAAGGGGCTGCTGATCAGGTGAAAAAACAGAAGCACACAGTGTGCCTCCCTCACCTGATGCACTTGCTGCTGCCACTTCGTCGTAGGGAGACACTGTCTGAGCTCTTGAGGTTGGGCCCCTTCCTGCCTTTGCTGCGATACCACATCCTGGCCCATCAGACAAGCAATTGATATGGGCTTGAAAATTCCTTCCACGGTCTTAGAAAACAAGCTTGCATTGAAGTTGTGCCGAGAACGGCTTTTCCATGTCAGCAGCAGGAGCACTTTGCAAACTTGTTATAAACGGCCAGCATTGTTATTGCCAGACACAGGAATAAGGCAGTTTCCCGAATTGGATGGTGGAGAAGCCAGCAGGACTTTGGCAATCTGTGGCCTGCGACCAAGTCCAGCCATGGCTTATTTTTGTTAATAAAGTTTTCTTGGAATGCAGCCATGGTCATCAGTTAGATCCTGCCCAGGGATGCGGCTTGGGCGCTCAGATGGCAGGGTAGAAGAGTCGCTATAGAGACCGAGTGGTCCAGATGCCAGAAATATTTACTACCTGGCTCTTCTTGGAAAAAGTGTGCTGATCCCTGTTCAGGAGCTTGGGGCCTTTCTTTGACTTCAATTTAACGTGAGATTGATGGCCAGACTGTTTCTGCGTCTGCTCTCAGCATTGCTGGGCCCCGCTGCTGGGCGTGTGGTTTGCGAGTACAGCTCACATTCCCCGGGGGGCAGGGTTGCTGGGCTGTCGTGTCCTGTGCCCCTTGGAGTAGAAGGGCTTCCAGGTGTAGCTTCTCTGCACTCATGGGCTCTCCCCAGCTCTCTCAGCCCTCACACGGGCTCCATATGGAGCCAGGAAGACTCCCCAAGGTCCTTCTGGGCCCCATCTTCCTGGACCCAGGCTGTCAGCTGTGGCTCTGCTGCTGTTTGCTCCCGAGACACCCCACACAGGCGCCCTTCTCTGTGGTCCTGACAGTGCGTGCCTGTGGAAGCCTCACTTCTCTCCAGCACCACTGAAATTGCTGCCGGGGCAGTACCTCCTCCCTCCATCCCACGCCCCGCCACCAGGATAGTGTCTCTGAGGGATGTCTCCTGCCCAAGAACCTCCCTTGGCTCCCCACTGACCTCCAGATCAACCTTAGCCTGGTCTTCAAGGCTGTTTGACCTCCCCACAGCACTCTTGTAACTGAAAGTGGGGTCCACCTGCTTGTTGCTCAAAAGACGAAAAAGAGGCCAGGTTGGTGGAAAGGAAAGTTTGCTTTATTGTGAATGCGGGAGGTGGTTGTCTGTTCAAAGACCAATTCCCCCCCCCCACCCCACCAATAATCGAAGGCTTTTTTATAGGCTGAGGGAGGGGGCTACATGCAGAAACAGCACAGTCAGTTCTGACAGTCATCTGGCAGTTGGTCATCCGTGATCAAGCGTCATCTTGATTGTTTTAAGTGCAGTTAGTCTTCAGTTCCAGGGTCGGCTTGTTCCCATTTCCTCGAGGCCAGTTCTTGGAATCGTGGCAGCTCATGTCATAGCTACAGTCTGGTCATCATATAGTTAACTCCTTCCATGTGGCGGGGGTTTCAGTATCCATTAGACAGCTCGCAGAATATGGCTCAGAATATCATCTATAGCCCTTGAGAAAGAACTGAAGGCCTTTGCCTTTCCTTCTCCAGGGGATCTTCCCAACCCAGGGATCGAACCCGGGTCTCCTGCATTGCAGGCGGATTCTGTACCATCTGAGCCACCAGGGTATCCCTACTTACAGACTAAACCATTATTATTTGGTCCCCTTTGACTGTTTTTCTTTGCTTCTGCATTTTCTCACTTCTCTATTTGAACTTATTCTTTGGCTACAGGTTCTTTACAGACACAAGGCAGGCTGAGGACACGGCGGGGAGCAACCATAGTGTCTTGTTCCCTTTCCCCCAGGATGGTCTGAACTCTCCCTCCTCAGTGCCTCCCCACCGCACTGATCTTCCTTCTTAGAAAATTGTGCCTCTCCTCCCGTGTATTAAAATCCGGCTTATTCTTGTTGCATCCCAGGTCGATTTCCCTCCACTTGCAGCCAGAGGTGTGTTCTCATTCCCTTGAGCCTCCTGCTACTCTAATGCATGACCCCTCAAGGCCAGCTGTGTTGTTAGGACCCTTTCTTTCTCCTTTCCCCCAGGTCTTAGACCCCAGGGCAGGGATTCCTTCTCAGCCTTAGTCATATTCCTTGTACTTCCCACCCCAAGTAGGCTGTGTGCGTGGCTCTAGTTGGAAGTCACACGACGCATGCGCACCAGGGATATGGTTACCGGCTGCTGGGAATCCTGACCTCATGGTGCTCGTATTGTTAGCCTCACAGCACAGGTGCGGAGACAGCGCAGAAAGATCCACGTGGCCAAGCGCCGTCAAAGCCAGATTTGAACTGGAGGCCCCGGTGCTCCACCCCGATAGGACCAGGGTGCGCTGTTGTAAGCACCCCTACAGTTGGCCCCTCTGCGCATCCACACACTCCCCCACCTGCCTGAGTATTAGCATCACCTGGGAGCTTTCATAGACTCCCGCCTGGGCCCCTGCCTCACACATTGTATCTCAGTCCCGGTGGGGGTGGGGTAGGGGGCGGTGCTGGTGTGGTTTCCAGGTGATTCTAGTCCAGTCCCCACCCCCTACTCCAGAATAAGAAAACCTACGGGTTGGGGGAGGGCTCACGCAAGCAAGTCTGAGCTTCAGCTGCTGCTCCCGGAGCTTGGCTGTGTGTTCCGTGACCCCCTGGTAACCCTGACCCTTTTAGAGGTGAGGAAAGACCCATCTGTCCGTGGTCTCCTGTCTCAGGGCATTTCTGACTACTCTGCGACCCCATGGACTGCAGCCCGCCAGGCTCCTCTGTCCACGGGAAGCTGGACATACCCTCATACCCAGAGAAACTGAAGGTCTCCCTTTGGGTCTGGGCTCCCTGCGCAGGGCAAGTGGCCCCCAGTGTGCACCTCGGACTCCCTAAGAGGTGAGCCTCCTTGAGCCAGAAATGAGGGAGGGCTTTCAACTGGCATCTCTTTTAAAAAAAGCGGGGGCTTCCCTGGTGGCTCAGTGGCAAAGAATCCACCTGCCAAACAGGAGATGCATGTTCACTCCCTGGGTTGGGAAGATCCCCCAGAGGAGGAAATGGCAACCCACTCCAGTATTTTTGCCTGGAGAATCCCGTGGACAGAGGAGTCTGGCAGGCTGCAGTCCATGGGGTCGCAAAGAGTAGGACATGACTTAGCGACTAAACAACAGCAACAAAAAGAAAGCTTTTTAATCTTGAGGGGAGACAGGCTTATTAAGGACGGAGAGCCCAGCAGAGCAGTGGTTCTCAAACCACTGTTTGGTCTGATCCACTGTTTGGTCTAATCCACTGGTCCACAGATCAGCAGCATCCACATCACCTGGGAGCTTGTTAGAAATGTAAATTCCCAGACGTATCCCCGATGCTCTGAGTCAGAAGAGACTCTGAAGCTTGGGCTCCAGCAGTCCCATACCCTCCAGGGGATTTTGCTGCCAATGAAGTTTGAAAACTGTTGCTCTCAACTAATGGTAAGTATGTGTGTGGACAGGCTTCCCTGTCCACACAGGGAAGAAAAGAATTTGCCTGCAATGTGGGAAACACAGGTTCAATCCCTGTGTCGGAAAGATCTCCCTGGAGAAGGAAATGGCAACCCACTCCAGTATTCTTGCCTGGAGAACCCAACGGACAGAGGAACCCAGCAGGCTGCAGTCCATGGGGTTGCAAAGAGTCAGAGTTGACTAAGCAACTAACACTTTCACTTTCATGCACGCAGGACACTTGGAGTGTCAGTGATGTTCATACCTCCCCCACACTGGGCACCAGAGACACCCCCCCACCGCGGGTTTTTTTTTTATAAAACCTCAGACTCCTGGGCCTCTTCTCAGGGTTTGGTAATCTGTATTTTTAACCAGCGCGCCAGGATATTCTGAAATTCAAGTGTATTTTTTTGTTTTTGAATTGGGGTAGCAGAAACCTGATAAATATTGCATTCTTTTAATAATCACTTTGTACCTACTTGGTGCAGGGTGAGGACACATCCTCTTTTCCTCCTGGAGCTTCCTTCATCTCTCATTATCAAGATATTGCCATCAGTCCTGTTAGCTGTTAAGTAGAGACAGCCATTGCCACTGGCAGGCATCGTCCTCATAGTTGGATTGTTCATTGCCACCTATGAGCCACAAGTGGGTTTATGGCCTCGTGCATAATTAATTAGTTCAACTTGTCCAAATTATGGTTTAAATAAGTGAAGACATTAGCCTCTGACATAATTGGGCCCCAAAGCATCTTTTTAGAATATCTGTGTAGCTTAACTCTAGATTCAGAGAGGTGTCCGTGAGGCTTTGAAGAGGTTTCAGGGTCAAGGAGGTCAGGACCCTACTACTCCTATTCTTGCAGGAGTGGGGGCCCCCTTCCAGGAGCAGAGAGCGGGCTCTTGTCTAACACTTGGAAATGAAGTCTCTGAGGAGACACATGTGCTGACAGAGCAAGAGACTTTATTGGGAAGGGGCACCCAGGTGGCGAGCAGGAAGGTGAGGGAACCCAGGAGGACGGCTCTGCCGCGTGGGTCCCTGTCTCTGGTTTCATCGTGATGGGGTGAGTTTCCAGGTCATCTCTGGCCCCTCATTCTGGCTCGGGGTCCTTCGCGCATCCCTCAGCCAAGATGGATCCCAGCGAGGAGGATCCTGGGAGGCTGGTCGGATGTGTGGGACCTTTCCGGAATTCTTCCTCTTGGGAGATAACTCATGCGGAGGGTCACTGTGGTGCTGGCCAGGGTGGGTGCTTTTGATTAGTGTTTCCCCTCCCACTGTCTCCCCTGTGGGTCGCTCTGCAAGGAGCAGGTTGGAGGCAGGACAGAGTTGCAGGCATGGGCCCCCACTCTCTCTAGAAGAGCGAGTTCTTTTTGTTTTGCCCACAGCTGCCTCTCGCCTTGCCACCCGTATGTCATCATTATCGTCCACACCTGTGTGATGTTTTATGACAGGCACACCTGCTGGAACGGAGCGGCTGTCATATTTCAGGTCTGCTCCCCAGGACGGATGCCATGAAGCCTCATGGCAGAAACGAAATACACCTTCTGCTCATCCCTGCCTGTCCTGCCTCCCAACTGCTGTTCCCTCTCCTCCCCAGGTGGAGGTCACCAGGCTGCAGACCCGCCAGCCTGCTCGAGGGCCACCCAGGAGATGCTGCCCACACGTGTCCACTTCTGTTACTGTCTTCTACTATTTTAGTTAATTCATAAAATCTTTGGCTGCGCTGGGTCTTCGTTGCCTTGTGGGCTTTTTCTGTAGTTGTGATGAGTGGGGACTGCTCTCTAATTGTAGTGCACGGGCTTCTTACTGTGGTAGCTTCTCTCGTTGCAGAGCACGGGCTCTAGGGTGCATGGGCTCAGTGGTTGCAGCTCCCAGGCTCCAGAGCACAGGCTCAATATTTGTGGCCCCCAGGCTTGGTTGCTCTGTGGCATGTGGGATCTTTCTGGATCAGGTATCAAACCCGTGTTTCTTGCATTGGTAGGCAGATTCTTTACCACTGGGCCACCTGGGAAGCCCGTTACAAAGGAAAGAAGGGGCTAAATGAAACCTTCGTTTTCACTTGTCCAGACCTTTGGTCAAGATGTCTGGGAACATTTGAGAGCCATTTTAATGAGACCAGGAATCATGAAACTTCTTTTCTCGACCACGGCCACTACTTAGTGCTTGAAAAACAATCTAACTTACAGCTCGGGCTGCATGAGTTGTGAGCTGGCCTTGATTTGAGTAGAAAGACAATAGAAACAGGAATCAGAATCGGAATGCTGATAAAGGAGGGCGACACAGCTGTCCCGTCCTTGGTCATGAACAGGGACCTGCACAGTGCTGGGCCCTGCTCTGCAGAGCACACCCCAGGCCCAGGGTTGACAGAAAGGCTGCGGTAGTTTGTGTCGTCACCTTAGGGCTGTGATAACCCAGGTAGAAGCATCCAGAGGGCTTTAACACAATCCCAGCTCCCTGGCTTGAAAACTCACAGAGGGACCTGGCATCTGAAATGTTTAAGTGCTTTCTGGGTGCATCCAGTCTGAAGGTAGCATTGGAAACCCCTGGGTTAAAGGAGTCTTTTTAAATGTGTAGGGTTGAAAGGCTAACAGGAATTACTGGGCTACTGTCTTTTTAAAAAATAATACAGGTAAATAGACTAGAGCAGGGGCTCCCCAACCTCTGGGATCTACTAACACATGATCTGAGGTGGAACTGATGTAATAATAATAGAAATAAAGTGCCCAATAAATGTAATGTGCTTGAATCATCCTGAATCCATTCCCGAGCCCTTCCGTGGGAAAATTGCCTTCCACAAAACCAGTCCCTGGTGCCAAAAAGGTTGGATGCAGGTGGAATGGAGGTATATTAATGAGCACAGTTGTGTGGGGGGACATTGCAGAGAGGCTGTGCATATGGGATGCTGACACCTGTGCTCATATTTATACATTTGGAGGAAGGCTAGAGCCACTGACTCTTCTTCCTCTCTTTCCTTAGCAGCACATGCTCAAGCGCTCAGAGGCAGCCCAATCTCCCTAAAGATGTCATTCTGCCTCTAGGACACTTCTCAGATATTCTTGTTCATTTCCATTGCCACGGTACTGACCTCACGGTACTGACCTTTCGGTACTCCCTTGTCTCAATAACAAATAGCCTCTTTTTCTGCTGGGGTTTATGTCAGTAGTCCCCTTTCAATCCATTCTCCACAGGCTGACCATACCTGAGTCACTCTCATGGTTTTAGCACTTTGCTGGTCCCAACATGTGTATGTTGCACACTAAGTCACTCCAGTCGTGTCCAACTCTTTGTGACCCTATGGACTGTAGCCCGCCAGGCTCCTCTGTCCATAGGATTCTCCAGGCAAGACTACTGGAGTGGGTTGTATGCCCTCCTCCAGGGGATCTTCCCAACCCAGGGATCAAATCCACATCTCCTACATCTTCCTGCATTGTCAGGTGGGTTCTTTACCGCTAGCGCCACCTGGGCAGCCCCAAGGATAAATGGTGACCATGGTTGCAGATGGCCCTTACCTCGCATCTATTCATACAGGTGTTTACTCCTGGCACCAGCTCTCAGAGGCGTCACCCTTATACCCATTTTACAGATGGGACAGTGAAAGCATGGGGTGCCTTCGCCCAAAGTGATTGAGAGTCACGGATGGCCCCGGAGCTTTGGTTCTGCACCCCTTTGCTTCCCTGCCTCTCTGGACACGTAGGGAAAGGCTACTCTGTGCTAATGGACTTTTCATACTGTTGTGTCTAATCTTCACATCCATCCTGCCTGGTAGGCAGGCTTGGAGAGGTTAAGTAACGTGATCAAAGTCCTGAAGCTAATTAAGGAAATCCTAGGTAGGGCTCCAACCAGCTGCCCCTTCCTCCAGGCTCTGCACTCTTTTCACCACACTGCCTGGGATTCTTTGATTCCTCAAGGGTGTCTCCTGTGACTCCTTATAGTCTGTTTACCGACCTACCTTTCCACTCCATCATGCAGTCATGCCACCCGACATCTGCTCACCCAGTTGCTTTTGCCTGGAGTGTTCTTCCTTCCCAACTAGGGCTCCCATGGCAGGGACTCCTTTTGTACGGCTGATAATACCCTGTGTGGAAACTGCACACAGCAGGACAGGGAGGCTATTTGCATTTTCTCTCCAAGGAACCCTAAAATACTGCATCTCCTCTTCACCCTGCTATGTGATTTTGCATCATGAATGTAGCGTGTACCCAGCATACATGTCTACCTTCCTGCTAGGGAGGCATCTTTTGTCATACCTTCCTCCTGTTTCTTTTGTTTCTGTTTTTGTGGGAGTATAGCTGCTTTACAATTCTGTGTTAGCCTGTGCTGTATGGAGTGACTCCGCTAAATGGATACACATATCCCCTCTTTTGGCTTCCCTTCCCGTTTAGGTCACCACAGAGCACTGAGTCCTGTCCTTCTCCTGTTTCTGTCTTTTGCGTCCTGGGCATTGTGAAGCCAACAGCAGATGTTCAGTAGATATTTGTTAAACAAATGAGGGGCAGGCAAGGATGCAAAGGTGGGGCAAGTATTCAACTGTTTGACCCAAGGAAACTCGATACAGCTGGAGCGCACGGAACAGCCAGGAAAATATTTACCTGATGGCCTTGAGAGAAATGTCCAGTGTTTGGAAATTTCCAGAAGGAAGTGAAGAGCTAATGATTATCCTACTGAGCTAATCTGGCTTGTCCATTTTGCCTACCCCAGGTTTTTTGTCTCTTTGTAATTTTATTTCCCTCAATATGCTTTGCTAATTACCTCCTAGTAAAAAGCTCAAGAGTCCTATACCTCCAGCATGGACTTGAGAGATAAGATGTAGTTGGGAGGCAGTCTGTGAAAGCTGTGCTTTTCAAGACTTTCATGGGACTCCTGGAGAAGGGAAAGGCTACCCGCTCCAGTATTCTGACCTGGAGAATTCCACGGATTGTATAGTTTATGGGGTCACAAAGAGTCCAACATGACTGAATGACCTGCACTTTCACGAGCCCTAAACGGGGCGGCTGTGGGGTGGGGGACGTGGTTCTTATGCGTAGAGGCAGAATCTTGCAGGATGGAAACAGATGCCAAGGAAAACTTTGCCCGCGGGAAAGTTAATTCTTTAACCATTTAATTAGGGTTAATGTTAATGTTAGTCGCTCAGTCGTATCCGACTCTGCGACACCCCCACCCCCCACCCCGGACTGTAGCCTACCAGGCTCCTCTGTCCATGGAATTCTCCAAGCAAGAATAGTGGAGTGGGTAGCCGTTTCCTCCGCCAGGGATCTTCCCGACTCAGGGATCGAAGCCAGGTCTCCTGCATCTCAGGCAGATTTTCTTAAACGTCTGAGCCCCCAGGAATGAACGGTTAGCATACCAAGTAAACGGTTTTTGGACTCAAGGTGTAAAGCACTTGACACAGGTGGTCAAAACAAGGCAAACCAACAGGCTGGGTGGGAGGGTTTAGGACGCGCAGGTGCGCTGCGCGGCGGGAAGGGGGCCTCCGGGGGGCTTTCCATCAGCACGGGCCTTGAGACTGCGTTCTGCACCCCACAGGTGAGCGTCCTCACCACCCTGGAGCGGAGGTTCAACCTGCAGAGTGCCGACGTGGGCGTGATCGCCAGCAGCTTCGAGATCGGGAACCTGGCTCTCATCCTCTTCGTGAGCTACTTCGGGGCGCGCGGGCACCGGCCGCGCCTCATCGGCTGCGGCGGCATCGTCATGGCGCTGGGCGCGCTGCTGTCGGCGCTGCCCGAGTTCCTGACGCACCAGTACAAGTACGAGGCGGGCGAGATCCGCTGGGGCGCCGAGGGCCGCGACGTCTGCGCCGCCAACGGCTCGGGCGGCGGCCAGGGCCCCGACCCGGACCTCATCTGCCGCAGCCGGACCGCCACCAACATGATGTACTTGCTGCTCATTGGGGCCCAGGTGCTGCTGGGCATCGGTGCTACCCCGGTGCAGCCCCTGGGCGTCTCCTACATCGACGACCACGTGCGGAGGAAGGATTCCTCGCTCTACATAGGTAGGCGCTACGCCGGCGCCCCAGCGGCCGCTTCCCTTCGCGGGCGGATTCCCGGGATAGGGACCCAGGGCGTGCGAACAAAGGAAGGAAATTTGGGCCCCAGAGCTTTAAGTTTCGTCAGCAGCTTTCATTCTCAGACTGGGGGTGTTTGGGGGAAATGCTGATGCCTGAATTGCACACCCCAGAAAATTCTGGGGGTCGTCAGGGTGCTGGCTGGACTTGTAAATTTTTGATCGAGTTCCCCCAGGTGACTCCAGTGTGCAGCAGAATTTGACCTCTGCTGTGCAAGAGCATCAGCAAGCCTGGGAAGGGGGAGGAGGAGAGTGGGGGTAGTTTTTATATATATATATTTATCTGCCTTTGTGTGTGTGTGTGTTTGGACTTTGGGCGGCCTGGTATTTGCCACCAAGAAATCCTTTGGGGTCTACACATTGGAAACCCCTGTTTTTAATCCTCAAAATGACCTCCTGATCGTTGTCTTTTTGAAGCTCAAAGATAAAAGTGATTGCATATGCCCAGCATTTGGTTTTATTCAAAGTTGGTAACTTTGTGTGTGTGTGTGTGTGTTTTTCCCCTGTAACGGTATTATTTACTAGAACCGGATATTTGGGAAGAAATAAGGTACATGTGAACTTTTGAAAAAATTGTTTTGTGCTGCAGTGACTTCTGTTATTTTATACTGGAAGGATGGAAACCATCTGCCAATGTTGGGGTTAAGAGACATCCAGGGGTTGAATTACATTTACAGCAAACGGGCTTCTTAGTCACTGCTTCTGGGCACTACTGCATGGTCATTTGTAGGGCAAGGGCCGGACTGCTGAGCACCTCTGCTTTCTTGTTTACTGAGTGTGATTTTGCCTCCCACCATCTGTTAGCTTCTATGATATGACCCCCATCATTGAGTGTTTAAGCTTTGGGAAAAAAGTAAAATAAATTACCTCCACCTGCAGAAGCTCTGTGCCTCCCCAAAGCAGTGTGCCTTGGAGTATAAAGTTAATTACAATATGGAGGTTTAGGTTAAACTAGAACTTGAACAGAATTGGTCAAAAAGCCTCCTACCTGCCAAGTTTCCCCCATACGCTGCCCAGGCTGTCTGAGACAGGGTTCAAGGCAGTTACCCCCCGAATGCTGATTGTCCTTGGTGACTTCATGTCCTACCTGTGAGGTAGATGACTCAGTTGAATACATACGTTGTATGTCTTAGCCCTCTGTGAACAGGCTGTGTGTAGAAAGGTGTAGAGTGTGCATCTTCCCATCCAAGGAGTAGAGAGCTTATGGGCCTGTCACAGCCTACCTGTGGAACACAAAGGATTGATGGCTAGCCTCTTCGCTCTGTGGTTAGGGGTTTCCATAATTGTGTCTGGAGGTGGGCACAGTGGGGAGAGGGCTCTAAGGAAATCATTTACATTTTGATGCTTTTAAGGCTTCAGTGAAAACCCCTACAACATGAGTCTGCTGCAGGCCAGGGAATGGGCCACAGCCTGTAGCCAAAACAGTCTCCCCAGGTCCAGCCGGGCCACTGGACTCTGACTTGACTGATATCACTTTGGTACCCCAGGATAGAGAGATTTTGGTATCAGTAACAGCAAATAGATAAATCAGAGCCCAGGGAAGGAAAAGGGGAGTGAAACGCTGAGCTCTTGTGTCTCAAGATGAAATCAAGTAGAAAAATGTCTCCCTGGCATCTCTCCTGAAGCCACAGGCAAGGTGGATCACCTCTGCTTGGAGCCCACGCCTGAAGCTGCACACTCAGCATCCTCTTGTGGAAGTTTACCCTGATGCTGCTGCTAAGTCGCTTCAGTTGTGTCCGACTCTACGACCGCATAGACGGCAGCCCACCAGGCTCCCCCGTCCCTAGGATTCTCCAGGCAAGAACACTGGAGTGGGTTGCCATTTCCTTTCCAATGCATGAAAGTGAAAAGTGAAAGTGAAGTCGCCCAGTCATGTCCTACTCTTAGCGACCCCATGGACTGCAGCCCACCAGGCTCCTCCGACCATGGGATTTTCCAGGCAAGAGTACTGGAGTGGGGTGCCATTGCCTTCTCTGTTACCCTGATGAGTCAGGCATCTTGTAGCACTGATGGGGCCTGGTTCATAGGTCAAGCTTAGGATGTGGACTCATTTCGGTTTTGTGAGAGGTGGAAGCTTGGACTATAGGGCTGACTGTAGCAGGCACGGCCCTTCTCTCGTTCTGAGACTTTTTCTCTGGGATTTACAGTGACTCTCTAGTAGGAGGAAGGTCTCAACCAAATTTCTAGCTGGGCCTACTTTTCCTCTCTGACAGTTTAGCATTCCCAGAGTTGGGAGTGTGTCTGTGTGGTGTGTGGGCAGCTTGGTGGCGTCTGGCCAGATTCCAAGACATGACAGTCCAGGGCTGTGAGCAGGCCTTCTTGAGTGCTTCTGAGCTGATTTCTTGTGTCTGTGTTTTGAGCAACAGAGAGCAAGCTTCTGCACAGATTGGCCTCCGTAGGTGGCCTTTTGTTCCATGCATGGTTGGAATTCTCCAGGAACAATTTAAGAAGACCATGCATATGCAGAGCGTAACTGATCCAGTCGTTTATTGTACAAGTCATAAAACATGTTTGTGACCATGGGACTGTTTTGGCATTTTTCTCCTGTAAGAGGGAGCTAGTTTCTGAAGCTGTTTACTTTGGCTTCGGGAAGTATTTAGGGGAGCCGACCAAATGGGATAGGTATGAATTATGTGGCGTCTTAACTCCCTGCAGGACAGTCTGAAGGGATTGGCCCTGGGAGGGAGGTGTCAGTGTATGCCCATCACCCATCGGGGTGTAGTACCATGTGTGCCCCTTGGCTCTGCCCCTGTGGACCTGGTTAAGAGAGGCCCACCTTCGTTCTGCCCCTGCAGAGCTGGTTAAGAGAGAGAGGCCCATGGCCAGCCATCTGATCACAGGCCTGACATGTGAGTGTGAACTAGGGATTGAAAGGGTTTTTAAACCCTGCACGTGTGAAGCACAGGTGGTTCACAGCTGCTCCTTCCCCAGGGGTGTCAGCATCGATCCAGCCACAGGCCATTGGTGACAAGTCCTACCCCTTGAATAATTCCTCTTAGCTTTTTGGTTATACAAAATCCTGTGTTTCTGCATCAGTATGCTTCTGCATTGGTGACTCACGATGGGTTACCTGTATTGTGAGTCACCAGCTGGGTGCCGTCAGAACATCCACGGCCATGACCCAGACCCCCTATAGCCAAGGGAAAAGGGAAGCGTTCCATCTCGAATCAAGCTGATATTTTCCACCCAAGTGACTGTTTGCTCCAGCCTCTTGTGGCTGAATTACTGCCAAATTCCCGGATTCCTTGATGGTCATTCACAAGGGGCTTCTAGGGCTGGCACCATTCTGCAGCCACTCCTGCCCAGCCTGGGGAGGGAGCCAGGGGAACTCATTACCAGGGGACAAAACCCAATGAATGGGGACACCACTCTGCTGGCAGACTTCTCAGGACCACACAGTGTGGAGCCAAGCCTCACAGCCCAGCTGGAGGGTGACCCAGGGAGACACGTGGCGCTCTCTCTCCCCAGAGGGACTGATGGAGCAGAGTGGCAGAGGGGACTGTTTGGTGTGGGGGCGTGAGTGGGTTCCACCAGCCAACCTCTGGGAGCTGCTCCTACTACTCACCCATGTTCTGACCTTCCATGAGCTCAGCTTTCTTAGCTACTCTGTTTCTCCAAGTTCAGATCACATCCTTGTAGGCAAGGCCATTGTTTGCATGAGTAAGGAGGCTAATGGAATGGTCTCGCCGGGTCCTTTCATTAGGTTGCTATGTCAGTCGGTTGGTGCCTTTTTTTCCCTTTGGGAAGGAAAAGGCTCCAAAGGAGAGTGGTAAGGTTTTGTTTTGTTTTTTAAATAATTTTATTTCTAGTTGAAAAGTATTACATGTTCACTGTGAAAAGTATAGAAAAAGAATCATTTAAGAATACTCTTAGCTTTATGCTTATATAAAATCCTCCTTTTCTGCATTGTTATGCTTTTCTCCACACAAAAGAGGTCTTTATCATGAACATATTTTGCTACCGTATTTCTCTCTTAATATTTCTTGAACCTTTCCCTGTGTCATTAAATATTCTTCAATGATCTTTTTGAACACGTCATATTCCCTTGTGGATCTCTACAATAATATTAAATGCCCTCTGTCGTAGAACGTGGACATGGATTTTTTTTTTTTTTTTAAGTTTTGCTCTTATAAAACAAAGCAGACAAGTGAACTGTGATTCTGAAAGGGTAAGTAACTTGCCTAAGATAATGAATGGGGCTGAGCACAGGCTTTGAGAGTGACATTTATTTTGGTACATCTGGGACAGGGATGAGGTGGGTGGGGCAGGGGACAGAGGGCTGGGGGATGCTCCAGGGAGTCAGGAGCATGTGAGGACATTCCTCAAGACAGCCTGAAGCCTCTCTTAGGGAAAAATCAGAGGTGCCAGGAAGGTGAGAAGAGAGCTGGGTGTCTCAAATCCAAAGGCAGAAATGCAATTGGAATGGGGAATGGGTGTGAAAGCAGAGGAGAGAGAAGGGAGTCCCGGCTAACAGTGCACGTCCGGGGTCTGGGAGGACTTTTGCCCTGTTTCATGGTGGTTTGAGTACCGATGGGTACAGATCAGAGCTGGAGGATTCCTTGTTCCCCTCACCTCTTCCAGAACTGTGAACAATGTAGTCTCACTTGGCTGTTCATTCCATCGGAACATTGATCGCCATTGGGAAATTGCCCTTATGTTGTGTTGGAAATCTGTCTCCTTACAACATTCCACGCACTGGCTCTGGTCTGCCCTTTGGGTCCACTTTGGGAAGAGGTGATCCCTCTTCCATGTTTGGTCACCCTGCAACTGGCTGAGTGCCAGCCTCACATGGGCAGGGAAGGGCACCTAAAATGTGGGTCTTCTGTGCTAGGACCTCTGTTCCTTACTTGATTCGGTTTCCTGCTACATTCAGCCGCTGTTTCCCTCTTCATGAGGGATGATGCCAAGGCTGGAGGGCTTGTTACTTGGGGACAGGACCAGGTGAATGGGGCATGCAGGCTTTGGGTGCTGTATTGCTTTGCTAGGGCTGTGAAATGTAACACAACAGACTGAGGAGCTTAAACCAGTGGTCCCCAACATTTTTTATTTTAGCACCAGGGACTGGTTTAGTGGAAGACAATTTTTTTCTGCCAACCCAGTTGGGGGAGGGTGGTTTCAAGATGATTCAAGTGCCTTACATTGATTGTGCACTTTAATAATAGAAATGTTAGTAGAATAATCAGTTCAGTTCAGTCGCTCAGTCACATCCAACTCTTTGCGACCCCATGTACTGCAGCACGCCAGGTTTCCCTGTCCATCACCAACTCCCAGAGCTTACTCAAACTCATGTCCATTGAGTTGGTGATGCCATTCAACCATCTCGTCCTCTGTCGTCCCCTTCTCCCGCCTTCAATCTTTCCTGGCATCAGGATCTTTTCCAATGAGTCAGTTCTTTGCATCAGGTAGCAAAAGTATTGGAGTTTCAACTTCAGCATCAGTCCTTCCAATTAATATTCAGGACTGATTTCCTTTAGGATAGAATAATATATAGCTATGATGATAATAAATACAAATATATAAGTAAGTTAAGTAGTATAAATATAATGATAAATAAGAAATAGAAATAATTATTATAGAAATATTATGATTGCATTAGTTCCACCTCAGATCATCAGGCAGTAGATCCTGGAGGTTGGGGGCCCCTGGTGTAAGCAGTGGAAGATTTATTTTCTCACATTTAGGGAAGCTGAAAGTTCAAGATCATGGTGTCAGCGCCGGCTCCCTCGGAGGCCACTTACATTGGCTTGCAGATGCCGGCTTCTCCTGTGTCTTCACATGGTCTTCCTTCTGTGTGCTCGCATGTCTGATATCTCTGTGTGTGTCCTAATTTCCTCCCCTTACAAGATCACCAGTCAGATTGAAGTAGGATTCACCCATATGATCTCATGTAACCTCAGCTCCCTCTTTATGGCCCCATTTTCAAATGAGTCACGTGCCGAGTAACTGGGGGTTAAGGCTTCCAACATATGAGTTGTGATTCAACTCATAAAAGGTACCAGGGGACTAGAACCAAACAAAACCTCTACCCCTTTTGTCCTAACTTTTCTATAAAGAACTTCATTGCCATGTTTGTTTGTTTGGTTCCCAGTAATCAAGGAATTATTTGAGAGTGTAGTTTTTTTTTTTAAAAAACTTTTTATTTTGCAGCAATTACAGAATCACAAGCTGTTGCAAAGTGCATGGAAGTTCTCTGTAGGCCCATCCAGTTTCTCCCCATGATGACATCTCGCATCCCTGCAGTACAGTGTCCAAACGGGGGTGTGGGTATGAGTATTATCCATGGGGTTCATTCAGATTTTCAGCATGATGTACAGTGATTTGTGGGTTTCCATGTCTGTGTATAGTTCTGTGCGATTTTATTACATGTGCATGACATTGCTTTAAAAACGCAGAATGGGGACTCCCCTGGTGGTCCAGTGGATAAGAATCCACCTGCCAATGCAGGGCACAGGGGTCTGATCCCTGGTCTGGGAAGATCCCACATGCCTCAGAGCAGCTAAGCCTGAGAGCCGTAATTACTGAGCCCATCCGAGTGCTGCAAATATGGACGCGTGCATGCCTAGAGCCCATGCTCCGCCACAAGAGAAGCCACTGCCGTGAGAAGCCCCTGCACAGTTAGAGAGTAGCCCCTGCTTGCCACAGCTTGCCAAAGCCCGCGCGGAGGAACGAAGACCCATCACGGCCAAAAATAAATGCGTAAATAATTTTACTAAAAGGGAAAATTGCAGAATGGGATTAAGATGAAACCAGATCGTTCTGAGTCCTGTGACACACAAACACACATGGGGAGATGCACAGATAGAAGGCTGTAAGAAGAGCGGGAGTCAACTGGAGGAAGTGGATTCTTTATGAAGGGCTTGTTCATTCCCAAGAATGGAATCCTTGCAGGGCGCCCGAATACACGGAGCGGTTCCTCCAGTTGGGAGGCACATCTATTAGACATGAATGTGTCACATTTTCTTTGTTTACCACTTCTGTTGAGACCTGCTGGAGCCCTCCACGTTCCAGTTAATGATGCAAAGAGAATTATTCTCAGATTTCATATGCCAAGTGTTTGTTTAGCACAAAGGTCACTAATATCAGGCAGCCACCTAAGAGAACTAAATTTCTCTTCCGAGTCCTGGGAGTCCATAGTTATTTTGCCTCTGATGAGTTTTTATTTTAACTTGACATTGGGTAAATTGTGTTTTAACTCTCCAAAGAGTGTCGGTCGGGTATGGATCAAATACACTGTGATTGCAGTTCATCTGAAAAAATAATTAAAAAGCCATCCCTTGTGGGAGCAAGCACAGCTCGTTATATTCTTGCAGCATCACTGATATTGAAGTTCCCCTTGTTAATTTCTTTTTTTGTAAATAAATGACACTGTAAAACCAGTCAATTTGTTTTGGCTGGCTTCCATCCATTCCTTCTCCCCAGTGACTGGTCACATGCCATTTTTAGTGTGTTTTAGCAACTTGCTAGGAGACGTGTGTGTGGCTCTTATCTGGCACTTCCATATTGCCTGGGCTGGTGGATGTTTCTCATTCATTCTCAGCTGCTCATAATTCATGCCCTAGGATTCATGGGATCACTGCTGTGCTTCCTGCCTGGGTGACCTTGGGCAAGACTCTGAGTTTGGGCTCTGATGGTCTTGAGATTCAAATCCTGGCTCCTCCACAGACCTGCCTACCAGGATTTTGGACACATTTTCAGTTAACCTGAGCCTGTTTCCTTATCAATAAAATGAGCTTGGAATCTACCAAGCGAGGCTTTGCTTGGATATTAAGTATCATGCCATGGTGGAGGTCAGTAACTGCTGCCCTCTTCATCTCTGTGGTTGTACTGTCCCCATTTCCAGGTGGAGAAATAGGAGGCAGGAAAAAGCAATTGACTTATTTAAATACAAGGGCAGGTCTTTTGATAAGAGTGATTGGGTCTTGATTTTCAGTCCAGATATCATTGATCTAGTAGATCTGAGATGAGCAACCTCCTCCATCCTGAATTAAATCAACAAGGCTCTTATTTGCCTGCAGACCCCTTCCTGTGGCTCATCTTAAAATACAAAAAGTGCTACAGCTGCCCCAAGCAGCAGGTGATCTGGTTTGTATTAAGTCAGAGGCACCTCAGAGTATGGCCATTGCCCTAATGTGATATATTGATGGTTTTCTGGGTTCTAGCACATTGCTTCTTAATTTGCTTCTTAATATTTGTTCAGTTTTTAAAAGAATGTTTTCTTGTCTTAGTAAAATTGAGAAAAAATAGAATAAGAAAACATAAATAATTTTTAAGCAGATACCTATAGAAAATTATCAGTGTTTAGAATATTTTCTTCCAGCCATTTTTCTTCTTTTATAATATTTATTTATTTGGCTGTGCCAGGTCTTAGCTGAGGCATGTGGGATCCAGTTCCCTGACCAGAGATTTAACTTGGCTCTCCTCCATTGGAAGGCGTAGTCTTAACCACTGAACCACCAGGGAAGTCCTCAGCCATTATTATTATTATTTTTTTTGTATTTAGTTTTACTTCGTTAAGACCATACTCTGAGTAAACTTGCTTTCTGCCAATGAAAAGCTTTTTTGTGTCTCATGAATAGTCAACATCATTTTAGATGACTGCACAGTGTTTTGTCAGTCTAGAAAATCTGGGATGAGTTGGGTAGACATTTAGGTGATGGATACTTTGTGACTGTAGCCTCATCCACATTTGCTGAAGCTCAGGTTGGTTCAGATAGATTCACTGGGAGCTGGAAACCAGCTCTTTGGCCTCGCTGTGGCTTTTTCCAGAAGGTAAGTGAGGAGGCATAAGGTGTCATGAAAAGAGACTTTGGGCCACAGTGAGTGTTGGTGCCCTTGTCTTGAGGTCCCCTCCCACATCTGCTGCATGCACGTGTGTGTGATCACTCATATCCGACTTCTTGTGACACCCCAGACTGTGGCTCGCCAGGCTCTTCTGTCCATGGAATTTCCTAGGCAAGAATACTGGAGTGGCTTGCACTGCCCTCCTCCAGGGGATCTTCCCGACCCAAGAATCGAACCCGAATCTCTTATGTCTCCTGCGTTGGCAGGCGGACTCTTTACCACTAATACCACCTGGAAAGGACTGTAGGTAGAGGAAGAAGAATCCTCTTGAAGGTTCCCTGAAGGGAGCATTGAGAAACCAATCCTATATAGGGCTGGTTGGGGCTTGTGGATGTTGATTATGTGTGTGAAAGCATCTTTGCTCAAGGATTGTAATTTTTTTTCCAAATTATTTATTTATTTATTTTTGGCCATGCCATACAGCATGCTGGATCTCAGTTCCCCGACAAGGGATTGAACCCATGGAAGAGTTCAGAGTGTTACAGTGGAAGCTCGGAGTGTTAACCACTGGACCACCAGGGAAGTCCCATGCGGAACACAGCATCATAGTGTTTGATGGACAGAAAGGAAGACCAGAGAGGGCCCAGGCTGACCTAGAGAAGATTCCTGGGGACAGTGAAGATGCACAGAAGGGAATTTTCCTTCCTTAAGCACCTGAGTCTCCTGTTCGTTACTTATTTACCACCAGCCTCTTACTGCGCTTGGTGGGTGACAGCAGACCTCTTTCTACTATTTTGCTTCTTGACTGTAACACAGGTATTACGCTTCAGTGAACGTTTTGGAGGTGTTGTATTTTCCTGAATAACATGCATCTTCTTTTCTTTAGCTCACTTCTGACCTTTTACTTCCCCTTTCTCAGAACAGTCTTGGCTTGACTTCCTTTTTTCCTTTCACCTACTGGAAGCTTTCTGCGAGAGCAGACGCCATGAAGGGTTTGGTTTCTATAGAGGGTTGTGACTTGTTGTTAGATTAATGACCTTCCTCTTCAGTGGGGTGTGAGTTCTTCATCGCTGAAGAATTCTTTAGTGTTAAAATGCTTCACAAAAGAGTCTGTGTTGTGGATGTTTGTTTTGATCTGTGTAGAACCTCATTGTTTTCACTGGGAAAATGGATCTCCCCATCCCAGGTGGTTCTTATGGACTGCCAGAGATGAGCAGAGATGGTCCATGCATGGCCAGACATGACATAGAGAAGGACTCTGGTCTGCAATGATTGGCCCCAGGAGTGAGACAACCAGAGTCCCCCATGAGGTTTGAAAAATGGACTGGAGAGCTGGGTGGGGGGTAGAGAGAGATTTGTTACTTTCTCTACCAGGACTGAAAGCTGTAATACCTCTGTATGCCTGCAGATTCCAATGTCCATCTTTGTTTTCACATGAGATGAACTTGATCTCAAAGGAAAGTAGACCACCAGGAATGAGAGAGGGCACAAGGGCTCCCTGGATCCTGCCATGCCTGAAGCTTGAATTCCAACTGGCATTCTCCTTAGACTCCCCTTGAGCACATAAATTATCCCTTCCAGCATTTGCAGTCAAATGTTGTGGTCCAGGATTCCACCTAAGCTGCTGCTTAGTTGCTTCAGTCATGTCCAACTCTTTGCGACCCTGTGGACTGCAGCCAGCCAGGCTTCTCTGTCCACGGGATTTTCTAGGGAAGAATACAGGAGTGGGTTGCTGTGCCCTCCTCCAGGGGATCTTCCCGACCCAGAGATTGAGCCCGGGTCTCCTGCATTGCAGGCAGGGTCTCTACCACTGAGCCACCAGGGAAGCCCCAGGATCCTGCCTGTGCTAAGTCACTTCAGTTGTGTCAGACTCTTTGTGACCCTATGGACTGTAGCCTGCCAGGCTCCTCTGTCCATGGGATTCTCCAGGCAAGAGTACTGGAGTGGGCTGCCATCTCTTTCTCCAGAGGCTCCTGCCTAATGCAGCTTAAACACTGGTCATGTCAGGTCAGAGTTGGACTGGACTGATGTCCTCTTGAGGTCTGACTAAGCACCTTCCCACAGGGTTGGGCGTCTCAGTCCTCATGTAAGACAGCTGGCTGGTGATCAAAGCACTGGCTGTTTGTAATGTTCTGACTCTGAAGAACTAATGAACGCATGACCCTGTACATCCAATCAAAGGATTAGGTTGCAGGTTCTGGTTTAGCTCTCCTTTTCTTTATTTCATAGACATTTAAGATAAGATGCAGGATAAGGACCCTGAGGCCACAAGTATGCCCCTTCCACTTTCTCCCTATCCACTCCCCCCTCCCCCGGAAAAAAAAAAAGTAAAAGTATTTAAAAATAACCTGGTGTCAGGCTTTGTGCAGGAACAATAAGTATTTAATAGCAAATTGCTTATGTGGGCAGGAGAGTGTTGAGCCCATGAAACTTATTCAGTGGTGCTATTTATTGGATGGAAAAAACATAACCAACCCTGGCTGCTTCGCATGGCTCTGCTCGCCAAAGCTACCCTTACTTCCTCTAATGACTTCATAGTGTCAGGAATGAGTAAACTAAATGAATATGTTCCAGTTCAGCTTTGCCACTTATTTTTGCCAAGCTGTGTGTGTGTGGTGTGTGTGTGTAGGCACATGCTTGTTTTTGCCCACATGACAGATAAAATCTGAAGATTCTAAAGCATTCGGTGGCTCAAGGACACTCATAAGAACTTTTAATTGCTTTTTAATTAAAAAAATTTTTATTCTATGTTGGAGTATAGTTGATTAACCGTATTGTGTTATAGGGAGCTCAGCTTGGTGCTCTGTGGTGACCTAATGGGTAGAAGGGGCTGGGAGGAAGGTCCGAGAGGGAGGGAATATATGTGTACCTATAGCCAATTCACTTAGTTGTATAGCAGAACCTAACACAACATTGTAAAGCAACTATACCCAATAAAAACAAAAACTAATGTGTCAGTTTCAGGTGCAGAGCAGACTGATTCAGTTGTACGTTTACATGTATCTTTTCTCTTTTCAAATGCTTTTCTTCTGTAGGGTACTACAGACTATTGAGCAGAGTTCCTTGTGCTATACAGTAGGTCCTTTTTGATTATCTGTTTTGGACACTGATAGAAACTTACAGGTAGTCTTGAGAATTGCACTTGGTGAATTTGCCTGGAGAATGTCAAGAGAAATTGAGTGCTGCTTAACGGGGCTATTTGAAGCTAAAGGTTGTTGGATGTGCTTTAGGGGGAGTTGTCCAGAACCTTTTAAGTTGGTATGGAGATACATGTACACACTCTTGGCATGGAGCCTTTCACTGGATTCTCTAAGAGGTTTTTGACCCCAGAAAGGTTAAAACCCCTGACAGTCCTTATGTTTAGCAGACCCTGGTGACCGGAGACTAGGGATGAGATAAACCAAGATAGTCGAGGTGATAGATTGTATGGTGTGACGGATGGCATTTGGGGACTGGAATGTTGTTCATTGCTCAGTCCTCAACTTGCTCTGTTCCCTGGGGAGACACTGTACTTAACGACAGGAAGCATTTGGAGCTTCACTTAGGCAACCGTGGGTGAAAAGTCAGAATGTGTTCTCAGTGGTACTGGAGACACCCTCTCGGCCCTCATCCTCCTGTTCCTTCCCCCCAAGCCCCCAAAAATAAATTCTTTGGAGGCTGAAATTTTCCATCCCTTCTTTCAGCCTAACCCTGGGTGTTTTGGATAATATTCAGCAAATTTTCTGAGCCAGTTTGATGCACAGATAGGAAAAATCAAAACTTTTGCTTTTTTGCTCTAAAAGCAAAAACATTTTAAAAATGCACTTGGATCATTAATGGAATCTGCACTCTCAAAGTCAAAACTTTCCGTGTGTTCTTACTAAGGAAAATTCTTTTGGGGCAATTAAACGGGAAACAAATAGGCAAAAAGTTGTAAAGGGTCTCCAAAAACTCATCTGAGAATGCTGAATCCCCCTCTCCAAATTACAAAGATGCAAATGAACTTATTTACAAAGCAGAGCCTCACAGACATAGAAAACAAGTTTACAGTTATCAAAGAGAAAAAGGGAGAGGAGAGATAATTAGGTTGTAATGAACATATATCCCTCTGCTTGTGCTCAGCAGTGTCTGACTTTGCAACCCTATGGACTGTAGCCTGCCAGGCTCCTCTGTCCCTGGGATTTCCCCACCAATGATACAGGAGGAAGTTGCCATTTCCTATTCCAGGGGATCTTCCTGACCTAGTGATCGAACCCTCATCTGATTCTTTACCTCTGTGCATTGGAGAAGCTCCGTGAACATAGATGCACTTACTATATATAAAGTAGGTAACCAACAAGGACCTACTGTATACCACAGGGAACTACAACAATATGTTATAATAACCTTTAAGGGAAAAGAATCTGGAAAAAATACACGTACATGTAAAGCTGAATCACTGTGCTATGCATTTGAAACTATATTGTGAATCAAGTACACATCAAAAAAAAATCATCTGAGGACATAAATAAACTTGGCAGACTTTCTGTGGGTAATATTTTATTCTAGAGTTTTTAGGATAGTTGCTGCATTTGAGAAACCTTACCATCTTTACCAATTACCATTGCCTCTTATTTCAAGTATCAGAGGTACAGGGGGGCGGGGCTTGGAGTTGACCTCATCCTAATCTCTCTCCAAGGACATGTGCTTTTCCCCCTTTTTCTCCAAGGTTCTAAGCCTGTGATGCAAATGGATGTGATTTCCCTCTGCCTTCCTTTCTGGACAAGGCATTATTACCATAGCACATTCACAGCTGCCCACCTGCCTGTGGGTTGTTAATGGAGTTTACAAAGGGAATTTGGATTCCCAGCAAGAGACCTCATTAACACAGCAAGGATCTAATAGATTCTAAAATTGTGTATGGACACTGGGAACCTTTCGAAACCCAGTGGTGTTTATTCTTAGATCTAGATCATTTCCCCTGCCCTGGCCTCAGTCTGTACATTTTGTATCACTGGGGAAAAATCTTGTCTTGATCCAGCCAGACCAACTGTGTTGGTTTAAGTTAAGCATTAATGCTTTGTGATTCTGGGACTAAAGACAAGATTCAAAAGCCATTGGGCTGTGTAAAGGACAAAATGTCTTCCACACTGGTGCTTTTGTTTTATTTTTTTTTTATACCAGCCTTGTTACTGGCTGTGAGCAAGTGTTTAATTTTAGGATCCCTTGTTGTCACCAAGAACACTTGGCAGCTGTCAGTTTGTTTAGACAAGTGTGTTAAGCACCCGTGGGTTTGGATAATGACCACAGTGACACTCAGTACACTAGCTCTCACTTGTGGACTCTTTGCTATATGTCAGACGGGAAACAAGAGCTGTGTATGTGGTCACTGCTCCCTAGGATTGTTATTCTCAGAGTACCGATGAGGAATCTGAGGCTGAGGGAGGCTGAGCAACTTGTCCAGGGTCGTACAGCTAGCAGGTGGCAAGACCCGGTGGCGCAGTGGTAAAGAACTTGCCTGCCAATGCAGGAGATGCAGGTTCTATCCCTGGGTTGGGAAGATTGCCCTGGAGAAGGAAACGGAAACCCACTCCAGTATGATTGGCCAGAAAGTTCCAGAGGAGCCTGGCAGGCTACAGTCCATGAAGCTGCAGAGAGTCAGACATGATTTAGCAACTAAACAACTCCGTTACCCTGTATCTTTCCCATCATACGCTCCCCTCCCCTGTCCATAGACAGTGTGATATGCCACCAGCGTAAATAGGACCCCAAATCTGCTGTGCTGCTAAAAATGACTTAACTACCTAATTTTTTATTTCTCTCTCTCTCTTTTTTCTATATTAAATACCTAAAGCTGTGGGTTGTTTTAGCAGAAAAGTATGAAATGGTGATGAGTTTCCAGGCCAGGAGAGGTCTCATGGGTACAGACCGCTCAGGCCCTGGTTTTCCCCATGGGAATTTTTTAAACTCTCATCAGATAAAGCTTTCTTCCCACCAGAAACCCCACGTGACTTGTTTTCACAAACTCCCTGTAGTAGAGTGAGAGAAGCAACCGCCCCAGATGGTTTTGTTTACATTGGAGACCTAGCAGCGTTTAATTGGTGCACGTTCACCCCTGTTACGCAACTTGGACTTGACTTGTTTTCACTCCCAGGCTCGGCTCCGCTGCCTTGCTTTCCTGTGTAAGTTTGGGAGTGATTTTAGAACCTACTATACTGTAACTGGGACAAAACTGGTGAGAAGGTAGGATGAGAAAGACTTTGTGGACCAGAGATGAACATGGGAGAAAGAAAAAGAACAGGTAGACAACAACAGGTTGAAAGAAGGTCAATTCCCAAGGGCCTTTCTCTCTGGGGAAATAATCGGCCTCCACCGTTGTTCAGCCCAGTGGGGTTTGGAAGAACTTCAAGCGTAGAACATTTATGGAAATGAACTGCGTTAGCAGGATAAGGTAGTTACAGGATGGATCAGATGGTGACAGAGCCCTCCTTTAGTCTCGCTGGGGGACCTGATGTCCAAGCAGCTGAACACTCTCCCCTGTACAGGCAGACCTCGGAGAGATCTGTTCCAGGCCGCTGCAATAAGGCAAATAGCAGGATAAAGTGAGTTATAATAGTTTATTGGTTTTACAACACATATAAAAGTTATGTTTATACTATTCCATGCGTGTGTGCATGACCAGTCGCTCAGTCGTGTCTGACTCTTTGGCCTATGGACCACCAGGCTCCTCTGTCCATGGCATTTTTCAGGCAAGAATACTGGAATGGGTTGCCATCTCCTTCTCCAGGGTAACTTCCTGACCCAGGGGTCAAAACCCACGTCTCTGGCATTGACAGGTGGACTCTAACTGAGCCACCTGGGAAGCCCTCCTGTTTACACTATATTGTACTCAATTATTAAGTTTGTGGTAGCATTATGTCTTAAAAAACCAGGGTGTATACCTTAATTAAAAAATATTTTATTGTTGAAAAATGTTAACCATCCTTTCACCCTTCAGTAAGTTGTAATCTTTTTGCTGGTGGAGGGTTTGAAATTTTGCAAGAATTATCCAAACACGGTAGAGACACAACCTGAGCAAATGGTATTGGAAAAATCGTTCCAATAGGCTTGCCTGATGCAGGGTTGCCGCCGTGAATTTGTAAAAAAAATGCAATATCGGAATTTCCCTGGTGGTCCAGTGGTTAAGAATCTGCCTTGCAATGCATGGAACATGGGTTTAATCCCTGTTGGGGGAACTAAAATCCTACATGCTGAGGGGCAACTAAGCTCACATGCCTCAACTACTGAGCCGGAGAGCCCCAACTTGAGAATCCGTGTGCCACAGAGAAGGATCTTGCAGGATGCGGCAAAAGGTCCTGAGTGCTGCAATTAAGACCCGGCACAGCCAAATAAATATTTAAAATGCAGTATCTGCAAAGTGCAATGAAGTGAGGGCTTCAAGCCACACTTTACTAAGGTCTTGTTCGTGGCCTGTGGGCAAGTGACCCCTCTTTTACTGGTCTACTTGGGGGAGTAGAGAGAGGGTTCAGAGGGCAGAAATCAGGTGTGAGTGACCAAGTGTTCAACCTACGAATCAATCAGGAATAGAGCCGGAAATTTGGGCAAGTGAACTCTTCCAGTTCATGACTCTGGATCCATATTTCTAGTTTTTTTTTTTTTTTTTTTTAATTAAAAGTTTTAATTGTGGTTTAAAAAAGTCACAACATAAAATTTACAGTGGTAACCATTTTCAAATGTGCTGTTCAGTAGTGTGTGTTAGTTAGTTCAGCGTGTCCGACTCTTTGCGACCCCATGAATCACAGGACGCCAGGCCTCCTTGTCCATCACCAACTCCCGGAGTTCACTCAAACTCATGTCCACAGAGTCGGTGATGCCATCCAGCCATCTCACTCTCTGTCATCCCCTTCTCCTCCCGCCCCCAATCCTTCCCAGCATCAGAGTCTTTTCCAGTGAGTCAACTCTTCACATGAGGTGGCCAAAGTATTGGAGTCTCAGCTTTAGCATCAGTCCTTCCAATGAACACCCAGAACTGATCTCCTTTAGAATGGACTGGTTGGACCTCCTTGCAGTCCAAGGGACTCTCAAGAGTCTTCTCCAGCACCACAGTTCAAAAGCATCAATTCTTCGGCGATCAGCTTTCTTCACAGTCCAACTCTCACATCCATACATGACCACGGGAAAAACCATAGCCTTGACTAGTCGGACCTTTGTTGGCAAAGTAATGTCTCTGCTTTTTAACATACTGTCTAAGTTGGTCATAACTTTCCTTCTAAGGAGTAAGCGTCTTTTAATTTCATGGCTGCAATCAGCATCCGCAGTGGTGTTAAGTATATTCATATTATTGAGCATCAGATCTCCAAAATTTCATGAGCTTGCAAAACCGAAACCCTGTATCCACTAAACAACTCCCAGCCTCTGACAACCACCCTGCTACTTCTCTCTTTGGGATTGACTGTTGTTTAGCTCATATCAGTGCAGTCATAGGGTATTTGTCTCTTTGTTCACTTTGTATTATGTCCTCAAGGTGCATCCCTGTTGTAACGGGTGTCAGAATTTCCTCTTTAATGGCTGAATTGTATCCCTTTGTATGCGTATTCCCACATTTGGTTAGCCATTCATTCCCTGATGAACGTTTGGACTGCTTCCACTTCTTGGCTACTGTGAATAATGCTACTGTGAACCTATTTCTGGCTTGTTAAATGACATCTACTTGGGTGTCGAGCTCAGCTTAAGTCCAGAGTTCAACTCCTTCATTTCCTCCCAAGTTTGCTTTGTCATTGACCTACCATCTTCTTCCCTCCATCCCCCACCACCCCACATTTAAAATTACTCCTGGAGAAGAGAACAGCTACCTACTGTAGTATTCTCGCCTGGAGAATTCCACGGAGAGGAGCCTGGCAGGCTAAGTCCATGGGATCACAAAGAGTTAGACACGATTGAGTGACTTTCACTCACCTCTTACTGGGGGCTTCCCTGGTGGCTCACATAGTAAAGAATCTACCTTCAGTGTGGGAGACCCAGGTTCGATCCCTAGGTTGGGAAGATCCCCTGAGGGAGGGAATGGCAACCCACTCCAGTATTCTTGCCTGGAGGATTCCATGGACAGAGGAGCCTGGTGGGTTACAGTCCATGGGGTCACAAAGAGTCAGACATGACAGGGCAACTAACACTTTCACCTCTTACTGGTCACGACTCCTGGAGATCCCTTGTGTCTGGCTCCCAGTTCCCTCTACATTCCCTGCCCCAGACCAGGTCCTCAGCCCCTCTCAGGGAGACAGTTGTGTCAGCCCTCAGTGAGTCTTGCTGCTCCCAGGCTGGTATGTCTCCAGATTCTTTCCATGGTGCTACTGCTCCAACTCACATGCTGAATTCTTAGGAATCTGGAGAGAATTTTCTGGAGCCTTTGTTACAGAAGTTCCAGGGCATCTGCATGGAATTTATTTGAAGTTTCTTACATGCCCAGTGAAGGATAATAATATGCTTGTATGTATTAATGTAGTGTGAGTGTTTTAAATACTAGTACTGTAATTTTTGAGATACTGAAAGTAATTTGACCCTTTTTCACAAGTAGAGGCAGGTTAAATTCAATTGTCTACATTTTATTCATTCACTCATTGATTTAACAAATACTGATTGAGAACTTGAAAGTGTTAGTCGGTCAGTTGGGTCTGATTCTTTATGACACCATGGACTATAGCCCGCCAGGTTCCTCGGTCCATGGAATTCTCAAAGAAGACTGGAGTGGGTAGCCATCCCCTTCTCCTGGGGATCTTCCCAACTCAGGGACTGAACCTGGGTCTCCTGCATTGCAGGCAGGTTGTTTACTGTCTGAGACACCAGGGAAGCCCAGGAGAACTTACCATGTGTCAGTCAGGGCACTGGGGATCCCTGGAGGAATCAGACCCTCTACTGCACCAGCCTGTAGGAGTAGTGGTGACACTGGCAGATGTTTATATGCACTTTCCGTGTGCCAGAGACTATACACTATGTCTTTAGTATATTGTCTGGTGTGGTTTCCAAAGCAATCCTTTGAGTTAGATTTCATTGTCCGTATTTTACAGAAGGCAGTTGACACAGATTGAATAACCAGTCCGGTAGGGGACAACGTGGGCATTTGAGCCCGATGGTTCTCTCTCCAATGAAAGTGCTCCCAGCAAACTCTATCAGCAACTGTCACGTGAAGCAGGAGCTCAGAAGATAAGGCAGAGTGAAACGCCAGGCTAATAGCGACCTGCCACCACATTTGTCTATGTGGAGTTGGGAACTATTGACCAAATGTGCTCAGGAATATTTTACAAGCATAAGTAGTGACTTGGTGCCTTGCAGAAACACAGACCAAACCACGGCTGCTGTTAGAGAAAAGAAACAGCGTTCAGCTTGTTAAAGCAAGAACTTGTGTAAACTCCGCCTGAGGTGTCAGATGCTGTTCCCTGATGTGATGTATTATCCAGGCAAGAAAATAACATGGCAAAGCCTCTTGCCCAGGCTCAGAAAGGAAGGAGATGTCTGAGCTGGCTGTCTGGATGTCTGGGAGAAATGGTTTCAGAACTTGGGAGTGTTTACATCTGGGGAGGTGGTGTTAATTTCCTGTGAATCATGGAGGCAACCCAAGCGGGAGCCCCTCGCTTTGTGTGCATGTAGGTGAAGGGAGAAAGCAGAGCTTGTTGTTCTTCATCACATCCAAGACAGAGCATGTTCTTTTTCTTCTGCCCTGAGCAGCATGTGGGATCTTAGTTCCCGAACCAGGATCGAACCTAAACCCCCTGCATTGGAAGCGTGGAGTCTTAACCGCTGGACCTTTAGGGAAGTCCCCGGCGTGTCCTTTTAAGAAATCATTTCACTCCTGTTGGAGATAACCAAGCAAATAATCTGTGAGCATTAAACTTGCTAATTTCAAGTCAGGATGGAAGATTACGCTCCCCAGCTTGCCATCTGCGCTGGTGAGCACCCAGAAAGCTGTGGGGGTGGACGGCTCCAGTGGGAGAATGCACACCCTGTGCTGGGCCCTGAGCTCAGCATTGCCCGTACGTTTCCTCATTTTATCTTTTCATGACCATTTTACCGCATAAGAAACTGAGGCTCCGCAGAATAAAGCACCCTGTCCAAAGCCATCTCTTTTGATATGTGAGTGATAAGATTTGAACGTAATGTCTACTGTTTGTGTCTGGCCCCAGAATTGAGATTTTGTAGAATAACCAATTTCTTTTTATTATTATGGGAAATTTGAGACATATCCAAAAGGAGAAAGGATAGTTGAATGAACCTGTGTGCCGATGGCCCAGTCATTATAGAAACGTGACCCTTCTTCTTTCATCTCTACTGTCACCGAGTCTCCCCTCTCCTTGATTATTTCAGGTGTATTGTTTTAGAAATTTTCAGAGGTATGTATCATTTTTGGGTAAATAATATTTCTCAAAGATGAGAACTCTCTAAAAACCTAATCACAATATCATTGTCATGCCTTAGGAATTAATAACAGTTGCTTAATGAAAAAATTGGCTTAAAGCTCACATTCAGAAAGCTAAGATCATGGCATCTGGTCCCATCACTTCATGGCAAATAGATGGGGAAACAGTGGAAACAGTGTCAGACTTTATTTTTTTGGGCTCCAACATCACTGCAGATGGTGATTGCAGCCATGAAATTAAAAGATGCTTACTCCTTGGAAGGAAAGTTATGACCAACCTAGATAGCGTATTAAAAAGCAGAGACATTATTTTGTCAACAAAGCAAGGCTATGGTTTTTCCAGTGGTCATGTACAGATGTGAGAGTTGGACTGTGAGGAAAGCTGAGCGCCGAAGAATTGATGCTTTTGAACTGTGGTGTTGGAGAAGACTCTTGAGAGTCCCTTGGACTGCAAGGAGATCCAACCAGTCCATCCTAAAGGAGACCAGTCCTGGGTGTTCATTGGAAGAACTGATGCTAAAGCTGAAATTCCAATACTTTGGCCACCTCATGCGAAGAGTTGACTCACTGGAAACAACCCCATGCTGGGAGGGATTTGGAGCAGGAGGAGAAGGGGATGACAGAGAATGAGATGGCTGGATGGCATCACCGACTTGATGCACATGAGTCTGAGTGAACTCCGGGAACTGGTGATGGACAGGGAGGCCTGGCGTGCTGCGATTCATGGGGTCGCGGAGAGTTGGACACGACTGAGCGACTGAACCGAACTGAACTGAATATCAGTAGATACTGCTCACACATTTCTTCCCTCCTCTCAGATAAAAGTGTTTAATCAGATCCCCAAAGCTCTGTGACTTGCAATTTTTTGCCTTGTCTCTAGGTTTTTCTCTCTTTCCTCTTGCCAGATAAACTGTATCATTTCCCCTACAGTTTTGTGCAGTCTGGGTGGTTCTTTTTAACACCTTCAGTCTCCTACTTGCGTTTCTTGTAAGTTGATTGTTAGAGCTAGAGGGCTGATCAGATTCAAGTTAGTTTGTGTGTGTGCGCCAAAAACACTTCTCAGTCGTGCTGTGTGCTTCCTTCATAAGACACACTGACTGGTCCTCTCTCTTGTGTTGACAGCCATAGTTGATCATGGTCTTAATTGTGGTGACTTTCGAATTCCAGCATTACTTCTTCATTTTCTATTAGAAGAAAGTTCCCTATTTCAACTATTTTATTATCCTGAGATGAAAGTGAAAGTGTTAGTTGCTCAGTCCTGTCTGACTCTTCGCGATCCCATGGACTGTATCCCGCCTGGCTCCTCTGTCCATGGAATTCTCCTGACAAAAATACTGGAATGGGTTGCTATTCCCTTCTCCAGGGGATCTTCCCAACCTAGGGATCAAACCCAGGTCTCCTGCATTGTAGGCAGATTCTTTACCTTCTGACCCACCAGGGAAGCCCTGAGATAGTATTGCAATAAGAAAAAGCAGGAACTTTTTGGCCCTAGTTCTAAGGTGTTTTTCTGTGGAGGCCCCCCCACGCCAGCAAGCCTTTCTGGTGTCCGCAAGATCAACTCACCTCTGACCCTGTCTGTCTGGAGATAGAATGAGGTTCCCAGGTAAAGGGCTCAGTCCTGCAAAGCCTCCTTCCATTTCAGATGTCATTTGTAAGCCCAGATTGTTACCCGGGCTTCTGACTGAAGCGTATAAATCATAGGTTCCTGTGACCCTAGGATTCGGTTCCATTCATTTGCTGGAGTGGCCCACGGAGCTCAGGAAGAGCCATTTACTCACTAGATAACTGATGTTTTATACAAGGATGCTAAAGACTATGCATCAGCAACCAGGTGAAGAGATGCACAGGGCGAGGTCTGACAGAGGAGCTTGGGGCCCAGCACAGGGAAGCCTTGCGGTTCCCAGACGCAGGAGTGCTCTGAAACAAGGGACCAAAATGCTGTCTTGTGGGGCTTTGGTGGAGACTAGATCATTTGCCCGATTCAGCCTCAAGCCCCTCTCTCTGCCCCAGAAATCAGGGGGTGGGATTGAAAGTTTTAACCTTCTAATTGGTACTGAAAGTTTCAGCCTTCTGATCCCACATCACAGGGTTGGTTCTCCTGGCCCCACCTGTGGTGGGATCAGTAGTCATTGACATACACCCACTGTGATGGGATAGGGCTCCCCATGAACAACAAGACACCCATTTTCACCCTTGTGGCCCTATATATGGGGTTAGCCAAAAAGTAAGTTCCTTTGGGTTTTTCTGTAACATCTTCTAGAAAACCCAAACAAAATTTTTGGTTAACCCAATATAAAAACGAATACCCACACCCACCCACAAACACCCCTACCTTCCCAGGTGGTGCATTGCTGAAGAATCCTCCTGACAGTGCAGGAGACTCAGGAGACTGGTTCAATCCCTGGGTCAGGAAGATCCGCTGGAGAAAGAAGTGGCAACCAATTCCATTGTTCTTGCTGGAGAATCCCATGCACAGAGGAGCCTGGTGGGCTAGAGTCCACGGGGTCAGAGAGAGTCAGACACAACTGGGCACACGAATGAATACTTCTTACAAATCACAGTATTACAATGATGATAAAAATTTCACTAATCAGATTTTTTTCTAGCTCTTTTGTCCTTAAAGCATGTCCTTTTGGGCTATATAGTTATATTACTATGTTTAAAAATCATTGACAATGACTTTTCTCTGTGTGGTTAGGACTCTAATTCAGTGAGCAGTTAAACTTATCCCATGTTGCTTTTGATTTTTATAGATTACTTCTTAACACACAAGTTTTTATAAATATGTAAACTACATGGTTTCAAAGTCAAATCTACAAAGCAGGAATATTCTGAGAATTCTAGCTTCTAAACCAGTCACTGCTATCTATAGCTTCCCTCACTTTTATAGTAGCCATTTATTTGTTTGTTTGGAGTTTTTATTTTTTTGTATTAAAAATGTTACCAAATGCACTTACATATTAATATTTCCCTTTTCTTGAATAAAAGGTAGCTATTATATACATTTTCCTCCACCTGACTTTCCTTGACAATATAGGCTGTAAATAAAGGAACATGGCATTAGATGAAGAATTAGGATAATTAATATTGTATAGAGACACAGAATCATTGAATTTTGAGAGCTGGTGGTAATAACAGCAGATACCCCTGTGGCACTTACTCTGTGTTATTCCCTGTGCTAAGTGCTTCACGTAAATTCACTCAATAATTCTCATAATAGTCATCCTCTGGAGTATGTACTAGTTCTGTCCCCATTCTGCAGATGAAGAAACTGAGGCATGGGGAGGTGAGTTAGATGACTTGTTCAAAGTCTCAGAGCTGGTGTCTGGCAGATTTGAATGCTGCTGTCTGCTCTCATATACCACACTTTGCTTTAGAATTGCAAGAGTCTGGTTTTGTGGTTTTTATGAGTAAGGAAGTTATAATCCCTGGGCAATTAATAGTCTGCCTGCCCATGTTCCCCCCGCTAGATTTCTTTCTTTTTCAAATGGTCACTACTTTGCCTTGAGCTCCTTGTTGAGTCTAGAATTTTCTTTTATTAATGTCTAAATGTTATGATGTTATAAGCTAAAACTTGGCCTGTTGTTACTTCATGGATGCTCAGAAGACATGAGCTGTGTGAGTCAGAGAGAAACATTTATTGCTCCTGGTACAATAATCTGCATCATTACTGTTCCTTTTGTCAGTAGCACAGGAGTGATTTGGAGGGCTTGATGGGTAGGTAGGTAGATGTCTGCTCCTGCGGGGAGTTGTGTTCCAGGAGAGGAACACTGCATTTGAGGAATCCACTGCTTTTCTAGCAGACAGTAAGCAAGCCTGTTCTCTGTCTTAAGGGGCAGTTCTCTCCTTTGTGAAGATTGCTTGCTGAAAAATGGCGGGGTAGTAAATGGCCTTGGCTTCATCTCACACACAGAAGTTGTGCAGGAACTCAGTATCAAGGGCTGCTTCTCTCAATACTTTTTCTTTTTTTTAATATTCATTTACTTTGGCTGCCTTGGGTTTTAGTTGAGGCCTGCTGGCTCTCTAATTGTGGTGCTCAGGCTTAGTTGCTCCATGGCATGTGAGAACCTAGGTTCCTGACCAGGGATCTGACCTGCATCCCTGGCATTACAAGGTGAATTCTTAATCACTGGACAGGGAAGTCCCCTCACTACTTCTTCGTACCTGTCTTATTGGCTTTAAAATGCTCAAATGGGCACCCTGTAACCATTTCTTTGACAAACTACTGCTTTTTAAGACATCTGCCAATATTCCCTGATGTAGTAACTCCAGGTTTTGTAGTTATCAGACTCTCACTATAGTAAAAACAAGAACCCAGGGAGATCTCTTTGGAAAGCCGCCCTGAATGAAATACCAACACTTGCCACATTGCAGACCCATGGCTTTTCTTTTTTATTTGTAACATAACATTTTGAAACCAGCCAGAGGCATGAGGTTGACAGGATCGATCAGCTTCATTGCTGTATCATAGGTTTCTTTATTTCCTTTCTTTTCCCTGGTTGAACTTCTTTCCCGTGTTGAGCCAAGTTTTTCTCAGCCACGATTTTTATGATTCTGTACATTACGGCTCTGTCCAAGACTGTGATTATAACTTCACCTTTTCCTAGTAATACCTTGAACTTTGAATGAGAGCTCTCTTGGTGGGGGGTAGTCCTCTCTAGCAGGTTGGCATCCTTGGGGAATTTCCTGGTTGAGGTGCTTATATTAAGTAACAAATATTAAGGGTCTAAGCCTTGCACCTTTGAGGGAGAGAAGTGGTCTGATTAGTTAGAAGAAAAGACAATGTAATGAACTTTTTGTCAATGTGGTTATCAACTCTGATCCACTGAGGGATCAGAGACCTGAGAACATTAAAGAAAAAAAAAAGAGGTCCTGGGTTGGGGGAAGCGGGGAGGTGAGGCCAATGAGGGCAAAGGTCATTCTTGCCACGCAGTAGCCCTTACCTTCACGTGATCCCACTCATTAGCTATGAGGATGGAATCTCTTCAACCAGCTGGATTATTAAGTCAAATATGTGAGATGTGGGTAAGCCTTAGCCTCCTCTTTCCTGAATTTTAATCAGTCTCAAGTCTAGGGGTTCAGGAAGGGTGATTTGGGGGTTTGCTGGTGTGGGGAGAGGCAGAGGGCTCGTCACTCCCTTCCTGGTGGTGCCGAGGGAGTGTTCACAGGACGGTACACTGGGCCCGTTACTGCATGGTGGTCAGTGCCCGCACGTAGCCTGCCTTTTAGGAGCTTGCATGCTTTTTGTTGGAAGGATCTGTTGTTTGACCAGCCTCTGTGGGTTATTTCAGAACCTTCAAACTGTCTCAGGGACGTCCCACCACAATTAGCCTTGGGAACATACACTAATTGGGAATATAAAGTTCATTATTAAAGTTTTCACAGGTCTGAATGGAGAGAATAAAGCCCTGCTACTTAGCAAACCACTGAGCACAGGACCAGGCGGCTGAGTAGCTGCACTGCCAGCACTCCATCCTGGCTCTCTGTTGCTCCCGAGCTCCATGACTCAGTTTCCCCCATGGTGCAAGGGGAGCGATGACACCATTTCTCTTAATCGCAATGTTGCGATGATCATGGAAGTGACATGCGGGTGGTAAGTGCTCAGTGCGTTACCAAGTGGAGGGCAGAATGTCTGCACAAGCCCAATCTCCCAGTTTTTACCTGGCTTCTAGGTTTAAACTGTAGTCGATTTTTTTCTAAATATGACCTGCAGCTGCACTGTCCAGTGTGGCACCCACTAGCCACACATGGCTATTTATCTTTTTCATCTCTTTTCAGAGTGTTTTTTAATGTGTATCTTTTGTTTATTTGGCTGCTCTGGGTCTTGGCTGAAGCACGCAGGATCTTCAGTCTTTGCTGTGACAAGTGGGATCTTATAGTTGACATGGGAACTCTTAGTTGGGCATGTGGACTCTAGTTCCCTGATGAGGGATCGAACCCAGGTCCCCTGCATTGGGAGTGCGGCGTCTCAGTTAGCCACTGGACCACCAGGGAAGTCCCCACATATGGCTATTTAAATGAATTCAAGCCAAATAAAATTAAAGATATGATTGCTCAGTTGCACTGTCTGGATTTCTTTTCTTATTTTTTGGCTATACCATGTGACATGAAGGATTTTAGTTCCCCCTACCAGGGATCAAACCTGTGCCCGCTGCATCAGGAATGTGAAGTCTTAATCTCAGAACCAACGGGAAAGTTCCACCATCTGAATTTCAAGATGCAAGAGCCACATGTGGCTCCTGGCTCCTGTTTTGCAACGCGTAGGCTATTGAACATTTCTTCTATGGGGACAGGTTCTGTCAGACAGCTCTGGGCTGGACGGTTTAAACCGTGAGGGGTTTGATGACATTATAATGACTTTAATTTTGGAGCTTTTTTCCTGGCACTATTCCTCTTTCTATGTCCTTTTCTGCAGATAGAGAAGAATGTAGGTAGTGGTGATATGGGACTGTTACAGGCTATTTCCGTGGCTGCTGGGATAAAGAAGCCCTTGCAGATCAAGTTGAGGAGGAGGAAGTTTCTCCAAGGGGAAAGCTAGGGCTGTCCCCAGAGGTGGCTGAGGGCCGCTAACTGCCTTTCAGCCCCTGTGATGGTCACAGAGGATGCATTTCCCCCTTTGGCCACAGTTCCCAAGATGTGCTTGAGTTCCCACGTTCCATTCTGTTTCCCTCATGGGCACCTTGTGTCCCAATTTGTGTCCCTAAAATGAGGTCACTGTGATTGTGGGACACCAAATGCCTTTCATTCATTTTCTGAGTATGGATAATTAATATTGACCCAACTCTGCTCTCAGAGTCTACATAGAAGGAAAAGTCAGTCCTGGAAGGGGGTTGGAGAGTCAGGACACCTTTATCTCCGTTTCCCCTGGGTTTCATCTCCATGAGAAGAGTATGGCTGCATTTTGTAGCAAAATAACCTGCTGTCATCCCAGTTAACGATGTAAATAGAAACTACTCACTTACATTACAGTATGTTTTCTGCTTATGAGCTCTTGAGGGCTCATTAGATGTGACATTAATAAGGACTCTGCTCTACTGACATTTCTCTGCCTTTCCTAGGAGCATGGAGCACAAGGAAAGCACTTTGTAGGTGCTGGCTCTGTGGGAACAAGGGCTGGAGCTAGAAACTATGACTGTACCCTGCTCTTGGAGGAAGGTGGTCTCTGTGAAGGCAGCCTAGTGAAGGGGATTTCCGAGCTGCATTGTTAAGAAGAGGAGGGAGGCTGGTAAACTGGGGGAAAGGGAAGAAGGAAAAGGGGCATTCAGGAAGAACAGATTGTACAAAGTTTTAATTTAGACGGTGAGTAACTTATCAGAACAATCCTGGGTAAGTTACTTGACCTCAGTTTTCACATCTGTAAAATGGGAGGGCAATTAGTAATAGTACCCACTTCATCAGGCTGTTCTGAGGATGAGTAGGTTAATGCATGTGAAGCATTCAGAGTGTCACCTGGCTCAGAGTAAGCACTTGATGAAAATCAGCTGTCACCATAATTATCTTTCTTCCTCTTCCTAGTATTTTTATCATTATTAAAAGAGAAATAGGCTTTGGTGTTGAATTCAGATGTCAGTTTCACCACTGATCCTGTGCAAACTACTGCTGCTTTCTAAGCCTAAATTTATTCATCTTTAAAACGTGGAGAATACCTTCTGTGTTATGAGACTTCTTACAAAGGTTAAATGAAATACTGACGTTTAAATGAAATACTATCTATAAAATGCTAGAACATGGCCAGGAAAAATAGCAGGGCCTCAATAACCTTCCTTTCCTCCTGTCCTTCTCTTCCTACCAACTTTCCTGGTAGTCATGGGGTAGCCCATTTAGTTGAAAAGTGATGGGATGATATGGCATCTGAGGAAAATTAATCCAGCAGCTCATGTGCAACACTGCAGCTTAAATAGAAAATGGAAACATGGCTTTTTGGTATCTAGGTATTTGCGTCATAGTTAAAAGATGGTTTCTTCTATGATTCCAGTAGTTCTTTCTAGGTGCCAAGGTGCTTTAGATGTTTGACATATATTTACTGATTTAATCCTTAAGACAAGCATAAGAAGTAGGAGTATTGTTCCCATTTTACAGGTAAGGAAACTGAGGCCAGAGTGGTTAACTTGCCCACAATCAGTCACCCAGCAAGTATGTGGTGGTGTGGGCATTTGTACCCTTATCCACAGACCCCAGAATCTAAGTCCACAGCCTCAGTGGTTGGCAGTTTTAGATTTGGTCAGGGACTGCTGTTTTCAATTTAGCAGTCTTACAGTTAGGAGCCACAGAGGGATAGATGAGAGGGTTAGCAGAGAAAGAAAGCACACAGGTAGGTCACTGGTAGCTTTTAGCCTTCTCTTGAGGAGCTAGGCAAAGAGGGCAGGCCTGGAGGTTTCCTAAACTTAAGCCATGATGCTGTCCCAAGGCGAAACCTTGGCCAGGCACCTGCCCTCTTCCGGGAAGTGCCTTGGGCATTGCGGAGGGGATCATGGCCCTGGAGCGGGACTCCCCACTGCCCAACTCTGCAATGCTGGTTGCAATTTTCCTGCGCGCTCCACACTTCTTGGTGAAAGGAGCCTTTCATGGGATCTGCATGTGGACATGTGAGCTAGTGGAACCAGACAAGGTGCCAGGCTGCTGCCCATTCTCCCCCATCCAGTGTCCTAGCCTGGACCTGGTGCTCCTAAGCCTCCTTCCTGCTTCCTCCATCCAACCTGCACATCTCTGCCCAGGACCTCTTCCCACCTGTAAAGCCATCAGCAGCCCCCACGATCCACAGGGTGCTGCCCAGAGCCTTGCCACCTTCCCGCTGGTGTATTACAGAACCCTCCCATGGGCCACTAACTGAAGCACAGAGAGGCCAAGTCACTTGCCCAGAGTTGCACAGCTGGAGAGCAACAGCAGCAGGCAGGCCTTGAGCCCCAGTAGTCTGGCCCTGGGGCACATGTTCCAGCCCTCAGGAACACAGAGCACTTTCCACGGTTCAGAGAATTACAACAGGGTCATTCAAGAGCATCATTCTGGTACCTCTAGGCCCCAGCAGACACCTGGACGCACGCTCACGTGGTCTTGTGAGCCTCCTCAGCCTTCCTGGCTGTGTTTGCATTGGTTCACCTGCGGGTATCCTTAAAAGCTCAGGGTCTCCTTTGGCAACCCAGAGAGCCTCCCGGGCCCAGATACCCCCATGCCAGCCAGTGTTTTGTACTGAGTAAACCTCATTTTCTATGGGGTGACCTGGGTAAATATCCTGACTGCTGCCACCTCTCAGGCTTGTTTGTGCCACTTACTGACTGGCCCCGCCCCCTCTGGCAGCTCAAGAACATCTGGGCAGGCCTGCTAAATGTTAATGAGGCATCTGGCCCGGGAGGGCCCCCTGGACCTCTGGCCTCCGGCTTTGCCATCCTGCCATTTTACCAGAGTGATTTATTGACAGGGAGGCAGAGGTGGAGGGTGGGAGGAAAACGCCCTTTTAAACTGAGGGCTGGTTTTGCCTGCATTAATGTGCAAGCCTACAGCCAGGCAATTAAAAGTCATTAGGCAGCTACAATGCGAAATTAATTCTGCAGGCTTACCCCCCACCCCTCCTTCCCTTGCATGACTGTGGGCAAAATTGCTCCAGGGCAGGGAGGAAGCAGGCAGGTTCCGCTGGCCCGGTGAGACGGTTGACTTGTTCTCTTGGGAAGAGACTGAGAGCTTGCTGTGGGTTGTGTGTGTGTCTGTGTGCGTGAGTGTGTGTGAGGGGGGTATTTAGTCACTAAGCCCTGTCGGACTCTCTTGTGACCCCCACAGACTGTAGCCCGCCAGGCTTCTCTGTCCGTGCGATTTCTCAGGCAAGAAGACTTGTGGGAAAACAGCAGGTTGCCGTTTCCTTCTTCAGGGCATCTTCCTGAGCCAAGAATCAAACCTGCGTCTTCTGTATCAGCTTACTGTTTTCTGTAGCAGCTGCATGATTCCCCTGCTTGATTAATGATGAAATGGAGGCCCATTGGGAGGCTTTAGCAGGACATCAGACCCCTTTTGGAGGAGGAGATGGCAACCCACTCCAGGATTCTTGCCTGGGAAAGCCCATGGACAGAGGAGCCTGGCAGGCTACAGTCCATGGGGTCGCAAAGAGTTGGACGTGACTGAGAGATTGAGCACACACATATAGAGAGCCCTGAGTGAGGAAGAAATGACTCGGATTGTGTCGTCCTGTCTCTACCCCAACCCCAGCTAGGCTGTGGCTCTGCCTTCCCCCTCCTAGGCCAGCTCTGGCTGGGCACCCACGGCATGGTTCTCTCCGGTTGCCTCTTTAGGCCTAAGGGCTGAGGACAGTCCTACCGTTGCTCATCCTGGGTGGGGGCACCCCTTGGTGGGCCCTTGGCTGCGGCCTCGCTCTGCAAACCGTCACTCATTGTGTGCTCTGCAGTGGAAACCTGGGTGTGTAACCACCTGCGATGCGCACGCCCTCTTTGACCACCCATCTCTCTGCATGGTGGCCTCGGGCGTGTTGCACAACCTTACTGTGGCTCAGTTTCCCTCATCCGCGAAATGCCTCCTTAGGGTTGTTGATGGCCATGTTGATATACTGAAGGGGCTTAGAAGAGCCGCTGGCACTTAGGAAGCCCTACAGAGGCATTGCTGTTATTTTTATGGTTTCCGTATCCTTGTGCAAGGCCCCTCTGCAGACTCTAAAGCTGGCTTAGGCCTCTGGGGCCCTTCTGTTAGCGTGTGAGCCCCACGGGGTTTCAGCAGCTCCAGGTTTCTGAGCTGCAGAGCACGAAGGACAAGGCCATCAAGGGGGAGCCGTATTATCCAGGAGGCTTGAGAGATGTCCCCTGAAGAGATGACGTGCTGGGCGTGCTGGCTGCCCCGGCTTCTGGCAAGCCCTCCTCTCGGCACCAGCAGCTGCTGGGCTGGGCTCCGAGTGGCTTTGGCTTCAGTGCTCACCTACTCGTGACCTTCCTCAATCAATAGATATTGATAAGAGGCCAGTTAAGAAATTCAGGCAAAGCTTTCTTGGGGCGCTTGCTGCACCAAGGGGGACTGAAAACAAGTAACAGGTTCCCTTGCCGACTCCCTCCCCAGGCTGGGGGCAGGCTGGTTCCTAATATGGGGTGAGGGTTGGGGTGTGCCTAGAGGGCTGGCTCATGGGGTTCTCCCACCCCTTTGGTGAGGGGGTGTGTGTGGTGCCCCGTCTTTGCTCCCAGCACCCTGTCTGCTCCTGGCCCGTTAGCAGGGGTGCTTGGATTTCCGGTCTTTTAGTATCTTGTCCCTAATGTGCCCCGCCTGCACGTGCGTGCGGTTGCACTTATTTTTAGTCCCTGCAGTTTCTTTGCATTTTGTTGCTCCATTTCGTTTTTCCAGGTGCAAGCACTGCAACCCAGCGTCCCAGGTCCCCAAGGTTAGATCCCAGACTCTCTTACCACCTCTCTCACTTTGGAGCCTTATCCCTCCGCCTGGCCCTTGGCAAGCAGACAGGACACAGTGAAGTCCTGGGGGGGTCTGAATATCTGAAGCGGGGGATTCGGCGGTTGCTTCTTTACCCATGAGGTGTCCTTTGCGGGGAAGCCCTCCTTGAGATCTGGACACTCGAGTCACTTGTGAAGCAATGTCAGGGGTGTGAGGGGCTGTCTGGCCAAACAGAACTGATGATGGCCATCTTGAGACAAGGCATACACACACACACACGTGTGCAAAGAAACATCACACTTGCCTGAAACTTTCTAAATTCATATTTTCATATGTGAATGATTAAAATCTCCTTCCTACATTCCTGTTTTAACCATTCTCCTATATTTTCTGTTAGAGAAAGTGAAAATGTTATTGACTCAGTCCTGTTGGATTCTTTGGGACCCCTTGGACTGTAGACCACCAGGGCTCCTCTGTCCATGGGATTCTCCAGGCAAGAATACTGGAGTGGGTAGCCATTCCCTTCTCCAGGGGATCTTCTCAACCCAGGGACTGAACCCAAGTCTGGGTTGGGAAGATCCCCTGGAGAAGGGAAGAGCAAGTACTCAGGCCCTTATTGAATTATCTGGACTATTTATATTCTGCTGTAGACTTTGTACTTTCTTTATTTACTCATCAATATTTTCTATGTGGTTGGCTCTGGCCTGGGTGCTGGGAACAAAAGACACAGAGCTCTGGAGTCGTGGAGCTGACATTTCAGTGAGGAGGAGCTCACAGTGATCGCATGTGTAAGTAAGTAGGCAGGCAGTGATTACAAGCTGTGGTGAACGCTGTGCAAAGGCCCTGTTACTGTGTGTGACAAACAGAAATAAAACTGGTGTGGCTGAGTGAGCGGGAGGGCTGTGGAGAGCTGACACTGAGGGAGGCGGGGCGGCCTCAAAGGGTTGTTCTCATTCTCAGGGTTCACATCGGAGTGATGTGACCTGCCGATGTTTTGCTGCTGAATGGGTGGCGGAAATAATTAGGAGACTGTTGCCACAGTTGGGGTAAAAGGTCATCATAGCCTGGATGACCAGGCTATGCTGTGGGGGCAGTGATAGACTCAGATGGACTTGGGAGGGTTTTTTTTTTTTTTTTAATGTAGTATAGTTGATTTACAATGTTGTGTTAGTTTCAGGTGTATGAAAGTAATTTGGGTATATATATGTGTGTGAGTGTGTTTTCCTATTACACGTCTTTATCAGTTCAGTTCAGTTCAGTCGCTCAGTCGTGTCCGACTCTCCGCGACCCCATGAATCACAGCACGCCAGGCCTCCCTGTCCATCACCAACTCCCGGGGTACACTCAAACTCATGTCCACAGAGTCGGTGATGCCATCCAGCCATCTCATTCTCGGTCGTCCCCTTCTCCTCCCGCCCTCAACCTTTCCCAGCATCAGAGTCTTTTCCAGTGAGTCAACTCATCGCATGAGGTGGCCAAAGTATTGCAGTTTCAGCTTTAGCATCAGTCCCTCCAATGAACATCCAGGATTGATCTCCTTTAGAATGGACTGGTTGGACCTCCTTGCAGTCCAAGGGACTCTCAAGAGTCTTCTCCAGCACCACAGTTCAAAAGCATCAATTCTTCGGCGATCAGCTTTCTTCACAGTCCAACTCTCACATCCATACATGACCATGGAAAAAACCATAGCCTTGACTAGACAGACCTTGGTTGGCAAAGTAATGTCTCTGCTTTTTAATATACTATCAAGGTTGGTCATAACTTTCCTTCCAAGGAGCAAGTGTCTTTTAATTTCATGGCTGCAGTCAGCATCTGCAGTGATTTTGGAGCCCAAAAAAATAAAGTCTGACACTGTTTCCACTGTTTTTCCATCTATTTCCCATGAAGTGATGGGACCAGATGCCATGATCTTTGTTTTCTGAATGTTGAGCTTCAAGCCAACCTTTTCACTCTCCTCTCTCACTTTCATCAAGAGGCTTTTGAGTTCCTCTTCACTTTCTGCCATAAGGGTGGTGTCATCTGCATATCTGAGGTTATTGATATTTCTCCCAGCAATCTTGATTCCAGCTTGTGCTTCTTCCAGCCCAGCGTTCCTCATGATGTACTCTGCATATAAGTTAAATAAGCAAGGTGACAATATACAACCTTGACGTACACCTTTTCCTATTTGGAACCGGTCTGTTGTTCCATGTCCGGTTCTGACTGTTGCTTCCTGACCTGCATACAGATTTCTCAAGAGGCAGGTCAGGTGGTCTGGGATTCCCATCTCTTTCAGAATGTTCCACAGTTTATTGTGATCGACACAGTCAAAGGCTTTGGCATAGTCAATGAAGCAGAAATAGATGGTTTATTGAATATTGTTCCATATGCTATACAGCAGGCCCTTGTTTACCTGTTTTATTTATAGGAGTGTGTATCTGTTAATCCCAAACTCCTAATTTATCCATCCTGCTCCCTTTTCCCCTTTGGGTAACTGTAAGTTTGTTTTCTATGTCCATGAGTCTTGTTTCTATTTTGTAAATAAGTTCATTTGTATCATTTTTTTTAAAGATTCCACATAGAAGAGATATCACATAGTATTTCTCTCTGACTTCACTTAGTATGATAAACTTTGGGTCTATGACAGAGATTTTTGAAGATGAGTGGTTAGGAATCCCTGGTGGATTGTGGTGAGGAGCAGGGAAAGATCGTAGAGAGAAAGCGAAAACTCCAGGATAACCCTAGAGTTTCTGGCTTCCTCAAACACCTCATCTCTTTCTCCTATTATCTTGGTTAAGAATCATCTGACATTTCTTTAAATGTGTAAATATCCCTTGGTGATGGAAAGGCAGGGGTCAGGCAATGCTGTGCGCTAGCTCATGGTCATGGGTTCAGTGTAGGCCTCTTTCTCCAGATGCAAGTCCCTGGGTCACCCTGGGTCCCTGGCCCATGAGGACAGGCCTTTTGTCATTTAAGAACTGGGAAAACTTCAAGATCACTCGTTTAACTTCTTGTATATAAAGTTAGAGGTGCTTCCCTGGTGGCTCAGTGGTAAAGAATCCACCTGCAATGCAGGAGACATGGGTTCAGTCCCTGGGTTAGGATGATCCCCTCCAGAAGGAAATGGCAGCCCACTCCAGTATTCCTGCCTGGAGAATCCCACAGACAAAGGAGTCTGGCGGGCTACAGTCAGCGGGGTCGCAAAGAGTCAGACGTGACTTGGCGACTGAACAGCAACGTGCAAACGTAAGCAGCTTGTCTGGTGTCACGCAGCTGGTCAGTCTACGTTCTCGCCGGAGGCGTCAGTCCTGGGCGGCCGGGGGGCCCTCACATCCCTGCTGGTAGTTCCCAGAAGCCCTTGGTTCCGGGCAGCGCGGTAGCACCGCTGAGGAGCGCTCAGGGTCATGCTGGACAAACTCCTTGTGGGGTTCGTGGCTAATGGGAGAGACTGGAAAGCCATTGGTGCTGGTGACTCACTAAGACACTTTCATCTCTACCCAGGTCTGAGGGGAAGAAGCCTTACGCGTGTTTATGTATGGAAACTTCTGGGCACTGCTGGCCCTCTCCAGAGGCAAAACAAGGCTTTATAGCAAAGTCTGTGTGTTCCTCCTCTTGTGCCTTCCTGTAATGAGGAAGCTTCCTTCATTATGTTAAAATAATAACTTAGGAAATAAAAGTGTCTTCTACCTGGTAGACCTATTCAAGAGAAAGGTCATATAAGGAAATTAAAAAAAAAAAAGACAGTGAACGGCCTCCATTTACACGGACAGAGAAAGAGGACAAATTATGTGAACCCAAGGGCTCTTGCTGAAGAAGAACCTTTCAAATGGGCCTGAGATGACAAAGCAAAGGTACAAATTCGCAGGTAGTGTCAAGAACGGAAATGTTCAATCACTGTGCCCTGCAGCAGAAAATAACACATTGTAAGTCAGCTATACTTCAATAAAAAAAATCAAAAGAGCTGACATGTCAAATGGTGCAGTCAGTTATGATACATGAAAAGGCTGGAATATTTTGCAGGTGTTAAAGATCATAGTCTGAAAACTATAGTGTTACATTCAAATGCATATGGCAGCTGACCGAGTGAAATACAGACTCCAAAACTGTATGCAGGGTGGCTATGCAGTAGTGCACTTAAGGAAAAGGACTTAAAAGAATTATCCCATCTCCTGCTCCCCCGCCCAGGCCTGAATGTCTCTAAGGGAGGTTTTCATTTTCACACTAAATAGAGAGAAGGCAACCAGGACCCATTTTCCCCAGTTTAGTTTTAATGCTCAAAGGCCAAGGAAAGAAAGACAATGACCTGAGTTGTCAAAATTCTCCTCTAAGGGATGATTGGTACCCATCCTTCGGGAAACATTCAGCAGTTGACGGGAACTTGTCACCATGGAGGGGCAAAGCCAGGGGATGACAGGTGACTTCAAGGTGGGATCTGCCAGTGGGTGTCCATGGGGCGTGCTCCATCCCCAGCGCCATACTCCAGGATGGCAGCACTAAGGGAGCTCGCCGGTGGGCCTCTGAGGGGTGGAGCAACCCACAGGATGCCATACCAGGGGCAACGCTGTGCGTGGTGACCTTTGGTCTTGTGCATTTCCTCTCTGGACCTCTGCTGGGGCTGTGGAGGGCAGCATGACAGGGCACAGGAAGCTTGGCTCTTTAGAAATAGCCACGCTTACCCCTCCCGGGACCTTCCTCCTGATGCACAAGGATAAGACCCCCTCCTTGCCAAGCCTGGCCATTTCAGAAGGCCCAGTGGCAGAAAGGGATGCTTGCCCCTCCTCAGCAAGGGAGGCTTGTTTTTAACCTGGAAATCCAATTTGTACGCAGGCCTTTCTGTGAAATCTTGAGGATTCTCACAGGCCTCGCCTCTCCTGAATGCGTTTCTGTAGCTTTGGTGTGGCTGAGACTGGCCAAGTAAGCATCCTTCAGCCTCATGCCAGTGGGGAGCCGGGTTGCCTGAACCCCCTGCATCTCTTCTTCCCTTTCTTCTCTGCTGCCTGTGGTGGCCCTTTGTATGGATGTACGTATTTTGTCTATTCATTGATCAGTCAATGGATATTTGAATTGTTTCTATTTTTTGGCTACTACAGTGCTGTTCTGAACACATATGTATGATTTCCAGGTTCAGTTCAGCTCAGTTGTGTCCAACTTGTAACGATTCCATGGACTGCAGCACTCCAGCCTTCCCTGTTCATCACCAACTCCCAGAGCTTACACAAACTCATGTCCATTGAGTCGGTGGTGCCATCCAACCATCTCATCCTCTTCTCCCGCCTTCAGTCTTTCCCAGCATCAGGGTCTTTTCCAATGAGTCAGTTCTTCGCATCAGGTGGCCAGAGGATTGGAGCTTTGGCTTCAACATCAGTCCTTCCAATGAATATTCAGGACTGATTTCCTTTAGGATGTACTGGTTGGATCTTCTTGCAGTCCAAGGGACTCTCAAGAGTCTTCTCCAGCACCACAGTTCAAAAGCATCAGTTCTTCGGCACTCAGCTCTCTTCACAGTCCAACTCTCACATCCATACATGACCATGGGAAAAACCATAGCTTTGACTAGATGGACCTTTGATGGCAAAGTAATGTCTCTGCTTTTTAATATGCTGTCTAGGTTGGTCATAACTTTTCTTCCAAGGAGCAAACGTCTTTTAATTTCACAACTGCAACCACCACCTGCAGTGATTTTGGAGTCCCCAAAAATGAAGTCTGCCACTGTTTCCATGTTTCCGCATCTATTTGCCATGAAGTGATGGGACCGGATGCCATGATCTTAGTTTTCTGAATGTTGAGCTTCAAGCCAACCTTTTCACTCTCCTCTTTCACTTTCATCAAGAGGCTTTTGAGTTCCTCTTCACTTTCTGCCATAAGGGTGGTGTCATCTGCATATCTGAGGTTATTGATATTTCTCCTGGCAGTCTTGATTCCAGCTTGTGCTTCTTCCAGCCTAGCATTTTGCATGATGTACTCGGCATATAAGTTAAACAAGCAGGGTGACAGTATGCAGCCTTGATGTACTCCTTTCCTGATTTGGAATATGTGTTGTTCTATGTCCATTTCTAACTGTTGCTTTTGACCTGCATGCAGATTTCTCAGGAGGACATACATTATCTTTTATTTATTATTTTGACTGCACTGGGTCTTTGTTGTGGAGCATGAGCTTTCTCTCTGTTTGCTGCTCGTGGGCTTAATTGCCCTGCAGCATGTGGGATCTTAGTTACCTGACCAGAGATCAAACCTGTGTCCCCTAGCATTGGAAGGTGATTCTTAACTACTGGACCACCAGGAAAGTCCTTGAACATATATATTTTCGATTCTCATGGGTATATCCTCAGAAGTGGAACTACTGAATTATATAATTGTGTATAACATTTTGAATTGCCAAACACTCTTCCAAAGCCGTTGCACCATTTTACATTTCTACCAAGTTTCTTGACAACTTTGCAAACACTTGTTATAATCTTTTTGATTGTAGCCCTGCTAGTGAAGTGGTGTGAAGTGGTAATTTGCATTACCCTTATGCCTAATGGTGTAGAGCTTCATTTTCATGTGCTTATTGGTCATTTGTGTATATTCTTTGGAGATAAGTCTGTTCAGATCCTGTGCCTGTTTTTAAATTGTTATTGATCTTTTCATTCCTGAGTCGTTGAGTTCTTTATGTTTTCTGCTTACTAGACCCTGACCAGATACATATTTTGTAAGTATTTTCTCTCATTCTCTGGTTGTCTTAAGTATGCATTTGTACTAGTGCCTTTCACCAGAATTTTGAGCCATTCGTCACCACAAAGGCTAGTGCTCAGACACTCCAGCGGCAAACAATTACATCTTTGTGTCGCTAGCATTTTACCCAGCACTTGGCATGAAATAAGCACCAGTGATTCGAGTAAATAAATGCATGGTTTTCCTTTGCCACTTTCTGAGGATAAAAATGGATCTGGGTAAGGCAGGCAGAAATGGATAATAAATTGCCGAGCAAAACCACAGAAGCAAGTGATGCACGTTTGCACACTCAGGCCTCTTGTATGTGGATATCATTTTCAAGATCAATGAAGGGGAAGGGTAGACTGCAGCACTGGGCTTGCACCTGCATTTCTGATTCAGTAAATATACTTCTCTGAGATCAATAGGGCAACTCTGCACAGCTCTGTAAACGTGGTGTAATTATCACACTGAGAATTACAGTTGTCACCTATTGATTGCATCCTCTCGGCAAGTATTTGCACATTTCCTCCTGCCCCCACACTGCTCCACCCCAGCTCCAAGATCTAATTCTCAATGATCTCCTCCCAAACGACTGGGTTCAGGAGTGAAGAAGGGGTGAAATCCAGCAAGGCAGGTGCCAGCTTTCCTGTTACCATCACTTTGGTCAGGAAAGAGGCAGCCGGGAGGGTCTCACATTTAGAGGAAAAGGGGGCCAGTGTCACACAGAGAAATGGAATCAAACAATCCAAAGAAGTGGGTAGGTGTCAGCCACAGTGGGGACTGTGTCTCTGAATCACCTGGAGAGAGAGGGATTTCTCATTCTGCAGATAAGACCTGAAGGGAGATCTAATCCTAGAACGAGATCACTTTCCATAATCCTAGAAAGAGGTCCCAGGCCATCCCTGTAGAGGAAGACATCTATTTATAAAGTTGCTAAATGTCAGATAAACTGTCATCTTAGAAAGTATAAGTCGCTCATTCACTAATTCTTTCATGCATTGAGTGAACACTTGTTGAGCTCATGGCTGTTCCAGGAAGGGCCAGGGCTGCAGAGAAGAGTCAGGGAGAGACTGTCCTCCTGGAACTTGGCTCCTTCTGCAAAACCCAGGCAAAGAGGCAGATGAATGCAAAGGAGACTCAGAGGTGGTGCATGGGATAGGGTTGGTCCTCCCCCAGGAGCTCAGGAGGGGCTCCTGGGAGCAGGTGGAATCTGAAGGGAGAAGCCAGTATCTGTCAGGTAGACTGGGGCGTTGCCAACAGAGAAGGAGGTTCCTGTTGGGGCCTGCACCTGTGAAACCACAGGGTAGGGCGTGGATGGGAACCACAGAGAGTATGCTGAGATGGTGGCCATGGTTTGTCATTGGGAATAGAGACAGGGAGGTTGGCAGTGGGAATTTCCCGCCCTGTGTTCAGCTCTGCAGGGTGGAGGTGGGGAGTTGGGTGGCAGGAGATCTGGGATTGGGACTCTCCTGGGTTGGTCTCAAGGTGCGGTGGTGGCATCCTGCCTGCGCGGCTTGGTGAGTCTGTGTGGGGCACTGCCTCTGTCCCTGGGACACCCAGTCTCATCTCTGAGGCTGACTGGTCCGTGAAATAGCATCTTCCTGGGGATAGGGGCTTGGAATGGCGAGTGGACTGACTGCAACAGTGAGCAAGTCTCACACTTTTTGTCCTCAGGATTCTCAACACTTTTCAGAATTACTGAGAATCCCAGTAATCTTGTGTTTACCTGGGTTATATCTTTGGATGTAGACTGTACAAGAAATTAAAACTGAAAACACACAGGTACACATCCATCAGCCATCAAGTGGCTTCAGACATCATGTGGAAGCCCCCACTGTACACTCTAGAGGGGATGACAGTGAAGAAGGCAAATAAGGTCTAGGTATTATTCTGGGAACAGTTTTGACCTCATAGACCCTCCTAAGAGGGTGTTGGGAGCACCAGCAGTTCCAGACCACACTTAAGGGTTCTGTTGGATTACAAGCTATACGTGTAGGTCCGTCTTCTGCTTGGTCCCTGATCCCCTAGTGTGGCTCAGTATTATACTATATATATATATATATATGTATATATAATATATATAGTGTATATGTATATAGTGTATACACACACTATATATATATATATACACTATATATATTATATATACATATATATATTATATGTCCCCAGCGGGCAGGCCTGGGGTACTCTCTGGGGGTCAGGTCTAGCTGCCTGTGTGCTCAATCAGATCCAACTCTTTGTGACCCCATGGACTGTAGCTCACCAGGCTCCTCTGTCTATGGAATTTTCCAGGCAAGAATACTGGAGTGGGTTGACTCCAGGGGATCTTCCCAACCCAGGGACTGAACCCCTTTCTCTTGCAAATCTGCATTGGCAGGCAGGACTCTTTACTAACTGTGCCACCTGGGAAGTCCTGGGGGACCAGGGTGGGGGGGTTGTGTTTATGGGGGAGGAATACCAAGCCAAGTAAGAAATTCCTGCCCACTGCAGTTCCTAGGGGTCTAGAGTTCAGTGGGGAATTGTCTGTGGAATTCTCCAGGCAAGAATACTGGAGTGGATAGACATTCCTTTCTCCGGGGGGAATCTTCCCAACCCAGGGAGCAAACCCAGATCTCCTGTATTGCAAGCAGATGCTTTACTGTCTGAGCCACAAAGGAAGCCTCAGAGTTCAGTGTGGAATTGCAGAAGCAGGTATTTCTGTTGCGACTGTGATGAGCCTGTCAGGGAGGGTGATGAGCCGAGCCTGCGGGCTTCCCCAGGGAAGTGAATCCAGACTCCTAGCAGAAGAGGAAGTTGGCGGATGGAGAGTACTGCAGGCTGAGAAAGTGGTCCTGTCGGAATTTGATCAGGATGGAAGAGGCCCTTTGGTCAGAAGCCCAATGACTCAGGGAGAAAGGGGACATGTTGAAGGGGGAGAGGTCGGCCTAAAAGCCCTCCCCTTTGCTCCCCACTAGAGGATGCCAGCGGGAATCCATTGCCGGCCTGGATATTGCACCCTGAACCGCCCCCGTGTGGTGCTGAGTGCAGCCTCCTCTCTGCTGCCTGCCCAGGGCTACTTACACAGGGCCGGGCCCCCCAACTCCCGGCCACGCCCCCAAACTCCCGGCCACGCCCCCAACTCCCGGCCAAGCCTTTCTCTCGCCTTTGTCTTGAGCCGCGTTCTTCCTGCTGCCTGTGGACCCTCATCAGATGTTCCTGGCCTTCACACCCCAGTTCCATTGTTTCTTCCCCACGTTTTCCCACCATGCCCCAGTTGCCTTGCCCACCTCTGCTTCTTCCTATAGCTCATGCCGAAGAATGATCACAGCTCACTTTCATAGGATGAGCCACTGTTCCACAACCCTGTGGAATGGGTCTAATATTATCCCCATTTCACAGGTGAGGAAAACAAGGCCAAGAGATTAAGCATCTAGCATAAGGCCACAGTGGAGAAGGAAATGGCAATCCACTCCAGTATTCTTCCCTGGAAAATCCCATGGACAGAGAAGCCTGGTGGGCTACAGTCCATGGGGTTGCAAGAGTCAGACACGACTTAGCAACTAAACCACCGCCACCATAAGGCCACAGAGCTCGGAGGCGATGGGACTGGGATTGAACCCGGGCAGTCTGGTTCCAGTCTGTCCTCCTAACCACTGCACTAGGTGACCACTCTGACCCTGTCATTTTCTTTCCAGCTCTCAAACCAGGTGTTCATTCCCAGGCTACCACTCAGTAGGTGCCCATTAGAGGTTTGACAAATGAATTTCATCTTCCTGTCCTGCCCGCCTCCGCGTCATGCCTTGTGCATTTGCCATTAATAAAGAAATGAATACATGGGCTGATGAACAGACAAAGGATAGATGACTGCCACCTGTTAATGTGTGTGGAAGCTGTAATTACCAGCATTTTTCAGGGCAGAAGTGCAAGTTCATAATGACTGGACAGGTCCTGAAATCATCCCCGTTGTTGGTGAACGCGGTTTTGAAATGACTTTGTCACTATAATGTCCCTAACCAACAGGAGGTAGTGTTTTTACTCTTTTATCAAAAGCCAAAGCCTCTTGAGGCTTGTGGCCTTCAAGGCTTGGGCTGGGGCTCTTATTTCAAAGCAAGGAGAAGAGGAGAGTGCTTCCCCAGGCAGGTAGTTAGGAAGCCCATCCAGGGGTACTTGGAGATCAGAGCCAGCTTTTAGAGGATGAAAATGAGTTAAAAGTCTGGCCATGATAATTCCCTTATCTCTGACTTCCTGCCAGCACTGCTGATGTCTGAGCTGCTCAGAATCTGGGTGGCCTCTCTGCAGGGCTCTTGATGCAAAATGAGCCCCAGGTGTTGGGGATAAAAAACCCACTGTTGGTCATTACCACCCCCCTTCTTCTGGGCCACCCTGGGTGCCCTGGCTTTGTGGGCTTTTCCCCTCCAGCTCTGCTGATCTGCAGGCATATTTATTTGTAAGTGGAGTAAGTGGAATTTTTCAAAGGGAAGCACTTTGCAAATGATGAAAACAACTTGGGGTAAATGGCTCATCTGGCAATGGGAAACAGCCCCTGGCATCGAGAGCTCTTTAACCTTGCCTGAACAGGCAGCAGGGAACTTGGCTTCTGTATCATCTTACAGAAAATTTTTCTGTCTCCCTATTGAGGCCAGACCCTGGGGAGAAAGAGCCGAAAACCCAACCCAGGACCCTTGGAAAATTTGATAGGTGGGTGTCTCTTTGCCCCATACGGTCAACCTCAGTGCCCTTCCTATCCAAGCCTCTGTGACTTCTGTCCCCACGATTCCGTAGTTCTCCACTTGTCTCCTGACTTCTGCCCCAGTCACTTCTGATACTGCAGTCCACAGAAAGATCTACAAATCCAGAGTGGATCTGCTCCATTCCATCTGTGAACGAGGCCTCTGATGCCCTGTGCGCCCGCGTGGAAGCCACAGAATTAAAGCTGGTCTTACCAAGGTCTGCAGGGCCCCATGTGATCAGGCCCTTCTGTCTTTCTGGCCCCATCTCCTGCTGCAGCCACACTGGCCTCTTTGCGGTTCTCAATTCATCAAGCCTGTTCCTACCCCAGGGCCTTTTCATCTGCCATCCCCTCTGCCTGCCTCCCCACATCCTCCTGGTTCTCCCTCACTTGGCTGTGGGCTGTGCTCAGATAGCGTCTTATCACGTGGGCCCTGCCTGTGGCCTTCTACAAAGTGCCCCCCTTCTCTCTCGCCTGGACTCCCTGCCCCACCACTGTCAGCTTTAGATTTCCTCCACAGTTATTATCGGAGAAGGCGATGGCAACCCACTCCAGTACTCTTACCTGGAAACCCCATGGATGGAGGAGCCTGGTGGGCTGCAGTCCATGGGTTCACTGAGCGTTGGACATGACTGAGCGACTTCACATTCACTTTTCACTTTCACACATTGGAGAAGGAAATGGCAACCCACTCCAGTGTTCTTGCCTGGAAGATCCCAGGGATGGCGGAGCCTGGTGGGCTTCCGTCTATGGGGTCACACAGAGTCGGACACGACTGAAGCAACTTAGCCACAGCAGCACAGTTATTATATTTTATTTCTATGTTCAGTTTTTTATAGTTATTTATATGTTCAGTTTCTGTCCTGTTACCTCAAAATGTACATCAGAATGTAAATGCCTTAAGGACAAGGACTTTATTTACTTTAATTTAGATACTTTTTATTTATTTATTTGGCTGCCTCTGGCCTTAGTTGTGGCACGTGGGCTCTTTGTTGCAGTATGCAGATTTTCTCTAGTTCTGGTGGGCAGACTCTAGAGTTCAGGGGCTCAGTAGTTACAGTGCTTGGGCTTAGTTACCTCACAGCATATGGGATCTTAGTTCCCTGACCAGGGATCATACCTTCATCCCCTGCATTGGAAAGTGGATTCTTAACCATGGGACCGCCACGGAAGTCCACTCGTGTTTCTATGGCAGATGACATTGTTTAGGTACATCACAGATGGTCGATCCATTCGTCCTTTGATGGCCATTTGGATGTTTTCCACTTTTTCACTGTTACAAATAATGCTGCTGCAAACTTTTGTGTACAAGTGTCATGTGAATGAGGAGAGCTTTGGTTGGACATCTCCAAGTCAGTTCACAGATGCTGTCTTTGAGGGGTATTCATGCCTGGAGCCATGTCCCAAATCTCCAAGTGGCTCCTGAACTCATTGGTTTCAAATTATGATTGTATATTTAGAGAGCTGTGTTATTTATCCCAGCAGGCATTCTTTTGCTATAAGACTGATTTATCATTAATGTTTCCACTTTTCTGTGTGACTGGCTGGGTATCCCTTTAATGTTGCCACCTGCGATTCCCTTCTTTGTACAGACTAGTTAGCATCTTTTTGTTTGTTTACTTTTATTTTGACTGTGCTAGGTCTTTGTCGTAATGCTTAGTCTTCTCTAGTTGTGGCGCTTGGGCTTAGTTGTAGGATCTTAGTTCCCTGACCGGGGATTGAATTGAACCTGAGTCCCCTGCGTTGGCAGGTGAATTCTTAACCACTGGCCCACCAGAGAAGTCCCCTAGTTACCCTGTTATTCCCTGAGTCCAGTCCCCCGATACTGGTAGAATAAGACACTCGCAGCAATGCAAAAGCAAGAATGGGGTTTATTTCTAGCTCGAGCTAGGGCTCATGCCTCCTCCAACGCAGTGGAGTGGGACAAGAGCCCCGAGCCCAGGTCACAGCGGTTTTTATAGTCTCAGGTTACATAAGCACCTATTTCTGTTCAAAAGATCAAGCTGGCAGAAGCTCATTGGCCAGATCATGCACGTGCGGGGTTTTTCTGGGGGATTTCCCTTTTTCCTCTGATTGGCCTGATTTTTGGCGCCGGGGGTACTTTTCTAGGGAGGAGTTTCTTAATTTTGGCGCTGGCGGGATCTTCTTAGGGAGGAGTTTCTGTGAACTTAGCCTCCACCCTGTCTCCAGGAAATTGAAACTTAGGCCTAAGCAAGGTCTCAGGCCTATCCTGGCTACTCAGATGTTAGGGCTCCTAACAACCCACCTGATGTCTCTCCTAGTTTTACTCTGCTCAGCTACTTGGCTTTATTTGACTCCATCCTCAGAACTGATTTTGTTCCTTTCTCCCTAGAGCTTCTCTCTTCTGAATGAAATTTGCCATCCTGCACCAAGAACCTTCGACTTTAAGTGGACTTGTCTGAAATGTGATCTTTTCGTTCGTCTCATTCCAGTCCACTTCTTTATCTCCTAATTGCATTACCCACGACCCCAGTAGAATTCTGAAAAGCATTTGTAGAAGATGCATTAAGTTTGGACTGCTGGTGAGGGTGTGATAACAAAGGCAGCCTCAGGGCTGCTCTACCAAGTGCCAGGGTTTGAACTCAGGGTAGCTTTTCTCCTTTGCCTGAAGGAAAGCGTGTGCAGGTTTGCTCTGAAGGGCATCTGTAGCAGCAGCCAATGTTCTTGAGGGGGAGAATTGAGGTGCAGGAGGCCAGCTCTCTCATTCTGCTCTGAGGGCACAAAGGAGGGTTTGTTGAAAATATCTGTCAAAGGTGAGTGGGATTCCAGAGATAGTTCATCCATGCCTCACGTGATCAGAGCACCTTTTTAAAGGTGAATGAGTGAATTAATGTTTTCCTTTTTGGCTGCAGTGGATGTCCATTACCGGGTGTGAGCTTTCTCCAGTTGCGGCAAATAAGGGCTACTGCCTAGTTGCAGCGTGCGGGCTGCTGCTCACAGCGGCCTCTCTTGTTGAGGAGCATGAGGAGCATGGGCTCTAGGCACATTGGCCTCCGTAGTTGTGGCTCACAGGCTCAGTTAGTTGCCTGGAGGCAAGTGAGATCTTCCCCAACCCGGGATCAAACAAGTGGTGTCCCCTGCTTTGCAAGGTGAATTCTTAACCCCTGAACCACTAGAGAAGCCCCGGTTCAGAGCACTTTTGAGTGTATTTTCCCGCATGTAGATCAAACCTCAGGGCCTTTGCACGTGCTCTTCCATGTCACTCAGGCCTCTGTTCCTCTGTCACCACATTGGTAAGGTCTTTCCCTGAACAGCCTGCCCCCACCACTCACCTCCCACCTTCACTCTTGGCCCCCTACCGTAGCTATCTTTTTCTTTGCAGCACTTATCTTCACTTGTATTATGTATTTCTTTGTCTCTTGCTGTTCCTCAACACAAGCCCCATGAGAGTGCATCAGCCAGTGTTACATCTTTAAAACTTAACACAGTTCTCGGAACATAGAAGGGACTCAGCGTGTGTTGAGTGAATGCATGAATGCGTTTGCTTTTTATGAAAACCCTTGGGGCAAAGGTACTGTTAATGCCATCATGTGGGAGAAGGAACCAGAGTCAGATGACTAGAGATAATTACTCAAGGTCACGAGTTGGGATGTGACCGAGCCCTGAATTGAGTTGGCTCTTCTGGGTCCCTGGGCAGCCATCTCCCAGGCTTACGGGGCCCGAGAAAGCCTCTGTAGGTCCTTTGGAAATTCTCAGAAAAGGCCACAGTCTTCAGCAGGAAGTGGCACACGAGGTGCGCAGAATGGGGTGGACATTTTAAGAGCTGCGGAGCAAGGATTTCCTGTGACCTGAGAGGGACGACAAGAAATAAGTGAAACCTGGAAGAACAGCGGGGAAGAGACTGCAGTGATCAGGGAGGGCGGCGGGGGGCGGGGGTGACGCAGTGGGAGTGGCTGCAGGAGGCCGTAAACCTGGAGGAGCCTGTGAAGGACGCAGCCCACCGGTCCCCTCAGGCTGTTCGGCACACTCCGCCACCCCCAGCACGCCCAGATGTCTCTCTGCAGAGGGTTTAGCAGCCCAGGGGAGGAGGGGCAGCGCCCTGCGACCATGAACTCTAGGGTGCTGTGGTCAGGAGAAACAGCAGACACCCCAGGTCACACTGGATCCGACTGTGGGGCGCGTGCTGTGATTTTACTGTAGGAGGCGGCACTTGTTTGGATGGGGAATCAGGGTGTCTTCCATTTGTGAAAACAAGTTGGCAGAAAAAGGAAGCCAGTGGTGGCGCCAGAAAACTCACTCAGGATTATCAACTTGGCTAGAGCCGGCGGTCACAGAGGATCAGGTGCTGATGTGTGGAGGTCAGGACTGGAATCCAGAGGATCCCAGGCCGCCTCCTGTTCCTGATCCTGGCCTTGCTTTCTGTGCGTTTTTTAACACGGCCTCGAGTCCTGCCTGTAGACTTTCCCACCTGTTCTGTGCTGGCTCTCCAGAGACCCACAGCCAGAGCTGCCTCTGAGAGGCTCCAGGGGACTGGTCCTTGGTGACAGTGCACAGACCACAGATGCTGTGGGGCTGAGGGCTTTCAGAAATTTCGGGGGCGAGAGGCGACTGTTCAGCCCAGTGCATCAGAGCACCGGAGAGTGAGAGCAGGCTGGAAGGGGATACATGCGAGGACCCCCGCCCCGTCTCTGCACCTGGGGCCCCAGGCCCGGCCTCGCCCTCGGGGTCCTCAGAAAGAGACCTTTAGCCCCATGGTTGGTTGAGTGTCCCAGGGTGAGTTAGAAGGCCGAGATGCCGCTCGATTTCCTGGACTCTGCGTGGAACTGAAGAAGGACTTTTGAAACTAGACCTGACAGTTCAAAATAAATACCTTCCATCGTGAGGAGCAACCTCATTTGGGCCTCTGCGGCGGTCTCAACTTCAGGCTCTCTAACAATACCCTTCATTAACTGTTCACTTCATAACCCACACCCCGGCTCCATGCTGCTCTCCTCACTCTTCTTCCCCTCTCTTGCCAGGGGCCTCCTTCCCGTCTCACCGGCCTGGCCTTGTGACTGGAGTGGGCAAGACTCGCCTTAGGGTGTGCCCTGCGGAGACGCAGCAAGGGAAACGGGAGTCTTTGCCTGAAGGCATACTCAGGCTGGGGGCAGTTAGCAGGAGTATGTGTGAGTTTGTGTGTGAGAGAGTCTGTATGTGAGTGTGAGTCTGTGTGTAAGTGTAGGAGTGTGTGAGTCTAGGTCTCTGTGTGTGAGAGTGTGTGTGACTGTGTATGTGAGTCTGTGTCTGAGTCTGTGTGTGGATGTCTGTGTGTATTTCTCTGTGAGTCTGTGTGTGAGTGTATGTGTGTGTCTGAGTCTGCGTGTGTTTGTGTATGTTTCTGTGTGAGTCTATGTGTATGAGTGTATATGTGTGTGTGTCTTTGTATGAATGTGTTTCTGTGAGTCTATGTGTGTCTGTGTGTGGGCATATGTATGTGTGTGTCTTTGTATGAGTGTGTCTCTGCATGTCTGTTTTTGAGTGTATGCATGTGTGTGTCTGTGAGCATATGTGTGTGAGTGTATGCATATGTGTATCTTTGTATGAATGTGTTTCTGTGAGTCTGTGTCTGTGTGTGAGTGTATGTGTGTGTGTCTGTGAGTCTATGTGTGAGTATATGCATGTGTGTGTCTTTGTATGAATGTGTTTCTGTGAGTCTGTGTATGTGTGTGAGTGTGTGTGTGTTTGTCTTTGAATGTGTTTCTCAGTCTATGTGTGTCTGTGTGTGAGCATATGTGTGTGTGTGTCTTTGTATGAGTGTGTCTCTGCATGTCTGTGTTTTTTAGTGTATGCATGTGTGTCTCTGAGTATATGTTTGTGTGAGTGTGTATGTGTGTTTCTGTGTGAGTCTATGTGTGAGTGTGTCTGTGAGTATATGTGTGAGTGTGTGTGTTTCTGTGTGAATCTATGTGTGTGTGATCGTATGTATGTGTGTGTGTTTGAATGTGTTTCTGTGAGTCTGTGTGTGAGCATATGTGTGTGTGTCTTTGTATGAATGTATTTCTGTGAGTCAGTGTATGTCTATGTGTGAGCATATGTGTGTGTGTGTGTGTCTTTGTATGAGTGTGTATCTGTATGTGTGCATGTGCACATGCCCTCAGGGCAGCTCTTAGGCCTGAGTGTGGACACTCTCCTCTGAACGGCTTCCACTCCCAGAATGGGCTGCTGGAGGCCTCTGGTGGGAGAGAGGCAAAGACTTCTGCGCTGGTCCAGCCTGAGGAGGACGTGGATCCCAGCCCCCAGCTGTGTGGAAGGGAGCGGGAGCTCAAAGAGGAGCCCGGAATGGGCTCTTGGGAAGCTCGCCGCTGTCAGCAGCCGCTTGGGGCAGCTGTGTTGAGAGTCAATGTGGCTCTCCCCAGCCCGGCTCGCGCGGTGAATCGCCCAGAGGGCACCCGTGCCTGCTCGCTCTGGCGGCTGCAGGGCGCTGGTGCCCGGCAGGTGACGGGCCGCGCTGATCTGGAGCCACACGGCTGAGCGGAGGCAGGGGAGAAACGACCCAGACAGTGACGGGCCGCCCCAGCCGCGCTGACCGCTCTCGTGCGTGAGATGAGGTCAGGGCACGTCTGCTCTGTGACAGATTTGGGCCACCGAGGAGAGAGGAGTCCAGGTTTGGTGCTGACCGAGACCAGTGCGGATGGAGTGGGTCACAGTTGGGGACTGTGGACGGCACAGTTTAAGCCGAGGGGACTCTGATGACTGAGTTTCCTCTGATGTATCCTGCGCACCTCTCAGTGAGATGGTCTTCCCTCTGAACATAACGTGGCATCACTGTGTCCCCACGCTGCCTTGGGCAGAAAGCCCCCTCTTGGATCTGGGCACAGAGTTGCAGTTCTGAGCAATTCAGGCTATGACCCCACCAAAGTATCGAGCCCAACACCCGAATTTTGTGGACTCAGGTTTGTGTTAAGACACTAGGCAGAGATGTGCTTTTCAAATGCAAATTTTAGGAACATTCATTTCCGTGGGTCCCTTAACCGTTAGCATTCTTCAGGTCCCAATTAGCCTGGACATTTTAGGATGCCTCAGCAGGGGAGGAAAGCCATGCCTGGGCCTTGGTGGCTCTTCTCAGAGCCAACAGCTGGCAGGACTCATGTAAAGACGTGGTTTCAACCCGAGGCTGAGTGATAAGGTGGTGCTTTGCAGAATGTAAAAAATGTGAACCCTTGCTTCTGCAAAGAGCTTGGCTGCTCTACCACAAATCACATTTGTATGGCATTTTACTTCCAAAGGGCAACTTTAGTCATGGAGAAGACAAAAGCTCTAAGTTGTTTTTTTTTTTTTTTGGACAGCAAGAGAGATGAGACATAATTTGTGTTTTTGAACTCTGCTTTCAAATCACTTTATAAATGGCTTTAAAACTGTCATAGTGTGTGTTCAGGCTGTTACAACATGAATGCCACAGACTGGGTGGCTTAAACAACAAACATTTGTTTCTCACGTTTTTGGAGGCTGGGAGGCTGGGAAGTCCAAGATCAAGGCCCTGGCAGGTTCAGTGTCTGGTGCGCGCTCACTTTCTGGTTCATATAGATGGCTGTCTGCTCACCGTGGCCTCACATTGCAGAGGGGACATGGTTGCTCTCTGGGGTCTCTTTTATAAAGCACTAACCCCTTGGACTACAAGGAGATCAAACCAGTCTGTCCTAAAGGAAATCAACCTTGAATATTCATTGGAAGGACTGATGCTGAAGCTGAAACTCCAATACTTTGGCCACCTCATGCGAAGAGCCGACTCATTGGAAAAGACCCTGATGCTGGGAAAGATTGAAGGCGGGAGGAGAAGGGGATGACAGAGGATGAGATGGTTGGATGGCGTCACTGACTCAGTGGACATGAGTTTGGGTAGGCTCTGGGAGCTGGCGATGGACAGGGAGGCCTGGTGTGCTGCAGTCCATGGGGTCGCAAAGAGTTGGACACAACTGAGTGACTGAACTGAACTGAATCCCACTGATGACGGTTCCAACCCTCATGGCCCAGTCGCCTCTCAAAGACCCCATCTCCTAATACGAGAACACTGAGAATTCGTGTTCCAACATACAAAGTCAGCATACAACATACACATTCAACCCCTCCCCAAAACTCTATGTAAATGATCCAGAAGAGTTGCCTCTGAAGTATTTTTTTAATATCTGTTTAGTATGGGTCTTCATTGCTGTGTGTGGGCTTTCTCTACTTGCGATGAGTCAGGGTGACTCTAGTGGGGGTGCTCGGACTTCTCACTGTGGTGGCTTCTCTTGTGGAGCAGGGCTCCAGGTGCACAGGCTTAGTTGCTCTGTGGCATGTGGGATCCTCACGGACCAGGGATCAAACCTTTGTCCCCTGCATTGGCAGGAGGATTCTTAACCACCGGACCACCAGGGACGTTCTCTCTGAACTAGTTTTGAAATGCCTTAATCCATGCATGTTGCTAATGACTTTCTTCATAAAGAGGCACAGACATGATTAGATGATAAGAATCTATGTCTGAATAAATGCAATAGTTCTTGCATTTATATTTCTTTTAAATAAAAATTCTACATGATGAAAGAGCTTTTTTTTTTTTTTTTTGCTTATCCCAACCTAATTCATTTAATGAATTTTTAATTAGGTGAAGGTAAACCTGCAGGCCTGGATCTGAATGACAATCAGTTCAGAATCATGTCAGAAAGTGAGTGAATTACCAAAATATCTTGGAGCTTTTCTTGCTGTATCAGAGGAGCTAAAGGAAGGCAGTCCTTTTTTTTTTTAAATTACTATTTACTTATTTTTGGCTGCTTTGGGTCTTAGTTGTGGCACAGACTCCAGAGTGCATGGGCTCAGTTGCTCTATGGCATGTGGGATCATCCCTGAACTTGTGTCCCCTGCGTTGGAGGGTGGACTCTCAACCACTGGACCACCAGGGAAATCCCAGAATGGCAGTTCTGATCAGGCCAAAAATAAAACTGGAAAAGTCATTATCCTATAGAAAATGACTACAGGATAACCATAGATGAACTTTAATGTTTTAAATGATTTAAGAATAGCTAGCTGGTAAAGCATTCTGGTAGAGAGGAGTGTTATAATTGATGAAGGTAAATTCTAGCTCCTGGGAAGGAAGGGTTTGTCCAGAGTCCCTCAAGACAGTCTCTGCAGAACTTGAACCAAAATGATTTTCAGAAGTCCCCAGATCAATTATTTGTACTCTATTTATTTTTGTCAATTCACGCTTCTATTCAACTAATATTTCTGTAGCCCTACTATGTGTCAGTTACCATTCTAAGCACTGTGCATGCAGCATTGAAAAAAGTCCCTGTTTTCGTTCCTTCTAATGGAGGGAGGCGGAGAAGGCAATGGCAAGCCACTCCAGTACTATTGCCTAGAAAATCCCATGGACGGAGGAGCCTGGTTGGCTGCAGTCCGTGGGGTCGCCAAGGGTTGGACACGACTGAGCGACTTCACTTTCACTTTTCACTTTCACACATTGGAGAAGGAAATGGCAACCCACTCCAGTGTTCTCGCCTGGAGAATCCCAGGGACGGGGGAGCCTGGTGGGCTTCCGTCTATGGGGTCGCACAGAGTCGGACACGACTGAAGTGACCTAGCAGTAGCAGCAATGCCAGAGAGGTATAAGGAAGCACAGAATGCAGTTTTCTGGTTTGATTACACAGAAGTGGACTGGGGTCTAGATTAATCTATAAGAGTACAAATAACTCCCTGGTAGCTCAGCTGGTAAAAAATCCGCCTGCAGTGCGGGAGACCCCATTTTGATCCTGGGATCGGGAAGATCCCCTGAAGAAGTGAGAGGCTGCCCACTCCAGTATTCTGGCCTGAAGAATTCCATGGACTGTATAGTCTATGGGGTCGCAAAGAGATGGAAATGACTGAGCAACTTTCACTTTCACAAATCCCCTCTTGAAGCTTCTGTGGTGTCCTATGGTAGAATAGCTACCCTAGTTATGCTTTTCTTTGGTTAATAATGCTATTTGCCTCTTTCGCTCCCTCCCTTGTACACAGGAGCTGATATGGGAACATAACCCCAAAGCATTGCCACAGGGTGGGGACAGATAGCACTTGACATACAATAGTACTCCAGTCTTGGATGAATCCCACAGCATACCAATAACCCCAGGTGAAATGAATTAATTAAACCCATTTTACAGATGGATTCACCATTTGATTCTGGTCCTGTTGACTTCCTGCTCCTGTTTTCTGGCCTATTTTCCTGGATCCTGTTCAGTTGATTTCAGTCGCTCAGTCGTGTCCGACTCTTTGCGACCCCATGAACTGCAGCACGCCAGGCCTCCCTGTCACCAACTCCCGGAGTCCACCTACACCCATGTCCATTGAGTCGGTGATGCCATCCAGCCATCTCATCCTCTGTTGTCCCCTTCTCCTCCTGCCCTCAATCTTTCCCAGCATCAGGGTCTTTTCAAATGAGTCAGGTCTTCGCATGAGGTGGCCAGAGTATTGGAGTTTCAGCTTCAACATCACTCCTTCCAATGGACACCCAGGACTGATCTCTTTTAGGATGGACTGGTTGGATCTCCTTGCAGTCCAAGGGACTCTCAAGAGTCTTCTCCAACACCACAGTTCAAAAGCATCAATTCTTCAGTGCTCAGCTTTCTTTATAGTCCAACTCTCACATCCATACATGACCACTGGAAAAACCATAGTCTTGACTAGACGGACCTTTGTTGGCAAAGTAATGTCTCTGCTTTTCAACATGCTGTCTATGTTGGTCATGACTTTCCTTCCAAGGAGTAAGCGTCTTTTAATTTCATTGCTGCAGTCACCATCTGCAGTGATTTTGGAGCCCAGAAAAATAAAGTCAGCCACTGTTTCCCCATCTATTTGCCATGAAGTGATTGGACTGGATGGATCCTGTTACCTATCAAATATTAAATATCCAGATCGTGGGAGCTGTTACGTCAAGTATCAAAAGCACAGTTTGGGGCTGTGGTTCCTTTCAACAGTGCAACCATCTGAGAGGCACTGGAACATACCGCAGGAATAAAGGTCGAGGTCAACGCTTCAGCAGTCTCCCAAACCCCACGGGCATGAGCTCTCTTCCTGTCTACGTTGTCTGCAAGATTCAATGCCATTTCTCAAGGGCAGGTCTTCAGGCAGCCGGGACCAAGGGGACGGCTTCGCTCCCTGCTCTATCTCGCCTCTTCCTTCGAAGATGCAAGGTGACTTTGCACTGCCTGTATCACGTCTTCTCTCCCCTCTTTCCCCTTCCCTTATTTGTTCAGATGCTTCCACTCTGACCGTTTGCTCGATTCCTCTCCCTCGTCACCTTGGAAAGTATCCAGGCAGACGGCTCACAGCCCATCCATCAAAACGCAGCACCTGTCCACTTTCTCAGACAGGGCAAATGATCATAAAGGCTGCGGAGGAAAGCACATGCCCCCCCGTTTCAGTGTAGGATCAGAGTTTGGGAAAGTTGTCTGCACGATGCTCCGCAGCCCACTCCAGGCTCCCTCCACCTGTCCTTGGGAAATGGAGGGGAAGAGAGTTCAGCTCATGATACTTTGAGATGATGCTTTCTAGCCTCCTGAGAGCTCTCTTTCAAGTAAACTCCGCAGAGTTCTGCTGGGATCGTTGGAGACAGAGTTTGAGTCATAGACTGGCCCCCCTAGAACTCTCTGGACTCTTGTTTATTATGCAGCATGAAAGTGGTCCCATAGAACAGAGCAGGGCCTCTAATTGATCACATTTGGTCACTAGATGAGATGATTAAGGCACCACAAACCCTCATGGGGACAAACTGTACCCAAGTCTGGTCCTAACGCAGGGAAGTTCCGTTTCAGATGGGGAGTGAGAAGGAGCTGTGATGGAGACATGTGGCACCACCACTACCGTGTGCACACGTGTGCAGAGCACTTACACGCTTGCACACATACTCACACACACACACGTCTATTGTCTCTATGCCCTAACGACAGGCACTGCACTGCTATTACTCACCCTTAGCGTGGCCCTGGGTATTGGTACCTTAACGCTTTGCGTGCGCATCAACACCTTTGCATGGAAACAGCTTTCTTTTTCCTCCACCCTGTGGATCTGGCAAACCACGGTGCTTCATGCAGAGTCGGCTCAAGGGTCTGCTTCTTTGGAAGCCTTCTCTGAGCCCCGCTATCCGCACATACATTCACGGGGGCTGCCTTCCAGTGATGCACGTGGCACGGCCATCCTTCATCATCAGTCAGTGATATGGCGTCTGTTGCCCGTGAGCCTGTCTCCCCATTCTACCCGGAAGAGTGAACCATGTTTTTTCATGGTAAAAGCGGATGTTGTGTGCATCAACATGCCTGCCCATACAGGCCATTAGTAGATCTCGGTTAAATGAATGTATGATCAAACGAATAAATGTGGTAGGAGGAGGATTGCTTTGGAATATCTGGCCACCGTATGTGGACACTAAGAACTCATTGTTCTTATGGAGTACAATTTCTTACACTTGTCTGTCACTAAAGATAATATATATTATACTCTTTCAATCAGGAACACTACCAAAATCTACTTTGGACTTGGTAACCCTCAACCTATATATATTGGGTGAGTCAAAAAATTAGTTTGGGCTTTTCCATGAGATGTTATGGAGAAATCCAAATGAACTTTTGGCCAACCCAATGATTTCTTTCCTGGTAGACATGTTAGAAATGTCCCTGCTGTTGCCAAGGCTGGCCTCTGTTTTCTCCCTGAGAAAGCTCTGTTCTCCCATGCAAGGGATCAGGCTCCCTCTCCAGGCCCTCCTGATGGTGGAAACTGGGCTCGGTTCCAGACTGAGTGGTGGGAAGTTGGCCAGAGTTAGCCCCTTGGATTGCTGGCTAGAAGAAAATTGGAGCTGGAAGCAGTGGTCAATTTCCTGGCTTTATGGGCCAGAATTCCCTAGCATTACGTTTGCCATGGTGACCAAGGTAGTATATAGCATTTTCCCCTCTCAGCTGAGTGCTAAAAGGTAAAAAGACTTTCCTTGCTCACATGGAAAAACATTTAACTCCAATCAGGAAACAAAAGTCTTGGGGCAATTAAAAAAAAAAAAACAAAGGCATTGGCATTGAAATATAGCACCTTTGCCCAGGCTGTTCAGAACACTTCATAAGGAATGTCCTGGCTCCACATGTAGGAGAGAGGTAGGGTTTGTTCTGAGCTGCACTTCGGTGTATGATTTAAAATGTGGCCACAGTGCCGGATATTTGCATACTTGTCTTGGGCCCTGTTTTTAAAACAAGGAGAGATGTGATGAAATCCGCAGCTGGTGAGCTAGCCCCAAGCCTGGGCAGTTGGGGCTCCAGCAACGCTGTGGAATCACTCATGTGAGGTGCCTGGAGGGTGGGGAGAGGTCTGCATGCAGTCCCGTGCCTGCAGCCAGCATAGCAGAGTTGACATGGCATTCTGGGTCTGTGACCTTTCCCTGTGTCACTCCTGCAGTATGAAAGCAAGAAGGTAGGGGATGAGCTGTCAGTGGTTCACAGGAACCCAGAAGGAGCCCTGGTGAAGCTTTATTTACTTATTTATTGTTGTTTAGTCACGCAGTTGTCTGACTCTTTGGGACCCCATGGACTGTAGCACGCTAGGCTTCCCTGCCCTTCACCGTCTCCTGGAGCTTGCTCAAACGCATGTCCATTAAGTCGGTGATGCCATCCAACCATCTTGTCTTCTGTCCTCCCCTTCTCCTTCTGCCTTCAATCTTTCCCAGCATCAGGGTCTTTTCCAATGAGTCGGCTGTTCACATCAGGTGACCAAAGTACTTGAGCTTCAGCATCAGTCCTTCCAATAAATATTCGGAGTTGATTTCCTTTAGGATTGACTGGTTTGATACCCTTACTATCAAAGGGACTCTCAAGTGTCTTCTCCAGCATCACAGTTCAAAAGCATCAGTTCTTCAGCACTCAGTCTTCTTATGGTCCAGCTCTCACATCCATACATGACCACTGGAAAAACCATAGCTTTGACTCTGTGGACCTTTGTCAGCAAAGTGATGGTCTCTGCGTTTTAATACGCTGTCTAGGTTTGTCACAGCTTTCCTTCTAAGGAACAAATGTCTTTTAATTTCATGGTTACAGTCACCATCTGTGCTAGATGGTTCTTTTAAAAAATAAATAAATGAATGGACCCATTTTTCCCAACAGCCTCATACCTCCAGGTCTCTCTTGACCAAAAATAGCTAGTGAGCGTGGATCCCACTACCATGTAGTGTCTTGCCTTGCAAGACAATGCCTGCACAGACATGAAGTTTCCTTCTCACAACCAGCAGCCTCCACAAGCCAAAAGAGCAGATGGGGCTGATACCTGTTTGGCATACAGGGAGGGTGTGTGTGTGTATAGATCCGTAGGTAGTTATAGGCGTATATGTCAGATTCTCACTATTGACGAATTGTATATTTGCAAACTCACCTACTCAATACTTTATTTGAAACCTGAGGATCAATCCTTGTAACACTTTTGTGATCATCTGTCACATATGCAGAGCACCGAAATGTTCCAGTGGCCCCACACACACATCCCCAGCGAAGGTCACATAAGGCCATACTCTGCCTGCTTGTTTCAGCTCTGCTGCTGTAAACAAGTGTCCTTTCTGTGGTCTAGTTAATGCTTCATTTTTGTCCTTTCTGTTGGTGATTTTGCTATTTGAATATATTTTTGCCTGGAGAATCCCATGGACAGAGGAGCCTGGCAGGCCACAGTCCAGGAGGTCGTAAAGAGTCAGACATGGCAAGAGGCTAACACGTTTCACCTTTACTTTGCTGTTTGAAATGACCCCCAGGCATAGTGCTAAAGCTCTGTCTGGTGTCCCCAAGTGCAGGAAGACTGTGATGTGCTTGCTGGGGAAAAGAGGTGTGTGATAAGCTTGGTCCAAGCATGAGTGACAGAGCTCATGTTGGGCTGCAAGTTCAATGTTAATGAATCAGGAACGTATTAAATAAGGTGTCTTTAAGCAGAAACATACTAAACAAGGCTATACATTGATCTGTTGATGGAACTGCTGCCTCCAAAGGCTGGCAGGTGCCTAACCATGTAGTTCCCCTGGGAGCAGTGGTTCATGTTCACTAATTCAGCCTTTGCAGCACCTGTATGGAGCAGGACTGCGTGACTCACGAGTACTGAGAACGAACTGAATGAAGTGCTTTGTGCAAGAGTTTTATGTAGACGTTTGCATCTGCGCTGCCTCGCTTGGAGACATTTGGCTGTGGTCGTATGGAGAGGCCTCTCGGACACAGGTTGTGGGCTCGCACGGCTCCGGTGCTGGGGCAGGGGTGGGAATGGAGAGGAGGGGGCTGCTGTGAACAGGACCCCAGGAAGATGCTGTGTACTGACCTGTACTCTGGCTGAGAACCGAGGCCCAGGGAGCATCCTAACATTGCCCCCAGTTTGCTTCCTGGCCCTCTGCGGGTCTCGGCTATGAGATGAACTGTGCCTCCATCCACACAAACCCTGGAGAGCGCAGTGGGTAGGCACTGGGGCAGGGAGCTGAGATGGAAGGGTGAGGACTTTCAGCTCTCCGCTCCCTCAGTCCCCAGAAAAGAAATGGTAAAGGGTATCCAGGAATAAACAAGTTCGTGCGGGCCCACTGCTGCCAGGGGCTGCGCATTCGATCTCATCTGAACTTGACAGTGATCATCTCCTTCTGGTGACTTGGAGCAGTGCACAGAGGTTACCTGAATAGTCAGAGGACACAACTAATAAGGGATCGAAATTAGATTCAAGCCTCAGTTAACTAATGATGCAATGAATAGGCATTGATGAGTGACTGGAAAAACAGAACAGCAGGAGGAAGTTAAGATTTTTGTCTGAGTGTTAAAATAAGGGCTTACCCGGTGACTCAGCAGTAAAGAATCTGCCTGCAGTGCAGGAGACATAAGAGACCTGGGTTCAATCCATGAGTTAGGAAGATGCCCTAGAGTAGGACCTGGCAACTCACTCCAGTTCTTGCCTGGGGAATCTCATGGACAGAAGAGCTTGATGGGCTCCAGCCCATAGGGTCACAAAGAGACGGACATGGCTGAGTGACTTAGCATGCAGCATGCATGTCTAAAATAATGGTTCCTTTGAGGAAGATGGAGTTTCCTGAGTGATCGCAGGGGACGACGGTGACTTAAGACCATGGTTCTCAATCTGGGATGATTTGTCCCTTAGAGGATGTTTGGCAATGTCTGGATTCATGTTAGCTTGTTTCAGGATGGGGGAATGCGATGGGCTTCCAGAGGACAGAGGTCAGGCACGCTGCTCAACATCCTGAGATGCACAGTGCCACCCCACAACAAAGAATTACTCAGCGCCAAGGAGATCCAACCAGTCCATTCTAAAGGAGATCAATCCTGGGTGTTCATTGGAAGGACTGATGCTAAAGCTGAAACTGCAATACTTTGGCCACCTCATGCGAAGAGTTGACTCACTGGAAAAGACTGATCCTGGGAAGAATTGGGGGCGGGAGGAGAAGGGGACGACAGAGAATGAGATGGCTGGATGGCATCACCGACTCTGTGGACATGAGTTTGAGTGAACTCCGGGAGTTGGTGATGGACAGGGAGGCCTGGCGTGCTGTGATTCATGGGGTCGTAAAGAGTCGGACACGACTGAGCAACTGAACTGAAATGTCAGTAGTGCTAAGGCTGGGAAGACTTGAATTAAGATGAAAGCAGGTTCTTAAAGGAGATGTGTTGCTCAGATATCTGGGACCCAAGTGGAGAGACCCCCAAGGTGCCTGCAGCCCGGCCAAAGAGAGACCACAGTGTTGTGACAGCAAGGGATAACATTTTTATTATAGTGGGAGTTTCTGGTTACGTTTCCTCTGTTGACAAATTAGAGACTGTGGTCCAGAAATTTCAGCAAAAGTATTTCCTTCAGACCTGTCATCATTCCTGGCTCAAAGTTGACTTTTTCTTTGTACGTTCTCTGTATTAAATAAGACGTACTCTGTGTGTGAGCCCTGCAGTCCCATGATGGCAGACAAGAGATCAGTGACAAGCAAGAGAGATAGTGTCCCCAGATCTGGGAGGCCAGGCTGGGGGCCTTTTGCTGTCTGTGATGGCCACGGGTATGGGCACTGCTTGGGTCCTTCACTGGGATCTGACACTAAGGACAAGGCCAGGGGCAGCAGTGGGTCTGAAAACAAGGTCCCAAGGGTTTAGACTGACCTAAGTTTAGGGACGTCCCTGGTGGCTCAGACAGTAAGGACTCTGCCTTCAGTGCAGGAGACCCAGGTTTGATCCCTGAGTCAAGAAGATTCCCTGATGTAGGGAATGGCTAGCCACTCCAGTATTCCTGCCTGGAGAATTCCCTAGGCAGAAGAGCCTGGCAGACTACAGCCCATATGGTTGCAAAGAGTCAGATACAATTGAGCAACTGACACTTTCACACACAGGTTTAGGGACACTGTTGACTTTTTATTTCTCGGACTCTTCTTACTGTTTGCAAGGTTTGTTTGTTGGGTGTCTGTAGGCCTATTTGCAGTATATATTTGCTGTGTGTCCTGGGGGAGCTGGTGAAGTTTTCAGAGACAGACTCATGAATAAAAATGAATTGTGCAAATTTCTACATGTTCTGGGAGTATTTGCCAAGTGTTGGGGAGGGGGTCATAAAGCTGGAGGCATGTGCCTTAGCCTACAGGAGCCTGAGGAGGTTAAGGGATGTCTCAGCTGAGTCACTGTCAGGACCAGAAGGTAAAGGGAGGAGTCCAGGAAGAGGGAGGAAGATGCTGGAAGGTGGAAGCAGCCAGACAGAGGCGGGGCTTGGCTGTGGGAAGTCAGCTTAGCCTGGGGCAGGTGGATAGACCCAAGGCCATGGAAAACCAGGTGCCTCTGGAAAAGGGATCGCTGAAGGTTCAAGGGAGATTTCTGTTTAATTTTTTTTACTTTGTATTTTTAATACAATATTTAAAGGTTACTTTTCATTTTTCTGTCCATTAAAAAATGCTTGCTGTATTCCCCAGGTTGTTCAAGACATCCTTGAACCTATCTTGCACCCAGCAGTTTGTACTTCCTGCTCCCTGATCCCTATGCTGTCACTACTAGTTTATCTGTGAGTTTGCTTCGTTTCTGTTACATTCAAGAGTTTGTTGCATTTTTTAGATTCCACTTTCAAGTGATGCCATACAGTGTTTGTCTTTCTCTGTCTTATTTCACTTAGCATAATGCCCTCCGAGTTCATTCATGTTGCTGTAAATGGTAAAATTTGATTCTTTTATATATACATATCATATATATGGGGCTTTGTAGCTCAGCTGGCAAAGAATTCACCTGCAATGCAGGAGACCCCACTTCGATTCCTGGGTCAGGAAGATTCCCTGGAGAAGGATAGGCTACTCACTCCAGTGTTCTTGGGCTTCTCTGGTGGCTCAGTCGGTATAGAATCCACTTGCCATGTGGGAGACCTGGGTTCAGTCCCTGGGTCGGGAAGATCCCCTGGAGGAGGGCATGGCAACCCACTTCAGTATTCTTGCCTGGAGAATCCCATGGACAGAGAGGCCTGGCGGGCTGCAGTCCATGGGCTCACAAAAACTGAGCAACTAAGCACAGCACATCATGGATAGATAATGTAAATACACACACAGAGACACACACACACACACACACACACAATCTTCCTTATCCATCTGTTGATGAACACTTAGGTTGTTTCCATATCTTGTCAATTGTGAATAATGCTGCTATGAACATTGGGGTTCATGCATTTTTGAATTAATATTTTTTAAAATAAACCCAGGAGTGAAATTATTAATATCAATACTAGGTCCAGTGGTAACTCTATTTTTAGTTTTCTGAAAAACTTCATACTGTTTTCCACAATGGCTTCACCAATTTTCATTCCCATCAACAGTGTAGCAGGGTTCGCTTTTCTCCACATCCTCACCAACAATTTGTTATTTGTAGTCTTTTGATGACCGCCACTCTGGCAAGTCCGAGGCGATATCTCATTGTGGTTTTGATTTGCGTTTCCCTGATGATTAGCAGTGTTGCTCATCTTTTCAGATGCCTCTTAGCCACCTGCATATTCTCTTTCTCAAAGAGGCAGGATCCCTCCAGGAAGGCAGACCCATTTCCAGCCTGTCTACAGTGGGCAAGTATAAGGTCTCTCCAAGTGTTGTGATACAACTAGTGTCCCATTTTGTATCAAAAGAGAGAAAACAGCTTCTTCATTGAAAAGCACAGCTTACTGGGCACTAGATACCCTTTCCAGAGGACGGGAGCCTGGCTGTTTGGCTGCCTGAGCTCCATCCAGCATCCCTGCTTCCTCACTTTGCGCTTGTGGGTCATTCCCTGGTGGCTCAGATGGTAAAGAATCCACCTGCAAAGCAGGAGACGTGGGTTCGACACTTGATTTCTCTGTGTCGCAGTTTCTTGTCTGTAAAATGAGTGGAATCACTGTACCTACATCATTGGGTTTTTTTAATGAGATGAAATGACTTAGCACAAAGAAGTGAAAGTGTTAGTCATTCAGTCCAGTCGGACTCTTCAGGACCCCATGGACTGAAGCCCTCCAGGCTCCTCTGTCCATGGGATTCTCCAGGCAAGAATACTGGAGTGGGTTGCGCCATTTCCTTCTCCAGGGGATCTTCCCCACCCAGGGATTGAACCTGGGTCTCCTGCTTTGCAGGTGGATTCTTTACCCCTGAGCCACCAGGGAAGCCCAATGCAAATAAAGTAAATCCTCAGTTAACATAGCTAGCATGTGCCCTCTTTACCGTTTAAGGGAGGCAGTGGAGAAGAACTTGGAGAGAGCGTGTCAGGCCCCAGGCTGAGCTTGAGAACTGGGAGCCTGATGTGCTGCAATTGGCTGTCAGAAGTGCATTGTATTTAATTGAATTTGAACGCCTTTGCCTGGGGCTGGCAGGATCCACATTCTATCCTGCACCCCACCCCCCTTCCCCAAACCTGTCCAGCCTCACACACTTAGTAACCCCTGATCTTGGCTCCCTGGACACAGGGGCAGAGAACACAGGAAGCTGTGGTCCATAGGGAGGAGAAGATAAGGAGGAAACTGCAGGATTAGCCCTGAACTGAGCCAGCCGTCACACCCACAGACATGGGTGTGAGCCCTTTTGATAAAGTGGACTGTTTGCAAAGGCCGGATTCTGCCCAGATGCTCACTGATGATCAGTTTCCATGGCAGCAGGTTCCCAGGCCAGGAGGGCGCCCTGAAAACCCAGATGGTGGTTGTGGGCCTGTGTCCAGGTTGACCCTTCCTTGCAAACGTAGCTCCCTCCTCCCACTCCCTTTTTCCATCCTACTCTGTGTTTGCACTCCCACCCCAGCACCCAGGGGGCGCTCCAGGCAGGAGCCTCCCCTGGCGTACTGCAGCCTAGAGCGCAGTGCTTGTGACGGAGCAGGGTAGGACCGCTCACCCTGGAGAAGGCAGACCTTAGGCCAACGTGTGACCTCGGGCAGCTCCCCGAGCCTCACAGTGGGTGTGACATTCTGCCTGTGACATCAGGGTACTGGTTTGACTAGCAGCAACTCTCTGTGATTATTAGGATTCCAGAGACAGGCAGTGCATACAGAGGGGACTGAAAAAACGGTAGGCATTTACTCTGCAAGGAATAGACATTCAAAATCATTCAGTTAGTATTATTTCTCAAAGCATGGCCAAGCAGTCCACAGCCACACACAAGGATGCATGTGTGTGCTGATTGTGGTAAGGGACCCAGACTGCCCTGGGGAGAGGGTGGATAGAAACAAAGGTTTTCTATAGGCAGATAATTTTTTTTTTAAAGTTTTAACCATGCATTGCTTATTTTTAAATTTATTTTTTAATTCTTCCAGCTTTATTGAGATATAATTCACATGTAAGTGTGTTGGGCTGTGTCTTCAGGGTAGGAGTGGAGTAATGTCCTGATTTGGGACTGCTCTCAGGCAGATTTTGTAGCCTGGCGATGGGTCCTCAGGCTCACTGGGACTCTGCTCTCCCACCTCCAGGCTCAGCTTGTTTCCCTACAGGTGGGAAGTTGGGCTGCTTCTGGTACAAGGCACTCTTCTTAGCATCCTTCCTGGCCTCCATTACCTTGAGGAAGACAATACAAGCTCTTTCTGTATCTTAGGCACCTCGGAGGGGAGGCTCTGGACCAAAACGGAGTTTGAATCTCTGCTCTGTTCTCCTTGTTGTGTGATGGGGAAACAAAAGTATTTTGCCTCAAACTCTTTATCCTTTAAAATGGAAATACTGGAGTGCAGAGCCTGCCTCTAAAAACTGTAGGGACTATTGAATGTGCTAACCCTGGTGAGTGCTTAGAACACAGAGCACTCCATGAATATTCACTATCATGATGAAAAATAATCTGATATCTGTTATTATCATCATCTTTAGCCACTCTGAGTCCCACTCTATCAGATAGTAGAAATGTAATGGGAAGGACTTCCCTGGTGGTCCAGTGATTATGACTCTGAGCTCCCAATGTAGGGGGCCTGGGTTCAATCTCTGGTCAGGGAACTTAAGATGTTTCATGCCATAGGGTGCAGCCAGAAAGAAAAAGAAATATGACAGGAGCCACAAATGCAAGCCATGGTTGTAAATTTTCTACTACCTTAAAAAGTAAAATAGCTACAGTAAAAAATAAAAATAAAAAAATGTAGGAACAGGTGAAACTAATTTTGATGCTATCTGTAATCCAAAATATCTACAATATCATTTTGACACTTGATTGATACAGAAGACATTAAGCTATTTCACAATTGTCCTTGGATATTAACTTTCTGAGACCCGGTGTGAGTTAAGCTTTCAGTGCATCTCCATTTGGACCAGCTACATTTTAACAGTCCTGTGTGGGTAGTGGGTACCTTATTGGATAGCTTCAGTTCAGTTCAGTCGCTCAGTCGTGTAGCCATATATATGATCTGCTTCCAGAATGTGCCATCATCCCTCGAGACTTTCGCTCACAATGCTCTTCCTCATCAGCTCGATTATCTTTACTGGATAACTCCTATTTATCCCTCAGAGTGAGGTCTGGCATCAGATTCTCTTGGGAGAATTTTGTGACCCCTTAGTCTGAGATAGGGCCTCTCTGCCCACAGGTCCTGACTGTTGCCTGTACTCCGTGGGCTTTGGCGGATCACAGGGGCAGTGGGGAGGGGTGAAATGGAAGGGGTGACTGTGCACAGTTATGAATGGTAACCCAGAGGAACGTTGGCAGGCATACTCATATTTACTTTCTATTCTGACTTTTTGTGTGTTTGGCCATGGTTTACAAGCAGTGGTATTTCTCTATATTCATTGCTTAATACAGTCTTGGGTTTATGTGATTTAAGGTGTAGGTTTTAGATGTGTCAGATCATGTGATTTGGCTGAAGTTGGACTCCAGAACCTTAGATGGACAAACAAATTCCACAAAAACTTGTTTTGCTCTTTATTATATGGTGGAAGAACCGAAATCAGAGGAGATGTAAGGAAATGCTATGTTCTACATTTAAGAGTTGACAGACTTACAAATAGTATTTGATTGACCAAAAAGTTTGTTCAGGTTTTCCATACCATCTTACAGTAAAACCCACATGAACTTTTTGGCTAGCCTAATATTATTAGGATTGGCTACTGTCACATTCGTGACAACTAACCTGTGTTTTTTCTTAAACATTTTATTTTGTACTGAGGTATAGCCAATGAACAAACCATGCTGTGATAGTTTCAGGTGCCCAGCAAAGGGACATAGCCATACATACACGTGTATCCATTCTTCAAACTCCCCTCCCAAGGGAACAGAGGTGTGCCTATGGTTGATCCATGCTGATGTTTGGCAGAAAACAACACAATACTGTAAAGCAATTACCCTTCAATTAAAAATCAATACATTTAATTGAAAAAACTCCCCCTCCCATCCAGGCTGCCGCCTAACGTTGAGCAGAGTTCCCTGTACGATACAGGAGGTCCGTGTTGCTTTTCCACTTTAAATATAGCATATGCACATGTCCGTGCCTGACTACCCCTTCCCCCCATCCTGTACCCCAACAGCTGTAAGTCAGCTGATCTGGTTTTGAGCCCTTTTCCATCCTCTGTGAGGCCTTTGCCATATTGCCTAGTCTTTATGTGTCTCAGTTTCCTTGTCTGCCAGCTGGGCGTAATGACCATCTGAGAGAATTATGATAAATAGAAGATACGTAAGTAGAGTCTATTAATTTTCATCTGGTAGAGTTTGCTATTGTTTGCTTTTTAGTTGTTCACATGTAATTTTGATAAATCATGATTGTCTTTTCCTTTTGAAAAAAAAATTGTTGATCCAAGACTGAAAAAGGAGTATTAAGCTCATTCATATGTTGCTGTTCTTTTCAGTGTCTCCTTGTTTCTAATTTTCAGATGGTGAATTAAAATATACTTTCTTCATACCATCTATCTTATATGAAATGACCTTGTTTGCTATTTTTCTTTTCCTTTTTAAAAGTTAGATTTTTTGAGATATTGTCTCTGATAAAATGTACTTTTTCAAGTGTGCAGTTTGAGTTTTGACAGTTGTGTATGGTTGTGTGAGCACCCTTGTAATCCAGATATAGAGGTTCCATCACTGCTGACAGTTGCCTCTACCTCTTCCCAGACCACGCCCTCCTGCCTTTCCTGGTCCCTGGCAGCTACTAGTCTGAATACTACCCTTATAGACTTGTCTTTCTCGAATGTCATGTGCATGGAACCATTGTGTATGTAGCCTTTTGTGTCTGACTTCTTTCATTCAGCTTAATGCTTCTGAGATTCAGCAGTGTTGGAACACTACCTGTAGTTGATTCCTTTTTATTGCTGAATAATATTTCATTGTATAGACATACCAATTTGTTTATCCATATGCCAATCAAGGGACACTGGGCTGTTTCTAGTCTTTGACTATTATGAATAATGTTCCTATGAACACTTGCCCACAGTTTTGTGTTTTCATTTCTCTCTGGTAAATACATAGATGTGGGATTGTTGAATTTTATATTTGTAGTACTTTATGTAAATTTAATCTCATTTTAATATTGTTCTTTCTGTTTATGTTGTCTGATATTTTTCTGTGCATTCTTGTATTTTTATACTTTCCAGGGCTTATATTTTACGTGCTTTGTCAAACAGAATATATTTGGATTATGGTTTATCTCTTTAAAACTCATTCTGGCTTTTTTTGGATTTCTCTTCTTCTATATGGATTTTATGTTTTGTGTTTGCTTATTTATATGTTTTATCTTTCCCTTTATTAATCACTGGTGTGAATTGGAAGATTGTTTTTAATCCTAGTAATGCTTTTCATTAGATTGTAGACCTGTATTTCTCTAATCATTATAGCTAAAGGGGAAATAAGCTAGAAGTAAGATCTTCCTTCCCATTGAAAAAATAAATTAGTTGACTTTCTTCCTTTGTTGTTCAACCAGCCCTCAGCCAATTTCCAATTGTTAATATAATCTAAGGTTATAGTCTCTGATTCTGTATAGACTACGGTTCTCATTGCATAATTACTTCTACCGTAAAACATGTCTTAGTTTTTGGCTTTCATACTCAATTTTTAAACCAAAATTTTAGCAGCCAGTTATACTTCATTCCAGAGAAGGCAATGGCACCCCACTCCAGTACTCTTGCCTATAAAATCCCATGGTTGGAGGAGCCTGGTAGGCTGCATTCCATGGGGTCGCTAAGAGTCAGACATGACTGAGCGACTTCACTTTCATTTTTCCTTTCATGCATTGGAGAAGGAAATGGCAACCCACTCCAGTGTTCTTGCCTGGAGAATCCCAGGGATGGGGGAGCCTGGTGGGCTGCCATCTATGGGGTTGCACAGAGTCGGACACGACTGAAGCGACTTAGCAGCAGCAGTAGCAGCATACTTCATTCTTTACTTTTAGATGATGTTATTGCTCTTCGCCTTTCCTGGTATCCTGGGACTTTCTCATTCTTGAGTTCTTGATTTTAGTTCTTGAGTATATGTTTTAAATGTTTTCTCAGTAAAACCATACGGATGATGTATTGGGTTGGCCAAGAAGTTGGTTTGGGTTGTCTATAATGTCCTATGGACAAACAAATTTTTTTTCCAACCTAATCTGAGTTCCTGAGTATCAGAGAAGGCTTCGTGTTTCTTTCCACCTCACTAATGAGTTGCCCAGGTAGAAAAACTTACTTGTCACAGTCATTTTTCCTGTCACTATGGAGCTGTTGTCTTTTGGTGGAAGAGCAAGCTAAGATCAGCCTGACCTCTGTTCCTTTGTGTGCAGATAACATGCTGCTTTACCTCCAAGCCTCTAACCATCCAGCCCCGTCTTCATGGTCCATGGCAAGAAGTGAACCATCTGTCCAAGGATATCCTGATACATTTCCTGTTGTCAGTGAGACACTAAGCGGAAGCGTCTCCTGGCAGCTCTAGAAATGGTTTTCATTAGGTTGTAAACCAAATAATAGCTCAGTCCATTCTGGTTTAATCAAGGAGGAAAGAAAAAATGCTGGGAATGTACCCCAGGGAAATGGAGTCCTAAGACATCGCAAGAAAGAAGGGCCAGAGGCAGATCTTTCTTTTGCAAGCACACCTTACTAGAAACGCTTTTAATGGTTGAGGTTAAAAGTATGTTTTCTTGCTTTTAATATCACCAATACTTTTTAAATCTGTATTTATTTGTTTTGGCTGTGCTGGGTCTTCATTGGTGCGCGAGTGTTTCTCTCATTGCAACGAGCAGGGGCTGCTCTCTCGCTGCGCTGTGTGGGCTTCTTATTGCAGCGGTGTCTCTTGTTGCGGAACCTGGACTCTAGGGCACTCGGGCTTTAGCAGTTGTGGCGCACAGGCGTAGTTGCTCCATGGCATGTGGGATCTTCCTGGGTCAGGGACAGAACCTGTGTCTCCTGCGTTGGTAGATGGATTCTTTACCACTGGCCACCAGGGAAACCCCCAAATAGTATCTTCCAAATGATCCCCAACAGTGGACTCTAAACGCTACAAGGACAAGGACATTGGCCGTCTTGTGTTTTGTTCACTGTTGTCTCCTCAAAACTTGCATGGGACCAGGCACAGGAAAGACCCTCACTCAGTAAATGTTGACTGTTGACTCACATATTGAAAATGGAAATATTGATTATTGAATCAGATGTTGGACCGGATAATCTCCTGCATATACATAAACAGCATGCCTTTTGCTTCTAGTTGGTTTCCTCCCATCACCACTTCGGGGGAGATTTTTTGATTTCTCAGATGCACCAGGGCTAGGAAGCATGTCTGGTGGAGGTCATTGGTCAAAGTCAAATCCATAAATCAGTTACCAGAGGGGTCTTCTCACCCCTAAATTATAGCCTCAGTCCTGCACAGCCCTGTCCTCCCATTATGGTTTATGAAGACGGATTATTTCTGATGTCGATATTTCCAATCCTTTAATTCTTTCTTCCCTCAGTGAACTAAGCTCCCTCATTCTTCAGTAAAAATGGAACTGTGCATCAGTTCCTGGCATCAGCACAAGGGAAAAGCTTTCTGTGAGCATATGGCCTTTAGAATGAAAGCCAGTGATCTTTAGTTCATAATTACCCAAACCACCGACTCATCTAAGCTCTGGTCCATATTCCAAAGAGGAGCAAAGGATTTGGATGTCAGTTTAAGTCTTAGCATCTGTTCTGTATTCAGGGCTCAGAATATGGGAATGTGCACTTTTTTTTTTTTCCCTTCTCAGTGGAAAGTACTCCCTTTTCTGTTCCCACTAGAAAATTTGTACATGTATCAGAATTTTCCCACCAGAGTGGATTTAATAATTACCCAGGCATTTACCTTTTGACAGCATATGCTAATAATTTTAGATTTGTAGAACAAATTCAAGTCTCAGAAATCATGAATGAATTCAAATGTGAAAGCTGCTGTTGAAAACAGGAGTTCAGGGGCCAGCAAACTATGGCTCACAGGCCAAATCCTGTTTTTGTCAGTAGAGCCTAAAATAGTGACTCTGGCCTTTTACAGGAAAACTTTTGCCAACCTCTGATCTAGTTCAGTGCTTAGAGTAGGCTACCACCCTCAACTACCCCATCTACTCCTCCATCTCTACGCCATCTCTCTCATTGGTTCCCTAAATCGATTACCAACTTCAGTACTCTTCAGTTCAGTTCAGCTGCTTGTTTGCATCTGGCTCTTTGTGACCCCATGGACTGAAGCACACCAGGCTTCCCTGTCCATTCCCAGACCTTGCTCAAACTCTTGACCATCAAGTCGGTGACGCCATCCAACCGTCTCATCCTCTGTCGTCCCCTTCTTCTCCTGCCTCCTCACTTGGGCTAATTACCACCTATGAGTTCAGACCCGCAATGTCACCTCTGACGTACAGATGCCTCATCTGCGCAAAGAGAAATGTAATATATTTCTTGGTGTTAAGCCTTGTACCACGTTAGTTTACATGCATAAAGCACCTAGCATGATACTTGGCAGTTAGGAGACCCTCAATCTATATTCCCCTTCCTTCTTGTTACCTCTTTGCCAACACATGTGACCATCTATCCATGCTAGGAAAAAAGTTAATGGCCCCAGAGTGCACAGAAGTGAATTTGCAATCAGACAGCCTAGGTTTAAATCACTGCTTTGCCCCTTCCTTACCAGCTACGTGACCTTGATCCAGACGTTCAATCTCATTAAAACTCCTCCCCGAACAGTGATAATAATAGTGTCTGTTTCCTAGTCATATTGTGACTACTCAGTGAATAATGCATGATAAGCGCTTAGCAAGATGCCTTGCACCCAGTATGTACTAACTATGTGGCCCCACGTATCATTTTCATCATCATTTTATTACTGAGGTGCAGGCTGCTGGTGAGGCTGGTGACTTTCACCAGGTCTGCTCCCATTCGTCAGCCTCACCTCTGCCTCTGAGCTCCACTTCGGCAAACAAAGAAAGCAGGCGTCCTCCTGGGGGGACATAAAACTCAGTTTCACCTTCTGAAATGGGGCATCACTAAAAACAAAGGGGGCTCAGTGGAGAGGCTAGATTTGCACGTTTAGTTTTTTATTTTATTTACGCTTTTTTGTTGTTGTTTTTTGCTGTGGGCCATTTTTAAAAAGTCTCTATAAAACTTGTTCCAGTATTGCTTCTGTTTTTTGTTCTGGGTCTTCACTGTGGTCAGTGGACTCTCTGTTGCTCCCGACACGGGCTGCTCTCCTGTCGTGGCGCTTGGGCTCGGTCCTTGTCAAACTTGGGCTCTCTAGTTGCGGTTCGTGGGCTTCGTTGCCCTGTGGCATGCGGGATCTTAGTTCCTTGGTCAGGGATCGAACTCATGTCCTCTGCACTGGAAGGTGGATTCTTTAGCACTGGACCGCCAAGGGAGACCCAGCACATTTCTTTTAGGTACACTGCCTGATTGCCTTCGGAGCCCGTGCATCCTTCGCGGGGCCCCTCCGTCTGCACTGTGCCCTTGCAGCTCTGTATCCCTTCCCAGCTCTTGGGACGGCGGGGCTAGGAAGAGGACGCCACCTCAGATGGAGCCGCCGTCAAGGTCACGTTCGTCCATTCGTTTCTCCACTCAGCCTCTATTTTACACTTCTGTGCACAGAGATGTCAAGGGAGGTGAAGCCGTAGCTCTGCCGTTAAAGAGCCTGGCGTCTTGGGCCCCAATTTTGAGGATGTGTTGGAAAGGCGAGAACTCGAGCAGTGGGGAAGCGGGGAGTTTTAAAGGAAACCGAGCAAAAGATGGTGAGTGAGTGAACAGGGTGATGGAGGGCTCTAGGCTAGGATGAAGCTCACACCCTTATGAGTTTCTCATCTTGTTTCCAATGGGTCCCTTCGAAACACGACTCCTTGACTATAAATCCCCCTTGCCCAGGGATCATTCCGCAGGGCTCATGCATCCCTGCCTCCCTTGGCAGCATTCTCCCTTGCGCGTTTCAGCTGTGGCTGATCAGAGGGCAGGCTGGAGTCGCTGCAATGTGAGGGAGTGTCTCTTACTGTCCTGTGATCCATGAGCAGACCCAGCCCCCAGGAACACCTGCTTTCAGCGTTTGGTGCGTGCTGAACAGAGGCCGTTGGCTGGCTTTCCCCAGACCCAGGACACGGTGACTCCAGGAGTGCACCTATCCCCCAGCCTCTTGTGCCCTAGGGGCCGGGAGACCGTATGTCAAGCCCCTTATGGAACAGCGAGTCCCCCTTGGGTGGAAGTGCCCTGCAGCTGTGCCTTTCTTGTCAAGCACAGGCCTGGGAGGGCCAAAAATAGCCTGTCCTGGGACCAGAGCCTGTCCAGGAAGTGGTGAGAGCGGGTTTCCTCCCTCCCCGGAGAGCCAGCCGGCGTTCCTCGTCCCAGGCAGCCTGGGAGGGTAGCGTCCTGGGCTGGGGAGGGGTGACTGGGATCCAGCCCACCTTCCTCTCCCAGCTCCGTGCATTCTTTGCACCAGAGCTCTCCTCAGAACCCCTGCTCCTGCTCAGAAAGCCCCGCCAGATGCCATCACCAGCCAAAGGGAAGCATGACCCAGCCTGTGAGGTCGCTTAGACTGTGCCAGATTCTCTCATCTCCCATCTCGCTCCCCCTCCCACCCCCGTGCCCTTTAGCTCCCGCTGAAGTTACACCTCAGTGTTTCCCAGACAAGCCCACCTTCCTACCTCTAGTGATTTTTTGCTCTGGCCATTCCCACTGTGAATGCTTCCCACCTGTGGACATCCTACAGGTCCTTCAAGGATCAGCTCATGTGCCAGGTCCTCCTGGCATCATAGGTGTTATTGTTCACCTTGGACTCCTCGGAATGAAATTCCCAAACTAGAACTGCCTGGGCAGACCTGGCCGTGAATCTATCCAAGAAGCTGTTGTGAAAAGGAGTGGGTCCCTCCCTTTCCTAGTCCACTCCTTCTTTCTTGGTAAAACCCTTGGAATGGATGCCAGGCTGAATATGAACATCAGTGTAATGAATATGGACATCAGCATAAGCGTTCAGCTCCTGTCCCGGGGTCTCAGTCCGTGGACTGCTCTCCCTTCCCCAGCATCCGGCACGACCATGTGCTTGAAGGTCCATTCATAGAATCAGCCTGTGGGGGAGCATGTTTGCCTGGGACGTGCCAGGTTCCAGGCATGTTCCTCTGCACCACAGCACTGCTCAGCCAGGTGACCCACATCAGCCCCAGAGGGGGCAGGCCCCTGCCATGAAACCCTGGCACCCTGTTTCAGCTGGCAGGCCAGACTCTCCTGACTTCAGGAATCTGCCCCAGGAGGGCCTGCCAAATTTGTAGCAGGTAGAGTTAGCTGATGGTTGCCAGGAAAGCACCGCCTACAGGTCATGCCAACGACACATTCCTTGAGGTGGGAAACGTGGCGTGGCTTCTTGTTTTGTGTCGGTAGATCACTAAGCAATCAGAGCAAGGCTCCCAGCTCTAAAGTGGCTTAGCCCACACACAGAAGTGCCTGTTGGATTAACTTCATAGTCTGGCCTCAACTTTGAGGGGTGGGCTCCGGTGGTGCCATGGTAATGAATCTGCCTGCCAGTGCAGGAAATGCAGGAGACTTGGGTTCGATCCCTGGGTTGGGAAGGTCCTCCGCCCTGGAGGAAGAAATGACAACCCGCTGCAGTATTCTTGCCTGGAAAATTCCATGGACAGAGGAGCCTGGGAGGCTGCAGTCCATGGGGTCAAAAGAGCTGGACATGACTGAGTACACACACTCTGTCTCTCTATGAGAAATAGTTAGTTGCAGGAAGTAAAATTCTATACTTTAAGAGTCCTGTTGAAGTTTCCTTTAAGAATTCATGAGATTAATTGCACCCAGAGGAATAATTCCCAAACTGTTTTTTTTTTTTTTTCCTTTTTTAGCTAGGGAATCCTTTATTCAAACAAATTCTTAGGCAGACATCCAAAATGGAAAACGACAAAATAGAGCTTTTCTGGGTGAAGGAGATGATGGGGCTTGAAGGACTATGCACCCACCAGCCAGCCCCCTCTATTGAGTATCTGCAAAAACAGCATTTAGGGAGGAAACCTCTGCCCTGGAATTACAGATGACTTGGGTTGCTAACGGGAGAGGCTCAGGACAAGTGTGGCAGAAGAACAGGTGCTGCCCACCAGTCTTGCAGGAGGTGTGCAGTGAATCCTGGGACTGCCTGGATTTGCCCATAACCACCCAACTTGTTCGTGAAGGCACCACAGTGAGTCCCAAGGCCCAGGTTGCCCACACCACAGCCAACAGGGGAACGAGAACCCTTCCAGGTATGACTTACCTGCACATCCCAGGAATTGCATGGCTCCGTGCCTTCCCAGAATGGCATCCCTGCTTGAGTCTATGGAAACTGCAGCAAGAGACAGCGCCATCGCCAGCAGAGTGTCCTCCCCATCATGTTGCTGTTGTTTAGTCCCTCGGTCGTGTCTGACTCTTTGCGACCCTACCGACTGTAGCCCGCCAGGCTCTTCTGTCCATGGGATTTCCCAGGCGAGAATACTGGAGTGGGTTGCCATTTCCTTCTCCTCCAGGAGATCTTCCCGATCCAGGGGTTGAACCCACGTCTCCTGCATTGCAGACAGATTCTTTACCACTGAGCCACCAGGGAGACCCCATCTCTCTATGTATCCCCTTAATTATTCCACTCTGCCAGGGGTGAGGCTCGTCAGAAACAGCAGTCACGTTTTAACAAGTTACAGCTTACAAGATGCACTTGATTTCTTGCTATAGCAATCGATGATAACTGAACAGGCACGGTCCTGTGCTGAGCATTTCATTTAATTTTTACAACACTCCCATATCATGAATATTGCCCGGTTAAGAATTTTTATAACGAGACCTAGGTAACTTTTTCCTCACATTTTTCTCAGAACACGGCCTTGAGAGTCATTGGGCAAGAGGAGAGAGTTGCTGCTTATTTCTAGAGCGATCCTCAGGTTGCCCCTGTCCTTCATCCTCGTCCTTTGTCTGATCTAATGGGCATGCTGTCCAGCTGAGGCAACCCAGCTGGTTTCTCTCTAATTCCAGCTTAATCTTTAATTGACTCCCCTGGACGGACTGAGAACTAAAATCCATCAGGAGGAAACACAAGGGGGAGTTTCGCCCCAGTGCTCAGCACACTTTTAAAAGTAAATTATTTATTTCCTTCTCAGGGCAGTAAAAGCACATTTGTTTGGCTGCGACATGGGGAGGCCGAAGGGCCTGATTTTTCACTCGGTGAAAATCAAGATTTAATACTTGTGACCAAAAGCAATAAAATAGTGTGGATGGACGGAAGCGTGAGATCAACATGAAATTTGCCATGGGAGCAGAAACAGGGTGGAGGGCAGTTGAAATTCACCACCACGTGTATAGATCTCTGATTGTAGAAGTCCTGATGAAAGGTACTCAACCAGTGGTACATTCCTGAATCCTAGCAGCACTCTAATTTGAGTCTAGATGCTGTCGTGTGTTGTAGCATGAATCTGCCTATAGTAACTAGGCTCATCAATCAAGGAGGGAGATGAAGACAGTTACTAGCGAAGAAGTGAGACGCTTGGTGGGGGCAGACGCGGTTCCCGCTCACGTGGTTTTCCAGCTCAGCCACTGCACCTCTGCCCGACTCCCAACCAAACAAGAATTCTGTTTATCCAGACGGGGAGCTGCAGGGTCAGGTTTGCTCTTGTTTTGTCGCCCCCTGAAAAGAAGGGTCTGTGCCTTCATCAAGCTTTGCTTGCTTGTCTGGACTATCCAATTTGTTGACTTTTCTCAAGGGCCAGTGGTGGGAACCCAGTGCTGAGACCTAAATCCTCTTTCCAGACTATTTCTGAAGCTTCAAAGGGAGATAAAGGTCTGTCTGATAACCTCTCTCTTCGGCTGTTTCCACAAGTAAAGAAAAAATGAAAATTTAAAGCGGATTCCCTGGAGGATTCAACTGTCCTTCTTACTGGAGATTTATTAATAATTTTAAAACTGCAAAATTTTCACAAAGTCTGGTTACCTTGATACCTTTTTCTTGAGAGATAAGATGGCATATTTATGAAAGCGCATCTAGTTAAGGGTGTCCAAATGATTTGGCTTAGTGAAACTTTGATCAGTGAAAGTTTCTGTAAGTGCCAATAATACTCTAATAATCTTTATTTATATATAAATTATGCATTTGTATTACTTTGTTAATATAAAATTTAAATTATGGAACAAACCAACACATACATAAAAAGAGGAGACATGAAATAAACAGTATTTTTAAATGTCATCTAGCTAATCCTGATGGCTTCATACTATCAGTTCAAGATGAAAATAGTGGTTTATTATAAATGATTTTGAGTATAAATCGAGATTTCAAATTATTTTCTCCACTATTTCACATTTGTTGCTGATCTTTTTTGCCATTGTTTTTAATTTTGTAATATGTCTGACAAAAGCTTTGATTAGGGAAATATGAGGCCTTAATATGAATTTTCACAAAATGTACATGCTACATTCCCATCACCCATATCAGGTAATACAGAACGTATGCAGCATGCAGCATACAGAAGCTTCCAGCCTGGCTCCACTTGTTGCTACCCACCCACTTTCCCCCAAAGTAATCAATCCTCTGATATCTGTTAATGTGGATAACCTTTACCTGTCTTTGAGTTTTATATTCAGTTGACCCGGCAACATGGGTTTGAATCGCATGGGTCACCTTACATGTGAATATTTTTCAATAGTAAATACTACTGTGCTATATGGTCTGTGGTTGGTTGAATCTGTGGATATTGAAGGCCAATTCTAAGTATGCAACAATCCCCATGTTGTTCAAGTTGTTCCAAGTGAAAGTCGCTCAGTCGTGTCTAACTCTTTGCGACCCCACGGACTATATATTCCATGGAATTCTCCAGGCCAGAATACTGGCGTGAGTAGCCTTTCCCTTCTCCAGGGGATCTTCCCAACCCAGGGATCTTCCCAACCCAGGGATCAAACCCAGGTCTCCCATATTGCAGGCAGATTCTTTACCAGCTGAGCCACAAGGGAAGCCTAAGCATACTGGAGTGGGTAGCCTATCCCTTCTCCAGCAGATCTTCCCGACTCAGAAATTGAACCAGAGTCTCTTGAACTGGGGTCTCCTGCGTTGCGGCGGATTCCTTACCAAGGGAGCTATCCAGGAAGCCTAGTGAAATGATGCTGTGCATAATCCGTTGTGTGTGGCTTCTTTGCTCTGCACCGTTAGATAGATTCACCTTGTCGGGCGTGGTTCCAGGGGGTTTGTTCTCCCGCACCCTGTGGTGTGATGGGCGCCACCGTTTCATCATCTGCTCCGTCCGCCATGCTTTTGGTGGGCCTGCGTACGGTTGACCAGTGAGGGGCTGTCGTGATTACTGCCCCCGTGGGCGTTAGAATGCTTACGGTTTGGTGGAGGTCTGCTTGTGTTTCTACTGGATGTGTACCTGGGGGTGAAAGTCCTGGGTCCTCAGCATCTTCATCTTTAGTAGTCCCACTCAGAGGTTTTCCAGCGTGGTTGAACCAATTGCATTTCCAAGTGAGCAGAGGTTGTGGAACACTTTCACGTCTTCACAAACCCTTGGTATTATTGTCTTTTTCATTTCTTATTTTTATATAATTTTGAAGGTTACTTTCCATGAATAGTTACTGCAAAATATCGGTTCTTTGCCCTGTGTTGTTCAGCCCATCCTTGAGCCTATCGTGCATCCAGTAGTCTGCGCCTCCCACTGCCCCGTCACCCCTCCGCACTGGTAGCCCCTTGTTTGTTCTCTGCATCTGTGTCTGCTTCCCTTTTGATATACTCACTAGAGCTTCCCTCCCGGCTCAATGGTAAACAACCCGCCTGCCAGTGCAGGAGACACAAGAGACGTGTGTTTGATCCCTGGGTCGGGAAGATTCCCCTGGAGGTGGGGGCATGGCAACCCACTCCAGTATTCTTGCCCAGAGAAACCCATGGACAGAGGAACCTGGCGGGCTACAGTCCATGGGGTCGCAGAGTCAGATATGACTGACATATTCACTAGTTTGTTGTATTTTCTAGGTTCCACACGTGAGTGATAGCGTACAGTATATGTGTTTCTCTGTCTGACTTATTTCACTTAGCACAGTGCTCTCCAAGTCTATCCACGTTGCTGTGAAAGGGAAAATTTCATTCTGTTTTATGGCTGAGTATATTCCTGTGTGTGTGTAAATATATATAATGAAGTCGCTCAGTCGTGTCCGACTCTTTGTGACCCCATGGACTTTAGCCCACCAGGCTCCTCTGTCCATGGCATTCTCCAGGTAAGAATACTGGACTGGGTTGCCATTTCCTTCTCCAGGGGATCTTCCCAACCCAGGGATCAAACCCAGGTCTCCCGCATTGCAGGCAGACGCTTTAACCTCTGAGCCACCAGGGAAGCCCTAGATATATATGGAGCACCTCTATTTTTGTCTTTTAACTTGAGCCCTTCTGGTGATACACAGTCCTTTGGCCAGACAAGGGGTCCCCTAAGCCCTGGGCTCCCCTCCAGTGTGCTTTAGAAGGTGGAGTGGTGAAAGGGTTACCCCCTAGAGTGCTAGTTGCAAGGGGCCCTGGAGTTCCCTCTGCCAAGGACCACCAGACCACTTCTAGAGCCTGCATGTCCTGCAGAGAGTGACCCAAGGTGTGGCCAGAAGCTGCTGTCAGCAGTGGTGGGATGGAAAAGGAGTGAGCACGTGGAGCTTGCACCTGTGGGCTCTGGGATCTCCATGCACACGGGAGAGAAAGGAGCCCAGGGTGGGAGGAGGACCAGCAGGACCACGGGCCAGCTCTCCCCCCATCACCAGCTCCCCCATCACCAGCTCCACCCATCACCAGCTCTCCCCCCACCCCCAGCTCTCCCTCATCACCAGCTCTCCCCCACCCCCAGCTCTCCCCCACCCCCAGCTCTCCCCACCCCCAGCTCTCCCCACCCCCAGCTCTCCCCCATCACCAGCTCCACCCATCACCAGCTCTCCCCCCACCCCCAGCTCTCCCTCATCACCAGCTCTCCCCCACCCCCAGCTCTCCCCCACCCCCAGCTCTCCCCACCCCCAGCTCTCCCCACCCCCAGCTCTCCCCCACCCCCAGCTCTCCCCACCCCCAGCTCTCCCCCATCACCAGCTCCACCCATCACCAGCTCTCCCCCCACCCCCAGCTCTCCCTCATCACCAGCTCTCCCCCACCCCCAGCTCTTCCCCACCCCCAGCTCTCCCCCACCCCCAGCTCTCCCCACCCCCAGCTCTCCCCCATCACCAGCTCCACCCATCACCAGCTCTCCCCCCACCCCCAGCTCTCCCCACCCCCAGCTCTCCCCCATCACCAGCTCCACCCATCACCAGCTCTCCCCCCACCCCCAGCTCTCCCTCATCACCAGCTCTCCCCCACCCCCAGCTCTCCCCCACCCCCAGCTCTCCCCACCCCCAGCTCTCCCCACCCCCAGCTCTCCCCCACCCCCAGCTCTCCCCACCCCCAGCTCTCCCCCATCACCAGCTCCACCCATCACCAGCTCCACCCATCACCAGCTCTCCCCCCACCCCCAGCTCTCCCCACCCCCAGCTCTCCCCCACCCCCAGCTCTCCCCCACCCCCAGCTCTCCCCACCCCCAGCTCTCCCCCACCCCCAGCTCTTCCCCACCCCCAGCTCTCCCCACCCCCAGCTCTCCCCCACCCCCAGCTCTCCCCCATCACCATCTCTCCCTCCATCACCAGCTCTGAGAATTCCATGTTTGGTCCTGTCTTCCAAGTTCAGGTTCTCCTGAGGAACGTGGAAGGCAAAGCCAGTGGACAGGTCTGTGTGGGGCAGGGTCTGTGTGGGTGAGGGGCTACTTGGCTACTGTTGTTTGCTGGGTGTCCAGGTAGTTGGGGCTTTGGGGGTAGGTGATGGCGTGCAGGCAGCCGAGCCTTGGCTGGGAGATGAGGAACGTCCCCGAGCCCGGCAGTAACAAGGACCAGAAAGTGGGCCTTAGTCCTGAGGGTTTCCCACGCAGTCAGTATCAGCAGCGGCTAGATGCCAGGGGCAGTGTTCCGTCCCTCCCCCCATCCTGCGGTGGCCTTCTCGGCTGCATCTTCTGGGAGCTGTAAAGTCCCCCAGAAATAGAATGGGGGCCCCAGATGTACCTTTAATTCTCTGGTGACCAAATTTACAAAGAAGAATTAAGAGAAATAGGTGTCATTAATTAATGTTTTTTAACCCAGTATAGCCAAGATACGTTCATTTCAGCAAGTGATCAACATACAGCTGTTGCTGGCATGGTATTTACATTGATTTGTGTGCTAAGTTGTGACATCCGGTGTGTCAACATGCCCGTGGTGCGTCTCGGGTCAGGCCAGAGACTTCGTCTTCCCTACTAAATAGTGCAGCCCTGTGGTGAAAAGTGAAATTAGTTTGCTTTTCTACTGCCCATAGTATTTGATGTAAACTGTTGCTTCTATATAGTTTGTTGTTATAAAGGTATGACTGTAAAACGAGGCTAGGAACATGTTTTACTTAATAATTGTTTTTAATCCTTTAAAAAATTTACAGTTGATTTACAATCTTGCGTTAATTTTGCTGGACGGCAGAGAGATTCAGCTACACGTGTACAGCCATTCTTTCTCATGTTCTTTTCTGCTGTGGTTTGTCACAAGACATTGACTGTAGTTGCCTGTGCTCTGCAGTCGGACCTTGTTGTTTATCAGTCTACATATATAATTGCATCAGCTATTCTCAAACTCCCGATCCACCCTTCCCTCACCTCTCGCTACCCCTTGGCAACCATGAGTCTATTTTCGACGTCTGTGAGTCTGTTAAACATTTAATGTTGAGACATGTGATGAGTATGTCACCATTTGAACTTTTTCCTGTAGATGCCTGAGGTGGTGAGTGTAAAGAGCGGGGGTGACAGGAGCAGCCGTGGGCAGCTAGAGTGACCCCGCACTGTCCAGGTCTGTGTGTCCACGCCCAGGCACAAGCAGGGACCATTTCTTCCTCCTCTGTGGGGCCGCTCAGCATCTAGGTCTTTGCTTTTTGCACATAGGTAGGTGTTTTACAAAGAAGGAGATTAGATATGCCTTGTTCTTTTTTGTATTCCTAGAAATGCTAATGTGATCCCTCGTTCACTCATCTTGTGTTAACTGAGCACTCATTATGTACTGGGTGCCAGGAGCTGTTCTAGACTCTGAGGATACAGTGGTGAAAAGACAGAGTTCCTGCTCTCTCAGAATTTGTGTCATCCATGAAAAGCCTGCTTGGTTGTTGTTGCTAGTAATAATAATAGTGCCACCGCCAGTAGTCGACATGGCTCAAATGACACTCTGACATGCGACTTATTTTGAAGGCACTCAGGAGAAAAAAATAGCAATTATCTTGAGCCTTAGAAGATATAATTAGCCAGCAGACACACCAGATATTCAAAGCGTCTATTAGTGGTGTTCTACTGGCCACACTAGCAGGATGTGAGGGTTGGCTGGAAGATGTGAAGAGGACTCCTTTAAGAACACCTGCTGTGAATCGACTTTGGCCCATAAGCCAGTTTCTGGGCTGCTATCTGTGACCTGACAAATAGTCGTTTCTTGTTTACAGATGGGGGGTTTTCTGGGGGCTGATGGTGTTACTGACCAGGGTTCTTGACTAGAGGCCAGACAATAAATTCAGGCTAGGCTTTCTTGGGGCCCCTGCTGCTGCAGGGGGAAGCGAGAACAGGTAACAGGTTCCCTTGCTTGCCCCCTCCGGGAGTACGGGTAAGGTTCCCCCCACTTACACGAGTTCCTTTTGTGGGGTGAGGGTAGGGGTGTGTCCAGGGGTGTTTTGCCCACCCCCTAGGTGATGTGTGCAAGGGGCTCTCGCAGTATCTTTTGTTCCTGACACTCTGTTTTAGCTCCAGGCTCTTCAAAAGTGGCAGTTGGATTTTTTGTCTCTTTGTATCTTTGGGGTCCAGAATTTGCCCCAACTGCCCATGCAGTCATTTTTAGCCCCATATGGTTTCTTTGTATGTTGTTGCTGGAGGAGGGGTGGGTCCAGGTGCAAGCTTTGCAGCCCTGCAGCCTAGGGTCCTGGGTCCCAGCCTGTCTCAATGGGAAGGAGATATACATTTAAAAGACAACACAGATCAGAAGCCTGGCATCATCTGCCAAATGACAAGTGAAAAAACTGACTTAATAAATTTACATGGAAAATGTAGTACTTAAAAAGTTAAAAATCAAGTGAGCTATAGAAACATTTTGTTCCACGGGGTGGTTCAACACAAGGAGTTAAAAGGAGATGAAAACTTGGAGCTCAGTTAGGAAAATAACTAGAACCTTTGTGTCTGTGTGGATTTCAGATGTGCATGAATTCAGAGTCACCTGGAGGACTCACTACAACACACATCACTGGTCCCCACCTCCAGAGTTTGTACTTTGTAGTGCTGGGGTCAGGACCGGAAATCTGTATTTCTGACAGGTTCCCAGGTGCCTAGTGATCAGGTCCCAGAATCACACTGAGTCTAGTCTATTTCTTTACATTGCTGTTAGACACCGGAGCTTCCCTGGCGGCTCAGAAGGTGAAGAATCTGCCTGCAATGCAGGAGACCAGGGTTCGATCCCCGGGTCGGGAAGACCCCTTGGAGGAGGACATGGCAACCCACTCCAGTATTCTTGCCTGGAGAATCCCATGGACAGAAGAGTCAGGTGGGCTACAGTCCATGGGGTTGCAGAAGAGTTGGATACGACTGAGCGACTAGCACTTAGACACACACAGTACCTCGTGCTTTAGTTTCATGTGGTTGATGCAAGCTTGGGCCACACACCCTATTATGCAGAACAAGGTAGAGTACTGTCTAATGGTGGGTGCAGCAAATGTTAAGGGAAAATCACATCAAGTTCTGTCTGTGTTTTCATCACTGCCTTAGGCTGACCTTGGTGTCTTTGACTGAGTCACTCAGCCGATCTGTGTTTCCCTGTAGGGATATTAAAATTAGGCTCTCAGTAATCTGGCCCTTCCCTTCAGCTAAAATCCTGACACACTGACTTTCTGCAAAGTCTGCTAGAAACCAGACCCACCGTATAGCAGTTCATCCAGCTACGTACGTTAGTTGCTCACTCGTGTCTGACTCTTTGTGACCCCATGGACTGTAGCCCTTCAGGCTAGTCTGTCCATGGAATTCTCCAGGCAAGAATACTGGGGAAGGTAGCCATTCCCTTTTCTAGGGGATCTTCCCGACCCAGGGATCGAACCCGAGTCTCTTGAATTGCAGGCAGATTCTTTACCGTCTGAGCCACCAGGGAAGCCCAAAGCCTTGCATAAATTGCTTCTCTCCTGCCTTAACCTACTGCGAGGTTTGTTCTTCCACAGTGACCCCTGTGTAGCTGCCACCTCGTGAATAAGCTCCTCCTGGTTTTCCTGTCTTTCTCCCTCCATACTCTTTCTTATATGTGCCTTGTATAGGAAAAGGAGTGCGTCAAGGTTGTATATTGTCACCTTGCTTATTTAACTTATATGCAGAGTACATCATGAGGAACGCTGGGCTGGAAGAAGCACAAGCTGGAATCAAGATTGCTGGGAGAAATATCAATAACCTCAGATATGCAGATGACACTACCCTTATGGCAGAAAGTGAAGAGGAACTCAAAAGCCTCTTGATGAAAGTGAAAGAGGAGAGTGAAAAGGTTGGCTTGAAGCTCAACATTCAGAAAACAAAGATCATGGCATCTGGTCCCATCACTTCATGGGAAATAGATGGAAAAACAGTGGAAACAGTGTCAGACTTTGTTTTTTTGGGCTCCAAAATCACTGCAGATGCTGATTGCAGCCATGAATTTAAAGACGCTTGCTCCTTGGAAGGAAAGTTATGACCAACCTTGATAGTATATTAAAAAGCAGAGACATTACTTTGCCGACCAAGGTCCGTCTAGTCAAGGCAATGGTTTTTCCCGTGGTCATGTATGGATGTGAGAGTTGGACTGTGAAGAAAGCTGATCGCCGAAGAATCGATGCTTTTGAACTGTGGTGTTGGAGAAGACTCTTGAGAGTCCCTTATACTGCAAGGAGATCCAACCAGTCCATTCTAAAGGAGATCAATCCTGGATGTTCATTGGAGGGACTGATGCTAAAGCTGAAACTCCAATACTTTGGCCACCTCATGAGACGAGTTGACTCACTGGAAAAGACTCTGATGCTGGGAAAGGTTGGGGGCGGGAGGAGAAGGGGACGACGGAGAATGAGATGGCTGGATGGCATCACCGACTCTGTGGACATGAGTTTGAGTGTACTCCGGGAGTTGGTGATGGACAGGGAGGCCTGGCGTGCTGTGATTCATGGGGTCGCGGAGAGTCGGACACGACTGAGCGACTGAACTGAACTGACTGATGGACTCCTGCTGCAGCACTTATTATATTATACTTTGTAACATACGTTGCCTGCTTACTTGGTAGACTCTTCCTGGGCATCAGACCCAGCTTCTTCAGTGTTGTAACCCCACCCTCCCGGCTGATGTAGAGCAGAGGCATGTAAACATTTATGGACTGCACAATTAGACGCTTTAGTGAAAGCCTCCCAGATTTCTCAGTCTATGAAAGTAAGTAGCATGAAATCACAACCAATAAATGGAATGTAGAGTGTTCAAATAACTGATATTTGGAAAAGAGTTGCAGAGTCACGGCGCCAATAAGATGATAATGAGGATTCCTGAGATTTCCACTGCATTACTCTGCATCCCAGTCAAGCCCAAATCTAAGTCTGCTGATATTAATTGTTTCATGGAAGAACCAAAGTGTTATTTATCTGCTAATAGAAAGCAACTTGCTGAGACCAGCCCAGGGGTATGAGTGAATGTTGCAAAATCTTTATCCATAAGCATCCGTAATCTCCTTTATATTTTGGCCACAATGATAGGTTATCAAGTGAATCAGAGGACTGGTGTCTGAAGCCTCAGCTCCAACATAATCACTTGGGAAAATATTTGATGAGACAGTAAAAAGATTACGAAAATGAAGATTTCTACCATTTACCTAGAAAAAAGTAGCTGCGGAGCTGTAATCATCTAGAATATTTCAGAAAATCCATTATCAGAGGGTCTATGACCTCTTATGTGTATTTTCAATTACAGTGCTTATCACACATACAAAACTTTTAAGAATCATATGGGATGGGGACGACAGAGATTTAAGCTGAAGGAAAGCGGGGTTGGGGCTGGTGGGGGGTGTTTGTTTCTTCTTTTTAAGAGACAAGCTTTGGCCAGGGGACTATTTACAGTGTTGACAGGGGAAAGCAGAGTTTGTTTTGAAGAAATTGTGGTGTGCTAGAGTTTTGTGAAATGCTTGGCTATGTTTTGACTATTTTTCTAATTCATTGCCTGAGATAAAACGATAGCTATTATTAAAAGAGGAGGATGTCCAGGGGGAAAGAATGAGGGGAAGGGACAGTTAGGGAGTTTAACTGCTATACACATTGCTATATTTAAAATAAATAACCCACAGGGACCTACCTTATAGCACATAGAACTCTGCTCAATGTTATGTGCAAGCCTGGATGGGAGGGAAGTTTGGGGGAGAATAGATAAATACATGTATATGTATGACTGAGACCCTTTGCTATCTTCCAGAAACTATCACAACATTGTTAATTATCTATACCCCAATACAAAACGTAAAGGTTTTTAAAAAAATTTTTTTTAAAAAGAGGATGGCAGGGTTATCATCGCTGTCTGTCCCAGGACTGGGCACATTAGTGCCCCCTGCCAGCAGCCCCATGGCAAACGTGGTTTCCTGGTGCCTCCTTCTTGACTCGCCTGTTCTCAAACTCTGCATCCAGGTCTATTTCACTATCTTCCTCTTGCCTCTGGGAGTCCCTAAGGCGCTGTTCCTACCTCTGGCTCTTTCCTGTATGTATTCAGTTATACATTTACAAAGGCCACTGGGACCTCTCCACTTGGATGTCCAGCCTTAAAAGAAGAGAAAAAGACAAAGATCCCTCAACTAAACACGTGTGCTTTAACCCATCTCTCTTTCTGGATCTTTCCTCTTATGCAGACATGCCTTGATCGGCCCCTTCCCACTGCTTTTGCTCTTGCTTGAAATGCCTCCCAACCCCGCTCTGGAATGGGCTGTCAAATGCCAGTGCCTAGAGAAACCAGGGAGAGAATTGGAGTGTGTGATGCTGGCGGGGGCGGGGGTGTGTGTGTGTGACAGTGGCAGCTGACAGTTTGCCTCAGTGTTAGGAGGAGCAGGGCCTGGTGGGGACACAGGAGTGGGCGCCAGCCCTGGCTGAGGCGGGGCAGCTCTATCCACCCTTCTGGTGGCGGGTGAGTCAGTCATGTCCAGCCCTTTGCGACCCCATGGACTCTAGCCTGCCAGGCTGCTCTGTCCATGGAATTCTCCAGGTAAGAACACTGGGGTGGGTAGCCATTAGCTTCTCTAATGGATCTTATGACCCAGAGATTGAACCTGTGACTCTTGGATAGCAGATGGATTCTTTACCACTGAGCCACCAGGGAAGCCCCCTTTCCATCCTTACCATCTAAGAATGTGCAATCCCGGACCCAGTGTTACCAGATTGCTTTGTTTTTAAAGATAATGTAGAGTCTATTTCTATGTTTTGAATCACCTGATTTTATAAGTGATAACGTTGTTTGAAATTAAAAGCATCAGCATCCTTGGGATTGTATGAACACACTGCTGTGTTTAGAATATATAACCAACAGAGACCTACTGTTTAGCACAGGGAACTCTGCTCAGTATTCCGTAGTAACCTAAATGAGAAAATAATTTGAAAAAGAATAGATACGTGTGTATGTGTAACTGAATCACTTTGCTATACATCTGAAACTAACACAGCATTGTTAATCAAGTATGTTCCAATATAAAATAAAAATTTTAAAAATTCAAAAAAAGCATCCTTTGACCTAACATTGAATAGCTCAGTATCTGTCAGTCCTTTGTGAACCTCAGTTGCCAGTTTGCAATCTCTAATTTAGAGATACCCAGTGCTGTCTGTTAAACCATAGGTTAATATTTAAAAACTAAAAAGGAACAGGAGCAGTTCATTTTAATGTGTTTAACTGAACCCAGTATTGCTCAAATATCTCAACATGGAGTCAGTAGGAAACAAAGCTGCTAGTGAGGCACTCTGCATTCTGCTTCTGCACACTGAGTTGTTGAAGTCTGGTGTGTGCTTTACACCTTTGACTCATCTAAACTGCATGAGCCCCACGTGACTACTGGCTATTGTATTGGTCATCAGAGCTCTGAGAGTGAAGGACAAGAATTAATTACATACATACAAAATAAGGTGAGAGTTTATTCATTATGCTTGCATTATTGTTCAGTCGCTCAGTCATGTCCGCCTCTTTGCAACCCCACGAACTCTAGCACGCCAGGCTTCCCTGTCCTTCACCATCTCCCAGAGTTTGCTCAAACTCATGTCCATTGAGTCAGTGGGTAATGCCATCTGACCATCTCATCCTCTGTCGTCCCCTTCTCCTCCTGCCTCCAGTCTTTCCCAGCATCAGGGTCTTTTCCAATGAGTCAGCTCTTCGCATCAGGTGGCCAAAGAATTGGAGCTTCAGCATCAGTCCTTCCAATGAATATTCAGGACTGATTTCCTTTAGGATTGACTGCTTAGAGCTAGGTAATTGGAATCTTAGGATAAACCAAAGTAGAAGAAGCAACTCTTGAGAATGATGAGACTAAAACTGACATAAAGAACTGTGTGGAAGAATTCTGGGTGGCACCAGAGTGATCAGTTACAGACTTTCAAAGGCCCCTCATGCCTGGCTGATGGGGATTTTTTACAGGACTTTTTTACTCAGAGCTCTGCTGGTCACACAGGAGTTCACAGCTGATGTTTGAATTCACACTTCAGGGTGTGGTTACACTTTGGATTGCTACAATGCTATTGCCCTTCTGAAATGTCAGGGTGAGCATTTGTCCTTAAGCAAATTTAAAACGAATGTCATAGAAGTCAGTGTAAAATGGGGACGAATATTCTGAATTCAGTGATGACTCTGTCATTCAATCAAGATTTAGCAAATACACTCACTGCTAAAGAGGAACATTTCCATTCAATATTTACTTTCACTGTAGTTTCCTCTTGGGGACCAGAGCCCAGCAGCTGTTGTCAGCTTTGGCCTAGAGAAGATTGTGACCACTAGTGAACCCTTTCTGAGTCCCAGCTCCATGTTTTTTAGGTTTTCTTATGACTCCATCCATGGAACATTCAAGAATATACTGAGGCTGCAAATACGGAGGTCATGATGGTGAGACATTGGCATCTTCCAAAACGAAAGATAGTGCCATGGCACAGAGTGAACCATTCTGGACACACTGTGCCTTCCTCAGGCCTCTGTCCTCCTAGTGAAGACCAAGGTGTGGTCATTTTTGCTCCTCTGCTACTGGAGAAACCCAGGGCCAGTATGGCAGTCCCTCTTTATTTTTAATGTTTATTTGGTAATCTGGTTGCACCAGGTCTTAACAGTGGCACGCAAGGTCTGTCGTTGCAGCATGAAAACTCTTAATATGTCATGTGGGATCTAGTTCCCTGACCAGGGAATGAACTGAGGCCTCCTGCATTGGCAGCTTGGAGTCCCAATGCTTGGAGACCACCAGGGAAGTCCCAGTATGAGTTTCTCAGTACTGTCTGCCATACCTGTTTATCCTGAGTGTAATAGAAGATACTCACCATCAGTGCTTTCCAGGAGCCTGTGATTGCATCTCTGGTAAGTCAGGGCAGTGGCAAAGTCTAGAATATCATTCTGGGTTGAACTGACAACACTGTTGGAAAGGCTGTCCTGGGGGTTGGTGGGGGCAGCTGCCATTACTCTGGCGTGTCCCCGTGTCTTAAACCCGTGGCATGGATCTGACTTTCCCACGTTCTCTCAGCTGCTAAGAAGCTGGAGTCAGGGACCTTGAAGTTACCCCAGACCCTCAGAGAGGTGGTGTTTCCCCATCTTTACTCCATCTGTCCCTTCTCCTGGGCTCACTGGCTTCAAGGTGCGGCCTCCTCTGGGTTTCAGCCTGGCTGATCTCCTGTGTATGGCTTTGGTGGGAAGAAGAGGAAGCAGATAGTCTGCTTTTGTGCAGGGAGGCACTGTCCCACAATTATCTTGGGACACACACTGGTCTCCGCCATCACAGTAGTGCAGACATGTCAGTCAAGGCGAACAATTTCAGTTGGCTTTGAGCCTTATGAATTCTGGTGATGATTTAGTTGCTAAGTTGCGTCCGACTCTTGCGACCCCATGGACTGTAGCCCGCCAGGCTCCTCTGTCCATGGCATTCTCCAGGCAAGAATACTGGAGTGGGTTGCCATTTCCTTCTCTAGGGGATCTTCCCAACCCAGAAATCGAACCCAGGTCTCCTGCGTTGCAGGCAGAATTCTGAATTCTAGAGGAAGTATTTCATAGTGATATACTTGGTGAAGGAGAAAGTTGCAGAGCACTTTGAGGTTACCGCTCTGAACATTTTTATAGAATGATTAAAATTTGAAAACTAATTTATAGAGAAAATGATTTCAAGTGGAAATTGAGACCTAATAGTTGCTTCCTTGGAAATGGCTGAGAAAGTGGATAATAAAGCAACAGAGAGCAACAGTGGAATGTGACTGTATCTGGTCTCCTGATAAATGCGCATTGATTATCTCACCAAATGCCAGGCACTTAAAAGGCAAGGCCTTCCTTCATATAGCTGACCTGGTGCTATGGTAAGCAGCTGCTAGGTTGGCCTTCATTAATCCTTTCCTCCTGGTATTCATGCCCTCCCATGGTGAGCAGTGCTGTAACCAGTGTGATGATGAGGTAGTGATGACGTGTGACTTACAAGGCCAGGTCATAAAAGATGCTGCTGCTTCTGCCTTGCTCTCTGGAATCACTTGCTCTGGGGCGAAGCTGGCCACATGTTGGGAGGACTCTTCTATGCGGAGAACTGAGGCCTCCTTCTAGCTGCAGTGCGCACTTGCCAGCCATGTGAATGAACCATTTTTGGAAGCAGATCTTGCAGCTACAGTCAAGCCTTCATATACTTGCAGCCCTGGCTAATGTCTCTTTTTTAATTTTTAAAGTTTTTATTTATTTATTCGGTTGTATCCAGTCTCAGTTGCCAGGCATTATGTTAAGACCTTTGCAAATATGATCCTCTTAACCCTCATAACAATCCTTTGAATTAGGTACTGTTGCTGTACCCATTTTATCCATGTGGAAGCTGAGGCCCAGAGATGCCTTGCTCAAAGTCACAAAATTTGTAAAAGACTGCAATGGGATTTGAATTAAGCAGTCTGAGCAGAGTCCATGTTCTCAACAAGTACGTTGTATTGTCCTTTTAAAGGAACCACCTTTTTTCCAACTGTTTTTCCAAAACAGCTTTACGAAATCAGTTCTGAGATCAGATTGTTGATGAAGGGCAGGATTAAGATCTGGGATGGGGAGGAACTGGATACTGAACTCACCCAGGATTGGGTGGGTTGGCGAGGAGGCGTGGAGTGTGGGTGGAGTGGCTTCGATAAATGCTCTCTAAGCCTCTGTCCACTCTACTGTAAAGCTAATAGCAGTTCCTATTGGGGACTTTTTCAGGGTTAAATACGGTAAAGCGTGGAAGGCCTCTAGCTGGGGGTGGTGGGGATCAGCACACCTGAGTTCCTGTCTCTCCCCCAGCACCTTCTCTTTGCCATTGCTAAAGCAAGACTCGCTCATCTGACTGCTATCTGCCCTGGTCCCTGCAGCTTTGCTCTTGGCCTGGATGCTGGTTGTTCTCTGAGCCCACGTGACCCCAGCTCTCCCATCTGGTATGTTGCCCTGAATTCCCACATAGGAGAAATCAACTTCCTGATCATCCCCTGACCTTCATTGCTAGGATGCAGACTAATAACAGCGAACCATTTCCTGTGCTTAATTACATTATTCACAGTGCTCTGCAGAGTGGGCGGTTTGGAACCCCAACCACTAATTTACAGAATAGTTGGGAAGACAAAAATAAAACAAAGGAGAAGGGCTTCGGTGGCTCTCTGAGCTGGGCATTCTGAAGCCAGAGGTAGTTCTATTGGGTGTACAGTTATCCCCTGGTATTTGTGGGAAATTGGGTCCAGAACTCCCTATGGATACTAAATTCTGAAGGTCCTCAGGTCCCTTGGATGACCCTCTGGATCCACGGTCCCACATCTGTAGATTCGGCCATCAGCAGACTGTAAACATAGTAAACGATGGATACATGGTAGGTTGAGGTTGGTTGAGGTATGGAATTGGCAGGTATAGAAAAGTGAAAGCGTTAGTCGCTCAGTCATGTCTGACCGTTTGCAACCCCATGGACTGTAGCCTGCTAGGCTCCTCTATCCATGGGATTCTCCAGGCAAGAATACTGGAGTGGGTAACCTATCCCTTCTCCAGGAGATCTTCCTGACCCAGGAATGGAAGTGGGGTCTCCTGCATGGCAGGCAGATTCCTTACCATCTGAGCCACCAGGGAAGCCCAGGACCCATCATATTTGGAGATTCAGGGACAGTGCCACAAGCAGTGGGAAGTGCAGGGCGTGGAAGCCACACAGATGGAATCCCAGTTCCATCACTTTATGACAGGAGACTTTGGATAAGTTATGTTAACTTCCCCAAGTAGAATCATGATGCTGGCCTCATTCATTCCTTGTGAGGTTCCCTTTCTCTTCATAATGACTGTATTAGACAGCTAGTGTCATAAACAGCTAATGGTCCAGCATTAAAAGCTCACATAAGAAACCCCACTTCCTCACAAAGGAACTAAATGATGATTTCAGATCAAACAGTATTGCCCAAGGCATTCCAACGGGCAGCTCTAGAAATGCTGCTGACCTGTGTGGTCCGTGGAGGCACCTAGTGGGAGGTCAGCCTTGGACACTTAGACCTAGCCTGCTGGGGGCGTAGAGGTTTACTCTTTTCTCCTCTGTTTCTGACCCTGAATAAGAAAAGTAGTTATGCACCCTGACAGCTTTTCTTTAAAAATCTTGTCCATCTTTTACATAAGGTAAGTGGGAAAAAATGTTTTGCAAAGAATATAGTATGCATTCACAATTAAAAACACAAAATAAAAAACAAATCAGAAAAATCTGGACAAGTTAGAAATAGTAAGGAGCTGCTTACTCTGATTTAAAAAAAAGTCTTAAAAGCTTTGGTGAGCATGACACTTCATTGAGGAACTTCAGGAAAGATTTCAGGATTCTCTTGTTTCTTCTGTTCATTATCACATTGGATGTTCTAGCTACTTAATAAGACAAGAAAAAATGGGAGTGTAAAATCAGGAAAGAACAAACAAAATTGCCCGTATTTGCAGATGATATGATTATCAATGTCAAAATGGAGAATCTGTAAACTATTAGTAAGAAGTTTACTCATTGCTTTTCCTTTTTATGTAAAGTCTACTACATTTAAGGCCTCAGTGGATAATGTTTTCCATATCCCATAGGTTTTAAGACTTTGTATTTTTATTATCTTTCTGTAATGATGTTGTTTTTAAATGCCATGTACAGGACAGGGAGGCCTGGCGTGCTGTGATTCATGGGGTCGCGGAGAGTCGGACACGACTGAGCGACTGAACTGAACTGAACTGACTCAGTGAGTGATATAAACACTCAGTGATATTTCAGTTAATTAAAATAAAAAAAAGTTTGATAGATACAAGATCTGTGTACAAAAATCAATAATGTTCCTATAGATTAACCCAAACCAAGTAGGAAAAGGTTGTTGTTGTTTTAAAAGAACATTTACACCAGCAACAAAAACCAAAAAGTACATTAGGAAAAAAATTGACAAAAATAAGCAAGACCATAATGGACAATATTATTTAAAAAAAACCCTATTGAAGGGCTTCCATGGTGGCTCAGGGCTACAGAATCCACCTGTCAAAGCAGGAGACATGGGGTCCATCCCTGATCTGAGAAGATCCCACCTGCCAAGGAGCACCTAAGCCCACGCACCACAACTATTGAGCCTGTGCTCTGGAGCCCAGGAATCAGAACTACTGAGCCCGCGTGCCCTGGAGCCTGTGCTCTGCAACAAGAGAAGCCACCACGAAGAGAAACCTGTGCCCTGCGAGCAGAGAGCGTCCCCCACTCTTTACAACTGGAGAAAAAGCCCACGCAGCAAGGAAGACAGCACAGCTGAAAACTCAAAACCCCAATTTAGACCTTTTAGGAAGAAAAGAAGAAACCTTTAAATAGAAGTTGATTGCATTAAAATTAAAACCTTCCTAATAATATACACTGAATTAAAAGGCATAGTGTGAGATGATTATAATAGTCATCTGCATAATTAGTCAGGAATTAATATCCAAAATATGTAAAGAATTTCTACAAATCAGTAAGTAAAAGGTTATGCCATAGAAAAATGGGTACAGGGTACAGGGAGAAATCAGAGGCAGGAAAACTGAATGGACCTAAGCATAAAAGATGGTCAGACTCACCAGTACAAGGCTTCCCTCATAGCTCAGTTGATACAGAACCTGCCTGCAGTGCTGGAGACCCAGATTCGATTCCTAGGTCAGAAGATTCCCCTGGAGAAGGAAATGGCAGTCCACTCCAGTATCCTTGCCTGGAGAATCCCATGGACAGAGGAGTCTGGCAGGCTACAGTCCTTGGGGTCACAAGAGTTGGACACGACTTAACGACTAAACCACCAAACTCACCAGTAGTCAGGGAAATGCAAATTAATAACACAGTGAGGTATATATAATCCCACACAACTCAAATTTTGAATTTAAAATCTGGCAAAAATTAAAATCCAAAAACACCAAGAGCTGCCAAAAAAAATGTGGAGATTTTCATACAATGCTGCTGGGAATGAAAATTGGTAAAGGCACTTTGGAGAGTAAGTAGCAGTTTCTACTACAAATCAGCAATTCCGCATTTATAGGTACACTCCAGAGAAAGTCCAGAGGAAATCCAGCATGTATACATGAGGAAGCATGTTTGTGTACCGGTGTTTGCTGTAGCTCCTTGTGAGAGCTAAAAACTGACACCGATCAAACTTGCATCAGTTAGGAAATGGATGAGCAGAGTATTTCATACGTATAGTATAGAATTAGTCTGTAGCAATTAAATCAATGAGTTAGCTAAGTCTGAATATCTTATTGCTGAGTCAGGAAAGTTGCAGTCAAGTAGTACTCTGTTTATGTCAATTTTTAAAAATAGCACTTTTATAAGAGAAGGAGAAATATCGTGTCACGTGCCTTATATGCGTAATCTGCAGAGAAATGATACAGATGAATTTATTTACAAAACAGAAACAGACTCACAGACCTAGGGAGCTTATGGTTACCGGGGGGAAGGGAGGGATAGTGAGAGGGTTGGGGGTGGACGTGTACACACTGCTCTATTTCAGGTGAACAAGAGCAAGGACAGTAGTGCGCGGCGCGGGGACCTCTGCTCAACGCCCTGGGGCAGCCTGGATGGGAGAGGGCTTGGGGGAGAATGGGTGCATGAGTATGTGTGGCTGAGTCCCTTCTTGTTCACCTGAAGCTGTCACAACGTTGTTAATCAGCTATACTCCAATTTTTTAAAAAGTGCGAATAAAAAAGAATGAATGTGTGAAATAGAAGGGTTAGGGTTAAGGAGGCCTGGTGCTGCAGTCCACGGGGTCACAAAGAGTCAGACATGACTGAGCAACTGAACTGAACTGAATAACATAAGTACCAAAATAATAAAATTATCCATGGAAAAGTCATGTAGGAGATCAGAAAAGCAGTCTTCTCTGGGAAGGAAAGTTTGGACTGAGCTGAAGTAAAAAGGAGGCTTCAACTCTGTAAAGTTTTCTTTAAGAAAAATAGAATGAAAAAGAGAGACCTGAAAGTAGTAATACAAAATATTATTAACATTTGTTAGATATAACGTTGCTTGTATCTTGGTAATTAAATTTTGTCCTGTATTTATATGTTTATTTTTTTTTCTTTTAAATAATATATTTTATTTAACCCAGTTATATGTTTAAAATCCTTCTGAAAGCAAGAGCCATCAGCACCCTTCAGGTTTGCCCGAAGGAGCAATGTGGAAATGAGTCCCTTGCTTTCAGGGGGTGTCCCTGCTCACAGGGAGCTGTTATGCACTGTTATACAAGGACGGGTGCCTGTGCCCACACGTGTACAGACTTGTATTTGTTGATCAGATGGTGTTGCCTTGGCAACTTGGGATGCCCTGTCATCTGCTGAATTGAGGGTAGGTGAATGACTTTGCATGTAGGCTGTTTATTTCCTTCTGAGGGATTCAGTCTAAAGCAAGGGCGATCAGCGTGTCTTTGTCCCTGAGCCTTCTAAATATGCAAGGTTTCCCTGGTGGCTCAGATGGTAAAGAATCCACATGCAATGCAAGAGACCCGGGTTCAAGCGCTTGGTCGGGAAGATTGCCTGGAGAAGGGAATGGCTACCAACTCCAGTCTTCTTGCCTGGGAAATTCCATGGACAGAGGAGCCTGGCAGGCTACAATCCATGGGGTCACAAAGTGTTGGACACAGCTGACTAAGCAACAACGACAGCATGCTTTAGAGACTGAAAGACTCTCAGGAGTGAGAGGCTGTATTTGCATTGTAGACCCTCTTTTCACAGCACTGGGAGCGCCACGGGGAGAGGAGGGGCATGGGACTCAATACTGCACACACGTCATAGGTTGCCGCCTGGTTAGTGCTGTCAGGTGGATTCCTGCCCCTGGTTGCTGTGCTCCATGAGAACCTCCTGGCCTGACTTGCTCCTGATCCAGTGTGGACTTCTGTGGGGAGATACCAGTACTTGCTGCTCAGCCTCCTGGGCCCACTTGCCTGCTGTGTGTGCCAGTTCTTCCTGCCTGTCCTACCAGTAATTGAGCTCCATGCTAGGAGCTGAAGGACAGAAACTGTTGTGAGAAGGATTGAATGACTGCCGGTTAGGCTCTTGATCTCAGGTAAACTTCCAGGGAAACTTCTTAGTGAGTTCAAGGCTGCATAAAGGGACACTAAATAAACATGTGTACTTTACAAAATATATATTTATTTTTAATTGGAGGATAATTGCTTTACAATCGTGTGCTGGTTTCTGCCATACAGCAACATGAATCAGCCACAGGTATACACATTTCCCCTCCCTCTTGAACCTTCCTGTCACCTCCCACCCCATCCTACCCCTCTAGGTTGTCACAGAGCACTGAGCTGGGCTCCCTGTGTGATACAGCAGCTTCCCATTGGCTATCTGTTTTACACGTGGTAATGTATATATTTCAATGCTACTCTCTCAATTCGTCCCACCCTCTCCTTTCCCTGCTGTGTTCACAATCTATTCTCTATATCTTTCTTTATATTCCTGCCCTGCAAATAGGTTCATCAGTATCATTTTTCTAGATTATATATATATATATATGCATTAATATGATATCTGTTTTTACATGTGTACTTTTTATCGATACAGAAGGTTTCAAATTCTTAGATTGTAAAAGCTGGTCATGTGAGGGATTTCTGGCTAACCTAGCCGTCCTTCCAACCAATGGTTACCGAGTTCTTTCCACCTTTAAAAATGGGAAGACTCTAGCCCAGGGTGGTGCATGAGTCCTTTTCTGTTAGCCAGGTTGGCACCTCCCCCCAGCCCAAGAGGCACTCCATCACTATAGCCCCTCTATCCTGCTCGTAAGGGTCATCAGAGTGTCCCGTTTTCCAGCCACACTTCTGAGACCGTCCCACAGTGCCTTTGGGTAAATGATGAGTCAGTATTGAGCCCTTAGCTGCTAGGACTTGGGATCTTAAGCCAGTGAGGATGTGAAGATTCTTAACCCATGAGGGTACACCTGTGGTGTTCCCATTAGTATTAACCCAGATGCACGTTCACAGGGAAAGAATGTACTGCCCTGTCACCACTGTAGGCGTTAATTGTCCCTGATAATTGGCAGGTGGTATCCAGACCTCTGTCCTGGTGCAAGACACCAAGAGTCTAGAAGCTGTCCAATGCCCTCTGTCCAGTGTCACTCTGCAAAGGCACGCGAACAGAGCACTTGCTCACTGTCTGGTCAGAGTGATGCATTTTGTGTGTCTTAAATTCTTCCAAGTCCAAGTATTGGGAGCAGCATAGCGTGAACATATTTAATTCTTTTCCTCTTTTTATTAAGGAAAACCACTATTAACATGGAACTTGGGTCTCTTGGTCCTTATCTGACATTCTCAGAGTTTTCCTTCTTACTGGTTATAGCCTTTCAAACAATCTTATATGCTTAACGCACACTTGGTAAATGAAGAGCTGCATAGAAAAGCTACTCCCAGAAATTGATAACAGTGATCATCTCTGGAAGGGTCGGGACTGGGCAAGAGACTCAGTTTTTTATTGAATATCTTGCTTGCATTTGAATTAAATTTTCCCGTAGGTGTACCGTTTTCAATTAAGTGAATTTGGCAAATTAAAAGCTCTTTTGTTATAAGAACACAAAAGGTACCTATGCTGAGAATATTGCATTTACTAAGTAGAAACTCTACACCGTCATTTGCACCCCCACACCCCTGTTCTTATACTAATCAGCTTTATGGTGGAAACAGCTACTTAAGCATCCTGAGTCTCAGTTCTTGAATCTGTAAAATGGGGGTGGGGCACTTGCTTATCCTCACAGTGTGTCCTAAAGGTGGGATGAGATATGTTTATCACTCTTTCCATATTTAAATTACATTGCTAGGCTTCCCCCAGATTGAGTACCTGGAGAGTAGGAAACGCTTTGTGTGTACCTTTGTATCCTTTCACCCCCACTGCATGTTCTGTAACTTCCTGACGGGAGGGACGTTGTGTCGCGTTGTTTACTGATGCATCTCTGTGCCTGGAACAGTGCCTGGCATGGGGTGGGCGTGGCATCAGTGTTTATTCAGGGCATGCATGCTCGACAGGGATTCAACTCATGGTACTCGAGGCTTGAACACCAATTTGCTGACATAATTTCCACACGTCCTGTCTCATCTGCAGTGTTTAGCATCAATAGATGTCCTTGATTTCAGAGAATATACAGTCCTTTTGCTTAGTTTCCATCAACTGGCCCATCATACTTTGATCTTAGGTGAAGTCGCTCAGTCATGTCCAACTCTTTGCAACCCCATGGACTATAGCCTACCAGTCTCCTCCATCCATGGCATTTTCCAGGCAAGAGTACTACAGTGGGTTGCCCTTTCCTTCTCCAGGGGATCTTCCCAACCCAGGGGTCGAACCTGGGTCTCCTGCATTGCGGGCAGACGCTTTACCATCTGAGCCACCAGGGAGCCGCACTGATCTTGGCATCCACCAATAAACCTAGTCCTTCACCTGCCAGCATTAAGCACTGTTGGTCATAGGTTCCCTCTCTTTATTCCTTCAGCAGTTGCTCTGTTATTTTCTCTGCTCTGCTGATGAGGAATCCCAGAGCTTGTGGAAGGGCCAGGGGTTGGTGAATGAAAGCAAGACCAAACCCAGTACTGATGAGCAGTGCGAACTCGCCAGGTCCCCTGGGATTCACAGAGACAGGGCCAGAGGGTGGCACCTGGTCAGAGCACAGCCCCTGCCAGTTGGCTGCAGCAGAGTGGTGCCGTGGTTGGCATCTCCTGGCAGTGCCACCCATTAGCATTGCACAGCTGGGCCAGGGACCAGCCAGCTGCACGGTTCCTGTGAGAGTCATGTTCCCACCTGCTCCACAGCTGGAGCTGTCAGCCTGTATCTCAGATTCCTGATAATCATCCAAATTAACTGAAATGTGCTGGACGCACAAGTGCATCACAGTGTGGCACCTGGCGGCCTCGGGCACTTCATGTAAATGCAGATTCTTGGACCCGTCTGGCAGAAGCTCTAGGGGGGCAGGGTAGAGAGGCTTGGGAAGCACCAGATTTAACAAGCTCCAGTGGATTCTGACTCATGGGAGAGGTTGAGAGTTATGCTGGAGTAGAGGAGAGTCTGGCGTTCAGAGCTGGACCGACCTGAGTATGAGTTGAAACTCTGCTACCCGCCAGCTGGGTGGCTCCAGGCATGCAACTCTGCTGGCACCTCTGTCTTCCTCCGCATGAGAGGGATGGGGATGCTGGTGTCTGTCTCACAGAACTTCTCGGATCGAGTGAGTGTGTGTGTGAGGTGCCATCCGTGTGTCTGCCCCGCAGCAATCACTTACGAGTGTTAGTTGGTGATGCGTTGGTGATGTGTTGATGCTGACCACCCTGGGGGCAGAGTTTCCGTAACTGCTCCCGCACAGAGAAGATGCCTGAGCAGGAATGAATTGTGGGTGAATTGTGGGCCACTTTGTGACAACCTGAACACTAAAGACTAGAGACATCGGCTCCCTGGATTAGCTGTCACTGTTGTCTGTGTACCACAAACTCCCCAAAGCGACTTGCAGGGAAGCCTTGACTGTAGCAGAGGATGGATGCTTTTGACTTGGAGGGGAAAAAAAAGTTTTTTTTATGTGGACCATTTTTTTAAAAAAGTCTTTATTGAATTTGTTACATTATTGCTTCTGTTCTATCTTTTGGTTTTTTTCTGCCGTGAGGCGTGTGGGATTCTAGCTCCCCGACCAGGGATCAAACCTGCACCCCCTGCATTGGAAGGCGAAGTCTTAACCACTGGACCCCCAGGACGCCCCCTGACTTGGGAACATAAAGCAGCTGCAGCTGCAAAAGCATTCACAGGAGCGTCCTCTCCTTTGCCTGTTAAATGCATTAGTCCCAGCGGAACCGTGATAATTTTTCTTATGTTAAAACATCTTTCTTTTATTTTGTCTCTGGGAAAATCAGATTCTAGATGCATCCAAGGCTTGCATTTGAGTTGTGTCTGGCAATAGGTAAAATAACATGCAAAGTGTGATACATGGTTGTGAGCCCAGAAATCTTGGAAATTTCTTTATTGACCCCAAGTAAACGGTGATGCCTTAATTTGCTACAACTCACTAAGAAGCAGCATGTTGGTTAAAGGCCAAGTTCATGAGGTTTGCATTCTATTTATTTTAAATACAGCCTAGTTCAGTAAATAGACCAGTTTTCTTCTGGCAATTTGGAGAAAGCAGTATACAAAACTCCAGAGTGATGTGCTCACTTGGGGAAGGGAGCTTCCAAAATGTGATTGGTCTTTGAAAAATTAATAGCAAGCCACCAAGGTCACTCTGCAGGTTGGTCATTTTCATCTTGGTACAGAATCCACCTGCAGTGCAGGAGACCCAGGTTCCACCCCTGGGTCAGGAAGATCCCTGGAGAAGGAAATGGCAACCCACTCCAGTATTCTTGCCTGGTGACTCCCATGGACAGAGGAGCCTGGCGGGCTACAGTCCATGGGTTCGCACAGAGTCAGACACGACTGAGGGACTGTAGCACCACCACCCCGTGGAGATGAACCCATCTGTGTGTTAATGCTCCTGGCTTGGAACTGCCACTCTCCCAGAGCTCAGAACTTGTGTTTAGCTGTGCAGGAATGACCACTGTGGTCAGTTCGGGAGCATCCGAAAACTGATGACCCACCTGTCTCTGTCCTGAGCAGGCATATGGGCCCATCATCACAACATCCTGTGTGGCTCAGTGTGGGTGCATTTGGACTCGTGGTGGGTCTGGGGTATAGCCCAGAGCCCGGCCTCCAGTTGTTCTCATGTTTAAAGGCAAGCCTGAGAGTGACCTGCGTGGAGGAACACGCGTTAGGCTCAAGCACCGGTCTGAGCTTTGGTGCTACCGATTTAAAGGAGGGGCTTTCCAGGTGGTGTTAGTATTAAAGAACCCGCCTGCCAATGCAGGAGACAGAAGAGATGCGGGTTTGATCCCTGGGTCAGGGAGATCCCCTGGAGGAGGGAATGGTAGTCCACTCCAATATTCTTGCCTGGAGAATTCTATGGACAGAGGAGCCTGGCAGGCTATAGTTTGTAGGGTTGCATGGAGTCGGTCATGACTAAAGCGACTTGGCACGCGCACACACACACACATTTAAAGGAATACTCAGAAATGACAGCTGCCCTACACCTGGAAATTTGGGGGAGCTCCTGTCGTGTGAAGAGTGGAGTTTGGGTTCAGTCTTGCCCACTGGGGAGCCAGTTACTAGCTATCCCATTTCCAGGCAACCATGAGGGAGTTCCCAGCCTCACTCGCTGGATAATCCTCTTGTGTCCCTGTCACCCTTGCCTCTATAAGGGTAGCCTGTCCATGCGGGAAAAAGAACACGAGCCATGGTGGTCCAGTGGTTAAAACTCCAAACTTTCAATTCAATGGTGGATCCCTGGTCAGGGAACTAAGATCCAACGTTCCATGCAGTGCAGCCTAAAAGACAAAACAGATCCGAGGGAATCTGAATTCCTCTCCTGCATGTCCTGCAGACAGAGCTGAGGGCTCAGTGAAAGCCTCTCTGAGCCTCAGTTCCTCTAAGTGTCCCCTGAGAAATAAGCTGGTTAATTGGCCCTAGTGAAGACTGAAGATGATGTGTTGTACGTGAAGGTCGGTACCGTGGTAACGGAAATGCTCAGTACATCCTGGTTTGCTGCTGAGTGCTCTGTGGTCTCATGCTTGGGCATGCGATGGGGTAATTTGCTGATCTATTTTTTATAAAGCATAGAAAGCAACAATGAGAAAATGTTCAATTCAGAGGTTAATTAGGTCTTATGTACTCCTGCCTGTGCTGGACCCGAGGCAGGAGATAGATGGGCCTCAGGCTGAACAGCTAGAGTTTTTCCCATGTGGACAGATGCTCCAAGATGAAGCGGAGAAGCTCAGCCCTGCCCAGATAAGAGCTAAAGAGACCTCATGTTTCTCCTTCTCAAAGTCAAGGAGACCTTCCTGACTACACAAGCGCAGAATGGCTCCTTGGCGGTCAAAACGGGAGGGAGCGCTACCCTGGAGCAGTTGATGTCCGCCTACCTGTAGACCTCTTTGCTAGAATCCATCTTGCCTGAGGTATGCTCCCATACAGAGGTAGGACCTTGAGATAAACCAAATATGGATTTGTCCATCTTGCCAGGCAAAGCAAGATGACTGGCCAAAGGAGACCTGGGAGAAATGGCCCGTATAAGTGATCCACACTCCTGTGAGGGTGCGATTCTCTGAGTTCACCCGTGTGTATCCATTCACACGTACCACTTTCCTCCTAGTAAACACTTCACTTGTTTCACCAGTTTCCATCTCTATGTGGAAATGCGTTTCTACAAAGCCCACAGGCGAGGGTGTTGTCACTGACCGCTGGTCTCAGTGGCTAGGATTCGCTGCTTTCCCTGCTGCAGCCTGACTTCAGTCTCTGCCCGGGAGTGAAACCCTGCTTCAAGCTGCTACAGGCCGAGGCCACCTGAGATCAGAGTTGATAAGAGTGTCGCCATCCTCTATTTCTTCTGCATCTGGAGGAAAGGCAGGGCTTCTCCCCATTCTAGTTATAAGAGTAGGTGGTCTTGCCTTACCAAGATCAGTGAAGAGATGGCAGGAGCTAAAGATCTGTGATACGAGCTAAGACTTCCACGCAAGCCGGATAACACAATTTCCTCGTCAGACACAGTACCTGCACGTGTGCTCAGTCATGTCTGACTCTTTGCAACCCCATGGACTGTAGTCTGCCAGGCTCCTCTGTCCCTGGAATTCTCCAGGCAAGAATACTGGAGTGGGTTGCCATTTCCTTCTCCAGGGGATCTTCCTGACCCAGGGATGGAATCCCCATCTCTTGTGTCTCCTGCTTTAGCAGGTGGATACTTTACCACTGCGCCACCTGGGAACACATGAATGAGGTTTACTGGACTTAGTACAGCTGCTGAGTTAGGTCAAGAGGAAAGATGCTTTTCCGTTAAAGAAAAACAGTTCTGAGTTCTTGCTGTCAACTGTCTGCTGTTCAGATCAGACGTATTTCTGCCCAATCCTGCCTTTCATGCTACCAACACTCCTGTCTGTCAAGTGTTTTAAAGTACACTTTTTTTTTTAATCCAGCTGGAAAAAGAAAAAATCCTAAAATCAATTTTCTATTTGTTTGAAATGACTGCAGTCGTTGATAAAGACTCAAAACGTGAGTCCCAGAGCCCCAAAAGATGAAACGGAGTAAACTTAATAAAGAGGATGGATGATTTCTGTGGTGAGTCACTCATCTCTTTACTGACTAAGTGTTCATTAAGTACCACATCCAGAAATGGAATTCCCCTCTAGAGAAAATGCTAATTAAGACGCCTCTTTGAGCCCCCACGTTTATCCTCTTAGCAGTCTCTTCCTTTATTTTATCTCCGTTTCAGAAGGCTGGGGCCCTTTATTTAGACGAAGCTATTTCTAAAGGAAGGAGCAGAAAGGCCAATTAAATGATAGTTGGGGAATTGTGTCACCTCGAGTTATATAACTTTCCATGTTAGATCACACTGATTAAGCACTCATGCACGTTGTCCAAGAGTTTATAGATGAAATAAGCCACTTTCAAGCCACACCCAGGAGAATTCAAGTGTGTGTGTGGTGAAACGTGTGGGCCAACGTCCTTACCCATGAGTTCTTTCCTAAGTAAAGGCCTGATTCCTGTCAAAAAATTAGGAAGAGGCTGCTGCTTCCCCTCAAACCTGTCTGGTTCATGTTAAAGCTGGTTGGATAACATGCGAACACTAATTAGGTAGGCGTTGTTCTGTAGCAGAAAGTCAACAGTGTTCAAGCATTGCAGACTCGGAGCTTGAGTTGACAGCATGCAGGGCACATGGCTGGGATATGAGGCTCCGGGGGGCCTCTCTCACACTGAGCCCATGAAGACCCCAAGGGGGAAGTATGTGAGAGAAGAAGAAAGGGTGTCAGATGTAGTTTAAGGCCAACACAAAGGAAGGGGCGTTTTCTTGAATAGGGAGACTGTGGTGGGGGCTTGCCTGGGAATGAATCTCAGAACCTCTTCAGGGAGGCACAAGGAAAGCAGATTATTTTTTTCATTATTTATTTATTTCCCTGGTGGCTCAGACAATAAAGAATCTTCCTGCAAAGCAGGAGATCTGGCTTCAGTCCCTGGGTTAGGAAGATGCCCCTGGAGAAGGAAATGGCTACTCACGCCAGTATTCTTGCCTGGAGAATCCCATGGACAGAGAAGCCTGGCAGGCTACAGTCCACGGGGTCAAAAAGTGTCAGACACGACTAAGTGACTAACATTTTCACTTTCATTTATTTAATTAATTTTATTTTTGGTTGTGCCAGATCTTCATTGCTACACGAACGCTTTCTCCAATTGCATCAAGTGGGGGCTACTCCCTAGTTGGTGTTGTGCAAGCTTCTCATTGCATTGTCTTCTCTTGTGACACGTGGGCTCTAGGGTGTGGTTGCAGGGCATGATGGACTTAGTTGCCCTGAGACATATGGAATCTTCCCAGACCAGGAATCGAACCCATGTCCCCTGCTTTGGTAGGCAGATTCTTATCCACTGGGCCACTGGGGAAGTCTGAGAAGTGGATTACTTTAATTGCTGTTACAACCTCTCACAGGTTTTTTTGGAAGCCTTGGGGTCAGTAGGCTCTTCTGCAAACCAGAACTGATTGGGGAGGATGGGTGGAGGGAAGGAGGGTGCTGTGTTAGTTTCCCTGTTCTCTAATTTTTGAGGTATCACAAGTCAAATGTATTACAATAAGCCCTGAAATATAAAACAAGGCTGTTCTGAGGTCAATATGAATATTTTACCCAATCTCCTGGTGTGCATCGTATTAGTTCTTAAAGAGTGCAAAGTTATTTATTTTCTAAATCTTTGAAAGAATCTCTCTTTCAAAGAGAGTAAGTCGGTGGCTTTATTAAGAAAAACTGAGCTGCTATACATTTTTAAAATATCCATTGTTTTGCTGTGTCAGGCCTTGGTTGCAGGGTCCTTGCTGCGCTGACTCTGTGGCTGTGACTCGAGCTCAGCAGTTGCAGCACACAGGCTTAGTGAGTGGCTCCACAGCATGTGGGATCTTAGTTCCTGGACCAGGGATCAAACTCCCAACCCCTGTGTTGCGAGGTGGATTCTTAACCACTCAACCAGCAGGGAAGTCCCGAAGTTGGTGCTTTTAGAAGCCAGATTGACAGCCGTTAGAGGGTTTGCCATTCCTGAACTACTGGGCCATGTATCCAGTCTCCAGCAGGACCGGAGAGGTTGCCTTTGATAAAGAAGTCAGCTTACTGAACCAGACCACCTATTGCTGATACCATTTCTTGAATGAACTGGGCAACCCCATACTTGGTCCACAAATGGCTCATGTACAAAATCTTGAGGGATTTTTCCCTTACTGCAAATGCATACACACACACACACACACACACACACTCTCTCTCTCTCTCTCTCTCTCTCTCTCGCCTTGGAATGAGACAGAAGTGGATCCGACTGAAACCCTGGCCTCACAATAGAAAACTCGTTGGAGCTCATCTTTATAGAGGAGCACAGACTGAAATGCACATCCCAGCTTCCCTACCTGAGTGTGCAGCGCCCCGAGAGCAAGTCAAGTTTTCTTTCTGAACTCCAGTTTGCTCACCTTTGAAATCAAAATGCTAGCACTCATTTTGCATGAGTTCGTGATGATGAGTAATATTTATGAAGTATCTAGCTGAGCGGCGCATTCATGTGTGCTAAGTCTCTTCAGTCGTGTCCAGCTCTTTGCAGCCCTGTGGATTGTAGCCCACTAAGTCTCTCTGTGCAGGAAATTCTCCAGGCAAGAGAACTGGAGTGGGTCACCATGCCCTCCTCCAGGGGGTCTTCCCAACCACATACAGTAAGTTAAAAAATTATAGTGAACATTTTTCATTTTAAATACTGTGACCCATGACCTCCTTTCTGAGCTAGTTCATTAAAATGATCTAAAATGCACAGATTTGGAGAGTCAATATTGATAGTAAAATAATGAGTTAGGTTTAAAATTCTGTGTTCAAGTTGGTAGAACATAAGGAGTATGTTCTACACACTCGCGCACACACACACATATACACACAAACACAAACACAAATGTAACATTTGTTCAGTTCAGTCGCTCAGTCGTGTCCGACTCTTTGCGACCCCATGAATCATAGCACGCCAGGCCTCCCTGTCCATCACCAACTCCCGGAGTTCACTCAAACTCATGTCCATTGAGTCAGTGATGCCATCCAGCCATCTCATTCTCTGTTGTCCCCGTCTCCTCCCACCCCCAATCCCTCCCAGCATCAGACTCTTTTCCAGTGAGTCAACTCTTCGCAGGAGGTGGCCAAAGTATTGGAGCTTCAGCATCAGTCCTTCCAATAAACACCCAGGGTTGATCTCCTTTAGAATGGACTGGTTGGATCTCCTTGCAGTCCAAGGGACTCCCAAGAGTCTTCTCCAGCACCACAGTTCAAAAGCATCCATTAGGCGATCAGCTTTCTTCACAGTCCAACTCTCACATCCATACATGACCATGGGAAAAACCATAGCCCTGACTAGATGGACCTTGGTTGGCAAAGTAATGTCTCTGCTTTTTAATATGCTATCTAGGTTGGTCATAACTTTCCTTCCAAGGAGCAAGCGTCTTTTAATTTCCTGGCTGCAATCAACATCTGCAGTGATTTGTAGTAAGTACCAATTGTTTTCTCAATGATACTTTTCAATGAAGATTGACAAATGTGATTATTATGCATAGAAAACAGTAATGTGAACATTTATATGCTAAGTGCAGGTATAAAATTGAAACTAAAATTGAATATTTTTGTAAAACCGATCTGATTTGGATAGCACCACCTGTGGTCAAGGAAGGCCAGTAAATTCCCTGCCTATCTGAAAGAGCAATGCTGTAGCTGTAGAGACTCTATTTGGAGAGATTTTATGGATTTCTGATGTGTAAAATGAGTTTGTACCATGTCATAGATGGAGTCATTTGTAGGGAGAATGAAAAATGTATTCCTTCTGACATTTTTTTTTTGCAGTGACATTTGTACACCATGACATTTCTCTGCTCCAACTTATTTTCCTTCTCAGTGACCCCACCCATCATTCAAGGGTGGGTCAAGGATGCCCTTTGCCCCAAATTTTGTGCTCTACTGAGCCATCTGCTGAGATACAGTTGGGAAATCTGTGAACCTTTAAGTATCACCATCAGTGTTTTCAAGAGGGACAGCTTTGGAATTGAAAGAAACAAGAGCCAGTTCTGTCAGGGTTGTATGTTGGGGCCCACAGTTCTATCTTAGAGAACATGTGCAAGATGCCCTGGGCCATCTCCATCTTTCTACAACTTTGGGGTCTGGTTAGGCAGCTCAGGCTCTGAACGGTGCCCTGAGTTAAATTCCTCCAGTTTACTCCATCCTTGCCAACCCATTTGATAGTTTCCATCAGGGCCTTCTGCCTGTTGGGCAGCTGTGCGGTGAGTTAACCAGGCACTGGCGTATCAGGAAGAGAGCATGTTTTGACCCAGACTCCGCTGTGGGTTGGGCTCTGCCACCGTGAGCTGTGTGATCTGGGGCAGGTCTCAGAATGTCTACAGGGCTCTCTTTTCCTCCAGTTTGAGTAACAGTACCCACCTCCTTCAAAGGGATGGTATAGGGAAAGGCTTCCCAAAAGACTCCTCAAAGTTTCCTTAATGTTAGCTCCTTGGGAGCTGTAATGAAGACTTGGAGGCTTTCGCTAAGTTGTGTCCGACTCTTTGCGATCCCGTGTAATGCAGCACGCCAGGCTCTGTCCTTCACCATCTCCTGGAGCTTGCTCAAAGTTATGTCCCCTGAGTCGTTGATACCATCCTACCACCTCATCGTCTGCCACCCTCCTCTCCTTCTGCCTTCAGTCTTTCCCAGCATCAGGGTCTTATCCAATGAGTCAGCGCTTCACATTAGGTGACCAAAGTATTGGAGCTTCAGCATCAGGAATTCCAGTGAATATTCAGGGCTACGCATCTATGTCAAAATGGCCCCAGAAACTTATTCTACACCTGCTCTTTTCCTTTGTTCCCATGTGATTAGTGCAAGTAGGCAAGTGATGAGAGAAGAGGAATGTGCTTTAAAAAAATGTGCAAGGACTTCCCTGACTGTCCAGTGATAAGACTCCATGTTCCCAATGCAGGGGGATATGGGTTCAATCCTTGGTTGGGGAACTATGATCCTGCACTCTGCAAGGCATGGCAAGATAATGAATGAGTGAAGAGATGTGCATTCCACAAAGACCTTTTCCACATTCCTGTTCTCATGGAGGGGGGGTGCAGGGCCAAGGTGACTTGTGGAGGAGAAGCACCCTGCGGGCTGGACTCCTCCAGGCTTTGGTCTCACCTTGCCACCTCCCCCTCCTCCTGGCAGCCTAGGGGGCAGACAGGTGGTAGATGAGGGAGGAGGTTCCCCTGAGCCTATAAAACCACCGCCTCATGCTTGATGTCCTTACTTCTCTTTGTTCCCCCAACACTCAGCTCAGGGCCCCAGAAAACGTTTGTGAGTTCCGGGGTATTAGTGCACAGAACGGATGCTAAGTGATTCGATCGATCTATTCAGTGTTGCTCTAAAGTGTTTCAAATCATACGTCTCTAGGAACGGGCTTCATTACAACAGAAACAACAAGTAAGCTTGATAAAGGTTGCTTCTGGAAACTAATGATGCGCACGAATGTAGTAAAGGTCCTGCAAAGTGCTGTGCCGAAAAACCAGCTCAGTGTCATTTAAGCCAATGTTTCCCAGCTTCATTGTGATCTGGGAAACTTTTTCTCCCCTTGTTCGCGTGCATGTTGGGAACCACTCATCAATGGCATGTTGACTGGAATTCATGTATAATCCTCAGTCCTCATACAGTTACATATAATTGCTAGGCTTCTGTGTAGACATTTGCTTCCATTATAGTCTGTTGTCCTCCCCTGGCTGCAAAATGAACTTCAGGTAACTTGTCCCCGCGTGCTTTGTTGCTGATGTCAGTGGGGACTGAGTGTTTGGCTAGGGTCATTTCTCCACTTCAGAAGCCCTGCTGATCTCTTTGCATGATGACCTGTTAGCTGCCTTGAGCCTCAAGTCAGTTGTAAATGATGGGACAAGACCCCCTGGGCAGTCCCAGAGAGGCCCTGATGACTTTAATAGCCATTCCTGTAACTTTGTTGTGAAGATGCATCCAGGATGTCCCTGACCTCTCCCCAGCCCCCTTACCTGTCCCCCTGTTCCTACTCATCCTGTTTCACTTGGACCATCTCAGTAGCTGCCTATCCAGACTGTTCCCAGCACAGCAGCCCGGGGTCCTGCAAACACGCAAGTCAGATCAAGTCACCCTGATGCAGTATCCTAGAAACACGAGAGTCCTAATGCTGAGTGGAGTCCCTGCCACCCTCCCAGTACCCCATCCTGCTACAATTTCCCCCCGACTCCTCACTCTTCTTAGAATGCTCCTGGCAGGATCCCACCGTGTGAGCCTTGCATTTTCTCTCCCTTCTGCCCGAAGACACTCTTCCCATGCGATACCCACGTGGCTTGCCTCCTCTCCTACTTCCAGTGTCTGTCCGATGCCATCTTAGTGGTAGGGCCTGCCTGTGCTGCCCTGGTTTATTCACTGCAGCAGTGGCTCTTATTGGACAAGTGAGTTTTTAGAAGGAAACACATTCCCAGTAACTCCTTGCTAGGAGCTCTCTGACCTCGGCCTAATCAGGTAATAACAGGAATGCCCTCACCACGTGCTTCGCTGTGGTTAAAACAGCAGCCCTCCCCCGCCACCCCCTTCCCCCCCCACACACTGTAGTTAAACTCTACCCTCCTCCCTGCGTTTTCCCCCTCTCAACACCCATCAACTCGTGATGTCTTTATCCATCGATGGCTTTTTGTCCCCTCTCCCCACGGGGGTGTCCGCTGACTCAGGGCAGGGCCTTGTTCCCCAGCTCTAGCGCTGTGCTTGTCGCCGTGTCACCTTGGCAGACCTTAGGATCTGGCAGTTGAATGGATGAATAAGAGCCACCCCCATCCTTCGTGAGTGATACTACTGGGATGAGTTACGCGCACGGGGTTTTGAGCATCGGGGCACTTCCCAGTCTGCGGTGTTGTTGGGGGCTGCTCCTCCTGGTGGCTTTTCCCAGGTTCAAAGGCCGCTGCTTCTGAGTCAGGCTGTTCCAGCTGCAGCCTGGTGAGAGCCGCAGCCTAAGAAGCTCATGGGGAGGGACTGGGGGAGGCTGGTGAGCAGAGACGATCCAGAGGAGAGGAGGCTCAGAGCAGAGACTACAGAATTGCCAGCCCCTCCCCATCCCTTTCGGTGATTTTCCTTTCATAATATGCTTGTTGCGGGCATGCTTTTTGACCACAGTCTGTCCTTGTTGCCTCTTAACACATACCATCGTACCTTAACCTTCTCTTTTACAAACCTGAGATTGCAGTGGTTTGCACCTAAGCAAACAGCTCACCACTGAGGGGTCACTTTGATAAACAGAGCAGAAAAGGGCTCAGTATTTCCAGGCCTCAATTGCCTTGCAGTGAAATGAGCAAAACCGAATTGAAAGCTGGGGACTTCCCTGGTGGTCCAGTGGCTGCTCCAGTGCAGGAGGCTTGGGTTCGATCCCTGGTCAGATTCGATCCCACATGCCATAACAAAGATTTCACAGGACACAACAAAGATCAGAGATTGTACAAAGATCAAAGATCCTGCTTGCCACAACTGAGACTCAGCACAGCTAAATAATTTTTTTTTAAGTGAAGGCTGCAAGGGGCCCCTCATGTCCTCGACATTCCATTATTCTAGGACTCAATTATCTCTAAAACCTGGGACTACCTGTGTCATTCATTCCATGCTCAGCCTAGTCAAGCCCTTAAGAAATGGCAACTATGTCCAAAGATGCTTGGTGGTCTTGGGGAGAGGACTTGCCACCGCCTATTTGGCTCTAGAAACGGTTCGGAGCAGCTGCTGCTGCTGCTAAGTTACTTCAGTCGTGTCCGACTCTGTGTGACCCCATAGACGGAAGCCCACCAGACTCCCCCGTCCCTGGGATTCTCCAGGCAAGAACACTGGAGTGGGTTGCCATTTCCTTCTCCAATGTGTGAAAGTGAAAAGTGAAAGTGAAGTCGCTCAGTCGTGTCTGACCCTTAGCGACCCCACGGACTGCAGCCTACCAGGCTCCTCCATCCATTGGATTTTCTAGGCAAGAGTACTGGAGTGGCTTGCCATTGCCTTCTACTACATGCAATAAATGCTAGAGAGTTTGTGGAGAAAAGGGAACCCTCTTACACTGTTGGTGGGAATGCAAACTAGTACAGCCACTATGGAGAACAGTGTGGAGATTCCTTAAAAAACTGGAAATTGAACTGCCATATGATCCAGCAATCGCACTCCTGGGCATACAACCGAAGAAACCAGAATTGAAAGAATCACATGTACTCCAATGTTCATTGCAGCACTGTTTATAATAGCCAGGACATGGAAGCAACCTAGATGTCCATCTTCAGACGAATGGATAAGAAAGCCTTGGTACATATACACAATGGAGTATTACTCAGCCATTAAAAAGAATACATTTGAATCTGTTCTAATGAGGTGGATAAAACTGGAGGCTATTATGCAGAGTGAAGTAAGCCAGAAAGAAAAACACCAATACAATGTACTAATGCATATATATGGAATTTAGAAAGATGATAATGATAACCCTGTATACGAGACAGCAAAAGAGACACAGGTGTATAGAACAGTCTTTTGGACTCTGGAAGAGGGCGAGGGTGGGATGATTTGGGAGAATGGCATTGAAACATGTATATTATCATATGTGAAACGAATCACCAGTCCAGGTTCGACACATGATACAGGATGCTTGGGGCTGGTGCACTGGGATGATCCAGAGGGATGGGATGGGGAGGGTGGTGGGAGGGGGGTGCAAGATGGGGAACACATGTATACCCGGGGCGGATTCATGTCAATGTATGGCAAAACCAATACACTATTGTAAAGTAATTAGCCTCCAATTAAAAAAAAATAAATGTTTTCAGTTCAGTTCAGTCGCTCAATCGTGTCCGACTCTTTGCGACCCCATGAATCACAGCACGCCAGGCCTCCCTGTCCATCACCAACTCCCAGAGTTCACTCAAACTCATGTCCATTGAGTCGGTGATGCCATCCAGCCATCTCATCCTCTGTCGTCCCCTTCTCCTCCTGCCCCTAATCCCTCCCAGCATCAGAGTCTTTTCCAGTGAGTCAACTCTTCGCATGAGGTGGCCAAAGTATTGGAGTTTCAGCTTCAGCATCAGTCCTTCCAATGAACGCCCAGGACTGGTCTCCTTTAGAATGGACTGGTTGGATCTCTTTGCAGTCCAAGGGACTCTCAAGAGTCTTCTCCAGCACCACAGTTCAAAAGCTTCAATTCTTCAGCGATCAGCTTTCTTCCCAGTCCAACTCTCACATCCATACATGACCACTGGAAAAACCATAGCCTTGACTAGACGGACCTTGGTTGGCAAAGTAATGTCTCTGCTTTTTAATATACTATCTAGGTTGGTCATAACTTTCCTTCCAAGGAGTAAGCCTCTTTTAATTTCATGGCTGCAGTCAGCATCCGCAGTGATTTTGGAGCCCCAAAAATAAAATCTGACACTGTTTCCCCATCTATTTCCCATGAAGTGATGGGACCAGATGCCATGATCTTCGTTTTCTGAATGTTGAGCTTCAAGCCGACCTTTTCACTCTCTTCTTTCAGCAAGAGGCTTTTGAGTTCCTCTTCACTTTCTGTCATAAGGGTGGTATCATCTGCATATCTGAGGTTATTGATATTTCTCCTAGCAATCTTGATTCCAGCCTGTGCTTCTTCCAGCCCAGCGTTCCTCATGATGTACTCTGCATAGAAGTTAAATAAGCAGGGTAACAATATATAACCTTGACGTACACCTTTTCCTATTTGGAACCAGTCTGTTGTTCCATGTCCAGTTCTAATTGTTGCTTCCTGACCTGCATACAGGTTTCTCAAGAGGCAGGTCAGGTGGTCTGGGATTCCCATCTCTTTCAGAATTTTTCACGGTTTATTGTGATTCACACAGTCAAAGACTTTGGCATAGTCAATGAAGCAGAAATAGGTGTTTTTCTGGAACTCTCTTGCTTTCTCCATGATCCAGCAGATGTTGGCAATTTGGTCTCTGGTTTCTCTGCCTTTTCAAGAAACCAACTTGAACATTTGGAAGTTCATGGTTCACATATTGCTGAAGTCTGGCTTGGAGAATTTTGAGCATGACTTTACTAGCGTGTGAGATAACTGCAATTGTTCAGTAGTTTGAGCATTCTTTGGCATTGCCTTTCTTGGGGATTGGAATGAAGACTGACCTTTTCCTGTCCTGTGGCCACTGCTGAGTTTCCCAAATTTGCTGGCATATTGAGTGCAGCACTTTCACAGCATCATCTTTCAGGATTTGAAATAGCTCAACTGGAATTCCATCACCTCCACTAGCTTTTTTCATAGTGATGCTTTCTAAGGCCCACTTGACTTCACATTCCAAGATGTCTGGCGCTAGGTGAGTGATCACACTATCATGATTATCTGGGTCGTGAAGATCTTTTTTGTACAGTTCTTCAGTGTATTCTTGCCACCTCTTCTTAATACCTTCTGCTTCTCTTAGGTCCATATCATTTCTGTCCTTTATCGAGCCCATCTTTGCATGAAATGTTCCCTTGCTATCTCTAATTTTCTTGAAGAGATCTCTTGTCTTTCCTATTCTGTTGCTTTCCTCTATTTCTTTGCATTGATAGCTGAAGAAAGGCTTTCTTATCTCTCCTTGCTATTCTTTGGAACTCTGCATTCAAATGCTTGTATCTTTCCTTTTCTCCTTTGGTTTTTGCTTCTCCTCTTTTCACAACTATTTTAAGGCCTCCTCAGACAGCCATTTTGCCTTTTTGCATTTCTTTTCAGTGGGGATGGTCTTGATCCCTGTCTCCTGTACAATGTCACGAACCTCCTTCCAGAGTTCATCAGGCACTCTATCTATCAGATCGAGTCTCTTAAATCTATTTCTCACTTCCACTGTATAATCATAAGAGATTTGATTTAGGTCATATCTGAATGATCTAGTGGTTTCCCCTACTTTCTTCAATTTAAGTCTGAATTTGGCAATAAGGAGTTCATGATCTGAGCCACAGTCAGCTCCTGGTCTTGTTTTTGCTAACTGTATAGAGTTTCTCCATCTTTGGCTGCAAAGAATATAATCAATCTGATTTTGTTGTTGACCGTCTGGTGATGTCCATGTGTAGAGTCTTCTCTTGTGTTGTTGGAATAGGCTGTTTGCTATGACCAGTGTGTTCTCTTGGCAAAACTCTATTAGCCCTTGCCCTGCTTCATTCCGTGCTCCAAGGCCAAATTTGCCTGTTACTCCAGGTGTTTCTTGACTTCCTACTTTTGCATTCCAGTCCCCTATAATGAAAAGGACATCTTTTTTGGGTGTTAGTTCTAAAAGGTCTTGTAGGTCTTCATAGAACCATTCAACTTCGGCTTCTTCAGCGTTACTGGTTGGGCATAGGCCTGGATTACTGTAATATTGAATGGTTTGCCTTGGGAACGAACAGAAATCATTCTGTCATTTTTAAGACTGCATCCAAGTGCTGCATTTCGGACTCTTTTGTTGACCCTGATGGCTACTCCATTTCTTCTAAGGGATTCCTGTCCACAGTAGTAGATATAATGGTCATCTGAGTTAAATTCACCCATTCCAGTCCATTTTAGTTCACTGATCCTAGAATGTCTACGTTCACTCTTGTCATCTCCTCTTTGACCACTTCCAATTTGCCTTGATTCATGGACCTAACATTCCAGGTTCCTGTGCAATATTGCTCTTTACAGCATCAGACCTTGCTTCTATCACCAGTCACATCTACAAGTGGGTATTGGTTTCGCTTTGGCTCCATCCCTTCATTCTTTCTGTAGTTAGTTCTCCACTGATCTCCAGGAGCATACTGGGTACCTACCGACCTGGGGAATTCCTCATTCAGTATCCTATCATTTTGCCTTTTGATACTGTTCATGGGGTTCTCAAGGCAAGTATACTGAAGTGGTTTGCCATTCCCTTCTCCAGTGGACCACATTCTGTCAGACCTCTCCACCATGACCCGCCCGTCTTGGGTGGCCCCACACGCCATGGCTTAGTTTCATTGAGTTAGACAGGGCTGTGCTCCATGTGATAAAACTAGATCGACTAGTTTTCTGTGATTATAATTTCAGTGTGTCTGCCCTCTGATGCCCCCTCCCAATACCTACCTTCTTATTTGGGTTTCTCTTACCTTGGTCGTGGGATATCTCTTCACAGCTGCTCCAGCAAAGCACAGCCACTGCACCTTACCTTGGACAAGGGGTATCTCCTCAAGGCCACCCGTCCTGACCTTGAAGGTGAAGTAGCTCCTCTCGGCTCTCCTGCGCCCGCACAGCCACTGCCTCTTGGGCGTGGGGTAGCTCTTCTCGGCCACGCTTCTGTGCATGGTCGGTTGCACCTGGAGCCAGCGTCTCGAGTCTGTGCCACCGGTTTACAAAACCATAAAATAAAAAAGAAACGGTTCAATTCCGAGACTTGGGCTGCAGTGAAGGACCTCATCCAAGTAGAAGGAACCTCCTGTGATGAAGATACTTCTGAGCTCAGGCTGTGGAGTAGTTTCTACTCTTGGCCCCGCCAGATTGAAGTGTAAGCAAATTCAGAGAAGCCCCAGGTGGTCAGAGAAAACACAGAAGAATCACAGATGAATAAAGGTCTGAAGAATTTTGGAGAAAGCCTTTATGAGAAAGAAGATGCATTTGTTGAACTTAAAGGTGCAACTCTGGTAGCAGCTCATTGCCCAAAGCTGTCACAGACAGTAAGCCGGAGGCTGGAACATTCTGGGTCCCATGACCTGTGGCCCCGCAGTTCTGACAACTCAACTTCCATGGCTGGCCAAAATTTTGTCTTTCTCTGCCTGCCGAAGATGAATAAAAATTACGGAGACAGAGTTGGGAGAAAATAGAAAGGTGGCTCTCATTCCTGGCTGGCACAGAGGGAAACAGAGTAGGCTCATGCCTCAAGAACTGCGCCCTCCCCGCTCCATGAGGAGTCCAGGGGCTTACTTAAGATGAGGGTTCGCAGTCAGGAGTCAGCGGTGAGGAACAAAGGTGTCTGCCTCTTGATTTCTTCCTCTTGCATTGTTTCAAAGACAGTCATAGGCTGGTATCAGTAACCCAGTAGTTGAGTCTGGCAGTTCGGTGGCTCTGTGGCCTTCTTTCTGATTCGTAACTGCAAAGGGAAGGCTGTTGTCAGGGTAAACACCAAATACGGGATGTATTAGCATGAAGTCCCTGGTGACTCAGGCCATAGAGTCTGCCTTCAATGCAGGAGACCAGGGTTCCATCCCCGAGTTGGGAAGATCCCCTGGAGAAGGGAATGGCTACCCAGTCCAGGTTTCTTGCCTGGAGGATCCCATGGACAGAGGAGCCTGGTGGGTTACAGTCCATGGGGTCGCACAGTCGGACACGGCTGAGCGACTAAGACAAAGGAAAACAGATGTGAAGTGTGGCTCCTGCAGAGTTAGGGGCAGAAAAGCAAACTTAGTGACGGACACGCAGAGTTAAGAGCAGTTAAAATTAAAAGAAAAAACCTAGGAATGTTCAGGCCTGCCCACTGTTCTCTTCATCTTCTTTGTTCTCAGGAAAGGGAAAGAAAAAACTCATTTTTTTTTCTCCTTTTCACTGCAACACTTCTAGAGGGACTAGTGTCCCTGCCAGGCTGGAAAAAAAGAGAGAGCCTCTGTGTAGGGGGTTCCTGCCCAACAGAGATTCAAGCTAGAGGAGAGAGAAGCTCTTCCAGACTCCCTGAGGAGGGCCAGAAGGGGCCTGGCTCAGAACAAAGGGAGTGTGAATTCCAACATCAGATTCCACCGTTGACCTCAGTGTAAACTGAGGCAAGCCCTGAAAGATTAACTTCTTCAGGATTCATGGAGGAATTGCAGCTCAGGACAAGCAATTGGAAGCAAGCTGCAGGCCAGTCGCTGAGTTTTTGGGACACAGGTTGTGTTTATGGGCAGGGAACATAAAGACAGAGGAGTTCAGGTTCAAGTCAGTTAAAGTTGAAAACAGAGACCAGTCTTGAAAATATCCCAAGCGGATCAAACTGGTCCAGGCACACAAACGAAACTTAATTCAGCCTGCTTGGTGAGACTGGCCCACCGTGGGTCATCTCTCGTTCATGACTCCAGCAGAACTTCCCAAGGTTGATAGGAAGGTTGATTGCAAGGTTGATTGCGGATCGTCAAGAAAATTCCACAGCTATCATTTCTCTGTAAACCAGGCATTTACTTGAAATCAGTCTGAGTCCTTCAGTTTTGTTTTCCTGAGGACACAAGAATGAGGTTCTACATTTTATATTCTCTGGGTCTATGTTACGTTGAAATTCTTTCCCATTTTTAACTCATCAGCTCTCTCAGCAGTGCAGAGTATTTGGTATGGTTGTCCCCATTTCACAGATGGGAATGTGGAGGCACCCGGATGTGAGTATTGCCTTACACGAACGCTACTGCTAGCAAGCATGAGTATTTCACTCCTCTGATATTTCCAAGATGCATGGCCTGTACTTTGGCCAGGTGCTGTGTTGGCTGCTGCCTTGATGGAAAGGGGAGTGAGATGTGATCCCAAGCCTGAATGCATGTGGCAGAGACCTCACTGTGGCAAAAGGCCAGATGGTGGATGGTGTGAGTTTTGTTCCTGTGATCTGATGTGCTCCAGCAAGCCCTTAACTGGTGAGGCAAGCCCAAGTCACAACCTGAGTGGGATTGTACTTGTTGGCCTAGGACCTAAACTATTAAGAATAAGCAAAATGTCATTTCCAGTGAGACAGAAATTGCCACTTATAATCAAAGTTTAGTTCAGTCGCTCAGTGCTGTCTGACTCCTTGCAACCCCACCACCTGCAGCACGCTAGGCTTCCCTGTCCTTCACCGCCTCTGGAGTTTGCTCAAACTCATGTCCATCGAGTTGGTCATGCCATCCAACCATCTCATCCTCTGTAGTCCCCTTCTCCTCCTACCCTCAGTCTTTCCCAGTATCAGGGTTTTTTCCAGTGAGTCAGCTTTTCACATCAGTTGGCCAAAGTATTGGAGCGTCTTACTTGGTTTCAAATCCCACCGAGACATGGACCCATCATACAACTATGGCATCTGAAAAGACCTTTAGAGAGTCCCCCTTGGCAGGAGGATGTTGGGGGAGGGTCTGGACTCTGTCCGACACACAAGGTTTAATTCCCGGACCTGCCCCACACGGCGCTGTGGCCTTGGGCAGGACACTGAGCCTCTCTGAGGCCTAGTTTCTCACCTTGTCAAATGGCATAAGAATAGTGCTCTCCTGGGACTTCTCCCGTGGCCCACTGATTAAGACTTTGTTTTCCAGTGCACGGGGTGTAGGTTCACTTCCTAGTCAGGGAAGTGAGACCCCACATGCTATGTGGTGTGGCCAAAATTTAAAAAAAAAGTGCTCTTGGTGTTCCCTGATGGATGACAGAGACTTGGCCGGCATTGAGGTGGATCCTGTGTGTAAAAGACTAGGCCTGCTAGAGGTGCGCCCTCCAAATAGAAACCCAGATGGAGAGGCCTTGTTGGGTCCGAGACTCCAGCTGAGGCCTGCTCGTCTCCCCGCACACCCAGGCAGCAGTTTCAGCGTGTTGCCGTTTGAGCCTGCCAGGGCAGACACACATGGAGGAAGGTCAGTGCCCTTGTTACCTCCTCATTTGAAAACACCCTGACGCTGGGAAAGATTCAAGGCAGGAGGAGAAGGGGACGACAGAAGATGAGATGGCTGGATGGCATCACCGACTCGATGAATATGAGTTTGAGTGAGATCCGCGAGCTGGTGAGGGACAGGGGGGCCTGGCGTGCTGCTGTCCATGGGGTCGCAAAGAGCCGGAGACGACTGAGCCACTGGATAACAACAAAGGAAAGGGAGGGGACGTAGAAGCTGTTGGGCACCTCTCCCCTGGCTCTGCAGCTAGCAGGCTGTGTGTGTGGGCAGCCGGCTGCCCGCTGACTCTGCCAAGTGCCACCCCGGTGGGAGCCAAACACCTGGGCCCGGATGTGAAGTGTGGGGGCAGAGAGGCCGGGAAGGTGCTGGAGAAACCTGGTTCTCTTTGGAGGCCTTCGGGCTAGGGTTTCTTTCCAGGCCGGAAGTTTCAATTACAGCCGTAATTGATTGCTATTATGGCCACTGAACTGTATTTGCCCTGGGCCCTGGAAACAGGAAATCAGCCAGGCCTATTAGAAGTGGTGTGCAAACAGCTCTCGGAAGAAAAAGAGACTTCACGGTTCAAGAGCAGTGGGAGAGAGCCAACCTGCCCTCTCCTCCACCCTGGGGATGGAAGCATCCGCTTCCTTTGCTGCGTTCACTCTCAGACACTTCCTTCAGAAATCTGCAAAAGTTACTGAATGCACAGTGTGCCAGGCTCTGAACTGGAGGCAGAGGGGGAAATGGAAACTTGCTGGACATTAACCTTCTTTGTAGAGGGATGGGGGGGGGGCCCAGGCCCAAAGCATGCTGGGAACTCAGCAGCATGGCCTGATGGAGGACAGCAAGGGGAGGATGGAGGGGGAGGGGGAGGAGCAGGTGGCCAGGAGCTGATGTGCAGGAAACAGACCTGGCTGATGGGTAGGTTCCAGGGGGAAGAGGTCCACAGTCCAGGGTGCAGGCCCCCCAAAAGGGCCTGATGCGCTCTGACTCGGTTCTGTGTTTAAGGAGACACAGCAGACAAATGCCTTGGAAAGTGGTAAATATTTGAAGTCAGGGGAGCAGCAATGTCTAGATCCAGGTGGAGAGCCATCTGGAGTGGCATATGACAAGCTAGGCCCATCCCCCAGGGGCCAGGCCACACAGAAGCTAGGCCAGGGGGTGAGCGCTTGGGTAGATGTCCTGCTATTAGATGGAGTCTTGCACACATCCCGCCAGCAGGCTGGGGTCCAGGGCAGCTTCCATCCCCGAGGGAGAGCTGGAATGCTAAGCGAGCAGAAAGTTGAAGCAGAAGCCAACTACTGCTTGATTCTACTCCTCCATGAGATAGCAGGTGAATGGGGTGCCCCATGACATTGGGGCACTGCTCCTGTGTTCCAGCTTTAAGACTAAGTCTTGTTCCTGCTCACTGGTGGGGCCTGACCACTTCTGCTCATGAGTCAGGGAGGGCCTGAGCTTGTGGGGAAAGTGAAAGAAAGTGTTAGTCACTCAGTCCTATGTGACTGTTTGTGACCCTATGGACTGTAGCCCTCCAGGCTCCTCTGTCCATGGGATTCTCCAGGCAAGAATACTGGAGTGGGTTGCCATTTCATTCTCTAGGGGATCTTCCCGACCCAGGGATCAAACCCAGGTCTCTTGCATTGTAGGAAGATTCTTTACTGTCTGAGATACCAGAGAAGCCCCTTGGGTGGGAATGACTTCTGAAACAGTGGCCAGGAGACCTGGTGAAGGCGGGAGCTGAAAGTTTAGTGGGAGAAATAATACACAGCAAAGGGCAGCTGGAAGAGCTCTGATGAGTTGGCACATGAGTAATGACCAAGTGAATTGAGAAGCCCTTGTTTATTGGAGGGTTGAAGGACAGCAGGAAAGGATTTCTGGCAGGGATACTTCTAGGAAGAGCTGAAGTTTCAGCTGGGTCTTAGAGGAGGGAGTGGAACATTCTAGACAGAAATGCAGTGTGGAAGAGGCCCAGGTGCGGAAGGCTGGGAAATAGCAAACCACATTCGGATGTTGCAGTTTTCTGGGATGTGATGTGGAAAGGCTCTGAAGGTCAAGGGAAGGACATGGTCCTGAGCCCATGGGATTTAGGCCGTGGGACTCTGGCTTGTATAGGGGGATGTGGTAATAGCGTCAAGCATGCGACACTGGGACACCAGGTGGAAAGCAGACCAATGGGAAGAGCTACTGCGTGGGTCAAAGAATGAATCAACAAGGGTCTGAAAGATAATGGAGTAGAAATGGAGAAGGGGTGGATTCTAGAGATTTATCAGAGCAAGAGAGGAGGAGCCTGGGGGCGGAGCCCACACGGACTGAGTGGCAAGGAGGCGATTAGGAGAAAACAGTGATGAGCTTTGAGCAGGTGGTTGATGGTGGCCACAGGCATCTGAATGTTGATATCTCAAGGTGAGTTAAGTGAGGTTAAGCAGCAGGAAGGGTTAGACCGGGTTGTATATTTGAAAATCTCTGCTATGGCATAGATCTCACACAGTTGCAGCAGAGACTGCTTGCTTTGAAGAGTATACAAAGAATGCAGCCACTCGATACCAGGTGTGATGGGCCAAAGAAGGAAGTGAAAAGTGAAAGTGTTAGTCCCTCAGTCGTGTCCGACTCTGCAGCTGCAGCCCACCAGGCCCCTCTGTCCGTGGGATTCTCCAGGCAAGAATAAGGAGCAGCCAAAGGAAAAATCCAGGGTTAAGAGGGAGCCATGCAAAGCAATGAGGTGCCATTTGCAAAGGAGGGACAGTGTCCAAAGAAGAAAACATCAAGCGTGAGCAGTTTCGACTGCTGCTGGGGGATTAGAGAAAATGAAAATCCATTTCTAGTTATTAGAACTGACACCTCAAAGGCCTAGATCAGCAGTCTCCAACCTTTTTGGCACCAAGAACCAGTTTTGTGGAGACAGTTTTTCCAAGGACAAGGGGAGGGAGGCGGTGGTGGTTTAGGAGTGATTCAAACACATTACATTTATTGTGCACTTTATTTCTATCATCATTACATTGGCTCCACCTCAGATCATCACGCATTAGGTCCCAGAGGTTGGGGACCCTTGGTCTAGATGATGTTTGAGAATGTTGTTTCTGTGGACTCAGAGGAGCTGGGGTTAAGGAGGTGGTGCTAACCTTAAGGGTAGTGGGAAAGAGTGGGTAGTATTGAGAATAGCCTAGGAAAGGATGCAGAAGGGTCACTAAATTTGCAAAGCTGAACGTGAGATCACATTATGTTCCCAGATGCAGAAGATGAGTTGAATGGGTTGGAGAGAAAGGAGTCCTGAAGAAAGCATGTTCTGAAGATGCCATGAGCAGGGAGTTTATCCTTTGAAGGGCAAAGACATTGGTGTTCGTGGAGGCTGGGCAGTAGAAGAAATGGGATCCAAGTGAATATTTGGGGGTGCAGAGGACTGAAAAGGGGGTTCTTGCACCAAATAGCCACTGTCTTCTTAGAAACAGGCCAGGAGAGAGTGGTGGCCATGGGTGGTGGGGGAGGGTGAGAGAAGTCAAGAGGGGACCCATGTGGGGGATTGGCTCAGGAATCAGTGAGGGGAGAGAGAAGGGGGAAGCGAGCCCCAGGGATGCGTGAAGCTCCTCGTGATGGATGGTCGGGAGAAGGTCCGCAAGGAGGCTGAACTGAGTTCTTGTTCCACCAGACCAGGCTGGAGGCTTCCAGAGGGCTAGGTGAGCCTGGGATGTACATGAACCAGCTGAAGCACAGGGGGAGGCCCCAGACGATGCAAGATTTGGAGAAGCTGGAAGGGAGCTTCTTGAAGGAGGGAAGCTAAGCAGGTGATGGGCAGAGAAGCCAAAGGGGAGGAGAAGGGGGTGCAGGGAAGGGGACCACAGAGATGGAGCAGAGAGGGTGATGGTGTGGGTCCGGGCTGCGCAGGGGCCGACACAGAGCCAGGTGGGAGGGGCCAAGGCCCCTGGGGGGCTGAGACCTACAGACAGAGCTGAGAGGTGCTAGGCCTGGCCTGGGGAGGGGGTGTGTGTGGCGGGGTGTAGTCAGGCAGGCGTTGACTGGGGGTCATTGCTTCCATTTTACCAGCTCTGCTGCTAAGTATCTGTGTGGCCTTGGGCAGGCTGCTTGCATTTGCGGGATAAGGGGCTCCTGTCAGCATCATTCCCTACATCTCTCGGGACCCTGGAGGGGCTTTAGAGCGGTGGCCAGGGGTGCTCTTCACAGTCAGGGCCGGCCCCCCTTACAGCCTGGCTCCCATCCCGTCCCTGCCCTCACAAGCCTTGCTCATGATGTCAGGAGCAACCTCAGGCAGGCGGCACCTTGGGACATGGCCGCTCGCCTTCTGCAGGAATCAGTGGCTCTAAATTTCACAGCTGGGTTTAAATCAGTGCCCTTCACCAACCTCTCCCTGACAGGTAAGCCAAGGACACCGGAGTGAGTCAGTAAAAGTGAGGCAGGAGTGGGGTGATGGGGAGGAGTCCCAGGGCAGGGGTGCCCCCAGCGTCCTCCAGGTCTGAGCCTGCAAGTCTCTGATGCTATGCGCTCAGACCCTGCGGCTGTCGGGGGCCGCCCGTGCGCCCCTCGGTGAGAGCAATGTGACTGCAGCATCTGATGTCGCTTCCGGAGCGCTCTTGTGCCCGGCCTGGAGACAAGGCGCCGTGTGAGGACATTTTTTCCCGGGAGGCTATATTTAGAGTGCTTCAGCTGAACCGCTGCTGTGAACTGTACGTCTTAAGTAGCGGTGTGTGTGTCATTAACAAGGCTGCAGGTGTGCGCGTCCTGGGAGGGCTGATGCTGTTCCTAACGGGATGGGCGCCTATGGGCTGTTTCTCTTAGCACTGCTGTGGTAGCTTTGCGTATCATATCTAACTCGATAAATAGAAGCTGTATCCCTGGGTGTGAGAGTCAAACCTTCAAACCTGGGCTCTGCCACCTAACAGCTGTGTGACCTTGGGCAAGCTCTGTACTTGACCTCATTCTCCAGCCTCAGTCTACTCATCTCTAAGTTGGGACGAAGAGCCGATTCATTGGGGAAGACACTGATGCTGGGGAAGATTGAGGGCAGGAGGAGAAGGGGGCGACCGAGGATGAGATGGTTGGATGGGTCCATCGATTCAATTGACACAAGTCTGAACAAACTCCAGGAGATGGTGAAGGACAGGGAAGCCTGTCCATGGGGCTGCATGCAATCCATGGGGTCGCGAAGAATCGGACACGACTGAGAGACTGAACAACAAACCTGGGATCCTGACAGGGATGATTTCCTGAAATTCATGGGAGAGTCAGATCCGGTGAGGCATCAAGCTCTTCAGTGGTCAATAATTGTGAGGCCACCCCCGCCATTTTCTTTTCCTTAGAAGCTTCTTTTCATTTATCAACTTCGTTAATCACTTCTATGGTCAAGCCCAGCCCGAGGGCCATGTGTGCTGTTGGAGGCTGACAGGTGCAGGGGGCAACCGGAAGACCTTTGAGCTGAGCCTTAAGGGGTGGTCAAGAGTTTGTTGACAGAGATTCAGGGGTTAGGGTCAGAGAGAGCATCCTCCTCTTTTCACGGGCAGGCAGGAAAGAGAGGCCTTTGTCCCTTTCCATGAGGGTCCCCTCCAGTCCCCGAGTCGGCCCCACATGGAGCCCACCAGCAGCCCTTGGGGAGCCTGCCCTCGTGTCCAGGAAGACGCAGCCCTGGTGCTCGCAGGCTGGCTTTGCCCCACCTGGCTCTTCCATTGGGCACCCTGTGGGGCTGGCTTAAGGTTTCTGTGGCTCAGGTGCAGAAGAAGAGACAGGGTGCCTGGAGCCAGCGAGGGAAATCCTACCCGCGGCAAAGGTCAACTGGGGAAGAGGCCTGACGGGCAAAGGCTAATCAGGACTCGAGGAACCCCCTGGACTTACCTGAGCATCTACCCCAAAGAAAACTGGAGTCTGACTGCTTTACTATCTTACGCCTCTTACCAAGTCTTCTAATACTTACAGGGGCTTCCCCCCAACCACCTTTTTCTGAAAACATTAATTCAGAGCTGTAGTTTAAAAGTTCTCCTCGGCTTAATAGGAGTGTTCCAATCCAAGCCCCTCTGATAGCTTTTTAACTTGCATGACAAGTTTGTCTGGGCTCTTACAACTATGAGTGTGACTGTTGATAGCCTCCCAGCCATGCAAGGACAGAAAGCCTAATATTCTAAAATACAGGAATCTGTTGAAGAAGTTAAAATCATTAGAGTAGTACTAAAAAAGATTTCATTGTTGAATCAATGCTTGCGGCAGTTTCCTCTATCTATTGTATCCTTGGAAATATATTAATCACATATAGAGAATATAAGTAGTAGCCTTTGATTTAACCACATCAGATCTTAAGTTAATAAATTCCTTTCTTGCAGCTCACTACACCGGTGCCTTATAGGAATGTAACTTTGTTATGTGTCTAGCACCTGACTCTAGGAAAGTCACCTTAAAAGAATATAAGCCTTTTACTTTCTAACTAACCTATTGTTAGGAGTGAGGGCCGTAAACTGTTAGCAGGCCCCCTGGCCAGAAGAGGATGTAAACCACCTAAAACTTTTATCACAAGACACACAAAAATAAGCCCTGATCCTGATAAGGGTCAAGACTGCTGACTCCACGCGATTTTGGCGTGACTCTATACCTCCCTTTCTCTGTTTCTTATGCGCATAACTTAGGGTATAAAAGCAACACTGGAAAATAAAGTTTTGGGCCTTGCTCACTGAAGCTTGGTCTCCCCGTGTCGTTCTTTCTCTTTTTCCATCCTTTTCTCTATTCTCCTTTTTCTGGTTGAGATCCTTGGAGCGCTGGGCCCTCTGAGTTTACTTATCTGCCTGGGCTTCTAAGACTCACTCGAGGGGGTGCCCTGGTGGGGTGCCTCCAGCGATTCGAGAGGGCGCCTGCGGCCTACTTAAACAGAGCAAGCCCCGTGCTGGGGTTTTATTGGTTTCCAGCTTAAACCAAGGAATCATCAGCCCCTGTCTCTCTCTCTCTCTCTGACGCCGACGCCGTTCATCCCGAGGATACCCTGGGCCATATCGAGGCTGGTCCACGATAACAGGGGTCATAGTGGTCTTCATGGCGGGGCAGTGAGGACGGCACGTGTGCACACATGCTCAGTCACTCAGGCGTGTCCAGCTCTTTTGGAACCTGTGTCTCCTGCATATCCTGCATGGCAAGTGGATTTTTTTGTTTTTTTCCATGCTGAGTCATCAGGGAAGCCCAGTGAGGGCTATATCCTCCCCCATCCCCAAAACACAGGTCACCTGGAACCCTGTGGAAGAAGAGAGCGGATGTAGGGCCCCTTAGAGTGTGTGCACCCAAAGAGCTGTGTGCGTGCTCAGTCACTCAGTCGTGTCCGACTCTCTGCAACCTCATGGACTGTAGCCCACCAGGCTCCTCTGTCCATGGGATTCTCCAGGCAAGAATACTGGAGTGGGTTGCCGTTTCCTCCTCCAGGGGATCGTCCCTACTCAGAGGTCGAACCTGGGTCTCCTGCATTGCAGGCAGATTCTTTACTGCTGAGCCACCTGGGAAGCCCACCCAAAGAGCTGCTGCCCAGTCATCATCCTTTCCCCAAGAGTATGCTCCCAGCTCAAGGTGAGGACTGTTGTATGTCTAGTACAGGAGCTTCTCTCTAATCACGTCAAGTTTATGACCAGTCATGTAGATTTATAGAAGAGACAGTATTTCTTCTGCAGCCCCCCGCCCCAGCACACACCTTTGTCATGTCCTGAAACTTCCGGTTTGAAGCAGTGTTGAAATCTGTCAGCTCCATGAGTGAACACTCCCATCTCAGAAGAGTGATTTGGCAGAAATACTAAATTCCAGAAACCATGTGGGCTGGCCCGCATGAGCCCTGCCCTGGGAGAGTTAAAAAAAAAAAAAATACACTGCAGGTTTTGGGGGCTAACTAGCATTGAAAAGCTGTTGTTTTATTTTTATTTTGCTGTTGTGCTCTGTGGGGCTAGGATTGATGAAAGAAGAGAGCAAAGTCAGCAGGATGAGGGGAGATGCCCAGTTCATGCTCTACGCCATCCCCAGCCCAGAAGAGAAAACTGACCCGACAGGACGGGAACACAAGCCCAGCTGTCTCCTTTTTGACATCAGTGCTCAAGAGAGACCTGTTTACCCATCTTATGACTGTAATCAACAGGGGAAATTTTAGCCAATGCAGAAGGTAGTATCGTGTACAGGGCACCGTTTTCCAAAAATATAACCTCTCTCAAGCCACCTTAGAATCATTTTTAATGATTTCTTTATTTCTGACGTATATAATCAGAAGTGATTTAAAAAAAAAAAAATTGACCGTTCTGTGTGGCATGTGGGATCTTAGTTCTCCGACCAGGGATTGCACTCGAATCCCCTGCATTGGAGGCAGGTAGTCTTAACCGCTGAACCGCCCGGGAAGACCCCAGAAGTGATTTTTTTTTTTTTTTAATTCTACTGATTTATTTATTTTGGGCCGTGGGGGATATTCGTTGCTGTGTGGGCTTTCTCTGCTTGTGGCCAGTGGGGGCTGCTCCCTAGCTGTGGGCTTCCCATTGTGGGGGTTCCTCTTGTTGCAGAGCACAGGCTCTGGGGTCACAGACTTCAGTAGCTGCGGCTCGTGAGCTCAGGAGCTGTGCCCCGGGGCTCCAGAGCACTGACTCAGTAGTTGTGGCGCGCAGGCTTTGTTGTCTCTAGGCACGTGGGATCTTCCCAGATCAGGGACCAAACCCATGTCTCCTGCATTGGCAGGCAGATTCTTTACCACTGAGCCACCAGGGGAGCTCCCCCAGAAGTGATTTTACTGACAGGTTAAAAAAAAAATACTGGCTCCCCTGTTGTGCGATGTCACCTCAATTGCATATTCTTTCCAAGCATAGTTCTTATCTGTTCAAAGAATGTTAAAAATGGGGTACCTACCCCAGAGAATAATTTGTGAGGATTAGATGAGATAATATGTGGGTTTTCCTAGACACGTAGCAAGCACTTAACAAACGACAGCCACGATCCTGTGGTTGTCACCATGATTGGGGTGCCTATTGTCCTCATCGTGTCCTCACATTTTAGGGTGGCCCAGGAGTACTGTGGGCTTCCAGGTGGCTCAGTGGTAAAGAATCCACCTGCCAAAGCAGGAGACTCAAGTTCGATCGTTGGGTCAGGAAGATACCCTAGAGGAGAAAATGGCAACCCACTCCAGCCTCCTTTTCAGTAGCCTGGAAAATCCCATGGACAGAGGAGCTTGGCGGTCTACAGTCTGTGGGGTCACAAAAAGATAGACATGACTTAGAGACCAAACATCACCGAAAAGGCATATTTTACCTTGAATGGCGTAGCATCAAAGACGTGATCTTCATTCCTTCTTTCTTTCTTCAGAGAGTTATTGAACTCCTGTATGAGCCAAGGATTAAGACCACAGAAATGAGTGAGACACTGCCCTGCTCTGAAGCAGTTTCCCCTCCAGAGAGATGCTCGCAGAAGCAGGCACATCATTTTTTCGCTTTAATGATGACTCCAAGGGAAGCAGGCAGTAGGGGCACTGGGAACCCAGGGAAAGGGAAGAAGTCAGTGAGGAGCAGGCAGAGTGTCGAGTCCCCTGTCCTCGCCACTCCGTGCCATTTACTAGAGTAATGCCTGGATTTTAGAAAACAAAAGCCAAAGTTGATTTGTAATGAGGGTCTCACACTTGCTGGGAGTGGCAGGAAGGCAAAGTCAATACATTTTCTTGCTTTGGGACTCGACTGAACCAGAAGGTATAGAGATGAGGCAGGAAATCCTGTCTGAAGCCAAGCTTCCCATCCATTGGCATAAAATCCTTATGAGCCCTTAAGGGGAAGGGAAATAAAAAAGTTTCCCTGAGAAATTCCTGACTTTAAAAGGGTGAGATTTTTAGCAAAGGAAGCTGGATATTCAGAGGTCCTTTCTTTCCCCAAAATTATTTTTAGCCCCTAGCATGTAGTTTCTCTTGCCCACTTAGGTGCAGCATGCGGATTAGGCCCCTTGTGTGTGGGAACAAAAACAGGCCACGTCCTCCTGTTAAAGGTCGGGATATTTTAAGGCATGTGCATGTGGTTGTTGCAAAAGGGCAGCCCTGTAGTGAGGTGGGGAGGGGCAGGGTAATAGTGCAGGTAATTGTTGTTTTAGTTGCTAAGTCGTGTCCGAATCTTTACAAACCCATGGGCTGTAGCCTGCCAGGCTCCTCGGTCTGTGGGATTTTTCAGGCAAAAATACTGGAGTGGGTTACCATTTCCTCCTCCAGGGGATCTTCCTAACCCGGGGTTCAAACCCAAATCTCCTGCATTGGTCAGTGGGTTCTTTACCACTGAGCCACCAGGGAATCCTTGCCCAGGGGAATAGTCACCAGTAAAACTCATCAGGGCGTCAGTGGCCCTAGCCCACTTGCTCTAAAGCGTGGGGAGTTCTGGGATGGAAGAAAAAGCTCATGCCATGTCGAAGTGGTGATTTTTCTCAAAATGCATCCTTTTTGCCTTATTATTAAGTGCTTGTGTGAGAAGACATAAAATGAAATCTGTTCTTTTGTTTCCGAATTCATCCATCGAGGGTTTACCCAGCTCATCTCTCTTTGAACCGGGTCTCTTGCTCTCTGGGACCACAACCAGAACTGCAAATACACAGTTAAAAGCGGCTTTGCTGAGCAGTATAATAAGTGCATGAAAAGTTGAGACAGGATGGGAGAGACTTAACTGCGTGGTCCACCAGGGAGTGTATCTTTGAAATGACTGATGACATGGCAACCATGACTTCCAGAATTGCCAGGAGGTTGCCAAGGAAAGAAGGATGCTGGGCAGTGGGAACCGTGCGGTACTGACGTGCCTTCAAGGGAAACTTGGGGGTGTGGACCCTGGAATGGAGCTGCCAGAGAGGATCTGATTCCTGGAAACAGAAATCATGGACTCACTGAGCAGATGCTTATCTTGGCAAAAAGAAAGTAAAAGTGAAGCACTCAGTCGTGTCCTTCTCTTTGCCACCCCATGGACTGTAGCCCGCCAGGCTCCTCCATCCATGGGATTCTCCGGGCAAGGATACTGGAGTGGGTTGCCATTCCCTTCTCCAGGGGATCTTCCCAACCCAGGGATCAAACCTGGGTTTCCCGCACTGCAGGCAGATTCTTTACCATTTGAGCCACCAGGGAAGCCCTGTCTCAGCAAATCTGTTCATTTTGTAGGAGATGGAACTTGGAGCCGGTGGGTGGCTGGCCCAGGCTCCCACAATTACAGGGAAGAATCTGAGACAGAATTGGGATGAACCCTTTGGGGCTCGGTTTCTTCAAGTGTGACATGAGGCTTGGGTGATAAGTATGCTCAGGCCTCTGAAGGGTTTCTTGATGCTTCTCTGCAGCCTCCCAAGGATAAGACTCAACTTGAAGGGAATCCACCGTTCTTTACAGAATATACAAGAAAAAGAAGTCAAGTAGCCATTTATATCCTCAGTGGCCACATTTGTGCCAAACGGCCGACCCAGTCCTGTTTTTGAGATGAGGGGATTGAAATTCACTGCATTAAAATTTTTTTTCTTCTTTCTCATCTTTTGTTAATCTATGTGAGAAGAAACTGGAACTTTCAGAAAGTAGAGCTGTAGAGGAGCGAGATTGAAGTTTAATAAACACCTTTGAAAGTGGAGTTGGTTCTTACCCTCCTCCATCGGGAAATCATCCTCTGAAAGATGGATTCTTATCCCTTGATCTTTACCCTGAATGGCTTTTGAGCTCTGTCTTTGGAGCTGAAACCTTTTTCTTTGCATTCACCACGGTAGCAGGGAGGATGTGTTTTCTATTGAGCTTGGTGTGCAGTTTTTGGAACAATCTAGTGAATCAGCTGGGCGGTCTGTTCCCTGGTACTTCTGCTTGGTGGGTTCCCAGGGCATCCCACCATGCCTGGTTAGCATGTATGTGTGCATGGGTTTAGTCGTGTACAACTCTTTGCAACCCCATGAACTATAGCCCACCAGGCTCCTCTGTCCATGGAATTTTCCAAGAATACTGGAGCTGGTTACCATTTCCTATTCTAGGGGATCTTCTCCGACCAAGGATTGAACCCACGTCTCCTGCATTGGTAGGCAAATTCTTTACCACTGGGCCACCAGGGAAGCCTGGTTAGCACTGAGTGTTTAAATGGTCTATTCCCTACTGTGAGTCCACAGACTGCAGGACCCCAAACAGAGCACAAGTGTGTCCCCTGACAGGTGAGAAAATGCATAAGAAACAAATGAAGGAAACTGATGTAACCCCACAGCTCTACATGTCATGGGCAGAGTTCATTTCAGTGATTTCTCTAAGCTGAATCTCTCTTTCTACTCGTGTCTAGGTTGCACTCATAATTAGACGTGCCCAGCTGAGAGTGACTTCCCGCCTCCCCATGACCACCAGGCCTTAGTCTTCAAAGGAAATTAGGCCTCTGGTCCATTGGGAAGTTCAGGAAAATAGTATGCTGCACAACTGAAAGTTATTTATCTTTAGAGCTTTTTTAGCTATAAGAGAGTATTCTTTTGTGTTTTTTGTTGTGTTGTAAAAGTGATTTTTTTTTTTCACTTCTAGGAGGTTTTAAAATTTAAACTAATAGGTAAACCAAGTCTTTGTATCTTGTTGTTTAGTCGGTAAGTTGGTAAGACTCTTTGCGACCCCGTGACCTGCGTCCACCAGGCTCCTTTGTCCATGGATTCTCTAGGCAAGAATACTGGAGAGGGTTGCCATTTTCTCCTCCAGGGGATCTTCCCTACCCAGGGACCAAACCCGAGTCTCCTGCATTGACAGGCAGATTCTTTAGTGCCTGAGCCACCAGGGAAGCCCACTTACATCTTAGGCTCTTATTTTAAGGCCACAGATGATACTTCATAGGGTTTGTGAAGAATAGAGCGGTGGGCGGGGTGGAAGCATTGTAGGCCCTGAACTTGAGAATTATAAACACCAATGCTACTGCGACTGGCGGACGTTCTGATGGAGGCCACCAGTGGTTTGGGAACAGTGCTAGGCACTGTGCCAGGCCCTGTAAATTCTGGTTTCTAATTGTTGACCTAATTCTGAAAAGCAGGTTCATCCTATTTCACCTGAAAGGAACATAAGGCCATAGTTCCGGCCACTGTCCAGTCTCTCCTTCCCCTGCCTATCCTCACACAGGCTTCTGTTACTGTTGCCTTAACCAGGGCTGACGAGATCTTCTTCTCAGTCCCGGAGCAGGGAGGTTGTCCTGGCGATCCCGTCCGTGAGTGGTTGCTAGCCACCTTGCCAATGCCGTGTGATTGATCACAGGCGCTAATGCATCCCAGGGGCCCTTTAGCAGCAGCAAAGACTTAAAAGAGTGGGACAGAGGTTTCTAAGTGACTTAAGAGGTTTTATGAACTGCTAATTACTTCATAAAAGCATTTCATTGGGCTAGCGTGATCCGTTATTGGCACTGTCTGTTTGCATGTCGCAGTGCTTCTGCCCCGGCCAATGCATTGCTGGGAAGCTCAGCTCATGTCCTGCAAAGGAGGCCTTGATCTAGTTCTCTGCCATGCTCACACACAAGCCAGTGTCCGCCACTGGTTACCATCTGTGGGGACAGGGGCTCTGGCTCTGTGCTCAGTGAGTTACTCGAGTTACTATCAATAGGACATTCCAGCAGGGGAACTACAGCCTGGGCAGGTATACCTCTTGACCTGATTGATTTCACTGATTTGCCAGTGGACAAGAGCCTTGGTTTTTAGATCTGAAAAATGGGGTTAAGAAGGAGGAAGAGGGGCCGGCTGCTTTTTGTTTGTTGGTTGGTTCTTTGGTTCTTCTCCCTCTGAGTTATTTAAGGAGTTTCTAAGGGCACAGAAATGACCAAGGTAGGCAGTAGGTTTAACATCCAGCAGAGAGAAAATGGAACTAGCCTGATCCTGTTTCATTTCTGTCTTCCCACTGATGAGAACAGCTTCACATGAACAGGGTGGGGCAGGCAGGTACACAGAGCCACTGGCGTCCATGCTGCTGCTGCTGCTGCTGCTAAGTCACTTCAGTCGTGTCCGACTCTGTGTGACCCCATAGACGGAAGCCCACCAGGCTCCCCCGTCCATGGGATTCTCTAGGCAAGAACACTGGAGTGGGTTGCCATTTCCTTCTCCAATATGTGAAAGTGAAAAGTGAAAGTGAAGTCGCTCAGTCGTGTCCGACCCTTAGCGACCCCACCTACTGCAGCCTACCAGGCTCCTCCTTCCATGGGATTGTCTAGGCAAGAGTACTGGAGTGGCTTGCCATTGCAAAAAAGAGCAATAGGCTCCTTGGGGCCCCCCGAGTCCTGTTTTCTCCTTCCTTTTAGAAGATTTGGAGATGTGAGCACAGAGATCCACTGCCTGGTTCTTTAAAAAGAAGAGGAGTGAGGCAAAGGGGGTGGGAAAGTTGTCATGGTTTTTATTAAGCAGAAGATGGATCTTAAAAAGCAGATGATACATACAAGAGAGTGGCAGGCAGTGCTGCTCTCAGATGTCTGGAGTGGATCAGTAAACAGATGGGAGCGTTGATAGATTACTGGGAGTTGTCATGAGCGCTCTAAAACAAGCAAAGTCAAATAAACGCTTTAAAAAATAAAATAAATGCTTTACATTTTTTATCTTGTTGCTGTTATGTCAAATAGAATGTTGTTTCCTGGAGACGTCTAACAAATGTTCCCCTAGTAACCTTATGAAATTGTTAAACAATAGTACTGTGTTTCAGTTTCTTGAAAGAGAAGTTGTCAAAGACAGGCTAAAATCTTTTGATGGCACTTGTACCCCAAAATCCTCAGGTTGCACACCTAAAGAAGGCACTGTCATTGTTTCCCCTATATTGTGGATGATCAGTTTGAGGCTCAGAGAGATGAAGCAACTTGTCCAAGGTTGCACAGCCTGTGAGGGCAGAAGTGATGTCTTACCCTGGATTCTTTGCTTCCTCCACCCCTACTCTTGACCATGACACTACACTGCCTCTCAGGGACTGTTGAAGCTACACAATTTACCCTCCAAGCATTCACTAATGGATTGACATTAGTCTGGAAAGTGTATCATGCCATAGGAGTCTCCTTTTGCATTGAGCAGTTAAGTGAAAACATAAGGGAACACTTTTCCATATATGCTAAACCAGTGGTCCAGATTGGAGGATCCCAGATCATGCACAAGATGGCAAAAATAAAAATAACCTCACCTGTCCCAACAGTGGGCTGAAATCATGGGAGCCTTTGCAAAGTGTATGTTTGTGTGTCTTAGCTTTTAGTTGAATCTTTGGCACTCAAGAGTGGAGTCCATGAAAGGGATGAAGACACTGAAGAGCCTCTGTTGACTCAAGTCCTCCCATCGCAGCTGCCTTCTCCATCTGCACAAGCCACCTATTTGAGAACTGAGAAATGAAGTATTTCCTGCCGTGTCAGTCAACAAGGATGTCACAGTTGTCAGCGGTTCCAGCCCTCCAGGGCAACCAGGAAGGAAAACAGTACCTGCAATCTGGCAACCCATGGGCTGCAGCCGCTCACTGCAGTGAGCACTGAGCAAAAACACAGGATACTGGCCCCAGATAGCTGAGATGCATATGAAAGGAGTGATTTCATTGAGCCCAGACTCTCGCATCTTTCCATACATAGGAAAGTGCTAAATTTCTTAAATCGAGAGACCTAGTTTTCCTTACTTAACAATAATCTTTTGATGCTCAGGCTACCCGCCCCTTGTTGCAAACTTCGATATAACCTGACTCCTCCACCATCACCCCTGCCCCCAACCCGGCCTCCTAGGAGCAATTCTCTCAGAGCTACTTAAGATGCTATCCCTTGGGCTTGAAGTCCTAAAAAACTCCCCCTGAATAAAACATAACTCTAAACTTTTAGATGTTGATTATGTTTTAAGTCAACAGAATCTTCCCTAGTATTTCTGCTAAGGATTAACAGTGGGCAGAAGACTAGTCCATTCTGTGGATGCATTGCTTGTGATACTAGATACCTGCAAGGAAAAGCTGACCCAGAGTGCCCAATGGAAAGAGAAAATAAATCACAGAGTGTGGGAAGCTGATCAGTCTTATGTCAGGTGATGATGGAGCCAGAATGCGAGGAAAACAGTGCAGGCATGCAGGCAGCCTTGGCAATTTGCTTTTAGTCTCTAAGGAGAGGGTGGTATAGTCAGACAGACCCAGGCCCCTGGACCCTGTTTCTACCATGGGGAAGCTGTAGCTCTGACATCTGATTCTTCAACCTGGCCTTGAAATGCTAGCCCAGGGGATGGAGATGTTTATCTGTTTCTTGACACTCACAGGACCCTTCCCACCATGCTTCATTCAGCAAATGTGTTTGTTCCATAAATACTGGGTTGGCCAAAATGTTCATCTGAGTTTTTCCATTAGATGGTACAGGAAAACCCAACCGAAGTTTTTGACCAACTCAATATTCACTGGCAACTGACAGCACCAGACAATGTTCTAGGCCCTGGGGACATTTTTAATAAAATAAAAATAGAGAAGAGGAAAGAAAAAGACACAAATACTAGCCCTCAAAATTGGAAAATGTTCTAACCCAGAAGGAAGATGGTTGAGATATTGGACACAATGTAATATTCAAACAGCTCAAGTAGACAATAAATTTTTTAGGCGAGAATGGTCAGGACTTGGCCCTTTTTTTTCCTTAAGTGATTTGTGTTCCACAAAGAAATCACTGCTTCTAATTTTCATCGAAAACATGCGGCACCTGGGCCTTTGTCCATCTCTTCCCAGGCCAAGTGCAAAAATGCCAGAAGTTCGGCATTCCAAGGGAGTTTTCTAGGATCTGGACGTGACAGTTTTGCCTTTTACTGGCATCAGTTGGAAGATCTTGACTTCTCGCTTCAGGGGTGTGTGTATGTGTGTGTGTGCATGTGTGTGTGTGTGCATGTGCCCACCTATGTGTGTGTTTAAACTTCAAAGCCTGACCCACCATCAAACAACCCCCCAAACTGTCCATTGCTTAAAAAAACAAAAAAACTTCATTTCCTTCAGGCTCAGAGGGCATACATTTAAATAAATAATTAAATTACATCCTCCTGCCAAGTAATTTCTTAAAGAAGAGGCAGTAAATGACATCCCTTCTGGGAAAGCTATGCTGTAATCACGGGCTGGCTTTCTTCAAAAGGAAAATGTTTACTTGAAAACTCTCGACAGCCTCAAGTATTTCCATCTCAGTTCTCTGACCCAGGAGAAAGAAGCTGCGTTCACTTTCAGAGGATGCCAAATTTAGGATTTGTCTCTGGCGACGTGGGAACAGCTGTCAGGGATTGTTTAGCCTTCCGGCCAGGCCCTTCCACTGCAGTGAGCAGAAGCCACAGGACCCTGCTTGGGGATTATAGATATTTGCATTGGACCAAAGCACAGATTACACCTGGCTTTGTAAGCGTTCCTATACAAATGTTCCATTTTGCATCTTTTACCTGCTTGTGCTTGCATGCTCAGGCACTTCAGCCATGTCCAACGCTTTACAATCCCATAACTATAGCCTACCAGGCTCCTCCATCCATGGGATTCTCCAGGCAAGAATACTAGAGTGGGTAGTCATTCCCTTCTCCAGGGGCTCTTCCCAACCCAGGGGTAGAATCTGAGTCTCCTGTATTTCAGGTGTATTCTTTACCTTGGAGCCCCCAGGAAAGTCCTTTACGTGCTTAAATGTGGTTATTTGCCTGAGCAAACACCTGTGTGACTACTTGTTATTGAAAAATGTTTATATTTTCTCATAAAGGAACACATACCCCCACCCGCCACTAACAATTTGAAAACACAATAAAGGCTAAGAAGGAAAATAAGAATCATTCATTTTCCCACATCCCAGGGATAAAGTCCTTTTTTGTTTGTTTCTTTCCAATATCTTTTTTTCCCCTTCAACCACATATATGCAATTGAGCCAACAGTGTGTAAATGAATTATTCTCTGGGATTTTGTTAAAAGGGAAGGTGAATGCCCTCCACCCCAAGGAGCTGGGTCCCTCTTCTAGCTGAGGTCTGCTCACTTGCCTTCATACCATTTTAATAGAGCTCTTCCATCTGCCATTATGAAACATAAAAAGAGCTGTGGTTCAATCAGGCGCATTTGTGGCTCAGGTGAAGAGTCTGTGAGCTGAAAGACCACAGGTCAGTTTCCCCGGAGCGGTTCAGAATTGCAGTGCACCCGCCCGGTCACACTTCTCAAGGTGCATTATTGCTCTAATAAAATGTTCTTGGTTATAATTTTGTAACAGTTGGTAATAGGAGTCCCAGAGGAACTGGGCATTTATCTAAAACACAGGCTGTGCCCAGGCCCCCACCCGCATAGCAAAGTTTGCTTTAATGATTTTCCTTTGAATAATTTAAATACTATCCTCCTGTTGATTGGTTTTTGTATATTTTATGCTGTAAAATGCCTCAAAGGGTTAGTTGGTTTTCAAAAGCCGAATGTTAGACACAGTTGGATTTTTTTTTCTGTCTCTGGCCTTGAGATTTATGCCTGGATGCTCCTCTTAGAAAAATACCAGAGGGAAAGACCTTTGTGAAATACAAAGTTTCATCCTGGGAACCCACAGTGGAGGATTTCTCGCCTTCTAAAGCCCCTCTGGCAGGAGCTTCTCCATAGGAGGGGAGGGGTTGTGGTGATGGGTGGGGCTTTTCCACCCCTCTGACCCATGCGATGTACCCATTCTTTACTGACTGAGCCACCAGGGAAGCCCAAGAATACTCCAGTGGATTGCCATGCCCTCCTCCAGGGGATCTACCCAACCCAGGGATCAAACCCAGGTCACCCACATTGCAGGCAGATTCTGTACCGTCTGAGCAACCAGGGAAGCCCAAGAATACCAGAGTGGGCAGCCTATACCTCCTCCAGGGGATCTTCTCGACCCAGGAATGGAACTGGGGTCTCCTGCACTGCAGGTGGACTGTTTAGCAGCTGAGCTACAAACCTAGAGAGTGTTTGAAAAAGCAGAGACGTCACTTTGCCAACAAAGGTCCCAATAGCCAAAGGCATGGTTTTTCTAGTGGCCATGTAAGGATGTGAGAGTTGGGCCATAAGGAACTGGTGCTTTGGAACTGTGGTGCTGGAGAAGACTGCTGAGAGTCCCTTGGACTGCAAGGGAATCAAACCAGTCAATCCTAAAGGAAATCAGTCCTGAATATTCATTGGAAGGACTGATGCTGAAGCTGAGGCTCCCTGATGTTGGGAAAGATTGAAGGCAAAACGAGAAGTCAGCGGCAGAGAGTGAGGTGGCTAGATAGCATCACCAACTCATTGCATATGAATTTGAGCAGACTCCGGGATATGGAGAAAGAGGAGCCTGCAGTCCATGGGGTCTCAAAGAGTTGAACATGACTTAGCAACTGAACAACAACAGTACCATCCCCCTTAAAAATGATATAACAAGGACCTACTGTATAGCACAGGGAAATCTACTCAACACCTTTTAATAACCAATAATGGAAAAGAATCTGAAAAAGAATGGAAGACAGTCTGAATCACTTTGTACCCTAGAAATTAAGACAGCATTGTACATTACTGTACTTCAATTAAAAAAAAAAAATTTAGCAACCTCAACTGCTGATTCAACCAGGGAACCCTGTGTGAACTTTGAAAAGCTCTGCCCTCAGGGATAAAAAATTTAGGAAAATGTAGATCTAACAGAGTCTGTGAGGCTCTCTTCCAAGACCTAGGATTTACAGATGAGGAAACAGAGCTTCTGCCAGGGTTAAGGACCCTGTGGTGGGCCACCGCCATCGTGCCAGAGGAGGGTGAGAACTCACACCTCCTGAGACCCAAGCTAAGCCTCTTCTGTGCCTCCAGGGGACCCCTCCATGCCCACATTTCAAGGACACTGGAGATGTATCACCAGGGTACCCTGGAAACAAGAAACACCCTTTGCTCAGGGATCAGTTCAGTTCAGTTCAGTCGCTCAGTCATGTCCGACTCTCTGCGACCCCATGAATCACAGCACGCCAGGCCTCCCTGTCCATCACCAACTCCCGGAGTTCACTCAAACCCATGTCCACAGAGTCGGTGATGCCATCCAGCCATCTCATTCTCGGTCGTCCCCTTCTCCTCCCACCCCCAACCTTTCCCAGCATCAGAGTCTTTTCCAGTGAGTCAACCCATCGCATGAGGTGGCCAAAGTATTGCAGTTTCAGGGATCAGATTACTTGAAATAGAGATTCCAACCTGTGGAATTCCTGCTTTGTGACTAATTGGAGTGAGTGTGTGTGGAATGGGGTATGTTTCACGAACGTTGTCTTTTACCCTTTCAAAGCAAGATTCTGCTCGGAGCATTCCCAGGGTCTGCTGGGGCCTCATTTACAAGTGCCAGGGGCAAAGAAGAAAAAGACAATGGAAATCGATGGAGCCTTGAATGAGACAAAAATTAAAGTAACTAAACACGATGGGGGGTGCTTTCAAAGAGATGAGTCAGTGGAAAAATAATAGCAGTATAAAAAGTATTTGAAAAGCTTGTAAAGAAAGAGTGTTAATTATGTTAACCTTTAAGAACTCGTGCAGCATACATCTGAACGGGAGCCTGTTTTGTTTGGTTGGAAGCAGCCATCTGATGAAAAACACTTTCCATGACCCAAAATAAGGGGGCTGCCTTTGCTGCTTGGTTGCTCTAAGAAACCCTCATGCTCCCTAAGACCTCCAAAGGAAGGAGGTACGTCCCTCACTCGCTTTGCAATTTCATCGTGCAGAATATAGAGGTCTGGTGTGTCTGTGGTTGGTCTCTCTGTGTGCCTTTGCCACTTTCACTCCTTGGGAGGGGTTAAAGGTTGTGAGAAGAACACAGTCTTGGGAGCAAGACTGAGAAGGTTCACCCTGGGTTCTGCCTCTTAGCAGCTATCTGATGCTGGTCGAGTGGTTAAGACTTCTGTGCCCCAGGAGAGCAGCCGTAACTGGAATGTCAGCTGTGTCCCCTCAAAGGATGGGCATGGATCTTAGTGCTGAAGGAGTTCAAACCTTCAGCTAAGTCTCACCAAGAGCATGTGGGGTGCTCCTGGAGAATGCAGGACCCCAGAGTCCTAAAGTCAGAGGGGGCTTCCGCGGGATGGCCTCGGTGGAGGGAACAACCACAGGGAAGGGTGGAAGGTTGAGGTTGAGAGTCTCGGGTCTGTGCTGTGCTCCCACCACCATGGAGTAAATAACGGGGCTGCTGCTGCTAAGTCACTTCAGTCGTGTCCGACTCTTTGCGACCCAATAGACGGCAGCCCATCAGGCTCCGCCGTCCCTGGGATTCTCCAGGCAAGAACACCAGAGTGGGTGCCATTTCCTTCTCCAATGTGTGAAAGTGAAAAGTGAAAGTGAAGTCGCTCAGTCGTGTCCGACCCTTAGCGACCCCACGGACTGCAGCCTACCAGGCTCCTCCATCCATGGGATTTTCTAGGCAAGAGTACTGGAGTGGCTTGCCATTGCCTTCTCCGAAATAAAGGGGCAATGAGGGCATAAACAGAGTTGAAGCTGGAAGGGGGAGGGATTTGGGAGAAGGCTGTGGATTTTTAGATTTTTCTATGGATGCTGTTCACAGCAGAGATGCTCTGGGTTTTTGGCACAAAGCTCCAGCTGTCGTGACGGGGTGAGCTGGGGTGGGAAACCACTGCAGATGTGGGGCCCATCCGGAGGTCTTTGTGATTCTCCTGGCAAGCCGTCAGGAGGATGGGACCCGCTCAGAGAGGCAAGGCAGCGAGGAGACAGCTTTGAGGAACATCACAGCAGCAGTATGAGAAGGACTGGGAGTCTGCTTGAGTTGGGTTTCCAGGGAACAGGGAAGTCATGACAATTACTGCGCGATTTCAGGTCCGTGTAGCTGGCGGGCTGTGATAACAAGTCAGGGTGGGGAAAGAGGGGAAGACAAGAGAGCAAAACAAGTCATGCCTGAGCATTTTGCCTTTGAGATATCAGGGGAAGTGTCCTGGAGGCATCTCATACTTTAGCAAATCCACACCGAAGCGCCTGACCCCCACCCGCAAACTTGCTTTCCCTGCAGGCCCACCCATCCTGTTACCCGGGGCCCCCACCTGGATGTCTCCCATCCCCCACTCTGCACAGAGACATTAGCAGCAGACTTGGTCAGTGTCCCCTTTGCACTGTGTCTGCGGCCCGCCCCCTCTCCCAGCCCCCAGGGGTCTTTCTGCATCCCTGCATGGAGCACCCCCGCCATCCTTGAACCTTCACAGCCCACTGTCAACTGGGTACCCGGGAGCCATCAGATCCCGTCACTTCTTTGCTCAGGGCCTGCCATGGCTCTCCATCCTTCTGTGTAAAAGCCAAGATCATGCCAACAGTCGTCAGGACTCTGTGATTGCCATGTCCCCACTGACTCTGCACTCCTCCCCGTCCCTCAGTGAGCCCGAGCCAGGCTGGCCACTCTGCTCCCCCAGCAAAGTGGGAGTGCGCCCAAGTGTGCTCCCAGGCCTGGGCCCTGGATGCCCTGTCTGGAATGCTCCACCGGACAACCTGATGACTTGTCCCCTCTCCCTGGAAGTCCTTCCTGAGGTGTCCCCATCCCAACGAGTCCCAATCTCCATCTACCCCCAAACTCGCCCCGCCCAGCACACTTATGGTCTCCCCATTTTTTTTTCCCACCATCAATTTAGGAATCACGGGTGTAGAGATGGAACTTAAAAGTCTGAGGCTGGATGAGGTGGCCCAGGGAGAGGGTGTGGCTTAGAAAGGGAGCCTGGAGCACTCCCTTGCTGAGTGGGCACAAGAGACCAGCTGGGGCTCCAGACCAGAGGGAGCAGTGGGGAGGCTGGAGTAGGCAGGATCCTGGCAGCCAGCAGGGAGAAGTGCTTCCAGGAGGAGGAGGGTCACCTCTGTCCAAGGTAGGATGACAGTGGCCGTCGGATTCATCCATTCGCAGACTGGAGGAGGCCTCCTTCCACAGCACCCCCCAGCAGTGACACATAGCTGTCATTAAAAGACTCAGGAAGAATAAGGCCTCCCTTGGTCAGTTCCATGTCTGCTTTCATACCCATGGCACTAACCTCACTCCCGGATATGCTGTGATGTGTCACGTGATCTACATCCAGTCTCTCATGGATTCTCCATCACAGTGCAGTGAGGTCACCACCTTTTACAGCCCGGGGAACTGAGGTTCAGTGGCTTGTCCAAGGTCCGAGTTAAAGGGGCAGAACGGAACTAAGGATCCAGGATTGGCTCCCAGGATGGACTGAAAAAATGGGTTTTCAGGCTGGGCCGGTTAGTCCTGCAGGCAGGGAACAGCTCCAGAGACAGCCGCCCACTAAACTCCCACACCAGAGCCAGCCACACAGGAGACCTTAAATGTCCCTGGAGGCCCTTTGATGAATCTATATAAAGAAGTAAGACCAGCTCGGTAATGATGCCAATAAAACTCCCTCTGTGTCCTTAGCGATCCAGAGGTAAACTCTGCCAGAGGGAAATGTCACTCTTTGCCTTTGCTCTTTCTCTTGGCAGAACCATGTTAGGTAACAATCCCTGTTGTAAGGCCTGAAGGGATCTCGAAACCCAGATCTTTTTAAACATACAAACTTAAGTAAATATGCACACACAGAACTGTGAATTTTAAGCAGACTCTGTCAAGGGCAGTGAGCTGCAGGAGAACTAGGAACCAGTCTGCCCACTGCCCGATTTCAGTTCTGCCAGCCCCTAGGAGCTCACTCCAGGACAGCCTGGAATTACCACCAGGAGTGAGTTTTAACTCCCAGCGACCCCTCACTTGCAGAGGCGCGTCCATCCATGAGCGGTCCCTGAGACCTTGAGTGTCTGCTCATCCAAGGGCCCTTCCTGACCCACGAAAGCCTCCGGTCTGCTTCCTTCCTTCCCCCAGGGTGGGGTTACAGCTTGCTGCTCTCAGCAGCGCCTTTGGAGTGTGGGGGCTGATGGTGGGAGAGGACAGGAGTTTCCAGTGATATCCCAGTTTGGGATCCTGGAGGCTGGTCCCCATGCTGAGCTCGTTGTTGGGGACAGATGCTCACGCAGTGCTTTGTTCCAACTGTGGATTCCGCCGGGGCAGCCGAGGTCCCCACTGAAACAGAGATCTCCTCGGGTGTAACCGGGCAGGGCCACCACCCAGGCTGGGACCAGCACCACCAGGTGACTCTCCAACTGCAGAACCTTCCCCAGGCCATGCTGCAATTAGAGGAAGACGCCCATCTGTTTTCCGGATTCCTCCTGTGTGTCTGACAGTCCTAGCCAGCTGGGTTTCACGAAACCCCAAAAGGGTCTTGCCTGAAGCACATTTTTCTCTCATTTTTAAAGCTGGTCTGAGAGTTTGTTCCGGGAAATCTAATCTGTGCACTTCCTTTGCCAGCCTTTTGCTGAAGAAGGTCTGTTCAGTATCTGAGAAGCCTCCTGGGACTTTTTAATGTTTCTGTTCAAGTTTTTCTTCTCCTTTCCCTGAAAATTCCACTGCGCCAAGAATTAAGAGGCTTCAGCTCCTGACGACAGCCCTTGGGTTGAGAAAATGACGGGCCTGTGTCCATCCCACCTGGGCAAAGGCATTAATTATCATTTTTAAGTTGTACTTATTTCTTTATCTTTGGCTGTGCTGAGTGTTGCTGCGTGTGGACTTTCTCTTGTTGTGGCGAGCGGGGGCTACTCTCTAGTTGCGGTTCTGGGGCGTCTCAATGCGGGGGCTCCTCTCGTTGTGGACCATGGGTTCTGAGGCATGCAGGCTTCAGTGGTGTGGTGCACAGGCTTAGTTGCCCCGCAGCATGTGGGGTCTTTCCGGACCAGGGATTGAACCCGTGTCCCCTGCATTGGCAGGAGGATTCTTAACCACTGGATCACCAGGGAAGTCCCAGGGACAGTAAGTAATCCAGCCTTCTCACTTACCTTGATAGGGAGCCATATGCCCCTTTCAAAGCCAAAGTTTTCCGTTTTTTGTTGTTTTTTTTTTAATTAAAAAAGTAACATTGCTTCCGTTACCACTCCCTGGTTGTAAGTTCTAGCTTTGCTGGCAAACAGTTGCATAACTAGAAACTCACCGCCCTGGCCTCCTCATCTCTCTGAAAGGGAGAAGTCAGGCAGCATGTGAAATTTCCCCCAGCTCTTGTGGCTATGTGGAATCACAACTTCGCATCTTGTGCTATGCCAGAAAGCCCCCAGATTTCATGGTGACATGACAATCTTCATTCACCAGAGCATTAGAACTTAGATAAGTCTTGGGGAGGCAGGCTGCGGCTGTTACAGTTAACATTTCTTGAAGCCCCGTTCCCTGGTGGACCAACTCCAGCTATTTGTTCCTTTTTTCCGATAAATAGTGACTCAATACCTTCTAGGGGCCACCCACTGTTCTGAGTGCTGAGGACGCAGCAGTAAACGAATCCCAAAAAGTCAGTACCCAGGGAGCCTACACTGTAGCAACTTGCCCTGGATGCTTGATTGCATCCTGTAAGCCTTGGAGCCTTGACCCTCTGTGACCTATCTGCTGCTTAAAATCATCCTCTTTAAGACCCACAGACATTTTCACCCACCTGATGTTTTGGTAATCATGTCAATGCCAAGTGATGTGTTTTATGGCCAAACTGTCTTTTTTTTCTTTTTTTACCTTTTTGCACTAAAATTCATGCATTATTCATTAGACCTTGCCAACTCATTTGTGAGTGGATAGAAACCCAGAGTCTCAGAGGCTGGTGCATGGTGACATTTTTAAGAAATGGTCAAGCTAGCTGGCCAACCCAGAGTTTTAAAAATTCTAAGTGCTGGCTTCTTTTGACTGAAATCTCAATGATAAAGTCGTGTGTTCACATGTAGGAGTCAGTTTCTAGAATGCTAGACCTAGAACTTGTTGCCCGGGTCCTGTTTGCCAGCCTTGCCCCTGCACCCCCAGCATCAGTCGGATTCCCAGCAGATCTGAAGCTGTCCTGTCGGGGCCGTGACACCTGTGTTGAGCTGCCAGAACCCCGGCCGTCGCGTCGCTTCATTCTCATTCGAGGTGGAACTGGCTGCAGGACCCCCTGGAAGACACAGCCTGAGACCTGAGCCTCTCAGCAGCTCACGTCGCCTCGTTCCATCGGTTCCTTCAGCCGCTAGAACACTATCAGGCTCCTGGGACCTGCTTATGCACAAGGCTTCCTTTCTCTCAGCTTCTGTTTTTGATTCCCCTCCCCGCCACATCACTCTCCAGCATAGCAGCCCTGTGCTGAGTATTTCAGCAGTCTTGACTTCAACACCATCACCTGGGTCTCTGTGTAACTACAGGGTGCATGCTGCGAAGTCGCTTCAGTCGTGTCCGACTCCTTGTGACCCCGTGGACTATAGCCCACCAGGTTCCTCTGTCCGTGGGATTCTCCAGGGAAGAATATTGGAGTGGCTTGCCATTTCTTCTCCAGGGGATCTTCCCAACCCAGGGATGGAATGCTGGTCTCCTGCATTGGCAGGCAGATTCTTTATCACTAACGCCACCTGAGAGGGTGGTCTCTCCTTAACCACTAGTGTCTGTCCTGGACCATTCATGTCCCACGTAATGAGAAGAGTAGTTAGCCTCACACATGCATTAATGGGACCTGAAGCCATCCTCTACTCACTGCAAGAGTTATTTGGAGGTGAGTGTAAGCCTCCCGTGAGGGCCAGATACAGCAAAGTGCACTGGAGCTAGAAGACCTGTGTTCAGGTGCTGCTTTCTCTCTGCAAACAGGTAGAGCTGGGTGCACGTGTGTGCTGCTTTCTCTCTCTGGTCCAGTGTCCTCTCTACAATGCAGATAAAGATCCCAATCTGAACAGCCTCCCCTACTTTATCTCTCTGGTCTGGGGTCCTCTCTAATATGCAGATAAAGATCCCAGTCTGAACAGCCTCCTCAGCTAGCCAGGAGAACATATATGAGCTACTGTGAGTAAAAGTACTTGGCGAATGGGGAAGTTATATACAAATGTGAGAGATCATTAGTCATCTTCCGCGAACAGAAAGAGTGATCTGTGGAAGAGGGCCTGGGGATGTAGCAGCTGGAAGGATGTTTGCAGTTTTGATACCCAACTTCACTGATGCTAGTATTACATCTCCATACACCGTAATCTTTGCCAAAATAATAATTATAGTCTCAAGAAAAAACAAAAAGTTTCTCATGAAAGCAAACAGGTCAACTATTCTTTGACTAGTTCAGGTTCCATCCAGGTGTTGGTTATCCTGCTAGGCCAGTGGGTTTTGGTGATCTGACTTCTGATGGGTGTTTGTGGTACCTGGAGGTATTCCAGGGTGAGAGGGCAAGTAAGCACATATCTGCGTCAAGTTCCAAAGAGCCAAGTAGTGCTAAAGGCAGGGAGTCCAGGAGTCAGTCAGTCTCCTAACCTAGAAGCCTCCTTGCTGGGGTCTGGCCATGTAGTGGGAAACCAGGGTAGGACCATGAACTGCAAACCTGCCATGTCCTAAGAGCAGCGCCCGCAATGACACTGGTACCACCCTCCCCCACAGAGCCACACAGTATTCCATCTGTGCGTGATGTCTGACGAGGGCGTGGTGGTGCCTGGACAATGCCACCCACGCCCACCATTGCCTGTGTCGGGGCCTTCAGGAGTCGGGAGAGTAGGGTAATTGCACTGATAATAGCAGGTGGGGTGGGAGAACAGAGTGGGCATCAGCCTGGAATCACCGCCCTTTGGCTGTGGGTCTCAAGCATCAGTGTACATCAGAAGTGTCTGGAGAAGCTATTTAAAAATTTCCAGATCCCACTTTTTTAAATTTATTTTTTATTTATTTTTGTTTATTTGGCTGTTCCAAGTCTTGGTTGTGGCATGTGGGATCTAATTTCCCAACCAGGGATCCAGCCTGGGTCCCCTGCGTTGGGAGTGTGGAGTCTTAGTCACTGGACTGCCAGGGAAGTCCCCAGATCCCACTTTTAGAAGGTGAAATTAACTCAGTCTAGAGCACAGCCTGGGAATCTGCATTTTGAGAGACAGCAGAATTGATTCAGGTGCAACCCTAGACCTTTGGGTGTATGACCTGACTTGTCCCCACATGCTGTGGGGCCAGGGCTCTGCTGGCCTGGGGACTGTCTGCTTTACTCTTGGCAACACCCATCCCATGGGGCCACAGGCAGCATCAAATTGAATGGGACATTCAACCTACAGAGGGACTTAGCAAATGTTCATGTTCGCTCTTTTCATAGCAACCATGAACGAGAGAGAGAACTAGATTTATTTCAGCTTCCCTTGGAGGCATGGGGCTTCCCAGGTGGCGCTAGTGGTAAAGAACCTGCCTGCCAATGCAGGAGTTGTAACAGATGTAGGTTCAATCCCGGGGTACGGAAGATCACCTCGGGGAGGGCATGGCAACCCACTGCAGTATTCTTGCCCGGAGAATCCCATGGACAGAGGGGCCTGGGGGCTACAGTCCGTGGGGCCGCACAGAGTCGGACGCGGCTGAAGTGGCTCTGCGCGCAGGAGGCGTGGCAGCCCTTGGTTCTCTGAGCCCTGTCGGCGCATGTGTTACACGGGTGAGCTGCCGTCACTCAGCAGGTGTTCATCCGGGGGCACCTTGCTCAGCAGGCATTGCAGGCCAGGGAGCCAGACGCAAATCACGCGGGGGAAATAGTTGCCAGCACCGTGGATCGGAGGTTGAGACTTCAGCGCTGGAGCCAAATCTTGTTTGCTAAATGGACTGAACTCAGGAAATCAGCTAAAATGCAGCAGAAGACTAAATCATGCAGATTCAGGGAAAGGAGAAAGCAGTGGCAGGTTTCCTTGCTTCTGGGATGAATTGTGCCACCTTTGGACACATATGTTTTATTTTATTTTAAAAAAACTTTGGATATTGTAATGAGGTATAGCCGATTAACAAGCAATGTCGTGATAATTTCCGGTGAACAACGAAGGGACTCAGCCATAGATACACATGTATCCACTGTCCCCCAAACTCCCCTCCCGTACAGGCTGCCACATAACACTGAGCAGAGTTCCCTGTGCTAGACAGCAGGTCCTTGTTGGGTATCCATTTTATATGTAGCAGTTGATGCATATATTTTAAATGCAGATGGAGACAGGTTTCTCCAAATGTATATGTAAACATGGGATTAGAATCAGAGTTTCAGAATCTGAAGGGATCTCACACTCACCCAGAGGCACCCCCCCAATCCTTTTTACACACGCCAAGTGTTAAAGTCAGAACCCTAACAGCCCGTGGTTCTGCAGTGTCTTAGGTGCTAAAAGAGATGAAGAATTTGAAGCGTATAAACACAGAACGTAACTGGAATGATGTTGAGATATTTAATTTTAATCTTTTAGAAAATCTATGGGCCAGAGATTCCTAGCTAAGTAGTGCTGAACACATTCTAATCATTTAATTGGAGGGTTGGCAGGTGGGAGTGGGGAGGTTTATTAATTTAATAGCCATGAGGCTCAGTTTCAGGCTTAGCAGAGTTCCCACTGGTTCAGTGGGAGTGGGCAGGTGGTCTCTCTCCACTGAGCCTCAGGGAGCTTGGGGTTCCTTTAGCTCTCCTTGGAGCTGCGCCTCCAGCCCCTCTCTCCTGCCAGTTGCAGGAGGACCCTCTGTATCCCATAAGAGTCATGGGTTTGATCCCTAGGTCGGGAAGATCCTCTGGAGGAGGGAACAGTAACCCACTCCATTATTCTTGCCTAGAGAATCCCATGGACAGAGAAGCCTGGTAGGCTACAGTCTATAGGGTCGCAAAGGGTTAGACATGACTGAAGCACCATAGCATGCATCCGTGCATGGTATCAAAAACATGCCAGGCAGAAGCTGTGCAAAACATCCTGGGATCATTTTGTCTGGCAAACCTAAACTTAATTTCAAAAGCAAGAAGATGTTGAATATTGCATGGTATCAAAAACATGCCAGGCAGAAGCTGTGCAAAACATCCTGGGATCATTTTGTCTGGCGAACCTAAACTTAATTTCAAAAGCAAGAAGATGTTGAATATTGAAGACAGTAGTAGAAGATGCCTTAAAGAATGGGATGTGACTGTTTTGCTGTGGTATCTGGAAAACACTGTCTGGGGCATGCAGACGTCAGGCCAGTTCACACAAAGATAGACTCTAAGGTCATGAGTTGTTCGTGTGCCTGGGAACACTGATGAGCCTGGTGGTGAACACTCTTGAGCCTGGTGGTAGGCACTGTGCAATGCAAGAGGCACTTCCTGCCTCAGAAGAGCTCAGAAGGGAACCCCATGTTGCCTGTGCCCAGTTAGAGCACAGATTGTGGCCTTGGACTGGAGCCATGGGGGTCTGCAGGTGAGGGTCAGAGGAGGCCTCACAGAGAGGGTGCGACTTCAGTTGAGCCTCTGAGGATGAATAGGAGTTCACCAGTCAGACAAGGGAGGAGGGCATACGTCCCATGCAGTGGGGGTAGTATGTGCCAAGATGCTAAAGTGTAGGCTGATGAAAGAGCAGTGCCCATCGAGAATCCAGCAAGCAGAGGGCAAGGTCAGGGAGAATTGCAAAGTCGGTGTCTTATTAGCGGAGGCATATCCACCCGAGGGGCTCAGGTGATCTTGGCCACAGGAAGTCATCAGCAGGTTTTAAGATGTATGTTTTAGGAGGATGGCTCAGATGGCCACAGAATGATTAGAACATAGGGGAGAGATTCTAGAAACAGGATGGCCAAGCAGAACTCTTCAGTCCTGGGTGACTGTATGATTTCTTGTGACCTGCCTCTGTGCAGTCATCACAGCCGTGGCTGCAAGATCAGCTGAGGGTCGTTGGCCCCATTGTTTGGGCTAAGATGTTAGTCACTGGCCAAAGGCATGCGTTGGCTTTTCATAGGTTCCAGTCAACCTGACTGTTTTCCTTGGAGAGAGCCAGCCTCCTGCACCTAGCGAGGCCTTAGCCCAAGGACCAGTGTTGGGAGGAGGAGCTTGGACTCGAAGAGCAGATCCATGAGATTATAGATTATAGGTTCTTCATCTCCACAGTACAGGCCGTGAAAGCAAACAGATGCCAAACAGCTATCTCCTGACAGATACTCAGTATCCTTCATGCATTCACTATGTGTTGGCACTACTCGGTTTTGAGTCCAAACTCAGAAAGAAGCTTTTGATTCATTTGGTGATGAGTAGATCCAAGGTTTTTGAAGATCAGAAGAACAAGGATAGAGTAAGATCCATCCTTGGAGCACCCTGTCCAACCCCCAGTGTCACACACACACAACCCTCGGTGTCACACACACACAACCTCTGCTACCTTTTTGTTCAGTGATGCTCAGATTTGAACGTGTGTGGGTTAGTCACTCAGGCATGTGCAACTCTTTGCAACCGCATGGGCTGGAACCTGTCAGGCTCCTCTGTCCATGAGATTTTCTCAAGCAAGTGTACTGGAGTGGGTTGCCATTCCCTTCTCCAGGGGATCTTCCCAACCCAGGTTCGAACCTGGGTCTCCTACATGGCAGGCAGATTCTTTACTGTCTGAGCCACCAGGGAAGGCAAATTCACCAAATTTTTATGCCAGGTGGTAAATGGACTGTATACAAAAAGAACTGAGTTTCATCTGCAGTCTTTTCCAACGTGAGGGTCTCACCTGGTTCCCAGTTCACTTTCGGGTCTGCCACCTTCTCGAGCATCTTCTCTGATTGTTTTCACGTAATGACAGTCACTTCCATGCATTGTTTCTCGTGCCAGGCATTTTACATGTAGCAGCTCAGTCCTTCCCCAGAACTGGCAGAGGTCGAAATTATAACCCTGGTTCTGGGGATCCGTCCGGGGAAGCTCAGAGCAGCTTAGGCAACGCTTGGCCTCCCTCCCCGTCTCTCTGCCTCTGTCTGTCAGAAGTGTTTGCCATCCCCATGAGGGCCTTCTGCCTTTGGACACACTTCTATCACTTCTACCTCCCCCTTTTTTTTTGGTATTTAAGTTTTTTATTGAAGTATACTTGAATTACAATGCTGTGTTAATCACTACTGTACAGCAAAGTGATTCAGTCATACAGACACATACATTCTTTTTCATATTCTTTTCATTACGGTTTATTTAAGCTGGCTTAAAACTCAACATTCAAAAAACTAAGATCATGGCATCCAGTCCCATTGTGTGTATGTGCTAAGTTGCTTCAGTCGTGTCTGATTCTTTGCGACCCCGCCCACCGGGCTCTTCAGGCCATGGGATTCTCCAGACAAGAATACCGGAGTGGGCTGCCATGCCCTTCTCCATGGGATCTTCCCAAGTCCCATCACTTCGTGGCAAATAGATGGGGGAAAAATAGAAACAACAACAGACTTTATTTTCTTGGATTCCAAAATCACTGTGGACAGTGACTGCAGCCCTGAAGTTAAAAGATGCTTGCTCCTTGGAAGAAAAGCTATGGCAAACCTAGACAGCGTATGAAAAAGCAGAGCCATTATTTTGCCGACAGAGGTCTGTCTAGTCAAAGCTATGGTTTTCCAGTAATCACATACGGATGTAAGAGTTGGGCCAGAAAGAAGGCTAAGCGCCAAAGAATTGATGCTTTCGAACTGTGGTGCTGGAAAAGACTCATATTCTTTTCATTATGGTTTATTGCAGGATATTGAATATTTAGGTCCCTGTGCTATCCAGAAGGACCTTGTTCTTTATCCACTCTCTCTCTTTTAAAGGGAGTGGACACATTTTAGCTGATTTCTCTTGACTCAGCTGCTCCCTCCAGCTTCAGCCTGGGTCTCTGTTTCCCTTCCCAGCACCGTACCCAGTGGCTGCACAGCCCAGGGTACACATTCGTGGCCTCTTTGGATGAGATTCAGCCCCACCTGTCAAAGGTGACGCCCTGTTTCACCACCACCATCACCCTCCTCCAGGCCACGCTCCCCTCTCTTGAGTTCCAGGGTTGGGGCAGCCCACTTCCTTCCCCCCTGGTGGACCCCTGCTCCCTTGCCCTCACCCTCACCTCCCACCGGTCTTCCTCCTCCAAGCCCCAAAAGATGAGGACATGTCCTGGATCCCTGTCCCCGCCTCCCCCAGAGCGCATCCCTTCCCCTGATCAGATAAGCCCTGCTCCAGGCAGGCTCTGGACGGACCTGCAGATCCGTTGTCTCCTCGGTGGGTTTCTCGGGCAGCGTGGCTGTGCTCAGCCTCTCAGGCCAGGGAATGGGAGGCCCCTTGGCCGTTCCCTGCCTTTCCCTTCTTCACAGAGCAGACGGGATTTCCTGCTGGGTCTTCAGTCCCAGAGGCCTCCCAGCCCCCGGTCTCTGACCTTTGCATCCCAGGGCCATCAGCGGTTCCTCCTCCTCGGTCTACCTTCAGGGTGTCCCAAACTCAGGGGCTGCATCCACGTTATATTGTAGATAACATCTACATCATGTTGTCCCCCTACTTGAGAATCTGCCACGGCTCCTCGGTCAGTGGTCGCATCCAGTCCAGCCTGCCAGACACTCCAGCTTCTTCCCAAATGGCCGCTCGGTCTGTCCAGTGAGATCTTTCTCCCCCAGCTCCCAGCGGGCTCTTCAGCTGCAGAAGGCAGGGCCCCAAGTGCCCAGCTGCACCCCCGACACCGGCTCTGTGCTTCCCTCTGCTCTGCCTTCCTCCCTGCTGGAACCCCTTCTCTGTATCCTTCTACCTCCGAGCCACTCACCAAGCGTTGCCTCCAGCCCTGCTTCCTCTTGTTTCTCAAACTTAACAAGCAAAATGTACCAGCTCTTCCAGTTCATCCCCGCACCCCTATCCATGTCCCTTTTCTCCACACCTTCTCCAGCATTTATTTTTTGTAGATTTTTTGATGATGGCCATTCTGATAGGTGTGAGGTGATACCTTATCGTAGTTTTGTCCTGCATTTTTCTCATAATTAATGATGCTGAGCATACATATAGCTGATTTGCTTCATTGCATAGCAGAAAGGAATACAACATTGTAAACCAATGTACCCCGATTTATAAAAATAAATTTTTTTTAAAAAAATCAGTTCTTAGAATAACACATACTCATTGTAAAATGTGTTTTAAAGTACAGAGAAGTATATAGGAGAGAAGAAAAAAACTAAAAATTTGACCACCCAGAAATTAAGATTATAATTTGCGTGTCATTTCCAAGATGAAACACACAGGCATATATAAAAGTATAGGTTCTTTTTGCATCATTGGTGTTGTGCTATTTGTACATTTTCTCTTTCTTTCTTCACGTATTGTCAAGAACTTTCCCATCCTACTAATTCATCTTTAAACCGCAATTTTTAAAGCCATATAATGGCCCAGCATATGGATGTGCATTTGATTTATTTAGCCCGTCTCCTGCTATCGGTCAGGTCCTGGCTTCCAGCTCTCCAGTTACAAATAACAAACATCCTTGTCCCCTGACTCTAGCCATTTGTTTCTGTGTCATATGATTTAGCAGTTTTTAATAACGCAGAGGCCAGTTGCATTTATTGAGCTTCTACTGGGTGCTAGCCTCTCTGCTGACTGCTTTTCCTTTCTTCCTTGGGCCTCACAACCTCCTTGCAAAGCGGATATCCTCAGGGTCTCGAGTCAATTGACTTAAGTCACCCGCTTAGTTGGTGATGAGGTCCCATCATGAGATTCAGGCTCAGCCTTTGATCCCACACACAGCCCTCATTTCTGTGCCCTCCGCAATGATGTTCAGAATGCATAGCAGTGTGCATCTGTAGGCAGACGCTAAGACTTAATGAAGGCATTGGACGGCCTCATGGCTTTTACCATCATTTCCCAGCCGGATTATAAGATGCTCTTAGATGTCTGATGCACACCTCTAGGCTTAATCTTCGACCTAATTAGAGCCAGCAGGGACTTTCTCATGTTATAAATGCAGACGCCGAGAGGCTTAACAGACATCTGCAGTGTCAGGGTGTCAGCTCTATTGAATAGCCTTATGGTAGACACGTGAAAAGTGCTCTTTAAAGAGTTATTGTCTTTATTACGTAGACTTAGCTCTCCTGTGCTCATGTGCTCATGTATTAGAATCTGTAGCCATAGTGATGTGTGAAAGAGACTGTCTTGTCCAATGCAGCATGGATGGCGGCCACTGAACCATATCAGCACTGGAGAGTCGGCGCTGAGGCTTGAAATTCCTCAGCTGCACGTGTGTTGATTCCAGGTGGAACCGAGTCATGAGAAGAGGATGACCCCAGCCTAGAATTGTATTTCCCTAATTGTCAAGAATTTTCCCATACCACTAATTCATCTTTAAACATTTTTTAAAGCCATGTTATAGCCCATCTCATGGATGTGCATTTGATTTATTTAGCCCATCTCCTGCTGTAGGTCAGGTCCTGGCTTCCAGCTCTCCAGTTATAAATAACAGGGTTTTTTATTTATTTATTTTTTGCTGCAACCACTCTTTGTTGTGGCATGCGGGGTCTTTCATGGAGGCATGCAGGATCTAGTTCCCTGACCAAGGATCAAACCCAGGCCCCCTGCAAGGGGAACATGGAGTCTTAACCACCACATCATCAGGGAAGTAGAAGTCTCATCATTTCCCACAGTATTAAAATCTGATTTTTAGTTGCCCATTTGCTGGGAGTCTCTTTCCTTTAGGCAAGACTGTCAGTCACCTGGAGCCCTGATGCTGCCCAGGCCCCCTTCCCTTCTGATTCTGTGGGGCTGAGGTGGGGCATTTTGGACAAGCTCCCCGGAGGATGTTGTTACAGCTAACTGGGGACCACACTTTTAAAACCACAGTCTTATGAAGATACTGGAGGGCTGGCCATGCAATTAACTAAGGCATCGTTGTCCTTTCTATTTAAGACGGCAAAACCCACATGATTCAAGTCTTTCACGCCATGCACCACTTGAAGCCCACAGTGCTTTCGGCTTTCTGCTCAGCTTCAGGCCCTCCTGCTACAGCGTCAGCCCCACGCCATGCCCGAATCCTCCCTGAGTCTGGCAGTGTGGCAGACACCACATCTGAGCAGCCGGTGGAGGGCAAACTCACCTTGACGCCCAGAGACTGGGATCTTGAGATCTGGGGTGGGGTCCACAAGACAGCTGTGTGCTGGCTGAATGACAGGGCCCATGGCCACCCACCTGTGCCCTAGTGGATCCCAGCCATTCACCTGTGGACAGCCCTTGACTGCCAGCTTGCCAGACTCAGACCCTCTCTTCCTACAGAAACTGCTTCCCTGATCCCTCTCTAAGTGGAATCTGAGGTCTGTGTGAACTGCTGCAAGCCTCCCCACGAACCCCTGTATCTAACCCCCCAGTACCCACTGGTTCAGTGTTGTCTGGAGCTTCTTCTGCCAGCCTGCTCCTCCGTCAGCCCCAGGAACAGGCAGCCAGTTGTGATGGAGTCGAGTTTGCTTCACCCCATTTGACTCTGAAACAGGACTGCCACCCTGCCTCTTCTCCTGGGGAAGTCCCAGAAGCCCCTAGTCCTGGCGCCCCACCTCCACTCATTTCCCTTCTGTCCATCCTGTGAAGTGTCCCAAGTACTCATGGCCAAAACCACCTGGAGTACAATCATCTTTTCTCCTTCCACCCCAATATCTAAAAGTACCCCCCTTGGACTTCCCTGGTGGTCCAGTGGTTAAGACATCACACTTTAGTGCAGGGGCACAGGTTGGATCTGTGGTTGGGGAACTAAGATCCCACATGCCACATGGCGTGGCCCCAAAATAAAACCACCACCCACTTCTCCAGCAATGCTGACTTCTCTGTGGCCGTAAGTGTGCATCTACTCGGCAGGAAAATGATGAGACCTTCCAGGGAGAGCTGGAGCATCTAACAGTCTTTGGAAGAACAACCCCAGACATAGCTGAACTCGTGTGAGAAGCTCAGTTCCCGTGGGCTGAGACTGAGGAGAGGTAGAGGCCAGGCTCACGCCACCCCCACCCCTGCCCACCCCCTGGATGGCCTGGTTCCCCTGGTGGCCGCGAGCACTCTTGGTGGGTTCCATGTGCCACCACCCAGCGCCTTCCCTGCTCCTTTTCAAGCCAAAGACATGAGCCAGTAAGCGTGAAGTCCTCACCTCTATGTGCCCATTATCTGGTCCCCTTGGGCTTCTCCCAGAGAAAGGAGAGTCCTAACCAGAGCACGGCTCAGGGCACTTTCTTTCCCCCCAAGAAACGGAGGAGAATGGTGGGGGAACAGGCGGTGGGAAGGATCAGGGGGACAGAGGGGGAGTCGTGGGAAAGACAGAGGGTCTCACAGGGGTTGCTTTGAAAGTGCTGTATGTGTGTGTGTTAGTTGCTCAGTCATGTCCAACTCTTTGCGACCCTGTAGCCCACCAGGCTCCTCTGTCCACGGGATTCTCCAGGCAAGAATACTAGAGTGCGTTGCCATTTCCTTCCCCAGGGCTTCTTCCCAACCCAGGGATTGTATCTGATTCTTCCACATTGCAGACAGATTCTTTACCCTCTGAACCACCAAGGAAGCCCTAAATGTGCTGTGGCTGGTGTGAAATGTGGCCACGGGTCCCTAGCCTTCGTTCCCAATAACAACCCAGACTTTGTAACAGAGCTTCTCCGCTTTGGCACCAATGACATTTGGGGCACAAATGACATCCTTTGCTGTGGGACTGTCCTGTGCATCGCAGGATGTTAACAGCATCCCTGGCCTCTAGATGTAAGTAGCCACCTGGGAGATGTGATCATCACAAGTGTCTTCAAACATCACCATGTATACTGCTTCCACCCAAACTGAGAGCCAGTCAAAAGATATTATTGGGAAGTTGAGCGCCGAAGAATTGATGCTTTCGAATTGTGGTGCTGGAGAAGACTCTTGAGAGTCCCTTGGACTTCAAGGAGATCAAACCAGTCAATGATTGATGCTGAAGCTGAAGCTCCAACACTTTGGCCACCTGATGCGAAGAGCCAACTCATTGGAAAAGACCCTGATGCTGGGAAAGATTGAGGGCAGGAGAAGAGGGCGACAGAGGATGAGACGGTTAGATAGTGTCATCGACTCAATGGACATGAATTTGAGCAAACTCCGAGAGATAGTGGAGGACAGGGGAGCCTGGCATGCTGCAGTCCGTGGGGTCGCAGAGTTGGACGCAACTTAGTGACTGAACAACAGAGGGAAGCTGGTGGTTTCACCTACATTGACTGATTTAATCCCCACAATAACGTCATGAGGTGTGGGGCGTTAGCCCCACCTTACAGATGTGGAAACTGAGGCCTGGAGGAGTGAAATGTGAATAGATAAGACGACATGTAGTATCAGAACCACAACTTGAATCCAAGTTGCTCTGACATCAGAGCCCATTATCTTAGAATGTATGGTTGCAAGGAAAAGAAAACTCCCTGGCAGGGTTTATTTTAAGGATACAATGGGATATTTCACAGGAAGCTCAAGACAGGACGTGAAGTTTGACTGGGTCTCACAGAAGTAGAATTGGAAGGTTGAGAGCTAAGTTTACACTCTCGGTGCTCCATGATGGTGCTCATGCCTGCGTCTTTCCACATGGTGACTTCCCCTCCTGGTTTCTGCATGGATGCCAAGTCCCCAACCTTGCTATGCCTTTGTTCCTGTTGGAAATCCGGATTACCAGGAGAAACAATGTGATTGGCTCAGCCAGGCTTAGTGGTTTGTTCCTGGCCCAATCAGCTAAGTGTGTTGGGGTGGGGTAGTTGAGGGGAGGAAGTGATTGGCCTCCGTGACACCCTGAGCTCTTGCCACTGCCCCTTGCTCCAACCGTCACCATGGCAACAGAGGCCAATCTGCCCAGCACCTGGAAGGCAAGGACTTTACCCTCCAGGACCTAAGCCACCATCTCCTATGAAGTGAAGCTTCAGGGGATGATGAGAGTGGACACATCTATCTTTAGCAAACAAGTGAAGCTGAATCACCTCCCCCCCAAGAAATTGATCGTTACCAACACTTAATGAAGAGTTAGCTGGTTAATAGCCCATGACAAATTCAAAGGCTGTTAGGGGTCGTACATCCCAGACATTAACAGCCGCAGAAGCCAATTTCCAAGAGATTACTGACATTCGGGGCCATTCAGGAAGACATCCAGGGGGAAATAGTCACAGGGTGATTTCGGCACAGTGGGGAGAGGAGGAGCCTGAGTGGCAGCGTGGTGATGTACAGTGACATTGGCATCTCTGGGCAAGAGCACAGTTTGCTTGTGGAGCCTTGTGATCACAGGAGGATTAAGAATAGAAGGAGCAGCAGATCTGGATAGTATTTCCTAGAGCTCAGAAAGAACCCAGCAGGCCCCCAAAGACCCAGAACGCCTTGGTGCCATTGAGGCTGTTTCCAGGGGCTCTCTCCTCTCCTTGCTCCGTGATAGGCTGTGTTAAAACCAACCCACTTTATGACTGTCACATGCAAGTAAGCACCTTCTGTTTCTGAGATGTTGCCCCGTCGCACTTGGTATTTTTTTTTTTTTAATCTTTATTTATTTGGCTGTCCCTGGTCTTAGTTGTAGCATGTGGTTTTTTTTTTTTTTTTTAAGTTGTGTCATGTGGAATCTTTAATTGGGCATGCATCATCTTTAGTGACAGCACGCGAGCTCTTCGTTGAGGCATGTGGGAGCTAGTTCCCTGACCAGGGATTGAACCTGGGCCCTCTACACTGGGAGAGCAGAGTCTTAGCCACTGGACCCCCCAGGGAAGTCTCCTCACTTCTTAGTATCGTCAGCCTCGAGTAGGCATTCTGCACATGTGATGGTGCAGCCATTGTGGGCCACCCACTCAGCCTGGGCCCTGGCCTCAGGGGCCACAGAGCAATGCCTGATTTGAAAGCGAAGATGACGGTGCAGTGTGCTGTGAGCTCCAGTGGAGACAGAAACATGGAGGGTGCACAGGCCAAGGCTTGCTGCTGTGGACACTGTGGTCACACAGAGCCAGCGCCCTCGGGGGCGTGGTGTGCTGTCCAGAGAGTCATAAAATGGGCTTCTGCCACCCAGAAGCTCACCCCGGGTATGGTGGGGAAGTGCTGAAAATCTCTTGCCTCCACTCCCTGCATCTCATCCAATGGTGAATGCTCTCAGCGCTGTCTCTGGATTGCATCTCAGCCCATCACCTCTCATTCCCTGTCTGCCGGGGCGGCCCAGTGCACCATCGCCGCCACCGTCTCCTGCACCCACCCCGTAATCCATCACTCAGCAGCCAGAATCATCCTCATGGCTGCCAAAATGGCTCCAGTGGTTTCCTGACCCCTTAGGGTAAACACAGCCTGTTTACCTTGAACCGTGAGAGAGAATCCGACTTCCTCCCTGACCTCTGTGCTTCCCCTGCTCGTCATGATGTTCCTAAGATCCTTCAAGTTCGTGGCCACCTCAGGCTTTCGCACTCCTTCTTCCCTCCACGTGGGACTCTCGGCCCCAGAAACTGCCTCCTTCTCATCTCCCAGGGCCCACCTCAAATCCTTCTCCTCGGAGCAGACCTCTCCAACTACCCTTTCCCCTTGCCTCCCACCCCGTGGCCCTCTGTCACATTCTCCTGTTTTTTCCTTTGTAGTTTCTGGAATTATTAATATCCAGAATCCATATCATAAATGAATCATAAATATTCATTTATTTTGTTATAATAGAGATGCAAGCAGTCAGAACTTGGTAACAAGCACATCACTCTCAGGGACAGCGGGGAGGTGACGTTTGAGCTGGAATTTAAAGCAGTGGGGTGACTTGCCAGGGCAAGAAGTGGATGGAAGGGATTTCAGGAAAGGGAATAGCAGAAGCAAAGGCCCAGAGGCCAGTGAGTGTGTCACCCTCAGGACACAGCTTTGGGGCAGTGTACCAGTAGCCACAGTGTATGCATGGGTGTTGGTGGGGGCAGAAAACTCACACCGGATATTTGACCTTCATCTCATGGGCAGTGGAGGGTGTCAGTGATTCACAGTGAGCGCTATTGCATAGGCCTCTTGAATTTGCTTGATGGAACCAAATAGTCAAAGTTAGAAAGTGAAGCTGTTTTTTTTAATAGGCAGGAGTCCCTGGGAGTCAAGCTTGGCAAGGGAGGGAGAGTACACTGAGGTCAGGAGCTTCAGCTTAAAGTGAGACTCGAGGAAAAGCCCTGGACTGGTGAGATCTTGTTTTCTGAACACGTCTGGACCCGAGCAACCACTTTGGCATTCTCTTGTGGGGCGGGCGGAGCCATGCCAATCTTTGAGAGATCAGCCGGGCCGGGGGAACTGCCGTGAAACCAGCCGACTGACTGTGCCAGGAAGATACACACATTTTCCACCGAAGGCTTTCTCCCTCCCCTGCTGGCTCGAGCCAAACAAAGTGCCGCGTGATGAGGGTCACATGCTCTCGGTAATTCCACAGTGATGAGTCCTTGTTGTAACGTCCAGATGTCACTGCTATTTTGGGCAGATGTTCTGGGGAGCAGTCACTGATGACCTCACGGGGGTGTGACTTTAAAGAGCAGATGACACGGCTGCTGTGAGTAAAGCTGGCCTCTCCTGTCCTGGTTCCTGCATCCCAGGACCCTGAAGTCAGAGCAAAGGCAGTGGCCCCATGCCGAAATGTCCCCACGCTGTCGCTGACCGGGGCCACCGGCGTATCCTCACCCCTTTCTTGCCCCAAGTTGCTGAGTGAGTTCACAACTTGTGTGATTGGCCAAGGGCCTTTGAGATACGTTTTCTTGGACATAGCACTTACACCCAGCTGGGTATGCCTTGTTCCCCTTCTCCAGCTCGGGAGGGAATCAAACCTGTGTGACTGTGAGGCAGCCTCTTAACCTCTCTGAGCCTCTGTTTCCTTATCTTTGAAAAGAAATACCTATGTGGATGAGCTAGAAAAGAATCAGGCGAGATCACATGTGTTGTGGCAGGTTGCCTTCTGTAAGACATTGCACAATGTTATAGTAAGTATCATGGCAGCAGCCTCCTGAAACATCAGTCCTAGACGCAGAGCAGTGTTTAAATTGGGTGGAATTTCAGTGGTTTATCCAGTCTAAACTCTAAACCAGTAAAAGAGCTCCTGCTCAGGGGTCACCAGCCAGGTGTCACTGGCCTCTGCTTGGACTCCTCCTGCCTAGGTGGGATGGCTTTTTAACAAAGTTTTTATTAGTGTATAGTTGCTTTCCTGCTGGCTCAGATGGTAAAGAATCCTCCTGCAATGTGTGAAACCTGGGTTCGATCCCTGGGTTGGGAAGATCCCCTGGAGGAGGGCATGACAACCCATTCCAGTATTCTTGCCTGGAGAATCCCCACAGACAGCGGAGCCCAGCGGACTGAGTCCATGGGGTTGCAAAGAGTCAGACATGACTGAGCGACTAAGCACAACATACTTGCTTTACAATGTGGTGTTAGTTTCTGATGCTCAGTTCAGATCAGTTCAGTTCAGGTCAGTTCAGTTCAGTCGCTCAGTCGTGTCTGACTCTCCGTGACCCCATGAATCATAGCACGCCAGGCCTCCCTGTCCATCACCAACTCCCAGAGTTCACTCAAACTCATGTCCATCGAGTCGGTGATGCCATCCAGCCATCTCATTCTCGGTCGTCCCCTTCTCCTCCTGCCCCCAATCCTTCCCAGCATCAGAGTCTTTTCCAGTGAGTCAACTTGTCACATAAGGTGGCCAAGGTATTGGAGTCTCAGCTTTAGCATCAGTCCTTCCAATGAACACCCAGGACTGATCTCCTTTAGAATGGTCTGGTTGGATCTCCTTGCAGTCCAAGGGACTCTCAAGAGTCTTCTCCAGCACCACAGTTCAAAAGCATCAATTCTTCCACAATCAGCTTTCTTCACAGTCCAACTCTCACATCCATACATGACCACTGGAAAAGCCATAGCCTTGACTAGATGGACCTTGGTTAGGAAAGTAATATCTCTGCTTTTTAATATGCTATCTAGGTTGGTCATAACTTTCCTTCCAAGGAGTAAGCGTCTTTTAATTTCCTGGCTGCAATCAGCATCTGCAGTGATTTTGGAGCCCAAGAAAATAAAGTCTGACACTGTTTCCCCATCTATTTCCCATGAAGTGATGGGACCAGATGCCAAGTGAATCAGCCATACACACACACACACCCCTCTTGTGTGCGTTTCCTTCCTATTTAGGCCACCACAGAGCAGTGGGTAGAGTTCCCTGAGCTATAGACTCTCATTACTTAGCTGCTTTACACAGTGTGTATTTATGTGTGTGTGTGTGTGTGCGTGCGCGTGCATCAATCCTGATCTCCCAGTTCATCCCATCTCCCCTTCTCCCCTTGATGTCCATGCACTTGTTTGCTGTTTCTGGGCCTCTCTTTCTGCTTTGCAAATAGGTTCATCTGTCCACATATTTCTAGAGTCCACATATGTGCATTAATATATAATATTTGGTTTTCTCTTTATGAACTTCCTTCACTCTGTATGATAGTCTCTGGGTTCATCCACATCTCTGCAAGTGGCACGACTTCATTTTCATGGTTGAGTGATATTCCATCGCATGTATGGACTACATCTTCTTTACCCATTCGTCTGCTGATGGACATCTAGGTTGCTTCCATGTCCTGGCTGTTGTAAACAGTGCTGCAGTGAACACTGGGGTACATGTTGGCTGAGATGGCCCTTTTCCTGGGTCTATTATTCCAGCCTCACACAAGATTCAGTGCTCAGTGCATTCCCTTATATGGAACCTGGCTCCTTGAGCTTCCCAAGTTTTGCTTTCAGAGCATTCTAGAACCATGTCTTCAGTACAAAACCCACAATGCATGTGGCCTTTGGGCACTTGGAAGCATGACAAGTCCAAACTGAGGCATGCTGTCCATTTAACACAAGCTGGGTAACAAAAACTTACTGGGGAAAAAGGAATATGAAATCTCCTGAATAAGTGTGTATAGATATCAGATGCATTTATGTTTATGTTAATCCATTTTAATTTTTATCTTTTACATGTTGCAACAATAATATTAAATATATTAAAATAAACTTCACCTATTTTGCTTTTACTTTTCTAATGGGGCAACTGGAAGAAGTTAAATCATGCATGTGGCTCATATTCTTGTATTGGTCAGTGCTACTCTAGGGTTGTGTGCACGATCAACTGGACTCAGTCCTTTACCCAACAGCCGTCCAGATATTCTAACTATCCCCTAGACGTATCTTCTCAACAAGTATCCATGAACCACGTGCTCTGTGCTAGGCATTGTGTCAGGTGCTGAGCTGGGATGTGATGATGAACAAAAATGTTGTACCCCTGGGGTTCCAGTTTGATGGGGGAGAGAGATGTCAATCAAAAGTCTAACAAGCAGGACCGTGGCTCCTGGGAAGAAATTCAGGGCTGTGCTTCCACAGGTGGGTTCTCGAAGCACCATTTTGCTCTTTTCTAGTACACTTTTTATTTTACAGTAGATTTGCATTTGCAGGGAAGTTAGGAAGACAGTGCAGAAAGTCCCCACGTATCCCACGCCCACTTTCCCTTTTTATTTAAGTCTTATAATAGTGTACAGTAAGTCCCTGTCATACCAACAGGTTCTATTCTGAGAACACGTTCACAAGTCCAGTTTTTCGTATATCCAACAAAGGTACCCAACTAACTAGGTAACCCAGCCAACAACTAGGTACACAGATGACATAATCAGCTATATAGCACTGTACTATAATCGGCTTATAGTATTTCTCACACAAATAATATATAAAAACCAACGAACAAAACATATTTTAATCTTATAGTACAGGACCTTGAAAAGTACAGTAGTACCACACAACAGATGCCGGGAAAGGTTGGGGGTGGGAGGAGAAGGGGACGACGGAGAATGAGATGGCTGGATGGCATCACCGACTCTGTGGACATGAGTTTGAGTGAACTCCGGGAGTTGGTGATGGACAGGGAGGCCTGGCGTGCTGTGATTCATGGGGTCGCGGAGAGTCGGACACGACTGAGCGACTGAACTGAACTGAACCACACAACAGCTGGCACTCAGGGGCTGGCACGGAGTAAGCAGGCCAGAAGAGTTCCTGCTGGAGGAGGGAGAGGGGGTGGGAGATGGTAGAGCTGAAAGGTCGTCAGCAACAGGAGACGGAGGGCGAGCTGTCATGTGAGAAAGACACGTGAGCTAACTTACCTGATTGGACCTGCAAATATCTTTGAAAGTTCACCACCTGAAGGTTCGTATGTGTGGGACTTACTGTATTACATCTGTCATAATTAATGATCCAATACTGATGCATGATGATGAACTCAAGTCTATCCTTTATTCACATGTCCTTGGTTTTTAGTTAAGATCTTTTTTTATATACCAGAATCCTCTCCAGCACCCCACATCACAGTAAATTCCCTGTCTCCTTGGGCTCCTCTTGGTTCTGACAACTCTTCAAACTTTTCCTTGTTTTTGATGACCTTGAGAGGGTCAGGATTGGTGGGCAAGTATTTTGTAGGGCATCTCTCACTTGTGATTTGTTTACTATTTTTCCTTGTGATTAGATGGGGTACGTGGGTTCTGGGGAGGAAGACAGAGGTCAAGTGCCACTCTCATTGCATCTTATCAAGAGCATACACTACCAACAAGGCTGGTTACTGTGGATGTCGACCTTGACCACCTGGCCGGGGGAGGGCTCTGTCAGATTTCTCCACTGCAGAGTGGATCTTCCCGCCGCTTCTCTGTATTGTGTCCTCTTTTGAAAGACATCACCACATGCCACCCACAGTTGAGGGGTCAGGAGTTCTGCTCCACCTCCTTGAGGATGGAACAGCTCTAAGAATGATTTGGAATTCTTATGTACGGGAGGTTGTGTCCTCTGCTTGTTAATTCAGTTATTGATTTATGTCAGTAAGGACTCAGGAATATTTATTTCACACATTCAGTTATAATCCAGTGCGCCTCTATTTTATTGTTTAAGTTGTTCTAACTTTAGCCATTGTGTACTCTCTTCAGCAGCTCCTGTGTCCTTCTGACATACCCTAATCCAGTGAGGTTTGGGGCTTCTTTTTTTTGAGCAGTTCTCTACCTTCTGGCACTACTAACTGTAAGACTAATCTTGTATTAAAATAGAAACTTTTTAAAATTGAAAACGTTCTTATTTTATATTGGGATATAGCCAATTAACAATATTGTGATAGTTTCAGAGGGACTAAGCAGAGGGACTCAGCCATATATGTGTATGTTCAGTCACTCAGTTGTGTCCGACTGTTTGAGCCCACCAGGCTCCTCTTTCCGTGTGATTTTTCCCAGCAAGAATACTGGAGTGGGTTGCCATTCCTTCGTCCAGAGGATCTTCCCAACCCAGGGACTGAACCCATGTTTCCTGCGTCTCCTGCATTGCAGGCGGATTCTTTACTGCTGAGCCACTGGGGAAGCCCCAAGCCATACATATACATGTATCTATTTCCCCCCAAACTCCCACCCCATCCAGGCTGCCACATAACTTGGAGCAGAGTTCCCTGTGCTAGACAGTATGTCCTTGTTGGTTATCAGTTTTAAATATAGCAGTGTGTACATGTCCATCCCAAACTCCTGAGCTATTGCTTCCTCCCATCCTTAGCTCCTGGCAGCCGCAAGCTCCTTCTCCAGGTCTGTGAGTCTCTTTGTGTTTTGTAAATAAGTTCATTTGTATCATTTCTATTTAGATTTCTAAGGGATGTCATAACAATAATTCTCCTTCTCTGTCCGACTTAACTTCACTCAGACAATCTCTAGGCCCATCCATGTTACTGCAAATGACATTTAACACTCATCACCACACACAGTTACAGACTTTTGTTTTGAGAACTTTTAAGATCTAGTCTTTTATTTTTATTTTTTTTAATTTTATTATATTGGAGGCAAATTACCTTACATTAATATATTGGTTGGTTTTGCCATACTTTGACACGAATCCGCCCCGGGTGTATATGTGTTCCCTTTCTTGAACCACCCTCCCCCCTCCCTCTTCCCTATATCCTCCCTCCAGGTCTTTTAGCAATTTGCAAATATTCAGCACAGCATAGTTAACACTAGGGCTTCCCTGGGGCTCAGACCATAAACAATGTGCCTGCAATGCAGGAGACCCAGGTACAATCCCTGGGTCGCGGAGATCCCCTGGAGAAGGGAATGGCTACCCATACTAGTATTCTTGCCTGGAGAATTCCATGGACAGACGAGCCTGGCAGTCTACAGTCTATGGGATCGAAAAGAGTCACACATGACTGAGTGATTAGCACTTCACTTTCCCAGTTAACTGTAGTCACCATGCCGGACATTGCATCCCAGGACTCATTTATTTTATAACCAGAAGTTAGTACCTTTTGACCCCATTCAACCATTTTGCTCACCTCACTATACCTCTTTAAAAGCTGTACCACCACGTATATCACTGCACTGACCTTTTAGCCAAGCCAAAGAGACCCTAGGTTTTGTTTTTCATGGAAGCTCCTCCTAAGCCCAAGCTCCCTGTTTTGTACCTGTGCCATTTATTTTTTCCTCTAGTGAAGAACTTTCTTCTCCTGGTCATTCTCATCTTGATTCCACTTCATCCTGGCAGCCTTCCAGTCTCCTGTGGTCTGGATTTCTGGATCCCACTCCATGCCCTCCCCCTCCATGTGACAAACCAGATCTACCATGCAGACAAGGCAAGGACTGGGGCCTCCTGCAGCCCCTCTGGCTTGCTGTACCCGACAGTAAGCAGGAGCTGCATGTGGTCCTCCTCAACCAGCCTTTCACCATCTTTTTAAAAAAATATTTACTTATTTATGGCCATGCCCCATGGCGTACAGGATCTTAGTTCTCTGACCAAGGATCGAACCCACGCCCCTTGTAGTTGAAGCAAGGAGTCTCACCATTGAACCGTTAGGGAAGCCCCAGCATTTCACCATCTTCAATCAAGGCTGTCAGGAAAGACACTGTCAGATAAGATTCACTATTCACTCTCTGTTTGCTTTCTCCTAGATTATGCAATCTAGCAACCTCATGAAGATAGGAAATGAGGTTTGTTAGATTCAATTTGTTTGCAGGGAATCCATTTTCAACCATATTTGTTGCCATTTTTTCCCTTAAAGGTCCATAAGCCGTTGGTTAAATCCCCTGTATGATTCCACTGATGTGGAAATTTCCAGAATCTACCAGTCTTTAAAAACCAAACGCTTGCCTAGTGCCAAGTCGGTGGCGTTTTCTCGATGGTATTTTTACGCTTCTTTCCCTGTGGTCTCTTTGCGCTTCTCAGCTTTTGTTCACATCCAGTTTGCAAAGCAAGCAAAGACCTTGAAGTCATTGAAAAGCATGTTTATAAGTCTTTTCCTTCGTTTTTCTTGATTTCTGGATTCCAGTTCCCTCAGAACCACACTTGTTCAGCCTTTTGGGGTTGAAGAATATTTACCCCAACAGAAGAAAAAAACATACAAAATCATAGTTGAGTACACTTTCTTGCTGAGTCGTCTGCCCTAAATTGAAGATGCTGCTTCATCCTACTCCAGAAACGCTTTCTGGGGTTTTTCCCTTTTAGAACCTCAGACCCTTCTGCGCTGTAGCAGTGCCAACACTTTGCTTAGAGGTTCCTGCCATGCTTTTGCATCTGTCCTTAGGTCACTCATTTGCAACCCTAAGTTGATCTCAGAGTTCCCATTTCAACTACAGACTCACCTTGCCATTTTCCTCCTGTGAGGTGGTGGTGAAACTGTTTATCTGGAGGGTTGGAAGTCTTCTCTCTAGTTATATTCCCCATGGGCCCCCTTTCAGACTGTTTGCCATCACTGTCCTGACACCCAGAGCCAACCCTCCTTTGATGCTGGAACCCAGCGGGTCCATCAGATCTTCCCCACTGCCCCCATTGGTGAGAAGGTGTTCCTCTTGTCAGCCTAAGAAAGTCTCGCCGGCAGCAAGGTGTCTGGGTTTGTAGGCTCCTGGACATCATGACCCTCAGGTCAGCTCCATCACCTGGATGTTCAGGGAAAGAACAAGCTTTGCCCCTTCTCATTTTCGTCTCTGGATGCATTTGCCTTCCAGTCCCCTTTACCATGTCACCCAGTCAGTTCTTTCATCGTGGATGGACGATCATGCCACCTTTGCCCCTCTGGCCAGAAAAATACATGCTCAAATATCCAACTGTCTCCTGCTCTGTCTCCTTCCAGAAGGCAGCGCTCGCCTGGTAGCTGCCTTGTTTTTTGTCGGAACTAATGTTTAGAGCGGAGAAGGCAATGGCAAGCCACTCCAGTACTCTTGCCTAGAAAATCCTGTGGACGGAGGAGCCTGGTAGGCTGCTGTCCATGGGGTCGCTAAGGGTCGGACACGACTGAGCGACTTCACTTTTACTTTTCACTTTCACACATTGGAGAAGGAAATGGCAACCCACTCCAGTGTTCTTGCCTGGAGAATCCCAGGGACAGGGGAGCCTGGTGGGCTTCCATCTATGGGGTCACACAGAGTCAGACACGACTGAAGTGACTTAGCAGCAGCAGCAGCAATGTTTAGAGCTAAGAATGTGGCAGGCACCAGCCTTGCATGCAGCACTCGGAAAAGAACATATACAGTGAATTTTCAATCAGAATATTGAGGTGGGTCTCAGGGACTGAGACCAGAGTGGCCAACTGGCTCCTCTGCTGTGCCAGCCTCAGGAAGCCCTGTAGCTCATGAGTCAGTCCTCAGCTTCTTGTCACTGGAAGCGGGGTGCTGGGCCCAACTTCACCTGGACTGCAGGTGAGAGGGCTCGGGCTGAGGGAAGGGCGGATCCCACATCCACTTCCTCCTGCAGCCGGAGCAATGCATCGTTACATTGAGCAAAGGGACCCAGGAAACGCTAGCTCCGGGTGACGGGTTATGATAGTCGTTTTCTCATTGCTTTTGAGCTACTTGCTTTTTCCTGAAAATAATATTCAAAGCTAAGAAATTGGTAGGCACAAAACAGCATGTGCAATGCTCAGAGAAGAAAATATATGGTGGATTTTGAATCAGAATATTGAGGTGCTGGAAGAAACCTAGATGCCCATCAGCAGATGAGTGGGTAAAGAGACTGTGCCGCATGCACACAATGGAATATTACTCAGCCATAAAAGGAGCGCATTGGAGTCAGTTCCAATGAGGTAGATAAACCTGGAGCCCACTATACAGCGTGAAGTAAGTCAGAAAGAGAAAAACAAATACCGTATGTCAATGCATATAGATGGAATCTAGAAAGATGGTACTGATGCACCTATTTACAGAGCAGCAATGGAGATGCAGACCTAAAGAGCAGACTTATGGACGGGACAGGGTAGGGTGGAAGGAGAGGGTGGGACAAATGGAGAGATTAGCATGGAAGCATATTCACTACCATGTGTAAAACAGACACCCAATGGGAATTTGCTGTGTGACTCAGGGGTCTCAACCCCGGGCTCTCTAACAGCCTAGAGGAATGGGAGGTTCAAGAGGGAAGGGGCACGTGTATTCCTATGGCTGACTCATGCTGATGGATGGCAGAGGCCAACGCAGTGTTGCCAGGCAATTTTACTTCAATCAAAAATAAGTTTGGTGGGGGAAAGAATATTGAGGTGACTCTTGGGGACTGATATACCTGTCTCTCTGGAGGTGATAAAAGCCTCTGCAGACATATACCTAAGTCCATCCATGTGACCCTGAGTGCCAGGGAGACGAGTCTCCCTTGGGCTCCCCCTCCTCAGGGCATGCAGAGCCCAGCCTGCATCTCCTTCTAGAGAGCAAGGAAGAAGGCAAATGAGCAGTATCCAGATGTTGACTGATGAAAGTATTTGCTGCGTCTTGGTGTGAGTTTTCCTATAGGACCTCCTTGGCCATCTTACATAGGAATCACTAGTTGTCAGAGGCTATATGGGTCCTCAGAGCTTTCCTAGCCCCTCTTTAGTGGACAGATGGGGCCCCTGGGTTGCAGAGTGAAGAGGTTCCTTGACCCAGCTGGTAGCAGAATGCCAGAACTGGAGCTCCATCCAAGCTGTTAATAATGGTTAATAATCATGTGTAACAGTAAATATACTGTGTGCCAGGCAGTGTTGAAGGCTTGTGTCACCTGTCATCTCTCATTTTTATTGTAACTCTGAAAGATGCATAATATTATTCCAAGATTTGTAGTTGAGGAAACTCAGGCCCAGAGAAAGGATGTGACTTTTACATACGTAGTCACACAGATGGGAAGGGGTCAAACTGGACTTGAGCTTCATCACTTGTGATTAAATGCAGTCATCTTTGAGTGAGCTGTCCAGCCACAAGCCATCCAGGATTCCCCTACTAGCAGGAATACACTCACGCCCCCACCCCCCCCACACACACCTGGTCCATATAGCGTCCCTGGGTCCCTGGGAGGTGGAGGTATTATTCCACAGATTGGGAAACTGCCATCAGGTCCTGCAGATGTAATTCAGGAGCCCTTTCCACTCTTTCGCATCAGTAGATCTAGAGCTCTAATCTGGCCATAGGGTTAAAGTGGAAGCAGGTTTCATTCTTTGAGTTTTCCTCCTCTGACTCAATGAGTTAAATGCAACCAGAAGGCTGAGATGAATGCCTTAACCCATGTTATCAGTCCGTTCCCTCTGGGGGGTGGGGGGTGGCCTTCAGATGACCTTGAAGGCATGTTGCTGGATGCCCTTCAGAGTGTGGCTCTACCTCATTGAGTGGCCCCATGGAAGAGGAGAACAGGCAGATGTGGTCCACTGTTCAGTCCACTTAGGATGCTTGCCATCCGGGAGACAGTTATCCCAAGCCCCCATCACAGTTCAGTTCAGTTCAGTCGCTCAGTCGTGTCCGACTCTCCGTGACCCCATGAACCACAGCACGCCAGGCCTCCCTGTCCATCACCAACTCCCGGAGTTCACTCAAACTCATGTCCACAGAGTCGGTGATGCCATCCAGCCATCTCATTCTCCGTCGTCCCCTTCTCCTCCCGCCCCCAACCTTTCCCAGCATCAGAGTCTTTTCCAGTGAGTCAACTTGTCGCATGAGGTGGCCAAAGTATTGCAGTTTCAGCTTTAGCATCAGTCCCTCCAATGAACATCCAGGATTGATCTCCTTTAGAATGGACTGGCTGGATCTCCTTGCAGTATAAGGGACTCTCAAGAGTCTTCTCCAACACCACAGTTCAAAAGCATCGATTCTTCGGCAATCAGCCTTCTTCACAGTCCAACTCTCACATCCATACATGACCACGGGATAAACCATTGCCTTGACTAGACGGACCTTGGTTGACAAAGTAATGTCTTTGCTTTTTAATATACTATCAAGGTTGGTCATAACTTTCCTTCCAAGGAGCAAGCGTCTTTTAATTTCCTGGCTGCAATCAGCATCTGCAGTGATTTTGGAGCCCAAAAAAATAAAGTCTGACACTGTTTCCACTGTTTTTCCATCTATTTCCCATGAAGTGATGGGACCAGATGCCATGATCTTAGTTTTCTGAATGTTGAGCTTCAAGCCAACCTTTTCACTCTCCTCTTTCACTTTCATCAAGAGGCTTTTGAGTTCCTCTTCACTTTCTGCCATAAGGGTAGTGTCATCAGCCCCCATCACAAGCCCCCATCAAAGACAGGTACAATGTAGGGGCTCAGTGGTGTGAGTTTCTGGGGCTGCTGTAATGCAGAAGTACAGACTTGGAGACAGAAAAGCACAGGAATGTGTTCTCTTACAGCTCTGGAGGCCTGAAGTCTGACAAGGAGGTGCCAGCAGGGCCAATTCTTTCTAGACGCTCTGCTAGAGGATCCGTTCCGTGGCTCCCTCCTAGCCCGGCGGTGCTGCAGGCCTTGGCGTTACTTGGCATCCCTCCATCTTCTCATGGCCCTCCCCTCTGGGTCTGTGACCCCTCTGCTTTCTCTTATAAAGACATCTGTCACCCATGGAAGTCTCCAGGCAAGAATACTGGCAGAATTGCCGTTTCCTACTCCAGGGGATCTTTACGACTCAGGGATCGAACCCGGGTCTTCCACATTGCAGGCAGATTCTTTCCCAATTGAGCTACCAGGGAAACCCATTGGGTATAGTCAGTCAGTCAGTCAGTTCAGTCGCTCAGTCGTGTCCGACTCTTTGCAACCCCATGAATCACAGCACGCCAGGCCTCCCTGTCCATCACCAACTCCCGGAGTTCACGTAAACTCATGTCCGTCGAGTCGGTGATGCCATCCAGGCATGCCACAGAGCCCTCTCTAAATCTGGGGTGATCTCAGCCTGAGGTCCTTAATAAAATCAACAATGACCTTGTTTCCAAACAAGGTCACATTTGCCTTCCTGGTCCCCAAGTTAGAATTTGAACAGATCTATTTGGGAGACGCTATTCAATCCACTAGGGCTTCCCAGGTGGCACAGTGGTAAAGAATCCACCTGCCAGTGCAGGAGATGCAGGTTTGATCCCTGGGTCGGGAAGATCCACTGGAGAAAGAAATGGCAACTACTCCAGTATTCTTACCTGGGAAAGCCCATGAACAGAAGAACCTGGTGGGCTACAGTCCATGGGGTTGCAAAGAGCCAGACGCAACTGAGCGACTGAGCTCAGCAGCACAACAGCACATGGAGTCCACTCAATCAGGATTATTTATCAACAGTCTGGGCAGCAGTAGAGGGTCTTGGGGTCAGGAGGAAGGGGGTGAGCCTTCCTGCCCCAGCCTCACTTACCAAGCACATCCCTTCCCTTCTCAGGGGCTGAGTTTCAGCAGAAGAGAAAGGCTGAAGCCTCGGCCCTGAAACAGGTTTCTAAAAAGAGCTGGTTTGCCGTCCATCTGCTTTCCAGGAAGCAGATGCGTGTCATGCAGTGAGGCTGGTGTAGCCTTCCTGCTGCCCTGAGGCAGGGGGCTGGACTCCCTGACCTCCAAAGCCCGCCCCCAGCCTTGGTGCACATCACTGTCTGACTGTGCATGCCTCCTTGGAGACGTCACCTTCGTCACCCTGCCTCCATCACCCGTGTCCAGTGCCTCTCCCCAGGGCTTGGCAGGACACATGCCTGGCCTGTGGGCAGGCTTGTCACTTTACTCATTATCCAGCATGTGAGCAGCAATTGGCATCTTGCCTTCTGTGGGTTCCGTGCCCCTGACCAGATGGCACACAAGGGAGCCCAGGGCTCCACTTTCCACAGTAAGCCAGGTGGCCGGCGTCCCTGGATCTAGAAACCAGAAGCTTGACAGGTGAGGAGGAGGGGTACAGACGCAGTGGCCTCCGAGAGCTCTGCAGGCCCAACCAGCACTGAGCACTCTGCTCGCCTAACGCAGCATGGAGTCCATGCCGAGAGGAGCTTCTGACAGGTGCTTGGATCTAAGTTCCCTCAGGCACTGGTCTCCACATTTTGGTACCGACAGTACCCAAGGATGCATTTTACTCATTTAAATGCATTTCAGTTCAATCGCTCAGTCATGTCTGACTCTCTGCGACTCCATGGACTGCAGCACACCAGGCCTCCCTGTCCATCACCAACTCCCGGAGTTTGCTCAAACTCATGTCCATTGAGTCAGTGATGCTATCCAACCATCTCATTCTCTGTCATCCCCTTCTCCTCCTGCTTTCTATCTTTCCCAGCATCAGGGTCTTTTCCAATGAATCAGTTCTTCGCATCAGGTGGCCAAAGTATTGGAGTTTCATCTTCAGCATCAGTCCTTCCAATGAATATTCAGGACTGATTTCCTTTAGGATGGACTGGTTAGATCTCCTTGCAGTCCAACGGACTCTCAAGAGTCTTCTCCAACACCACAGCTCAAAAGCATCAATTCTTTGGCACTCAGCCTTCTTTATGTTCCAATTCTCACATCCGTACATGATTACTGGAAAAACCATAGCTTTGACTAGACAGACCTTTGTCAGCAAAGTAATGTCTCTACTTTTTAATAAGCTGTCTAGGTTGGTCATAGCTTTTCTTCCAAGAGACAAGCGTCTTTTTATTTCATGGCTGCAGTCACCATCTGCAGTGACTTTGGAGCCCCCAAAACTAAAGTCTCTCACTGTTTCCATTGTTTCCCTATCTATTTACCATGATTTGATGGGACTGGATGCCATGATCTTAGTTTTCTGAATGTTGAGCTTTAAGACACCTTTTTTCACTCTCCTCTTTCACTTTCATCAAGAGGCTTTTTAGTTCCTCTTCACTTTCTACTGTAAGGGTGGTGTCATCTGCATATCTGAGGTTATTGATATTTCTCCCGGCAATCTTTTTTTTTTTTTTCACTCCCAGCAATCTTGATTCCAGCTTGTGCTTTGTCCAGCCTGGCATTTCTCATGATGTACTCTGCATATAAGTTAAATAAGCAGGGTGACAGTATACAACCTGATGTACTCCTTTCCTGATTTGGAGCCAGTCTGTTGTTCCATGTCCATTTCTAACTACGTTTGTGAATTAATAAACATTTCCTCTTTTGGGTCTGGTTTATAGTAGGTGCCCAGTACGTGAGCCTTGTTCCTCTGGGACCCTCCCCGCTCCTTGCTTGGGTCTGGGAATGTGTTTGAAGGTGGACTGGATTGAGCCCATTCGTCAGCCCTCTCAGAGTTACAGGGCTACAAATTACCAGACTGAGAGCAGACAGAAATAAATACAGACCAGAATGAGAAGGAGGGTGCAGCTGAGCTCCATCTCAGGGATTAAAGAGGAAGAAAAAGCACAGCAGAAGGCTCTCCCCCACTCACGTTTGAATCACTTCTGGTTCATGAATAACTGCTCCCCCCAAGTAGTCTTGAAACTCTGCGATTTCACCCAGATTTGTTTATTGAATCACTCTAGGTTGAATCACTCCACTGTTCTCCTGCAGTGATAGATTAGCTAGGAATTCTCTAGAACCCCAAGGGCTGGTGGAACTGCTGGCAGATCCCAAGAAAGCTAAGCAGTGGAGGGTGTGCCCTCCCTGCCTTGCTGGCCATCTTGGTGGGGACAGAACTTCAGGGGGACCATGGGAATACTGAGAGGTGGACAGAGTGCTGGGGAGAGGGGGGCCTGGCAGGGAGGGCTCCCGGTACCCAGGTCACCCCTGCAGACACCCCCATGGGCTTGTTCCCGAGAGCACTGCCCACCCTTACACGGAGGGCCTTCCCTTTAGGGGAGCAGGACTTGGCTGCAGAGTGATGCTGAGGTTCTGGGCAAGCCTTCGGTAGCCCCTTTCCTGCTGTCATCCGGAGAAGCACTGACGGGCTGCCCCCCACCCCCCCACACACGGCCCTCCCTGGAGATCCCACCACTGTCCACTGCCTTGGCTGCCCGGGCCCTTCCCACAGGCCCTACCTACAGTGATGAGAAAACTCCAAACATTAAGGAAATCCAGACAGAAGGAAGACCTGAGCCACTAACTGCAAGCTTTCAAATACCCGTGCAAGGCAGACAGACACACCACATACACATACACACACATACATACATGTATACGCATGCATACACATTCATGAGCACACACTCACATACATACTCACATGCATGCACAATTCATGCACACACACATATATGCTTGCCTACACACACATGCGATTTACATCTCATTCTGCTCCAGAAAGTTTTCCAGGTGACAAAAATTCTTGCAGAATGAGTGTGAGTGAACCCCTTGTGCCTCAAAAGCAAGCCCTAAATGGCATGAGAATCTCCTAATGTGAGTGAGGGCAGTTGGGGGCACTCAGTGAGGTCACCCAGCAGAGCACTGGAAATACTTGGCCGCTCAAATGAAAAAATCACTGTCAAAAATAATAGTAGATGCATATTTGTAATCATCTAATTCATCACTAGCATCTGTAGGATGGAGTAGGGAAGGAGTATTTTCATTTTGAAAAACTATTCAGAAAAGCCCAGACACCAGGCAGGGGACGAGATGGCAGTCTGGGGACCAGCATCTGGGTTCCTCACCTTCACCTCCAGCCCAGAGTGAGCTGTACCGGCCCCAGACGTGGTCCAGGTGGGCTGGCTGCACCTCCTCCAGTGGCTGACCTCACCCAGGAAGAAAAAGCTAGTGTCCTGGGCTGAGTGGGGTCATGTGGCCGTAGCGCCTCTCCCTGCAGGCGAAGGAGGGAGCAAGAGCAAGATCAGTGAGACCCCCCAAGCCCACTGCTCTACCCCGGGAGCCCCAGAGGTGCACCCTTGGCCCATGATATCCATAGGGGTTGGCTTTCCTTGGCATTTCTGAGGAGGGGGGCCTGTCTGTGCCTAAGCTGGGGTACAGGTTGGACAGCATCCATGACTCCCCAGAGCCCAGTCTGGCAGGACCTGTCGCATGACTGTCAAGGCAGTCCAAGCACTAGTTGGAAAAGAATTTCCAGACACAGAGCATTTCAGAAGGGAGGGAGTTTATTAAGAACAAAGAGCAGAGATAATGTGGGCACTGTGAGTGCAGCGGGTCAACCTCTGGACCGATCAGGGAGAGTCGACCGTTTTTGTGAATTAATAGCTCACTTTTATAGCCTCAAGACAAAGAAAATTCCTGCTGAAAGGTGATTGGTTGGGGCACTACTGGGCTTCCCAGGTGGCACTAGCGGTAAGGAACCTGCCTGCCAATGCAGGACATGTAAGAGATGCGGGTTCAGCCCCTGGGTCGGGGAGATCCCCTGGAGGAGCGCATGGCAACCCACTCCAGCATTCGTGCCTGGAGAATCCCACAGACAGAGGAGCCTGGCGGGCTACAGTCCGAGGGGTCGCTCGGAGTCAAACACGACTGAAGCCACACGGGCGCGCGCATGCGCACACTACAGGCGTTCGCGAAAGTACGCATCTTTGCTTAACTGCGAGATAGGAAGCTGGTTAGCGGTGATCAGGGGCTTTGGGCACAAAAGCGGTTCTGCCCGCTTCGAAGGTGACCTTGGTTCTGGGCTCCGCTTCTGTGGCCTGGGCACAAGGCCTGACACCTGTGGCCCTGGGGCAGGACTCAGCAGGGACCTCTGCGGCCAAGGGGGGCTTCTGCCTGGTGGTGAGAGCTGTCACCCCAGCCCCCACTTCCTGTCCCTCCGAGGCCCCGCCCCGCCCTCTCTCCGGGGAAGCGGTTCGGGCTTGTCTGCCTTCCACAGCATTCCGCAAAAAGGAGGGAGGGGTCCCTGCCTGCCTGACCTTTTCCTGCAGTTTGCTTCCCTCTGGCAGCAAGCTCACCGTTCCCTGCCTCGCTCTTCTGCTAAAAGGGCAGCCGGGGGCAAGAGCAGAGACCACCTGGGGGAGCTGTAAGCAAGGACGCAGGGCCCCCGGCGCTTGATGGTCCTTCCTGGTTCCCTCTGGGTGCCGCAGTGGCATTTACACAGAGGAAGGAGGAGGGGATGACTGACTGCATTCAGGGGACCCCTGGTTACCAGGGCTCTGGGAATTCTAGGTAAGGGGCAGGTCATACCGCATGGTAATATTAATACACACCTCGCGTTTACAAACATGAGGTCATTTGATCACTCACTCATAAAGAGTCCCCTAAACCAGCAGTCCCAACCTCCAGGATCTAAGGCCTGATGATCTGAGGTGGAGCCGATGTTTTAATAATAGAAATGAAGTGCACAGTAAATGTAATGCACTTGAATCATGCTGAAACCATCCCTCACCCTTCCTGTTCCATGGAAAAATTATCTCCCATGAAACCAGTCCCAGGTGCTGAAAAGGTTGGGGACCTCTGCCCTAAGCACTTACCTGGGATCCAGGCTCTGAGCTGGGTATGAAGGAGACATGAAACGCAGTCTCTTGCTTCTTGGGCAGTACAGCAGTGGAATGAGCTGCTTTTGAAGTCAGCCTTTTCTGGGTTCAAATCCTGACTCCACCAGGAGTTCCTGTGTTCCTTAGGAAGTAGCTTCATGTCTCTGATATTCTACTTCTTCACCTGGAAAATGTGAATGGAAACAACACGTCCTAGGATGACCTTTCGGTTAGTATCTTTGTTGTTGTTGTTCAGTGTCTGAGTCGTGTCTGACACTTCGCCACCCCAAGGACTGCAGCACACCAGGCTCCCTGTCCTTCACTATCTCCCAGAGCTTGCTCAAACTCATGTCCATTGAGCTGGCAAGGCCATCCAACCATCTCATCCTCTGTCATCCCCTTCTCCTCCCGTCCTCAATATTGCCCAGCATCAGAGTCTTTTGCAATGAATTGGCTGTTTACATCAGGTGGCCAGAGTATTGGAGCTTCAACATCAGTCCTTCCAGTGTATATTCAAGGTTGATTTCCTTTAGAATGGACTGGTTGGATCTCCTTGCAGTCCAAGGGACTCTCAAGAGTCTTCTCCAGCACCACAGTTCAAAAGCATCAATTCTTTAGTGCTCAGCCTTCTCTGTGGTCCAGCTCTACTGGATTGTTTGGAGGGGACTGGTGGGTATGAATCCTTCTGTGTCCCCGGGAGCTGCCCTGTTCAGCTACTTCTGAGGTCTCTGCATGGTCAGAGGGCCACACATGCGCTGTCTGTATGCTGCAAGTGGCAGCTCCCTTGGACACCTCCAAGGAAATGACAGTAACTTATATCAGCCTTTGGCTGCATCAGCCCCAGACCTGGAAATCAGAGCGATTCCTGAGTCCATTCTCTTCTTTTCTGTATGCAAACACTTTTGTGATAGAAAATTATGACGGATGTCGCTTATGTCAGCCCTGAGACTGAGGTTGAATTTCTCTCAAGATGAGTAAAGGATCCCAGTCTCCTGCACCTGGTGCCACCTGGCGCATGACCAGCGCTCAGCCACCCAGGCCTCTATGCCAGGTGGTCACACTTACAGCGCGGTGGGTGACAGAGAGCTTGGGCCAATCACACATTCTCAGGATGCAGGTTCCCCTTCCGTAACTGAAGGACACTCCCTTGCCTGCAGATGGTTACAGTTACCTAGAAATTCTCACCTCCTCCTGCAGGGCACAGTTTGTTCCAGAAGCATCGGTTCCCACCCCAGTCTCTTCCATCAGACTGTGAGCTCCTGGATTCCAATTTCAATGGAAACGCAGCAGGAACAGAATCACAGAAGACAAACTTCTGTCATTTAGCAGACTTCTATTTTTTTTTTTTTGGCAAGTCTTGTGTGGTTTGATTAATAACATTCCATCGTGCATTATGAAAAATAAGATTCGGAAACACGCCATCAGCAGGATTTGGAGGGAGGGTGAAGAGAGGGATCGCAGACTGCTCCCAGGTCTCTCCTCCATCAGTCCCAGGCAGAGGGCAAGGCCTTCCAGGGCTGCCTCTGTGCCCTTCTCCTTTCTTTCTGCAACTGGCCCTCAATCATCTCTCCGCCATTGGATTCTGCACTCAGGGAAGCACCCAGCAAGTGCATTGGCACAGAAGTGCCGGTGACTAAGGAGTGCTTCCTTTTCCAGATGAATTTGCATATTTTAATTGAAGGCAGATGCCTGAGTTAATTCAGTGTAGCAAACTTGGGCTGAGCATTTAGTATGCTCAAAGGAAGAAGATTCTACGAGCTCAATGGGGTGGATAGGGGCAGCTTTATGGGGGAGGTGTCATTTGGGTTCTCTACAGACTTTACAAGGGTTACTTGGGGAGCAGCCAGACCCCTTCCAAGTTAGATTAATCTGAGAGGCACAGGGATGCAGAGGCTGGGATATGGTGTGTACAGAAGGGACTGGAATGTCTTGTGAACCATGCGAAGAGGTGTGAATTTCATCCCGAAGGCATTAAAGGATCCCTGGTGAGTTTTGAAAGGGGTTAGTGTGGTCACACTTGTGTCCTGGAGAATGCAAATCTGTTGGTAGTGCTGAAGAGAACTTGGAAAGGGCAGGGCTTGGCGACACGGTGACCACTTGGCTCAAGTAGTGAATGTCTAATTATGAGCTCTGAGATGCCAGCAAGCTGGTAATGGAGTTACATGGGGGTATTGAGGTTCAGAACCGCGGCCCAGAGGCAGGCTCTGACAAGCCAGGCCTCTCCATCGGGCTCCTGCTCACATGGCAGCCCACGGCTTGGAGCCTGGCCATTGGAGTTGTCATTGTGGTCCCTCTTCCAGAAGCTCATTAAAGCTTTCCTTGGAAATCAGTGTCTGGAAACCATTGGCTCCCTTTCAGCCTCTCTCCCACCCCAGGCATCCCTGGGAGGGTGCCTCGATCAGGGCCTCCCCACCAACCTCCTGCAGGTCTTTTTTGAGAAGTCAGAAGCTGCAGCTATGTAACTAGGCCAGCCCTTTGGTGGCTCAGCATTTCTCAAGGTAGGAGTTGGTGAGAAGAAAACACCAGAACAGGAAACCGTAGTTCAGCCTGTGCTATCAGATCCCCCCAAAGGACAACAAAAATGGAGAGCAAAAAATAGCACCCCTGGGCTTGTTCAGGCTCTGCTTTTAAGACTGAGCACCAAGCTGGAGGGCAGGTTAACCCTTTGGGAGGCTTGTGTGCGGAGATGTTTCAGTGGGCCCTGTTTTGAGGATGGACGTCAGGGGAGAAGGGCATCTTGTTAATGTGACAGATGCTAATTGAGATTATCCATTGTGTGTAGATTATCAGTGAAATCCATTCAGAACAGGGTTGTAATGCTGTAGTGGGGTGACAACTGCTGCAAAATCAGGCAGGCCCAGGTTCAAATCCCAGCTCCACTACCTGTTCACTGAGTGACTTGGACCAATGTCTGCATTGCTGGAAGCCTCTCTTTCCCAGTCTGTAAAATGGGAACAGTAAGAACCCTTGCACTTGATTATTGTGAAGACCGAATGAATCATGTAATTCACTGCCACGTGCAAGGTGAGGGCTATGCCTAGACTTGTTCCTTTGTTTCTTTGGCACCTGGTGGCATGTGGGATCTTAGTTCCCTGACCAGGGGGTGGACTCATGGCCCCTGCATTGAAAGCACACAGTCTTAATCAGTGGATGCCAGGGAAGTCCCTAGAATTGTTCCTTTAAGTAGTATATTAAAAAAAAATTTTTTTTTAATCAGTTAGGCATTGTTCTAAGTTTTTGCATTTTCCATGGAATATCTTATTACCCTTAAGGTAATCTTATGAAGTAGATAATCCATTTAATTTCATCAAATTTTATAAATTTTATCAACGAGATGAATGAATCTTAGGGATCTGTTTACTCTGAGTTTACTAATGACTGGAGACCTGTTAATTTCTCCAATTGGGCTGACCTTGCAGCTGTTCAAGCCACAGGTCCTGCCTTCGACAGTCTGCTGACAAACTGGCCTTCAGTAGCTGAGCCCCATGGATGAGCCCTACCAAGCACACACCTAATTCTAAACTCTGCTTTCAGATCTCTAACATCCTACCCATCCCTGCCCCTGCTCACCAGAGCTTAAAAGTCAGTTGGGCGGGGACTTCCCTGATGGTTCAGTGGTTAAGAATCTGTCCTGCAGTGCAAAGGATGCAGGTTCAGTCCCTGGTCAGGGAGCTAAGGTCCCACATGCCTTGGAGCAACTAAGCCTGTGTGTCACAACTACTGAGCCGGTGCACCCCACGGAAGACCCTGTACCTGAGACTCGATGTAGCCTTTAAAGAATCCAAACTCAATCCAAATCAGCACACAGAGATACAGACTCCATATACAGGAATCACTCGCATTTCTATACTCTAGCAGTGAGAAATCAGAGAAATTAAGGAATCGATCCCGTTCACTATGCAACAAAAAGACCCTGCACCTGAGACTCGATGTAGCCTTTAAAGAATCCAAACTCAATCAAAGCCAGCACACAGAGATACAGACTCAGTACACAGGGATCACTCTCATTTCTATACGCTAGCAGTGAGAAATCAGAGAAATTAAGGAATCGATCCCATTCACCATTGCAACAAAAAGAAGTAAATATCTAGGAATAAACTTACCTAAGGAGACAAAACAATGGCAAGCCACTCCAGTACTCTTGCCTGGAAAATCCCATGGATGAAGGAGCCCAGTAGGCTGCAGTCCGTGGGGTCACTAAGGGTTGGACACGACTGAGCGACTTCACTTTCACTTTTCACTTTCATGCATTGGAGAAGGAAATGTCAACCCACTCCAGTGTTCTTGCCTGGAGAATCCCAGGGATGGGGGAGCCTGGTGGGCTGCCGTCTATGGGGTCACACAGAGTCGGACACGACTGAAGTGACTTAGCAGCAGCAGCAGCAAGGAGACAAAAGAACTGTACACAGAAAATTATAAGACACTAGTGAAAGAAATCAAAGGTGACACAAACGGATGGAGAGATAGTCCATGTTCCTGGGTAGGAAGAATCAATATTGTGAAAGTGACTATACTACCAAATGCAATCTACAGATTCAATGCAACCCCTATCAAATTACCAATGACATTTTTCACAGAACTAGAACAAAAAATTTCACAATTCACATAGAAACACAGAAGACCCCGAATAGCCAAAGCAGTCTTGAGAAAGAAGAATGGAGCTGGAGGAATCAACCTTCCTGACTTCAGATTATACAACAAAGCTACAATCGTCAAGACAGTATGGGACTGGCACAAAAACAGAAATATAGACCAAGGGAACAAGATAGAAAGGCCAGAAATAAGCCCAGGCACCTATGGGTACCTTATTTTTGACAAAGGAGGCAAGAATATACAATGGCGCAAAGACAGCCTCTTCAATAAATGGTGCCGGGAACACTGGACAGCTACCTATAAAAGAATGCTACATGTAAACAGCTGCATGTGAAAGAATGAAATTAGAATTCTTCCTAACACCATACACAAAGATAATCTCAAAATGGATTAAAGACCTAAATGTAAGACCAGGAACTATAAAACTCAGAGGAAAACATAGGCAGGACACTCGACATAAAGCAACATCCTCTATGACCCACCTCCTAGAGTAATGGAAATAAAAGCAAAAGTAAACAAGTGGGACGGAGAAGGCAATGGCAAGCCACTCCAGTACTCTTGTCTGGAAAATCCCATGGATGGAGGAGCCTGGTAGGCTGCAGTCTGTGGGGTCGCTAGGGGTCGGACACGACTGAGCGACTTCACTTTCACTTTTCACTTTCACACATTGGAGAAGGAAATGGCAACCCACTCCAGTGTTCTTGCCTGGAGAGTCCCAGGGACGGGGGAGCCTGGTGGGCTTCCGTCTGTGGGGTCACACAGAGTCGGACACGACTGAAGTGACTTAGCAGCAGCAGCAGCAGCAAACAAGTGGGACCTGATTAAACTTAAAAGCTTTTGTACTGCAAACGAAACTATAAGCAAGGTGAAAAGACAACCCTCAGAATGGGAGAAAATAATAGCAGATGAACTGACAAGGTATTAATTACCAAAATAAACAAGCAGCTCATACAACTCAACACCAGAAAAACAAACAACCCAATCAAAAAGTAGGAAAAAGACCTAAACAGACATTTCTCCAAAGAAGACATACAGATGGCTAATACATGAAAAGATGCTCAACATCACTCATTATTAGAGATGTTTCATCGCTCATATTAGAGAAATGCAAATCAAAACTGCAATGAGATATCACCTCACACTGGTCAGATTGGCCATCATCAAAAGGTCTATAAACAATAAATGCTGGAGAGGGTGTGGAGAAAAAGGAACACTCTTGCACTGTTGGTGGTAATCTAAATTGATACAGCTGCTATGGAAAACAGTATGGGGATTCCTTAAAAAGCTAGTAATAAATCCACCATATGACCCAGCAATCCCACTCCTAGGCATATACCCTGAGGATGCCAAAATTGAAAAAGACACATTATCCCATTGTTCATTGCAGCACTATTTACAATAGCTGGAACATGGAAGCAACCTAGGTATCCAACAGACGAATGGATAAAGAAGTTGTGGTACATATACACAATGGAATATGAGTCAGTCATAAAAAGGAACACATTTGAGTCAGTTCCAATGAGGTGGATGAACCTAGAACCTATGATACAGAGTGAAGTGGGTCAGAAAGAGAAAGTTAAGTATTGTATTCTAACCCATATATACAGAATCTAGAAAAACGGTTGTGAAGAATTTATTTGCAGGGCACAATGGAGAAACAGACATAGGGAATAGACTTATGGACATGGCGGGAGGGGAGGAGAGGGCGAGATGAATGGAAAGAGCAACATGGAAACTTAACATTACCATTTGTAAAACAGATAACCAACGGGAGTTTGCTGTATGGCTCAGGAAACTCAAACAGGGGCTCTGTATCAACCTAGAGGGCTGGGATGGGGAGGGAGATAGGAGGGAGGTTCAAAAGGGGAGGGGATATGTGTATACCTACGGCTGATTCATGTTGAGGTTTGACAGAAAACAGCAAAATTCTGTAAAGCAATTATCCTTCAATAAAAAAAAATTTTTTTTGATCATTTGGTTGAATTCACATCTCCATTCCAGTTTTTCTACAAGGAGATAAATGGAGTGGGCTTGATCATTCAGTTGAGCTTCCACAAATATGTGGCCAGCCTTTTCCATATAGCCCCTGCTTCCTGCAGTAATTTAGAATCTGTGTGCTCAAACCCCTTTATAGCTCTTTTTAAAAACCTTATTTCTTTTTTAAAACAATGTTATTGAGGGGCAATTTACATACCATAAAATTTACTCATTTTACGTGCAGTTTACAGAGTTGTCCAACCTTCACCACAATCCAGTATGAAAATGTTTACAACTCCCTTGCTGTTTCTATTTAAAAGTGAATAAAAAGTTATATTACTGGTCCTGTTGAGGCAGTGACTGGAAAGTTTTAAAAGAGGAAGCTCTCTATTAGAGGCTGGACGCTTCCTTGGCTGGTCAGGGATGGTGGGAAGAAGGCAGCTCAGAACCTGGGCAGCGTCTCATGGGCGACAGTCACAGGTGGGACTCGAGGAAGAGTGAGGGCCAGGCACCCTTGATTCTGCCTGCGGGAGGCCCAGGTGCTGGGCCGCTCTCTGCACCCCTGGTGGGACCACACCCTCAGTGCTGGGCAGGACCTCTGGGAGGACGCGAAGAGCCCCCAACGGTCGACCTCATGAATCCCTCTGGATTCATGGAGAGGAAAAGGCCAGCCCAAGTCTAGATTTCCGGGGGGAGTCAGTTCTGTGTCAGAGGTCCAGGGCCATGGGATGCTCTCTAGGCCTTCAGAGAGGGGTGGGCCAGTGGGGAGAACTGGCAGAGACCAGGTTCCCATCCTGGCTTCCCAGTGACCAGCCCTGAGCCTCGGTACCCTCCTCTCAAAATTGGTGAAAATACCTGCTCCTGTCTCTGACATTGTTGTCACCTGAAATGAGACGTGCACACAAACAGTCTAGTATGTAATGAGGGCTCAATAAATAGCAGCTTTCTGGTTATTATTAACAACAAAAAAAGCTGCTTCTTTGAGTTGCAAACCTTGAACACGCTGCGGAGGCATAGCTGGTTCCTTGGGGGAAAGGGGTAGGGTGCATAATGCGGCAGCTTCAAGGCCTTGTTCTTCTATTTAACTGTGTTTGTCTGGCTCTGGGCAGGCTGCTTGACTTCTCTGAGCCTCAGTTTCCTTATCTGTAAAGTGGGCCTAAGGATATGCTTACCTTTTCGGGTTGTGGGGAGGATCAGATGAGACAGTGCCTGTAGAACTCAGGTAGGGCCTGGCACCTGCCCAGAGTCCTAGCAGGGCTCCTTACTCTTCTCTGTGGATAAAAACCTTGAGTTCCTCAATTCACATCAAAATCAACATCTCAGTGAGTGGGCAAACCATTGAAAGATGCTATTAAGGACCTGATGAGACTCCAGATGCAATTCTGGGGAGCCTTTGCTTTGCTTGTTCATACCATGAATGTAAATATTGTGTGGGGGGAGGGAGAGGAGGCTGGCGCTTAGATAGGAAAAGACTGAGGATCAGTCCTGCTGATGGCACCCTGGACATGTGTGTGTGTGTGCAATAATGCCCCCTGGTGTGTCCCATCATGGCTAGATCACCATGGTCACACCAGTCTATAGGAATGGGTCCCTCGGCAATGCAAGAGAACTGGGTTCAATCTCTAGGTTGGGAAGATCCCCTGGAGAAGGGAAAGGCTACCCACTGCACTCTTCTGGCCTGGAGAATTCCATGGACTGCATAGTCCATGGGGTCGCAAAGAGTCGGACACGACTGAGCAACTTTCGCTTCACTGCTTTACCACTGAGCCAATGGGGAAGCCCCTCACACCTCTCTGCTCCAGGGCAGATCTCATCCACCTGTCCCTCCGCTTCCCATGTGGTTTGCATACAGGCTGAGGTGGGGTCCTCTCAACTCAGGCCCCTGGCCACATGCCCTGCGCCCTTGAGGGGAGAGTGAGAGGACTCAGGGTGGTAAGCTGGCAGGGGATGTCACTGTGGTATGTGCTGGTTTCTGTTTTTCCTTCTTAATACAGATACGGGAGACTTCTCACACATGGATGGTAGGGAAACCTACAAGCCTAGCGTGTGCTTAAAGCATTAACCCAGGGTCCATGTCAGCAGCTGAGTCATTAAATAAATCCTTAAGCCTTGCCTTACTGCACGAGGGCCACGTGCAGCATTTGGGACCTGCTTTCTGGATGCGGGATTGATGTAGATTATTTTTACTTTGCAGCCAGTTGACTGTTTGAAACTAGTGACTCCAGGCTCCGGCTGCCTCCTAAGGCTACCCAGCCTGGGGGCATCAAGGGGTGCAGGCATGCCTGAGCATCAGGGTAGGGATTCAGGAAGCTATTTGTGGACTTCCTAATTGGCATGCTTTGAAAGGCAAACTTCAAACTTCGCAGTCAGCTTGCAGCCACGGATTAGACTCTTTCTGCTCAGCGAATCACATCTGAGATTTACTAACCCCTTGAGTCCAGCCTCCGCCCCCACCTGGCTCCCACTTTTAAATACGAATCAGATGGTTTACTCTGTTCTACTTTCCTCTTCAAAAAGGAAAGCAGACTCCAAACCTAATTAGGATAGGACTTCGAGGCTGTAACTAAATTCATTCACAGGCCTGACTGCACTGAGACGCCAGGCTTCCTCTGGCCATCACCTATTGCAAACCTGATTCAAAACAGTATTGTTTATTCAGGTTTAAGCTACTAGACAGATTTTTAAAAAAATGAATGCTGCTCTTCTCATGCTTGGTGGGGCCACGCAGCGCTGGTGCCTTTGATCTGGGTCAGCACAGAGGCTCCAGACCAGAGGAAGTCTCTAGAAACACAGTCCTCATTAATTAACAGCTGCAGGCACTTGGAGTGTTCTGGCCAAATGGTGTGAACAGCCTCGCTCCTTTGGCAGCCAAAGCTGGAAAACAGAAGAATCTCAAATGGAGCTCCTCTTTCTAGCTCTGTGCTGAGTCCCGCCCCCTCTGCAGGGTTTGCAAGCAGCGCAGCTGTGGAGCTGTCACTCACTCATCACATGACTCAGGAGATCCAGACTTTCTGTGGGCCTCCCGCTGCATGCGTGCTTAGTCGCTGTCATCTCCAACTCTTTGTGACCCCATGGACTGTAGCCCACCAGGTTCTTCTGTCCATGGGATTTTCCAGACAAGAATACTGGAGTGGGTTGCCATTTCCTTCTCCAGGGGGTCTTCCCGACTCAGGAATCAAGCTCACATCTCCCGTGTCTCAGTTACCTCTATACTGGGCTGGATCCCATGTCTGTATCACAGGGAGATTCTTGGAGACCCACAAATATTTAGGGATTCCTAAATACTGTGCAAGGAGATCCAACCAGTCTATTCTAAAGGAGATCAATCCTGGGTGTTCACTGGAAGGACTGATGCTAAAGCTGAAACTCCAATACTTTGGCCACTTCATGCGACGAGTTGACCCACTGGAAAAGACTCTGATGCTTGGAGGGATTGGGGGCGGGAGGAGAAGGGGACGACAGAGAATGAGATGGCTGGATGGCATCACCAACTCGATGGACATGAGTTTGAGTGAACTCCGGGAGTTGGTGATGGACAGGGAGGCCTGGCGTGCTGTGATTCATGGGGTCACAAAGAGTCGGACACAACTGAGCAACTGAACTGAACTGAAATACGTACTCTTGCCTAGAAAATCCCATGGACGGGGGAGCCTGGTGGGTTGCAGTCCATGGGGTCGCTACGAGTCTGACGTGGCTGAGCGACTTCACTTTCACTTTTCACTTTCACACATTGGAGAAGGAAATGGCAACCCACTCCAGTATTCTTGCCTGGAGAATCCCAGGGACGGGGGAGCCTGGTGGGCTTCTGTCTATGGGGTCACGCAGAGTTGGACACGACTGAAGTGACTTAGCAGCAGCAGCAGCAGCAGCAGCACCTTGCTAGGCTCTAAGGAGGAATAAGACAGAGGGTCTTGCCCTCGGAAGTCCATGCCCTGAACTGGTCGTTCTCATTAAAGGTCACTCTTACCTCCAGGGACATTTGGCAAGACCTTGAGATACTTTTGGTTTCAAGCCTGAAAATTGAAAAAGTGCAAGTGTTAGTCACCTCTTTGCAATCCCATGGACTGTAGCCCACCAGGCTCCCCTGTCCCTGGAATTCTCCAGGCAAGAACACTGGAGTGGGTTGCAATACTAGGGTTGTAAAGCAATTATCCTTCAGTTAAAAAAATAAATTTTTTAAAAAAGAAAGTAGTAGTATAGGATTGCTTTTTAATAAATAGGATATATTGTAAGTGAGTGGTGGAGTGAAGTTGGGTAGTCATCTAGAGAAAGATTTTTCTTTCAACAGAATAAAGAATGGCTTCATGGAGAAGGAGAAAAAAAAAAAAGAATACTGGAGAGGGTAGCCATTCCCTTCTCCAGACCTAGGGATCAAACCTGAGTCTCCCACATTGCAGGCAGATTCTTTACTGAGGCACCAGGGAAACCCTGGCGGCCTCTAAATAGCAGGTAGACACCAAAGGGAGTGCTCAGCGTTGTCTGATGCACAGGACAGCCCTCCACAGCCAAGACTTACTCATCCAGTCACATCAGTAGTGCCGAGGCTGAGAAACTCCAGTCTAAGTAGACCAGCCCAGGTGCAAAAGCAAAATACACCAGCGCACCATGGCGGGAGTGACGAGAATGAAATCAAATATTCTGTCCAGGGGCCTACAATCTGCTGGTTATCGGTAGAATGGTCGTCCCCTGTCATCTTTCATGCAATGTGTAGGTACTTCTGCAAGGATTCGTGTTGGCAGCAAACATCCAGAGCAGACTGCTTCACAAGTGTATACATGGGTTACTGGACTTCCCTGGAGGCTCAGCAGAGAAAGAATCCACCCACAGTGAAGGAGGCAGGGCATGAGCCGCAGATTCGAACCCTGGGTTGGGAAGATCCCCTGGAGAAGGAAATGGCTAATACATGTATTAAACACTTACCAAATTGTACACTTTATATGCAGTTTATTATATGTAAATTATACCTCAATAAGGCTATTTTAAAAAATAAAGTAAAAAACAAATCCAGTTATAAGAAAAAAAAAAGATCTTCCCAGTCAGGTTCCAGGTTCAACCTCCTGTAGTCTTCCATATGTAAATTGTATTAATGCAAGTACCGAGTGCTGTGCTATGTCGCTTCAGTCATGTCTGACTCTTTGCAAACCCTAGACTGTGGCCCACCAGAATCCTCTGTCCATGGGATTCTCCAGGCAAGAATACTGGAGTGGGTTGCCATGCCCTCATCCAGGGGATCTTCCCAACCCAGGGATCGAACCTGTGTCTTCTGCATTGGCAGGCAGGTTCTTTACCACCAGTGCCACATCTTTCAATCTTCATGAAAAGAAGAATGCAGTCTTTGCATTTGCTGCACAAGGGAAGCATCCTTGCAGTAGATAGAAATCCTGCTTGTGGGACCCTCTGCTCTTCTGACTCTGGTTCCAGTTCCATCGAATTCCAGCCCTGTCAACAGGTCCTCAAGGCCCTAGGAACAGAGGGAACCCAGGATGAAGCCAGGAGGCGGCTTTGAGCAATGAGTATTCTTCTGCTTTCTCCTTCCTTTCTCATCTGAGGGCTCTAGCCCTTGACAAAGCTCTCCCAGGCAGAACTGTACTTGAGTCACGGAGTGACGCCCTGGGGAAACCCTCCCTGTGGGCAGTGCCTGAGGACCCACCCAGGGGACATAAATCCATTTTCCTGGTTTCTTTCTTGCCTCTCCCCACAAAGATGAAAAATGAAATGTAAAACAGGTTAGATGACTTCCTGTAATCACTTTTTAGCAGAAATATCTAAAGGGGCCAAACTGGCAGGCTAACCAAGTAAGAATACAGGAAGGTCAGAGCACGATGAGGATTTTCGTCCATTGAAGGGACATTGGGCTCATTCAGATTGGCTTCTCCAAGCAAGTCGTCCTCCCAAAGAGGCGAGGGGTGAGGAGAGGAGCCTTGATCAGCCTCAGTCTCAGCATCAGTACTCTTGGGAATCGCTCAGCCTCTGAGCTGGTTTCCCAGGTGGCTCAGTGGCAAAGAGTCTGCCTGCCAACGCAGGAGACCTGGGTTCAATCCCTGAGCCGGGAAGATCCCCTCGAGAAGGAAATGGCAATCCACTCCAGTGTCCTTGCCTAGGAAATCCCATGGACAGAGGAGCCTGGTGGGCTATAGTCCTTGAAGTGAAAGTGAAAGTCGCTCAGTCGTGTCTGACTCTTTGCGACCCTATGGACTATACAGTCTGTGGAATTCTGCAGGCCAGAATACTGGAATGGGTAGCCTTTCCCTTCTCCAGGGGATCTTCCCAACCCAGGGATCGAACCCAGGTCTCCTGCATTACACGCAGATTCTTTACCAGCTGAGCTATCAGGGAGGCCTCTTGGGGTTACAAAAGAGTCAGACACAACTGAGTGGCTAAACAGCAATAACACCAGCCTCTGAGTATCATGCGCATCCATGCCCTGGGCAGCACAACAGGTGGTGATGGTAGCTCAAACCCTTGTTTGGAGGATGAAGGTGTGTGGGGGAATGAGTGGGCTTTGAAAGTTAAACAGCCTTCTACGGTTGTATTTACATGCCAGGAGTCTGACGATAGCATTGTGGTCTTTGTCTTTTAAAGGTAGATCTTGAAATAATTATTGACAAAATGAGGTCTGGGGTTTGCTCTAAATTAACACAGAGGCAGGAGAGATAGGTGGAGTATACATAGAAAATGAACCATGAGTTGACGGTAATCTGGACCTTTGTTATTCTAGTCTGGACTCTCTACTTTTAAAATTTGAAATTTTCCATTCTTTCGAATTATCTAGAAAAAAACTTTATTTAATGTTAATTTTGGCCACACCACATGGCATTTGGAACTTCCCCAACCAGGAATCAAGGAATCAACCTGTACCCACTGTGTTGGGAGCGTGGAGTCTTAACCACTGGACCACCAAGAAAATGCTAAAAAATATTTTAGAAAAGAGTTTTGGAGGTTGATCACACAACAGTGTAGATGTACTTAACCCTTCTAAACTGTAGACTTCAAAGCGGGTAGGATGGTCAATTTTATGTGAATTTTACCACCATTATAAGTATAGATGGATATCTTTTAAAGTTAGTTTTTCAAATTGGTGTGTTTGGGGCTGTGGGTGCACACAAAGACGCTGAGGATCAGAGAGAAGAAAGCAAGTCGGGATGAAGAGGGTGACATGGGCTTCTAGGATCAGATGAAAGGAAGGCTTCTCCCCGGTGGGGGTGTGCGGATAGGAGACAAGCTTTGGCAGTGCCAATCGTGGGTGGCTGGCATGAGCTGGACCTTGAGGAGTGGGGGCTTACTAATAAGAGGGAAGAGGGAGGCGCCATGGAGCCCCCACGCTCCTGCCCTGGGAGTGGAGGAGGCAGGCAGTGTGTCTCCCTTCTTGGGGAGGCTTACGCTCTGCAGGGGAAGCAGTCCAGAGAACGCCGAGTCCTCCCGTTTGGCCACGATGCAGTGCAGATGGAAGGCGTTCAGAGGACAGTGTGGGCTCTCTGCATGCCTGGCTGAGTAATCAGGCTCTGGAATAGATGAAGTCAGAGCTATCATCACTCCCTTTCTAGCCTTTTAAACAGTGCACGTCAGAGATGGACTCCTTTGAAGCTAAGCATCACCTGTCTGGGAGTCATTTTCCTCCAGCATTCTGGTTCACAGAGTGATGGATGGCCCAGAGTGCTGTTCCCAATGGATGATGCTAACCCACCAGTGGAGTTGCATGTGCAGGATGCTGAGACGGGGACGGGGGCTTTGGGCGGGCTGTGGCCTCTCTTCTGGTCCCAATTCTTCAACACCTGGGGATATGTCACTTCATCTCTGGGGCTCTCCACCTGTGAAATGAGCAAGGCCATCTCTGACGACCCTGGTGGTCTGCTCCGTGGCAGAGTTTATGCAGACAGGCCATCAGGGTGGTCCCTGCGGGCAGATCACACAGCACATGTCTTTGTTGTGGTTTGGGGGCCTGGAGGTGATGTGCTCATGTTCCTTTGGCTGAGTAACTAGTACCAGAACCTAAGTAGGTCCCTAAAAGTGGGGGCTTGTCTTTCTTCCCTCTATCACTGAGAGTGTGGTTAACAGCACCAATCAATCCCCCCTTATGAGATGCACTGCTGCGTGAGATGCCTGGGTAGCAAAGACAGTGCTCGCACTTTGCTCTTCCCTCATGGATGCCAGTAACTTCTCAGTTAGTTAATAGGTGTCAAAGGATTCTGGATGTGCAAGGTGGAGGCTTTGGGAAAGAACTGAGAAGTTCAATAAGCAGAGCCCCCCCTCAGCCCTCTCCACCATTCACCACACATGCACACGCACACAATTTTTAAAAATATTTACTTATATTCATTTATTTGGCTGTGCCGGGTGTTAGTTGTGGCATGCAGTGTCTTTCGCTGCAGTTCGTGGGGTATAGTTCCCCGACCAGGGATCGAACCTTGGAACCTTCACTGGGAGTGCAGTCTTGGGCCCTGGACCACCAGAGAAGTCCCCACACATACGCGCAAAATAGTCTTTCTTTAAAGAAAATTATATTCATTTCCTGGAGCCATCACCACAGATTACCGTAAACTTGGTGGCTTAGAAAAAGCAGACATGTCTCTTCTCCTGGTTCTGGAGACCAAAAGTCTGAAATCAAGGTGTCACAGTACCACACTCCCTCCAGGAGCCCCCAAAGAGCACCCTTCCTTGTTTCTTCCAGCCTCTGGGCCCCCTGGGCATCCCGTGGTTTGTGACTGTATCTCTCCAGACTCTGGCTTCACATGGCCTTCTCGTCCCCATCTTGTGGTGTTTTAAGGACACTTGGATGTGAGGACCCACTGGGGGACCCAGGATAATCACTCCTTTTTTAAAATTTTTATTTATATTTTTTGTTGGCTGCACTGGGCCATTTTTGCTGTGCACAGGCTCCCTCTGGTTGCATTGAACAGGGGCTATGCTCAGGCTTCCCGTCGTGGTGGCTCTGGGCTTTCTCTGCGCTGAGTGGGGGCTAAACTGAAATTGCAGCGCTCAGGCTGCTCATCGCAGTGGCTTCTCTTGTTCTGGAGCACAGGCTCTAGGCACACAGGCTCTGTAGTGGTGGTGCATGGGCTAAGTTGCTCCGTGGCATGTGGGGTCTTCCCAGACTGGGGTTTGAACCCACGTCCCCTGCATTGGCAGGTGCATTCATATCCACTGTACCACCAGGGAAGTCCCTAATTACTTTTGAGATCCTTAATTAATTACATCTGCAAAGACCCCGTTTCCAAATTGTGTTCACCAAGTCTGGAATGTGGATGTACCTTTCAGTAGGGGTGAGGGGGCATCATTCAGCCCACTATGAAAGCTTGCATAGAGATCCACGCGGCAGGCTGGAAGGGGAGCGGACATCACAACCATGACCTCAGCCCCCCGTTCAGTGCCCTCCACCTGGCAGCGCCTGGCACCAAGGAGCAAGGTTGGAAACCGGAAGTGTAGCAGAGAGAGAGCTTGGGGGACTTCAGAGCCAGTCCTAGGCTGGGAAATGAGCCGCGGGCTTGGGTGAGACTACTTGGCCTGTCAGTTCTTGCCTCGCCCCTTGACACCCTGCCCCATGGAAACGGATGGCAGAGGTTATGGTCAGGAACCAGCGGACCAGGTGGCTAATGGCTTCCAGAGGCAATCAAGAGCTTCTCGAGTTGTAGTGTTCCAGGTTTTCACCCCCTCCCTGACTTGAGGGTACACCTCAAGCTTATTCACTTCTAAGTGCTAGATGACAGTCCATGTTGAATAGTCATGGTTCCCCCCGACCACGCACCACCCCTGTCTGCTTTCTCCATAAGTTGGAGGTGGGCAGAGGGGAGATGGGCTGCAGCCTGGCTGCTGCAGAGCAGGGCTACTTGAACCACCGCACCAGGAAACTTCAGGCTGCGTTGTTCTTTGCTGTGAGGGCTGTCCTGTGCATCGTAGGCTGTTCAACAGCATTCCTGGCCTCTGCCCCACAAGACCGCCGGCACCTGCTCTGGCGGCCGCAGAGGCTGTGGCAGCTCTGGGTCCCAGCACAGTGCTGCCTGTGTCTCGCGCGGCGAGCAAGCACTTCTGTCCAGTCTGTGCTTGCCTCACCGTGTCCTGTATTGATGACATCCCCCAATCCAAGCAGCTTCCCGACCCTATCGGGAAACCGCAGAGGAAATGAAGCTGGTGGGGCGCGCTTGTTCTCGGGCGCTCTGCCGACTTCTGATGGCAACGGCTCTCTTCACTGAGAACTCATGAACCCAGCACTGAGTACCCCACCCTCGAATTCCACCAGGCTTCAAAATCACCAGGCCGTCATTTCAACAAAAGCCAGGCCCCCTTAGTGATGAGTTGGGGTGAAATTTGCATGTCACTCACACCTCAAGCATCTTCCACTGTTCTCCAAGCAGAACCTGTGTCCCCGGGACACTGCTGGAGGTGAGGCTGGAAATGGGACAGTGCAGCCGCTGGGTCCCCCCAGTGTCACCTTTGCCCCTGTCTGTCTTGCCCCCTGATGGGACCTCGGAATGCCCAGCCGTGCCTATCAATGGAGAGATTTCTTTACCTTTTTTAAGCATGCATTTACTTTTATTTTGGTTATGCTGGGTCTTTGATGCTGGGCTCGGGCTTTCTCTAGTTGTGTTGAGCGGGAGCTACTCTTCGTTGCGGCTTCTCCTGTTGTGGAACACGGACTCTAGGGTCTCAGGCTGCAGTGGTTGTGGCTTATGGGCCCTGGAGCACATTGGCCTTCTGTAGCTGCAGCTCGTGGGCTCAGCAGCTGCCACGTGCAGGCTCTCGGGAGTGGACTCAGCAGTCACGGTGCACGGGCTTAGTTGCCCTGCAGCATATGGGGTCCTCCTGGACCAGGGGTTGAACTCGTGGGAAATCTGAGAGATGTCTCTTCTGGGGCACCTTTCAGAGCCACAGTGCAATCCAATCCCCTGGCTGCAGGACTCCATTTTGATGGTGGGATTTCTGCCCAGCTCCTGTCCCCGCCTTGTGCCCATGAATACCCACTGGGCTTCTGAGCGTTTGCTCAAGTGGAGGCCCTCCTACTCCTATTCATTGGGCCCGAATCCACTGATAACCTGATGGGCAGCGCCCAGGGGCCTCCGCCAGCCCATCCCGGCCCGCTCTGACCCTGTGTTCAGACTGGGTCCGTACTTGCCAGCCTTCTTGGGCACCAGGCTTCCTGCTGATGCGTGCACCTCTTCCATCCGCTCTGAGCCCGGCCAGCCCCACCTGTCAGTGGACACTCAGTGGGGGCCTCGCCAGGTCCCCACCTGCCTCACTGAGCCCAGCCTGCTCTCAGAGGCCAGTCCACCCAGCACTGTGTGGACTTGTACAGCCTGGCACCCCGACCCTGCCCATGGCACTGGCCATCCCAGATTTGGACTTTGTGTTGTAAAGTAGGGAACTCCGACTTCATCTTCTCAAGCAGGGGAAAAGTATGATTCAACAAGCTTTAGGAAGATAAACCAAGTCAAGCACTGCCTGTGTGGGTTGGGGAATTCAGGGTGCTGTGGTTGTGGGGTGTAACCAGTTATGATGCAAAGGCCTCTCTCCCCCTGCCCTGGTATTTTGGAAGCAGTCGTGTTCTTGATGACACACCATGAGGACCTTCGCTGATGGCCTCAGAGCTGATGGCCGTGTCATTTGCCCCAGCGTGTCTTCCTGCAGACAAGGAAGGTACCCTCACAGGAGCAGGTGGGGACTGTCCTGCCTTGCGCGGCACAGGCGCCTCCCCTCTCTCCTCCAATCCATCCAGGGTTTGAGCAGGTTTCTGGCTCCCTCTGGTGATGAGAAGATGCTTGGGCATCCCCCATTTCCCCTGATGGTGGAAGGCACGCTTGCTGAGTGGAAGATTGGTAAACTAAGGGTCCCCATAGAGCCCCCAGGCTGAGTAAATGTATATCTCGTATATACGTGTGACGTATATAATCAGTATATATATTGAGTATATGACACATAGGCTCAGCCTGGGGGGCCCTCTGGGGTCCAGTCTCTCCCTCTGGCCCCCCAAGCACACACCAGTTCCTTTAGAATAACTAGAAGGATTTTAATGACCTGTGACCTTTTCCTTCTGCCCAGTGGTGTGTGGGAGGAAGTGCAGGGTTTGGGGGCACACAGAACCCCGGCTCCTCTCTGCTTGTGTGGCCACATGCTGGTCACCCAGCTTCTCTGGGCCTTGGTTTCTTCCTTTGTAAACTGGAGGTGACAAGAGGCAGGTCTCAGAGTTATCACGAGGGTTCGCTCATTTACCAGGTCTAGAGCACCCGACACCCAGGAGGTGCTTAATGAAGAATTATCTCATCATCGTAACCAGCAGCGGTGTCTGTGTGGCTGCATAAAAATGGAGTGAGTTTCCCGTTCCTGAGCAGTGAAGAGCAGTTGCAGACACCCCCATGGACAGCTTGAGCACTTTGGCGAATGAGATGGGAAATGCTTACTGAGATCTGAGAGCTGACCTGCGGAAGCGCCCTCTCCTCCCTGCTCTGCAGGGGCTGGGCCTGACCTCTGACTGCGGGCCCTGCTGCCTCCCTGGGGCCTGGGCTCATCCCTGCGGTTCTCCAAGCCTCAGTGACCTCACAACAGCATCCTCTCCATCCGGGAGCCACTCCGAGGCTGCTGAGAAGGTTCACTGAGGTTCCAAAGTCCTTTGAAGATACAGTCTGTGCCCGTTGGGTTACAAGACAGGAGCTCTCCATCAAGTCTCTTCTCTTCAAGAAGCAGCTGGCGGAGGCCAGGGGAGGCTGCTCGGGGTCAAGTCCAGAGAGTCCACTGGGTGGTGACCCACTTCTGATGTTGGGGTCCAAGATGCAGCTCCCGAAGGGAGGGAGGCCGACCTGCATTCATGCGTGAATGCTCAGCCTCTAACTCGTGTGTCTGACTCTTGCAACCCCATGGACCATCACCTGCCAGGCTCCTCTGTCCATGGAAATCTCTAAGAGTACTGGAGTGGGTTGCCACGCCCTTCTCCAGGGGAGCTTTCTGACCCAGGGACTGTACCCATGTCTCTTAAGTCTCCTGCATTGACAGGCAGTTTCTTTACCACTAGCGCCACCTGGGAAGGCCCACATGCATGCTCAACCAGAGACCCCGTGCCTTCAGTGGAGTTTAATTCATCCTATCCTCATCCCTCCCCCTCGGCCCTCTCTGAATCGCCACTGACCTCCCTGATCCTTCTCCCTCTGCAGCGGGATGATCGGCCTCCAGGCTCACCCTCCTGACACACAGCTCTGGAGGACACACCTGGGCTCAGGAGCTGCCCACATTCCAACCACCCGACCTCTGGGAGGCTGTGTCCGCCTCTCATCCTGGCCTCACTCCGTCTCCGCCTCTGCCCACACTCTCTCCCGCACCACTCCCTCCCCTCCTTCCCCACTTTTCTTAAAACCTTTGTCTTTGTTCTTTCCTTTAAATTATTTATTTGGCTGCTTTGGGTCTTAGCTTCAGTGGGTGGGATGTTTCATTGTGGTGCATGGGGTCTCTGGTTGTGGGGTGCGGGGTCCCTGGTTGTGGGGTGCAGGGTCCATAGTTGTGGGGTGCAGGGTCTCTGGTTGTGGGGCACAGGCTCAGTTGCTCCGAGGCATGTGGGATCTTAGTTCCCCCACCAGGGATCGAACCCGCACCTCCTGCACGGCAAGGTGGATTCTTAACCGCTGAACCACCAGGGAAGCCCCCGCTTTGTCTCTGGTTATTTCTGCTTCCCACTTGCTGCCCGTGAATCATCGGCAAGTCACTTCATCTCTCCGTACCTCCGTCTCCTGGTGTGACAGCATCTGGGAGGGCACCTGCTGAGAAGGCCGTGGTGAGGATTAAAGCCTGGGAAGGCAGGCGCCCAGCCCTCAGCTGGCCATGTGTCTGCGCCATCCCCACCCCATCATCGCCACTTGTCGTAACTCTGGTGCTCAGCAGTGCGTATCTGATTTTCTGCGGTTGTGTCACACGGAAGCTCACGCCCTGTGTGAGAACCACTGGTCTTGGGTGCAACATTCAGCAAACACCCTGGGTCAGCCAGAAAGTTCATTCGGGTTCTTCTGAACGATGATACAGAAACACAGAAACAAACCTTTTGGCCAACCCAATCCTTCCATGGACACAGGGCGAGTTTCAGACATGATAAATAAGATGCGGGTTCCACACAGGCAGGCGGAGAGAGCCCCCTGCAGGCTTTCCCTCTGCTGCCAGCCCTACCCACGGGCTTCCCTGGTGGCTCAGGGAAGAACCCTGAGTAAAGAGTCGCTGGTAAAGAATCTGCCTGCAATAACGGAGACCCAGTTTCAAACCCTGGGTTGGGAAGATCCCCTGGAGAAGGGAACGGCTACCCACTCCAGTACTCTGGCCTAGAGAAGTCCGTGGGCTGTGTAGTCCATGGGGTCACAAAGAGTCAGACACAACGGAGCCACTTTCACTTTCGTCCCTTCCCAGGGGGTAATACCCACTGAAGGCTATTTGTCAATTCCCTCCTGAAGCCTGGGCATCCTTGGGTGGTTTTGTTCATGTTTATGGGCTGCACTTCTGCATCTAGGGTTCCACGCCGTCTGGATGGCGCTCTGCATTTCTGAGGACCTTCTCACAAACTGTCACACGGGACCCTCACACCCGTCTCGGGAGCTCTGTTGTTTACTAGGACTGCTGTAACAGACCGGCTGACTTACACGATAGGCGCCGTGCAGTATCAGTACACAGATGAACGGTATCTCCCGCCGTTCTGGAGGACGGAAGCCCGAGATCAGGGTATCCTCCGGGTTGGTTTCTCCTGAGGCCTCTCTCCTCGGCTTGCAGACGGGTGCTTTCCCCTGGTGTATCATGTGCATTTTCTCTGCACGTGTGCCCCCTGGTGTCTCTTCCTCTTCTTCTAAGGATACCAGTCGTGGTGGATCAGGGTCCATCCTAAAGAGAGTGAGTGTGTCGCTGAGTCGTGTCCAACTCTTTGCAATCATGTGGACTACAGTCTGCCAGGCTCCTCTGTCCGAAGGATTCTCCAAGAGGGAATACTGGAGTGGGTTGCCATGTCCTCCAGGGAGGGTCTTCCTGACCTGGGGATCAAACCGGTGTCCTGCATTGGCAGGTGGAGTCTTTACCACTGAGCCACCTGGGAAGCCGCATGTTAGCTTGATTACCTCCTTAAAGGCCCTGTCTGCAAATACAGTGCCATTCTGAGGGACCTGGGGGTTGGGACATCAACAAATGAAGCATAGGGGCAGGGGACACAATCCAGCCCATAGCAGGAGGTAGACAGGGCAGGTTGCTGCCCGTTTTACAGCCAGAGATGAGAGAGGATGAGTGCCTGGTGCCCTGCCTCCTACTGCTGCCAGGAAGCCCAGGCTGAGGCTGGGAGGGCAGACGCTGGACTCTGGGCTCCTCCAGGTTCCACTGCCCCTGCTGGCGGCCGGCAGTAGGGACGACAGGAAGCTGTGAACCCGGCCACCCTGTGAGCTCAGACCATCTCTAGACAGACCTTCTGGGAAGACCCTAGTCAGCTCGCAAGCAGGATGTGGGCCCTTCAGGAAGGCGCTCCCTGCTGTTTATTTGAGTGGGTTTCCTGCCCGTGTGGCTTGTGGCTTCCTAGCCATCACCTGCTCATCCCGTCTTCTCATCTCACCAGCCGGTGTAGTCTCAGCTCTCGGGGCCCAAGGGTTTTCCAGGGGTTTTCATGGAATTTGGGGGAGGATGGGTGTGCCCTCCCTTCCCCTGAAGAGAATCGGCCAGCTCTGGCAGTGCCCCTTGGTACCTGCCATGTACAGAGATGGCTATAGGAAAATCTGATGGCTGCTCCGTTGGTGATACAGGCTTCCCAGGTGGCTCACATGGTAAAGAATCTGCCTGACAATGCGGGAGATGTAAGAGACGCGGGTTCAATTCCCGGGTCGGGAAGATCCCCTGGAAGAGGGTGGTGACCACACACTCCAGTATTCTCTCCCGGAGAATCCGATGGACAGAGGAGCCTGGAGGGTTACAGCCCGTGGGGTCACAGAGTCAGACAGGACTGAGCACGTCTGTGCTGTGTCAGCCCCCTGGAGGCACTGACTCGGGGACCCCTGTGCTGCAGTCGGGTGCACGGTTGTGGTGACATGCCGGACCGGTCTGGCTGGCTGCACAAGAGGGACCTGGGTTCTGCCTCAAGCTCCGTGCTCCAGTCTGGCCACTCTCGGTTTCCAGCCGCCCCTCCATCTCGCAGGCCTGACATCAGATAGTGTTGACATCCTTCCCTTTTGACACGTGTCCCCACTCCACTGCTCTTGCCTGGAAAATCCCATGGATGGAGAAGCCTGGTGGGCTGCAGTCCATGGGGTTGCTACTAGTCGGACACGACTGAGCGACTTCACTTTCACTTTACACTTCCATGCACTGGAGAAGGAAATGGCAACCCACTCCAGTGTTCCTGCCTGGAGAATCCCAGGGACGGGGGAGCCTGGTGGGCTGCCGTCTATGGGGTCGCACCGAGTCAGACACAACTGAAGCAACTTAGCAGCAGCAGCCACATGTGTTTTGGGGTCCCAGCTGGTTCCTTGCACAAGGTCATCAGAAGCAGAGCCCGGAGGTTCTCAACCTGGCTGCACAAAGAATCACTTGGAGAGCTTAGAAAAAATCCCACTGTCTAGGCTGCACCCAAGACCAGTTCCATCAGATCTGGCAGGGGCGGGGATCAGGACTGAGGCATTGGTATTCTTTTTTAAGTTTCCCAGGTGACTCCAATACATGCCTGACTTTGAGACCCAGGGACCTAGCCGGCCTTAGAGGCGACAGGTACTGTCCTGTGGGTGGGGAGGGGCATGTAAGTTCTGTCATGTGCCACGAAGCCTTAGCTGCTCTGTGTCTGGTTTATAAACTTTGCCATGGGGATAATTCTATGACACAAATTGCATTTAGCGTCTAGCCCCTAATCTCTGTTTGGGGGATGGTCGCCCCTCCTCCCCTCCCCGTCCCCCACCCACCCTTCAGAAACAAGCAAGGTCAGTTATGCCGTGCTGTCAGGCTGCTTGCTGGCAGCAGGCACCGGATAAATAGGTATCGCGTGTTTTGCAGGCTTCCTGTTGTTCTGCGTTCATGTTTTATTCATGCTCGTATGAAGCCGAATGTTCCCTTCTTAGGGCAGAAATTGCAGCCTGCAGGTTTCAAGACGGAAGAATACATTAGTATAAATTGAGGGCACAGAGGCAAGTGAGAGAGGAGAGGAGCAGTGCTCTGATGAGGTTTGGCGGGCAGGTACACACAGAGGACAGGGACGGTCTGGTCACTGTGTGCAGTCAGGGCTCTGTCTTCTGGGCCGGTGCTGCCCTCTTGTGGGCAAGAGCCACAGTCCACCCAAGCTGTTCTGTGAGGCAGATACTCTTTTCTTTTTAACTTTTTATTTTGTATTGGAGTATAGCTGGCTCATACCTACAAAGAATGTGCCTGCAATGCAGGAGACCTGCGTTCAGTCCCTGGGTCTGGAAGATCCCCTGAAGAAGGGCATGGAAACCCACTCCAGTATTCTTGCCTGGAGAATCCCCATGGACAAAGGAGCCTGGCAGGCTACAGTCCATGGGTCACAGAGTCGGACATGACTGAGCAACTAACACACAGACACACATAGCCAATTAACAAGGTTGTGACAGTTCCAGGTGAATAGTGAAGGGACTCAGCAATACATACACATGTGTCCATTCTTGCCCAGTTCCCCTCCCATCCTTGCCGCCACATAACATTGAGGAGAGTTTCCTGTACTGTACAGAATATCCTTGTTGGTTATCCACTTTAAATATAGATAAAGACAGATATTCTTAATCTAGATTCAGAATTGGCAAATGAGTCATTTGGAAATCAAGAAGTGTGATCAGGGTCCCAGCCTAGGTCTGGCTGATTCCAGAGACTTCACTGCTGTACTGTACCATGATGTCCTGTCTGTCCTTTCTCTAAGAACCTAAGTGGTCCTGGAGGCCCGCATTCAAATCCACCTCCAGCAAGTACTAGCTGTGTGGCCTTGGGGCAATCGATTAACCTTTCTGAGCTTCTGTTTTCTCATCTACAAAAAGTTTCACAATATGTACCTTACCAAATGGCCATGAGCATTTTTGTTTGACCTCAGGTACACAGAAGAGAAAAGACTTGAAGTGATTGTCTCAGGATGCACAGTCCAGTCGCTCAGTCGTGTCCAATTCTTTGTGACCCCATGGACTGCAGCACACCAGGCTTCCCTGTCCATCACCAACTCCCAGAGCTTGCTCAAACTCATGTCCATCGAGTCGGTGATGCCATCCAACCATCTCATCCTCTGCTGTCCCCTTCTCCTCCCGCCTTCAATCTTTCAAGCATCAGGGTCTTTTCCAATGAGTCAGTTCTTCACATCAGGTGGCCAAAGTACTGGAGTTTCAGGTTCAGCATCAGTCCTTCCAATGAATATTCAGGACTGATTTCCTTTCCTTTTTTCCTCAGGATGATAGGATATTAGTATATCATTCCCTTTTCTGAATGTATTTTTTTTTCTAAAGTACGGTTGGTTTATAATATTGTGTTACTTTCAAGTATAGCATAGTGATTTTCTTTTCAGATTATATTCCATTATAGGTTATTACAAGATACTGGGTATAATTCCCTGAGCTATACAGTAAATCTCTGTTGCTTATCTGTTTTATGTACACCAATAATGAAATGGGACTTCCCTGGTGGCTCAGTGGTAAAGAATTCGCCTGCCAGTGCCAGAGACATGGTTCGATCCCTGGGTTGGGAAGGTCCCCTGGAGAAGGAAATGGCAACCCACTCCAGTATTCTTGCCTGGGAAAGCCCATGGACAGAGGGGCCTGGTGGGCTGCAGTCCATGGGGTTGCAGACAGTAATATACAACTAAGTGACTGAGCACACACAATAGTGAAATATCTGAGTGTGTTACTTTCACAATTAGACAAAAGCAAAGGATTCGTTAGACCACTCTCCTTTGAAAAGAGATCAGAGCACTTACCACTGTGTACCAGCCCAATGAGGCACCACTGGAGGGACTGTTGTCTTTTCAAATCAGGCAAATATCAAGCAAATTTCAGGATCCCTCCAGGGAAAACTGTAGACTTCCCCTGGAGGGGTCTTTCTCCTTGTCAAGCACAGAAGCCTGAGCTCTCCCCTCACCCCTGCTACCCTAGCTCAGTGCTGTCTCAAGTCTTTGCTAAGAAGCAAGGACTGTCATGTGAGATCCTAGTGTCCTAGGGTGCCCTCCCTCCTCACAGCCAGGAAGGGATCAGGAGCTGGGCCTTGGGTGTCAGGCATCGTGGCTCTGAATCATCTTAGCTTCTTCCTTCACCCTTGCCATGAAGGCAACCGAGAAATACCTGGTCCCTGAAATTCCCTTTTACCAGCACCTTAAGTTCTATTGCAATAGAGAATTCTCTTCCTTAAAAGTATATTCCTGGGACTTCCCTGGTGAGGGGTTGGTTTTAAATCCATCTTCCAGTGCAGGGGACGTGGTTCAATCCCTAGTCAGGAAACTAAGATCCCACGTGCTGCAGGGCAGCTCAGCCCACGTGCCTTAGCTGCTGAGCCCGAGTGCCACAGCTAAAGAAGCCTGCACACCACAGCAAAGACCCAGCTTAGCTAAAAAAACGTTTCTGAAACATTTTCTTTAGAAAATCTTATCATTTGTTTCCAGGCTGCGTTGTATATTGTTTTGTGTGCTTAGTCACTCTGTCGTGTCCAGCTTTGCAACCCCATGAACTGTTACCCACTAAGCTCTTCTGTCCATGGAATTCTCCAGGCAAGAATACTGGAGTGGGTTGCCATGCCCTCCTCCAGGGAATTTTCCCAACCCAGAGACCGAACCCAGGTCTCCCATATTGCAGGCATATTTTTTACCATCTGAGCCACCAGGGAAGCCCAAAACCGATCTACTGAGAGTGGGGTTCAAACCCACACGGGCTCTAGCCCATTGGATCTTAAGTTCAATCCCCTAACCACTCAACGATCTCGGTTGCTACATCTTCTTTTAGAAAGAAAGAGAAAGAGAAGTCGCTCAGTCATGTCCAACACTTTGTGACTCTGTGGACCAGCCCACCAGGCTCCTCTGTCCGTGGGATTTTTCAGGCAGGTGTACTTGAGTGGGTTGCCATTTCCTTCTCCAGGGGATCTTCCCGACCCAGGGACTGAACCCAGGTCTCCCGCATTGCAGGCAGACGCTTTACTGTCTGAGCCACCAGGAAGAGCACTCTTTAAAGAATTAACCTTTTCTCTAGAGAGAAACTGAAGGGACTATCGCCATGAATGGGAGTGTTTCTCTGTGGGTGCCGAGAGATGGTAGTTGTGACAGCCTCCTTGTAATAATAATAGCTCAGACCTGTTAAGCAATTCCTGTATGCCAGGCGCTGTGACACGCACTCAGGACACGCCTTCATCGCTTCAACCTTGGAACAACCTTGCAAGGTGGGAACTATTGTTACCCCACTCTCAGGTGAGGGCCCAGAGAAGGTGATTAACTTCCCCAAGGTCACACAGCTAATGAGGTGGCCCTCTCTGTGTCCATGGGCCCTGTGCGGCGGTGCCTCTCCACCCTGGCTTTATTCACAGATCATTCCTCAGTGAACGTGTGTTTCTTTTATGATGAAGAAGAGAGTTTTTGCTTTCGAGTGAACCTGTCTGTTCCCACCAGTGCAAAACACATGGAGCAAGTGAAAGAGCCCGTATGCCGCAACCAAGACCCGGCACAGCCCAGTTAATTAATCAGTGATGGAAAGAACACGCGGGAAAAGTGCAACAATGCCCAAAGGCAGCATGGGAATGGTGGCATTTCTGTATATTAGTCTGTGTAGTCCACGTTCTTTGAAATAAGCATCTCTTACCTAAGTAACCAAAAAAGTGAAACCTGTAAAGCAGAAAAGGAAACCCTGCTGCCAGAAGTACCAGCGAGGAGCGTAACAGCTACTGTTTTTTGAGAACCATCTATGCTCCAGGAAAGATATTATCTGGAACCTTTGTCGGGTGCTAATGCATTTGCTTCTCAAAGGCTCCTGAGACGCTGGGGGTTGTCGTGAGCCCATTTTACAGAGTTGGAAACTGAGCTACAGGGAACATTTGTGCTACACTCACAGATACACAGGGCACGCTGGAGCCTGACGCTGTCCTTCCTGTCGCGAGCTGACTCACCCTCCAGGCAGGTATGGTCCCTGTCCTGTTCCGCCCGTGACCCTCAGAGACATTAATGGATGCGTCTGACTACAGAGTGAGTGGATGCGCTGGGAGAAGCGCATGTCCCTGGGCTTCTGGATTGCCTTATTTGCTTTTGCTTCCAGCAGTATTACAGAGTTTTGCCTTCTGCTCCTCAGGGACAGCCTTTGCCCCTGTATCCCTGTCTTGATGGGCTCTTGGCACAGAAGTCAGGCCCCGTGTCACACTCCAGCAAAGAAAAGGATGAAACTTGGAGGGGAGAGTCGGCATTTTCTCTTTCACTGGGTACCACGTGTGGGGCTGTAGCTGAGTGACAGGCCTCCTCCACCAGGGCCAGAGAGAGCAGGCCTTCAAGTGGGCCTGGCTGCAGAAGACTCAGGCCCACTGAGCAGGGAAACAGGGCGCCCACAGCGTACTTCCTTTCCCTGAGGTCTGCTAGCTCTTCTCCACCCAGCACAGGCACAGAGCATCCGTGGAGACCAGCGTCCCTGACGTGCTGCATCCGGACTGAGGTCACAGTGGGCCCTTACATCTTCATTCATCCCTCCCCACAGGCGCTGTAAAATACATCTCATTACCATCCGCTAATTTCAGATGTGAAAACACAGAGAGGACGAGGGTCTCGCCCAGGGCTGCCCACAGTTACGTGGTGGCACCAGGATCCACACCCACTTCTGGAGCCAGATGGTTTCTGTCCATGTCCTCGTGGTGTGAGGTGTGAGAAGCAGGTGGCTCCCTGTGAGCAGCAGTGTTTGGGGTTGGGTATGGTTTTCCGCTTTAACTTTGTTATCTTGGCTGGAGCTAGCTGGATACCGGTGTTGCAGAGGGCACAGGTGTCAGCTGTCCCTGGAAGCCAGGGGCCCTGGAGCGAGCTGCCTAACCTCTGTGAGCCTCAGTTCCTTTTTGGATACAGCTGTGGTGAAGGCAGCTGCCTCGTTGCCTTGTTAGAAGGAATCGTGAGATAATGATGAGATAATGGATATAAATCGCAAAGTCCAATCCCTAGCATCATATCAATACAATAAGCACTCAATAAAGAGTCAATAGCATTATACTATAGGTATTTATAGACACACACGTGTGTGTGTGTGTGTGAAATGTAATAATCATGTTTTTGTGCAGAGAAAATATTACAACCTAACAAATTGTTGTGAAACAAATATCTACATAGCCTAAAAATAGACCAAATACAAAATCAGTGCCTAAGAATCCACCCTCCACCACCTCTGCCTCCTCCATGTTAATTCCCTCCCTCCCTCCAGGGCAACAGTAACCACCATCCTGACTTCTCTATTATTTATTTCCCTGTTTTATCTTTACAGCTTGACTTCCTAGTTGTATATCTCTCCATGGTTTAATTTTGCTGTTTTCAATTCTGTGTAAGTGGAATCACACCAGGGGGTATTCTTGCCTTTGTTCTTTTGGAATCATATCTTTTAAAATTAATCCGTGTTATTGATGATGTGCTTTCTTTGCTGTATAATAATCCCATTATATGAAGATGTCACAGCTTGTTTCTCTGCTGTACTGTTGGTGGCATTGGGTTGTTTCTGGTTCAAGGATCTTACAGTGTTGGGATGAGCATTCCTGGATGTGTCTCCTAGTGCATATCAGACTTTTCTGTAGGGTGTCTGCCTAGGAATTAGGTTTGTGGGTCATTGGGAGAGTTCCTCTTTAATTTTATAGACACTGCCAAAGTTTTGCCAAAATGATTGTCTAATTTACACTCCTACCAGCAGTGTGCAAGAGTCCAGATCACCTACATCCTTGCCAACACTGGGTATTGCCAGGCTCGTCAATCAGCTGAAAATCTAGTGACCTTTCACTGGTCTTATAATTTACGCATCCCTGAATTCTAATGCTCAACATTCAGAAAACGAAGATCATGGCATCTGGTCCCGTCACTTCATGGGAAATAGATGGGGAAACACCGGAAATAGTGTCAGAGTTCGTTTTTTGGGGCTCCAAAATCACTGCGGATGCTGATTGCAGCCATGAAATTAAAAGACGCTTACTCTTTGGAAGGAAAGTTATGAACAACCTAGATAGTACATTAAAAAGCAGAGACATTACTTTGCCAACCAAGGTCCGTCTAGTCAAGGCTATGGCTTTTCCAGTGGTCATGTATGGATGTGAGAGTTGGACTGTAAAGAAAGCTGAGAGCAGAAGAACTGATGCTTTTGAACTGTGGTGCTGGAGAAGACTCTTGAGAGTCCCTTGGACTGCAAGGAGATCCAACCAGTCCATTCTAAAGGAGATCAATCCTGGGTGTTCATTGGAAGGACTGATGCTAAAGGTGAAACTCCAATACTTTGGCCACCTCATGCGAAGAGTTGACTCACTGGAAAAGACTCTGATGCTGGGAGGGATTGGGGGCAGGAGGAGAAGGGGACGACAGAGAATGAGATGGCTGGATGGCATCACTGACTCTCTGGACGTGAGTTTGAGTGAACTCCAGGAGTTGGTGATGGACAGGGAGGCCTGGCGTGCTGTGATTCATGGGGTCGCAAAGAGTTGGTCACGACTGAGTGACTGAACTGAACTGATTAAGGTTCATGCCGCTTTTTTCACTGCTTTGTCTTTTTCTTTCCTAATTTTTAAAAATAATTTTATTTATTTGGCTGCACTGGGTCTTCATTGCTGTGCGGCTTTTCTCTAGTTGCATGACCACGGCTACTCTCTGGTTGTGGTACATGGACTTCTCATTGCAGTAGCCTCTCTTGTTGCAGAGCACAGGCTCTAAAAGGTTCAGGCTTCAGTAGTTATGGCTCCTGGGCTCTAGAGCACAGGCTCAGCAGGTGTGGTGCACGAGTTTAGTTGCCCCTTGACATGTGGGATCTTCCCAGTCCAGGGATCAAACCCATGTCTTCTGCATTGACAGGCGGATTCTTTACAGCTGAGCCACCAGGGAAGCCCTACAACTGGTTAGTCTTCTCGTTGATTTATAAAAGTTTTAAAATATGGTCTTGATGTGAGCTGTCTGATTCTCATATACATGTTTTTAAGGATGTATGTTACATGTACGTTTTCCCACATCTTAGATTTCTTAATGTGCTCTTTTGATGAATTAAGGAATGACCTTTTTAACTTTAATATAGACCAATTTGTCAAGCTTTTCTTTTAGTGGTTTGTGCTTTGTTTGGTTTAAGAAATCTCTCCTTGCACCCAACATTGTGGCAGTACTTTTGTCTATTATCTTCCAGCAGCTTTATTGTTTTGCTTTTCTCACAGGTCTCTGATCTGCCTGGAATTAATTCTTACATGTGTTGTGCAGCTGATTTTCTCCCCTAGAACTTCAAGTTTACTTAGTACCATTTATGGAAAAACTCATCCTTTCCCCCACTGCTTTGTGTGTATACTTTCCCAAAAATTAGGTGTCCACACAAGCATGGATCCGTTTCTGGGCTTTCTCTTCTGCTTCACTTTCATATTTGCTATTTCTTGTGCCAGCAGCACTCTCTTCTCATCATTACAGCTTTAAAAGCAGTCCTAATGTCCAGTAGGGCAAGTCTTGCCAATTCTTTTTCTTCTCACAAGGTATCCAGGCTGGTCTTGGCCCTCATTGTTTCTATGAACAATTCAGAATCAGCGTGTCACTTTCTACAGACACACAAAAGATGTTCTTTAGTAGTAGTATTCATATCATATATCAGTAATAATAATAAAGTTGATGAATTCTTCCTGGACCAGGAAATTCCAAATACATAGACATCTCCATTTGGGTTTTGCAGATTTTTCTGGTTCCGCATGCCTGGCCTGACCTCTTGCTAGAGACTGTCATATCAGGCCCCTTGGCACACTGCATCTAGAAGGAGGTGCCTCCCTGGTGCTGGGAGAGACACATGCAGAGAACACTCTCCCAGGAAAAGCAGGAGAGACTGAGTCCCAGTCAATCCCAGGTCTAAAAAATTACCTGCAAAAATGTCCCATGGTCATAATTAGCAAGCAGATTTGTGCAACGTCTTGTTCTTAGAGGTTCACATATGTGTAAGCAGGTGTTAAGCTCTGAGGTTATCCTCACATTTGCTTAACGATTGCATTTGTTTTCCTATCACTGCTTAAAAAGTTACCACAAATTTAGTGGCCTAAGGTAGGCCATATATGATCTTACATTGTGGGCCAGAAGTCCACAATGGGTCTCAGCTCAGTTCAGTTCAGTTCAGTCACTCAGTCGTGTCCGACTCTCCACGACCCCATGAATCACAGCACGCCAAGCCTCCCTGTCCATCACCAACTCCCGGAGTTCACTCAAACCCATGTCCACAGAGTTGGTGATGCCATCCAGCCATCTCATTCTCGGTCGTCCCCTTCTCCTCCCGCCCCCAACCTTTCCCAGCATCAGAGCCTTTTCCAGTGAGTCAACTTGTCGCATGAGGTGGCCAAAGTATTGCAGTTTCAGCTTTAGCATCAGTCCTTCCAATGAACACCCAGGATCGATCTCCCTTAGAATGGACTGGTTGGATCTCCTTGCGGTCCAAGGGACTCTCAAGAGTCTTCTCCAACACTGAGCTGAAAATGAAGGTGGTGGCAGGACTGCCTTCCTTCTCAAGGATCCTTTCTAGAGAGGAGAGCCCATTTTCTTTCCTTCCCAGCTCCTGAGGGCACCCACATTCTTGGGCTCAAGGCCCTGCCTTCCGTCGGCAAAGCCAGCAGTGACTAGTCACGTCTTTCTCATGATGCCACGGCTCTGGTTCTGTGGCCTCATCTCCTTCAGTGACTCTGAGTTGTCTTCTTCCTCCCTCCACGTTTGAAGGTGATTACATTTGCAGAGTCTGGTTGGCAACAGTCCGTGGAGTCACAACATTCTGGCCATGACCTAGTGACTAAATAACAAAAATGTGATTACAGTGGCCCACAGGGGTAATCAACACAATCTCTTTATTTTAAAGTCAGCTGATTAGGGACCTTAATTCCATCTGAGGCCTTTGTTCTCTTTGGTCAATTATGATAACAGGTTCCAGGGATTAAGACGTGGACATCTTTGGGGAGTCTTGTTTTGCCCCCTGCACGATGGAACCCTCAGCCTGCAAGTGTGCTCACCCCTGCTTGTTAGCGCATATAGTGTAGGGCTCTGTTATTTACAGCACACGGTACAGGGGGCGGTCTTTCTCTAGCTCTGCCCTGTTATGCCCTGTCCTCTTCGGCACCAACACCGTATGGTAGGTTAATTTGTTTATGGCCTTTCTTCTTCCCAAATACAAACTCCACAGAAAAATCAGGGACTTTTTCTGTTTTGTCCACAGCCATATCTCAGCTCCTCGAGCAGTGCCTGGCACCTGTAGGTTCCATTATGTATTATTTTTCTCTTTCTTTTTTAGTTTTAAAATTATGAAAATATGATAACACTTTTATGGGAGACTTGGAAAATACAGAACAAAGTTACATATAGTTCCACTATCTATTACAATTATTTTTTAAGTAGATAAATTGAGAGTTTTAGTTGGAGTTTCAAATGGTTGGAAGTCTCTCCAATAAGACAGCGAGCTTCTCCAGGGCAAATCCTTGTCCAGTTCATCTCTTCTTCCCCAGTGTCCAGAGCTGGCTGGTTCTAAGTCAGAAAATTGTATGACATGGGTGGCAGGTTTACACCAGAGAGTCCCAGACTTTCTTGGTTCATTGTACCCTTGAAGTGAAGTGGAAGTCACTCAGCCATGCCCAACTCTTTGCGACCCCATGGACTATACAGTCGGTGGAATTCTCCAGCCAGGATGCTGGAGTGGGTAGGCATTTCCTTCTACACTGTACCCTTAGTGTTTTATTTTTCACAGAGCCCTGAGTCTGCAAGATATACCAACTCTTTGTGGCTTATCAAGCTGCTCGCTTCCAACGACTTAATGTCATACACGTCTGGAAAAATAAGACACATTATTGAAAGAAAAATATTTATGTTTTTTTAATTTTAAAAAGTATTTATGTACTTGGCTGTGCTGGATCTCAGTTGTGGCATCTGGGATCTCGTTGCCTGACCAGGGATTGAACGCAAGCCCCCTCCATCGGGAACATGGAGTCCTAGCCACTGAACTGCCAGGGAGGTCCCATCTATTTTAAGTAAGCACGATTACTCACTAATCTGTTGCGTGTCCTGCTGGGAACTACACAGCTTCTTAAACCTTGGAATCAGGTGGGACTCCACCACCCTTGTATCCTGTGTTCTGCATTGATTTCCACACCATGTTTGCTGTTTATCACAGCAACTACTTGGTTCACAAAGACAGGATGTCGTTGAAAGGAGCTCAACCCAGTGTTGAAACCATCAGCTACCTTGAGTGGGTAGTGGTGAGTAGTTGTGCAAGTAGCATCTGACAGATATCAGGTATCACTGGGTTTCCCTCAAAAGCTTAAAACATTTTGCTGTGCCCCTGTGAGTTCACAGTCGTATCCTAGGGTGCCTTTGCCCACAGTTTGGGAACTGCAGATTTACACCGAGTTGACTCACTGGAAAAGACTCTGATGCTGGCAAAGGTTGGGGGTGGGAGGAGAAGGGGACGACAGAGAATGAGATGGCTGGATGGCATCACCAACTCTGTGGACATGAGTTTGAGTGAACTCCGGGAGTTGGTGATGGACAGGGAGGCCTGGCGTGCTGTGATTCATGGGGTCGCAGAGAGTCGGACACGACTGAGCGACTGAACTGAACTGAACTGAAGGTTCTGGAGAAGACTCTTGAGAGTCCCTTGGACTGCAAGGAGATCCAACCAGTACATTTTAAAGGAGATCATCCTGGGTGTTCATTGGAAGGACTGGTGGTAAAGCTGAAACTCCAGTACTTTGGCCACCTCATGCGAAGAGTTGACTCACTGGAAAAGACTCTGATGCTGGGAGGGATTGGGGGCAGGAGGAGATGGGGACGACAGAGAATGAGATGGCTGGATGGCATTACCGACTCGATGGACATGAGTTTGAGTGAACTCCGGGAGTTGGTGATGGACAGGGAGGCCTGGCATGCTGTGATTCATGGGGTCACAAAGAGTCGGACATGACTAAGTGACTGAACTGAACTGAATTTACAGAAGGCCTGTGTTTAGAGCAGGATGCCAGAGTTTGATCACCATGGGGGTCACCCCATCCCCTCTGCCTTCCTTCAGTCGTCACATCCCTGGGAAGCCAGGTTAACATTTGAATGTGCTTGGTGGGTGGGCAGTCAGAGCTTGGGGTGGACTCTGGACAGCCAGTCTGTCTGGACCCTCGTGAGGCCTGGGGTCATGGCTGCCTCCCACTTCCCTCTCTGGGACCTGGCCTGCCCCCAGCTTCAGCCCCTCTTGCCTGCTGTTCTCAGAGCTTTACAGATATGAGGTCATTAAGTCCTCCCTGTGGAATAGGCCTGGTATCATTCCCATCTTGTAGATGGGGAAAGCTGAGGCACCAGGCAGTGAAACAGACCTTTCCCAGGGTGCCCAGAGCTAAGAAGTAGTGGGGCTGGGATCTGCACCCAGGCGGCCCCTGCTGTCTCCTGGACTGTCTGAGGGGATGAGAGAAACCCAGCTGCAGGGCCCACTGTGGTGCCTCCTGGCTCCGTTGTTGGGAAGGGAGATGCTGAACCTTTCCTTCTGCTGTGAAACAGGCCCTGTAGACTCCCCATCGGGGTCACTGAACATATTACGGGAGATTAAGCTTGTAAAGCAGCGGGCTCAGGGTGGCAGCACAGGAGGGGGCCCCTCTGCCTTCTCTGATTTCTGCCTCTCAGGCTACCCTCCCACGCATACAGCCTGGCAGACAGTAGGGGGCAGCAACGCGCCACCGAGTAACCTACACCCCCTCCAACCCCCTACAGCGACCCCAGGACCTGGAGGTTCTCACCATTCAACACAGGGATGCTGGGTGGATTTTAGTGCTGGACCATCTGTCTTTTTAGGCAGAACGGCTGTGTTTTTTTGGGGGGTGGGGGGTGGTTGCTAAACAAGAACAAAATCACACCCTGGTGGAATGAATCTACAAGAGAGGGAGGAAGCACATTCCAAAGTGCCTTTGTGTAAGATCACAGCCGGCCTCGCGGGCTCTCAGGGGAACAGCACCCTCTGCAGACCCAGGACTGTGCTCTCTGATGTTGGGTGATCTGAGCTGTCACCCTGAGATATCTCTGCAGCAGAAAGGGTGCTTCCTGATGCATGAAGCCATCCCCACTACTGGATCATCCCTTGGAGAACATTCTGGAACCCGTTGCTGCTAGAGGTTCACTTGGTGTATCTCTGAGGAAGAGTTGCTTTTTTTTTTTAAATTTTAATTGCAGGCTAATTACTTTACTGTTCATGGGGTTCTCAAGGCAAGTATACTGAAGTGGTTTGCCATTCCCTTCTCCAGTGGACCACATTCTGTCTGACCTCTCCACCATGACCCGTCTGTCTTGGGTGGCCCCACATGACATGGCTTAGTTTCATTGAGTTAGACAAGGCTGTGGTCCGTGTGATCAGATCAACTAGTTTTCTGTGATTATGATTTCAGTGTGTCTGCCCTCTGATGCCCTCTCACAATACCTACTGTCTTATTTGGGTTTCTCTTACCTTGGTCGTGGGGTATCTCTTCACGGCTGCTCCAGCAAAGCACAGCCGCTGCTCCTTACCTTGGACGAGGATTATCTCCTCACGGCCGCCCCTCCTGACCTTGAACGTGAAGTAGCTCCTCTCGGCCCTCCTGCGCCCGCACAGCCGCCACCACTTGGACGTGGGGTAGCTCCTCTCGGCCACACTTCTGCGCGCAGTCAGTCGCGCAACCGGCAAAGGTCCGTCTAGTCAAGGCTATGGTTTTTCCAGTGGTCATGTATGGATGTGAGAGTTGGACTGTGAAGAAAGCTGATCGCTGAAGAATTGATGCTTTTGAATTGCGGTGTTGGAGAAGACTCTTGAGAGTCCCTTGGACTGCAAGGAGATCCAACCAGTCCATTCTAAAGGAGATCAATCCTGGGTGTTCATTGGAAGGACTGATGCTAAAGCTGAAACTCCAATACTTTGGCCACCTCATGTGATGAGTTGACTCACTGGAAAAGACTGATGCTGGGAGGGATTGGGGGCAGGAGGAGACGGGAACGACGGAGAATGAGATGGCTGGATGGCATCACCGACTCGATGGACATGAGTTTGAGTGAACTCCAGGAGTTGGTGATGGACAGGGAGGCCTGGAGTGCTGTGATTCATGGGGTCCGCAAAGAGTCGGACGCAACTGAGCAACTGAACTGAATTGCTATACAATATTTTATTGGTTTTGCCATACATTGACATGAATCTGCCCCAGGTGTACATGTGTTCCCCATCTTGAACCCCCCTCCCACCTCCCTCCCCATACCATCCCCTCTGGGTCATCCCAGTGCACCAGCCCTGAGTATCCTGTAACATGCATCGAACTGGGACTGGTGATTCGTTTCACATATGATAATATACGTGTTTCAATGCCATTCTCCCAAATCATCCCACCCTCGCCCTCTCCCACAGAGTCCAAAAGACTGTTCTATACATCTGTGTCTCTTTTGCTGTCTTGCATACAGGGTTATTGTTACCATCTTTCTAAATTCCATACATATGCGTTAGTATACTATATTAGTGTTTTTCTTTCTGGCTTACTTCACTCTGTATAATAGGCTCCAGTTTCATCCTCCTCATTAGAACTGATTCAAATGTATTCTTTTTAATGGCTATGTAATACTCCATTGTGTATATGTACCACAGCTTTTATCCATTTGTCTGCTGGTGGACATCTAGGTTGCTTCCATGTCCTGGATATTATAAACAATGCTGTGATGAACATTGGGGTACACGTGTCTCAATTCTGGTTTCCTCAGTGTGTATGCTCTTTAAAAAATGCACCCAGAGACCATGGATAGCTGTATGTGTGCGGCTGAGTCCCTTCACTGTTCACCTGCAGCTATCCCAGCATCATTTGTTCATCGACTGTACCCCAACATGAAGTAAAAGTTTTAAAATGCAAAAGATAAATTAAAAATGTCCCCAGAGATTTCAAACAAGGAGGGGGTGCCCGTTGAACAAAAATGCACGTCATCTTTTTTTTTTTTTCTTGTTTTTGGAATGAGATTCTATGACTTTTCTTTTTTTCATTATTTATTTTTATTTTTTGACTGTGATTTTTCTTTGTTGCTACACAGACTTTTCTCTAGTGGTGGCAAGTGGGGGCTGGCTACTCTCTAGTTGCGGCGCATGGGCTTCTCATTGCTCTGGCTTCTCTTGATGCAGAGCATGGTCGCTAAGGCGTGCAGGCTTCGGTGGTTGCGGCACATGGGCTTAGTAGTTGTATTCCCAGGCTCTAGAGCACATGCTCAGGAGTTGTGGCTCCCAGGCTCCAGGGCACAATAGTTGTGGCGCACGGGTTTATTTGCTCTGCGACATGTGGGATCTTCCAGAATCAGGGATCAAACCCATGTCTCCTGCATTGGCAGACAGATTCTTTACCCCAGAGCCACCAGGGAAGCCGTGCTATCAGGTTTCTTTGGGAGAGAGTTCTGTCCTGTTAAAATGGAGAGCCACAGTCCAGCGTTTCAGAGACCCGAGCCCTGTCCTAGAGGAACCAGATGGAGCGGTCACCTTGGCATGTGGCTATGCTGCAGTGGCCTCTGCCTGTTGGAGCTACCAGAATGGATGGCTGGCCTGTCTGTGCCCCACAGGGCTCCTGTGGGCCCCTGAGCTTGAGGGAAGCCCTCCTTTTGTGTCATAAGTTGCAGAAGGACAGGACACCCAGGGCCTGGAGTCTCCAGCTTCCCATGACACTGGCCTGTCCACACTCTTCACGTTGGGGAGGGGTAATACACTCTCAACACCAGCTCTGAAGCTCATTGGCCGTTTCTTTCTGTTGACACTAAACGCTGGGTCCTTTGACCTATTCAAGATTATAATTTTTATTGTTCACTCTATGGGGGATGGAGCAGTGATTGTTACATTGATTGGGGGGGTATTTAATTTGCATGAAAAGAAGCATGTTATCATGTGATGAGGGGGTGGAGGGTGGGGTGGTGCTGGAGATCAGAGCAAATGCCAGGAGCATGGAAGGGGAGTCAGAGGGGTAGTTCTGGGCAAGAGAATCATGTCCCTATCTTCAAGTCCCTTTCTTTGGGAATGGCCTGAGTAGTCAGTTTACTTGCTGACAAGTGGCTCCCCTCTGCCTTCATCTGTGTCCTGCTCAGAAGGACATAACTGGCTTTAGGATTTTGCCCTGAAGCAGCAAGTCCTTCAGGCTCCCTTGGGCGCTGCTCTTACCTTGGATACCCCCTGTCCACACCCTTGACCATGCATCTTTCTCAGCATCTCTTCCTGCTTCCCTTTCTTCCATCCACCGAGCAGAGCCAAGATCCCTCTTCTCCCTAACTCAGCCCAGCTAAGGACAATCCTAATTCTATCCTATCTTTGAAAGATTCGCTACATTCTAGACCCTTCCCAAAACACCCCCACCTCTCTCAATTTTCTCTGTTCAGTTATTTCAACCTAAGTTGTGATAAGCCAGAGCCAGTGTTTAATAAAGTAGATTTTGCTGCTCTCCAGATTCCTATAAATAGGAATAACTGGGAGACCAGGATCACCAGCTGGGTACAGGAGTGGCTATATTGAGACACTTGAACTTCTAGATTGCTCCAAATCTAAGAGTAGGATTTCACTGAGGATGGATTCATTCCTCAGTGGAATTCACAGGATTCCATTCCTGTGATGGAAACCATCCTCTTTCATCCCTTCCTTCATCAAACAGCATTCTTTATAAGTCATCTTAACTACTTGCTTTGGGATTCTGGGTTCTGGTCTGAAAGTGAAAAAGACCAGGTTTCCTTTGCCAAGTATGTAGAAATCAGTCAAGCTCCTGTCTATAGTTTCTGTTTTCTTTGAGTATAGTTGCTTTACAATGTTGCCTTAGTTTCTGCTATACAGCAAGGTGAATCAGTTATCTGTATACATACATCACCTCTTTAGATTTCCTCCCCATTTAGGTCACCACAGAATGCTGAGCAGAGTTCCCCATGCTATAGGGTAGGTTCTCGTTAGTTACTCATTTTATGCATAGTATCAGTGGTGTGTGCCGTGCTGTGCTAAGTCACTTCGGTCATGTCAACTCTTTGTGACCCCAGGGACTGTAACCCCCAGGCTCCCCTGTCCATGGGATTCCTAGCGTGGGGTGCCATTCCCTTCTCCATCAATAGTATGTGTGTCAGTCCCAGCCTCTGAATTCATTCCACCCCGCCTTCCCCCTTGGTATCCATGTGTTTGTTCTGTTTCTTCTCTACGTCTGTGTGTCTATTTCTGTTTTGTGAACAAGGTCACCTATAGCATTGTTTGGATTTCACATATGTGCATTAATGTATGGTATTTGTTTTCCTGTTTCTGACTTACTTGATTCTGTATGATAGACTCTAGGTCCATCCACATCTCTGCAGAAGGCACCTTTCCATTCATTTTCATGGCTGAGTAATATTCCCTTGGTTTCTTAAGTTTTGTTTTCTTCTCCCTTCCAAGTCAGTGAGCTCCAGGAAGGCTTAGATTTTTTATTACTTGTTTCAACACTGAGTCGCCATCCCTAAGAAGGCTGGTTGGTGCAAAGAAGGAACTCAATAAGTATTGATTGAGTGGATGAGTATTTGAGCAGATCCATCTCTGGAGATTTCAAGCTGAGTTAGTCTACTCTGTGAGTGGACCAGAATTACCCTCCACTGAGCTCAGATTCCCTCTGGTCGAATCCATTTCCTACCCTGTTTTTCATGTGCCCACATAGAATTGTTAGGTGTGCCCACACAGACCTGTTTACGTCCACCCTCCAGGCTGTCTGCTTGGGTTGAATTGACCGTGCACTGATTTTCCCCACAGGTAACCAGCTTCCTTTACTGTTATTTTTATTCCTAGGGCCTTGTGAACTGTCAGTGCTCAAGTTGAAATTTGGTTAAGTAGAGAACCAAATGTGGCTTTTTAGTTTGGGCTCATTGTTTTTGCCAGAATGAACCAAAAGTTTTGTGCAAAATTCCAGATACTGTATCTGTTAGATACATATCAGGTGGGCCAGAAAGTTTGTTGGGGTTTTCCCACATGCTGTTATAGAAAAACCAGAGTGAGTTTTTTGGCGAACCCAGTGCTTAGGCACGTGCCTGGTACCATCTTCTTAGTCCTGTGAAAGAGCTTGAGTCCTGAACAGCTGTTACAGTAGCAACAGAGAGCAATTCCAAAAATACGAGTGGGAGGGGCCTGCAAAACTGAGATTAATAAAACGTCTAATTAATGTGCTCAAATCATGCCATTATGTCCGCTTTGTTATTTGCTAAATTTAATGCTCATAAACATTTCATTACATTGGAGAATAATTTGTGGCTTCCACTTTTCTCACTTCATAAGAATTCCTGAGTGTGCCCAATGAGGGCTGAGAAGTCTTTGCCAACTGTAAATTAAGTGAATTACATAAAGCCAAATCAATGTGAAAGCAAAATGATAAAAATCCTTCCCAAAATGTTTATGGCTGAAAAAAAATATTTCATGGTAAATGTGGATATATTTTATTGGTCTGATGTGACATGGAGTGGAATCCTCTAAAAGTAAGTGTACTGGGGGCCTAGAAATATTTCAGAGCAACCTACAGAAGCTATAGAATTCCTGCGTGATAGTGCTTCAATAGGGTTTCCAAAAATTAGAATAGTAGCTTTCCCCCCTAGGGTATTTACACTAATTCCTCTGATATCATTTGTCTAATCAAACCTCTCATCTGATCAATGTAAAATAGTTTTCTCGCGCTTTGACAGTTTTGCTCATTGAATGTCTTCTGCTTTTAATCTAATCTTGGTTTCATCTTCTTTCAGGAATCCTGTTCACGATGCTGGTGTTCGGACCAGCCTGTGGATTTATCCTGGGCTCTTTCTGTACCAAAATCTATGTGGATGCAGTCTTCATTGACACAAGTAAGGAATTTATCTCAATTTCTAAACCCCACCCACAAGCCCTTTCCCCATCACAAAGGAGCCCCAGCCCTCTGAATTCTAAAGCCTTCCTACTAAGAAGCAACTTTAATGCAACCACCTCTCTAGCTGGTGACCCCCTTGAGATTAGAGGGAAGATGGTGTGTATCGGTTCAGAGGGCCTGGACTCAAGCCTGTGTTCTGCTCATGTCTGCCTAGAGGCTTAATAACCCCCTGGGGTTGATTTCACTCTTCAAATCTGAATTTTTCTCATCTGTAAATTCAGGGTAACAGAACTTATATCTGTGTTCAGGACTACTCTAAGGTAAGTGAGGGGACAAATGTGGAAATGCCCGGCAAACACACATACTCACTGAACTTTGGTCCGTGAACCCATAAGAGGACCCTGTTTCTTAAACTAAAAGCTGGAGCACCCAAGTGCAAGTGTACACGTGGGGTCAAGGAGACCAGCTTTGAAAGCTGTTTCTGTAAGACTTTAAAGAAAACATGTGCTCTGTGCTAAGTCGCTTCCGTTGTGTTCAACTCTTTGCAACCCCATGGACTGTAGCCCACCAGACTCCTCTGTCCGTGGGATTCGCCAGACAAGAACACTGGAGTGGGTTGTCATGCCCTCCTCCAGGGGATCTTCCTGACCCAGGGATCAAACCCGTGTTTCTTGCATTTCCTGCATTGGCAGGCAGGTTCTTTACCACTAGCGCCACCTGGGAAGCCCTAAAGGAAACATACCATACTTCAAACCTATGGTCTTGTGTTTTTAATGGGAGGATTAAGTGTGTTTTTCAGCCTCCTCTGGGCGCCCTGATGCCTTAGCACAGCAGTTGCAAAACATTTTGGCACCAGGGACTGGTTTTGTGGAAGACAGTTTTTCCATGGACCAGCAGTGGCGGGGGGGCACGGGTATGGATGGTTTCAGGACAATTCTGATAAGGAACGCAAACATCCATCCCTTTCATGTGCAGTTCACAGTAGGGTTCTCGCTCCAATGAGAATCTAGTGCCGCCACTGATCTGACAGGAGGTAGAGTTCAGATGGCAGTGTGAGCGATGAGGAGCAACTGTGTATACAGATGGAGTTTCATTCACTTGCCAGCCACTCACATCCTGTTATGCAGCCCAGTTCCTATCAGGCCACTGACCAGTACCAGTCTGTGGCCATGGATTGAATAGCATGCTAGTTGATATGGACTAGGTTATGCGGTTGTTGTTGTATAGTCGCTAAATTGTATCTGGCTGTTTTGCAACCTCATGAACTGTAACCCACCAGGCTCCTCTGCCCATGGGATTTCACAGGCAACAATACTGGAGTGGGTTGCTATTTCTTTCTCAAAGGGAATCTTCCTGACCCAGGGGTCTAACCCACTGGGGAGAAGGAATCCTTCCACAAGGACATGAATTCCAGAGGTGGGGATCATTGGAGGCCCTCTTAAGCACTGCCTACCAAACTGTTTGTGTCTGATTCTCTGTGATCGCGTGGACTAGAGCCCGCCAGGCTTCTCTGTCCATGGGATTCTCTAGGCAAGAATACTGGAGAAGGTTGCCATTTCCCTCTCCAGGGGACCTTCCCAAAACTGGGATCAAACCCCCTATGTTTCCTGCGGCTCTTGCACTGGCAGACAGATTCTTTTCTACTAGCGCCACCGGGGACCCCACCATATGTGGTCACAACTCAACCACACACCTGCAGGAGGGCGCCGTGTTCCCGTGCAGCTTAGCGAGCCAAGAAGCCATGTTCCCTCTCTCTCTGAAAGCAGTGTGGGAAGCCATTCCCCTTCTTCTCATCCTGATCTGTTCCCAAGATCAATAGGAACTCTCAGTCCCCCGGTTCTCCATTCATCATCTCTCGACAGTGCTAAATTTGCTAATTCACCCCAAAGACATTATGTGGTTTTAAATCCAATCAAATCACTTTGTGATTCACTCCATTAATTCCACTGATATATTTACTTGTAGCTAATGATGTTACAAGTTTCCGAACGGAGGGGGGAAAATCAAATGCAGCCTTATTTATTTATTCTTTTAGAGCACTGGATCTGTTCAGAAGGTGATTGAATGCTGCAGTTTTGTAGCTTTGGGTTGGCCCTTTGATCCTATTCCTAGCAAATGGGATGAGGGGTGACCTGATCAGAGAAACTACACAGGTGAGAGTCAGCTGCCATCTTGCCTCTATGGACAAAAAGCCCACTTCTGCCCTGCACCAAAGGAAGGACAGGACAGGAGTCTTGAAGGAAGGGAAGGAAGAGGGAACCTCCCAGGGCATGGGGAAGGCTGCCTGGGATTAGAAGGCAAGTATCCAGGCAGGCAGTTTTGCTCTCAGTGTATCGGCCGAGCCTCCTTGGATCCAGGCTTGTGAAATACCAGCATCCCTGAGCCAGAAAGAACCTCAGACATCACTCTCTTCCAACTCTTACATTTTATAGACAAGGAAACTGATTCCTAGAGAGCGGAAGTGTGTGCATACTAAGTCACTTCAATCATGTTCAACTCTTTGTGACCCTATAGACTATAGCCCGCCAGGCTCCTCTGTCCATGGGATTCTCCAGGCAGGAACACTGGAATGGGTTGCCATGCCCTCCTCCAGGGGATCTTCCTGACCAAGGGATCAAACCCAAGTCTCCTGTGGCTCCTGCTGTGGCAGGTGGATTCTTTACTACTCACAACACCTGGGAAGGGGTGTACCCAATCTGAGAGGGGTATCTATAGAAAACCCAGATCCATGAGCAAGTAGGTGGGTATTTCCACTTTAAGACCCCACCCCCTCGCTAAGATTCCTCTTGGGAATGAAATACCATCTTTTCCTCAGAGCCTGGAGTGGCCAAGAGGCACCCGGGTGGCTGGAGGGGGCACAGCCTGTGCACTCGCAGTCCCCTGGGTAGCCATTCCTTTGCTGAGGCTGGGGTGTCGTCCCCGCCCATGCTGGGCCACACCTGTCCTCACCCTTCAGGCCCGGGTGTGGCAGTGGCATCCGTGGTCCTCTGCTCACTGGCAGTTTGAAGCCTCCGGTGCCTGAGACGGACAGGCACGTTTGCATTCCATCTGGGCATCCTGCTGATGGCTGTCTCCCCCATCGTGAGTAACAGCGGACTTCCAATCTGATGAGACTCTAGAGACAGAAGGATGCCTGTGAGTCACCCTCATTGTCTGCCTCCTTTCTGCAGGCTCCAGGAGGGCTGGTGCTGCTCTTTACCAGCAGAGGGCACAGGAATATAATTTATTCTGTTAGGAGCCACTCAGAATTCCACCGTTTGCAGTGTGTTAAGTCTCTTCATTCATGTCTGACTCTGCAACCCCAAGGACCGTAGCCCACCAGGCTCCTCTGTCCGAGGGATTCTCCAGGCAATACTGGAGCACGTTGCCATGCCCTCCTCCAGAGGATCCTCTCTATCTAGGGATCAAACCCGCATCTTTTATGTCTCCTTCATTGGCAGTGGATTCTTTACCACTAGCACCACCTGGGAAGCCCCCCAAATTTTACTTTTTCCCATCTTGTGCCTGAAACTTGTCATTCTGTCTGTGAGTGGATCAGTGCTGTATTTCAAGGACCAGGTTTTCAGTTCTCTCAGGATGACCCTTCCCTGTCTTCCTCACTGGCTAAGACAGAGCACCTCTTTAGGGCTGTGCACCCTTCATGAATGCACAGGCCACACACACAGCCATATGTTCCTGAAATTCCAGCAGAGAGCTGGACAAGGGAAAACAGTAGCCTGGGAATTGTGTGAGGTGGGCAAGGCAGGTCCCTGGAAGGCCCTTGTGCTGGGGCAGCTGGAAAAGAGACTGTGGCTTCCACCAGGCAGCCTGGCAGTGGCTGAGGAATTGTTGTTGGTCAGTCGCTCAGTCTTGTCCAACTCTGTGACCCCGTGGACTGCAGCATGCCAGACTTCCCTGTCCTTCACCATCTCCCAGAGTTTGCTCAAACTGCCGTCCAACCATCTCATCCTCTGTCGTCCCCTTCTCCTCCTGCCCTCAATCTTTCCCAGCATCAGGGTCTTTTCCAATAAGTCAGCTGTTCGCATCAGATGACCAAAGTATTGGAGTTTCAGCTTCAACATCAGTCCTTCCAATGAACACCCAGGACTGATCTCCTTTAGGATTGACTGGTGGGATCCCCTTGCAGTCCAAGGGACTCTCAAGGGTCTTCTCCAGCACCACAGTTCAAAAGCATCAATTCTTTGGCACTCACCTTCTTTATGGTCTAACTCTCACATATTGTACATGACTACTAGTAAAGCCACAATTTTGACCTTACAGAAAAGGCGAGACACATGAGGGGGCCCAGTTGGAATCTGTGTGTTGATGAAGCTGGGGGGTGCGGGGGAGGCAAGTGGGACAGACTAGCTATGGAGCCAAGGTACACCCTGAGTACCTCCCCTGGGGGTACTCAGACAAAGGGATTCTGCCGTTGCTGCTGCCTGTCGTCTTCATGGGAGTGTGTGTGGCTCGTTTGACCCTTCTCCTTAAGGATAGACACCTCCTTCCCCAGGCTAGAGGGGAGGGAATGATGGTGCCTACAGAAGTTCTTTTCTGGAAAATGTTTGTAGAACTGAGATGAGTGAAGAGCAAGACATAGAAAAAAGAAGGACTTGGTAGCAGAGTGGGATACCAGCATCCCTGAGCTGGAAAGAACTTCAGACATAATTCTCTTCCAAGTCTGGCCTTTTATAGACAAGGAAACTGATGCCTAGAGAGAGGTGTATGAGTAGAAAACCCCGACCACTCTTCATAGTGGAGGCTTCACAGACTGATGACAGTGGCCGCCATGAACTCACTAATATTTGAAGCCATATATCGAGCGCATCATTGGAACTACGAGCATTCCCATGAGAGGGTGGGTCCTAATGTCAGCCTATTAACACCCTGACGCGTGGGCCATGGACTGGTAGTTGTCCTGTTAATACCAGGCCACCCAACAGGAGGCAAGCTCCATCTGTATTTATAGCTGTTCCCCATCACTCACACCCCTCAGAGCCATGAAAAAAAAAAAATCATCTTACCTGAAACCAGTGCCTGGTACCTAAAAGGTTGGAGACTGCTGCATTAACAGATGAGGTGGCCATCTCCTCCTGCAATGGTCATGAGTTCTGAGTTGGAACATGGGGACCAGACCTCCACTCAGATCCCAACTGGGCCCCTTACGGGCTGTGTGATCCTGGGGACGTTTGGCCTCATGGGTCTGTGTGTGGATGACATGAGTTAATCACACAGAGCAGTTGACACAGTGCCTGGGGGTTAGTGCTGCTGCTGCTGCTAAGTCGCTTCAGTCGTGTCCGACTCTGTGCGACCCCATAGACGGCAGCCCGCCAGGCTCCCCTGTCCCTGGGATTCTCCAGGCAAGAACACTGGAGTGGGTTCATGAGGAACAGAGTGAACTCACTTCCAAAGATACTAGGAGTCAAATTTCAGGCCAGTCTGACCCCAGTTGGGCAGCTCACTTCCCTGAAACATCTCCAGGCGTTAAACTAAAAGGCTGCCCCCTTTCGTGAACAGAGGCTTTGCTGAGATGACCTGGCTTGGCCAACACGGCCGTACAACACAGCCTCAGGCCCCCCAAAGCCCGCCTTGCCACAGCTGCACGGCGTCTGCAGCTGCCAAAAGGCAGATTCATCTACTGGCTTCATAAAAATGTTGACAAGCAGAGACCCCTCCAACTCTGGCTGCTGCTGCCAGATTCCTTCGTGTTGGACTAATTAGCCCAGCAGCTGGGGTCCGGAACAGTCCATGCTGCCCTCCACCCTCAGCTCCTCCCTGCCTCTGGTTTCTAATTAGGTCTGTAACGTAATGATACTCTTGGAATTCTTGAGTCCCATAGCAAAGGTTTTGCAAAATAGGTTGGAAAAATAGGTAAATGGACTGAAGGAAAAAAAAAGAAAAACTGCTCAGAGAGCCATAGTATTGCTTACACATCAGTGTGGCCCCAGACTAAGTAAATATTCCCAGTTTGCTTTGATCTGTTCTTGTCATGGTCTTGGTATCCCCATGGGTGGCTTGGTTAGTTAGTTAGTTTTCAACTGGTTTAAACTTGTTGCTGGGAAGTTCTTTTTTGAACCTACAATGGTAGCAGTCCTTAGAACTGGAGGGAAATCTCAACAAAGCCCATATGTTTATGTGACCTTCAGCAGAGGGGAAAGCAGCTGCTGAAAGCTTGTTCAACTCACCCAACGAAACCACAAAGCCCTCCCAACCTTGGATTCCAAGAGTAGAAGAGTCAGAGCAATGAATTGTATAAGCCAGGAATCCTAACAAGCCTGCTCCACTGTGGCTCAGTGGTAAAGAATCTGCCTGCCAATGCAAGAGACGTGGGTTTGACCGCCGAGTCAGGAAGATCCCCTGGAGAAGGAAATGGGAGCCCATTGCAGTATTCTTGCATGAGAAGTCCTATGGACAGAGGAGCCTGGCAGGCTACAGTTTGTGGAATCACCAAAGAGTCAGACAATACTGAGCGACTAGACAAAAACAATAACCAACCTGCAGACACCTGTGCAAAGGCAGACCCACCATGCACTGGCCTCACGGTGAGACTGGGTGTGGCTCCCCCTGCTCCCCCTGCTCCTTCCCAGCATTTTTTTCTTGGTGCCTGAAATGACCAAGGGGCAGGCAAGTGACTGGAGGGAGCTTAGCCAGGGTATTCACAGAGTCTCCTGGAAATGCCAAGCGTTTGCACAGCCCAGGACCCTGATTCCACCCCATCCTTTTCAATATCTTTCTTTATCCACAGTTCTAGATTCATGGGCAATTTGATGCATTCTAAGTAAATGAGACAAACTGATGTTCTTCACTTGTATTCTAAGCATCCTCCTGAGAGCAGCCTTCGCCAAAAGGCTGAAACTGCAGCCATGTTTAAAATCAAAACACTAATTGGAACCAGATAGAGAAATAGAGAGATTTTCACACCTTGTCCTCTACCTGGACCTAAAAGAATACCTTTGTTTTACTAAGCCTGCCCGGGGCCACTTTTCTTGAAAGTTACAAATCTTTATTGCCTAAGACGTGGGTTCAGTCCCTGGGTGGGGAAGATCCCCTGGAGGAGGGCACGGCAACCCACTCCTGTATTCTTGCCTGGAGAATCCCATGGACAGAGGAGCCTGTTGGGCTACAGTCCATGGGGCCACAAAGAGTTGGACACGACTGAAGTGACTGAGCACGCACGTGTGCATGCACAAGCCATTTGTACCAGGGTAGGCTGAGTTATGCTGCAGTAACAAACACCCTCAAGATGTCAGTGACTTGGGAATACTAAAGACTTATTTCCTGCTTGTGTTATATACCCAAATCAGGTCAGCAAGAATATTTTGTTCATTATAGCTTCTTAGGCATCATCTTTGGGAGAACTCCACATGCTTCACAATCAAGCAGCGAAAAAAGAGCATAGGAGTTATGCACCAGCTTATATATATTGCCACATGGAAGTGACATGTGTCTCCTCTCTCACATTTGACTGGCAAAACTCTGTAGTGCATGGCCACACCTAAGACCATGGGAAGGGGGGTGAGATCCTCATTCTCAGAGGAGACAACCTACATGCAGATGTGGGGTAATGTCACCACACGTGCTTTGCCAGTCCATGTGGGGAAGACCACGGGAAGGGAGGTGAGATCCTCATTCTCAGAAGAGACAACCTACATGCAGATGTGGGGTAATGCCACCACATGTGCTTTGCCGGTCCATGTGGGGAAGACCACGGGAAGGGAGGTGAGATCCTCATTCTCAGAGGAGACAACCTACATGCAGATGTGGGGTAATGTCACCACACGTGCTTTGCCGGTCCATGTGGGGAGCTCCTTTCAATGTCAGTAACGCTTGCTGTCATTGCTCAGTCGCTCAGCCGTGTCCGACTCTTTGTGACCCCATGGACTGCAGCACACCAAGCTTCCCTGTCCATCACCATCTCCCAAAGCTTAATCACACTCATGCCCATCAAGTCGGTGATGCCATCCAACCATCTCATCCTCTGCCACCCCCTTTTCCTCCTGCCCTCAGTCCTTCCCAGCATCAGGGTCTTTTCCAGTGAGTCGGCTCTTTGTATCAGGTGACCAAAATTTTAGAGCTTCAGCATCAGTCTTTCCATTGCATATTCAGGACCGATTTCCTTTAGGATTGACTGGTTGGATCTCCTTGCAGTACAAGGGACTCTTAAGAGTCTTCTCCAACACCACAGTTCAAAAGCATCAGTTCTTCGGTGCTCAGCCTTTATGGTCCAGCTCTCACATCTGCACATGACTACTGGAAAAACCACAGTTTTGACAAAGTCGAGTCTCTGCTTTTTACTATGCAGTCTAGTTTTGTCATAGCTTTTCTTTCGATAATGCTGAGTTGTGACAATTGCCAGCCAAGAGGGGGTGATAGCTTCAGTGGCCAAGAGGCCTCTTAAAAATACTATTCTTTGTTGAGATAGGTGGAGTAAGGAAGTGCCTCAGAAAAATGAAATTGGATCATTAGCAGAGATGTGGATGGACCTAGAGTCTGTCATACAGAGTGAAATAAGTCAGAAAGAGAAAAATATCATATATTGATGCATATGCGTGAAATCTAGAAAACTGACACAGGTGAACCCATTTCCGGGGCAGGCATAGAGACAAACCTGTAGAGAACAGCTGTGTGGACTTGGGGTGGGGGAATGGGAGGGCGGGACAAGCTGAGAGCCTAGCATTGATATGTATACACTATTATGTGCAAGATAGATATATAGCAGAAATCTGCTTTATAACACAGGGAGCCCAGCTCAATGCCCGTGATGACCTAGAGGGGTTGGCAGCGATAGAGGGGTGGGAGGGAGCAGTTATATGTATACATAAGGTTGATTCGCTTCATCGTACAGCAGAAACAAACACATCATTGTAAAGCAACTATGCATGCGTGCTAAGTCACTTCAGTCTTGTCTGACATTTTGTGATCCCATGGGCTGTAGCACCTCCAGGCTCCTCTGTCCATGGGATTCTCCAGGCAAGACTACTGGAGTGGGTTGCCATGCCCTCCTCCAGGGGATCTTCCCAACCCATGGATCGAACCCGGGTCTCTTATGTCTCCTGCACTGGCAGGTTCTTCACCACTAGCGCCATCTGGCAAGCCCATAAAGCAACTCTGCTTCAATTTTTACAAATTTGAAAAAGAGAAGATGTGTCTCAGGCTGGTGTCAAGCATTCACTGTCTCCTCAAGAGCCCCCAGAACCAGGCTGAAGCGCTGCTCATGAGGCCGGCCGGTCCTGAGGGCGGCCCACTCCAAGGCTGAGTGGTTTCTGCTCAGCCTGTTATTTCTCTCCCTGACTCTGTCCACCAGATAATTGCAACAGAGGGGAAAAAATCAATACTTCCCAGAATAGTCAACTGTGATTTTCCTGGTTCTTCAGATGCCTGCCTTCTGCAGACCCGCCCCTGCCCGGCCCTTCCAAAGCAGCCGGTGGGCGCTGGTGCTCTTACGGGTGGGTACTAGCCCTATCTCGGGAACTGCGGGCACACACTGGCTTTCTGCCTGCAGACACAAGCCCTCAGGGCGCGAGTTGCCCCACTTTCACACAAACACCCGCCTCCCCCAGGGCCACCCCTCTCCCGGGAGTGTTTTCTCACCGCACAGCAGTCACTAACTTCCCATCTAAAATATGACTGTCCACGTGCTTCTGATTGCCTGCGCCCAGACAGCTGCCAGGCTTTCTCTCTCCCTGCTGGCTCACATCTGGCAGCTTTATGGGGCCCAGAGACAAAAGAGGGGAATACTGGATTTCCCCTTTCCCGTCTTTTGTTTTCAGTCAGTGCTTGGCAGCGGGTGAAGGAAAACAGTAAGGGACTGGTGCAAACAGTCTTGCTCAGCTCCAAGGTGGTGTGACTTCCTTTTCTCTTCTCTTGTTTGCATAAAGATGTTTTCACATCACCCTGTTTTTCTACACTGTACTCCTTAAAAAAAAAAAAACCTCTACCTTTTGTTGGAGTAGATGGGTTTGAAGACCAAGCATTTTCACACCCCCGATAGCAATGGAAACTGACACTTATATATTAGACTCCTACTTGTTAATAGCCATCAGAAGACATATAATTGTGCATTGCTGTTGTTTAGTCCCTAGGTTCTGTCCAACTCTTTGTGACCCCACGGACTGTAGCCCACCAGGCTCCTCCGGCCATGAGATTTTCAGGCAAGAATACTGGAGACAGTTGTCATTTCCTTCACCAGGGGATCTTCCCCACCCAGGGATCAAACCCACATCTCTTGCATTGGCAGACGGATTATTTACCACTGAGCCACCAGGGAAGGCCTAATTTTGCATTAGTGCCATGCAAAATTTCTCCATATAGGAATTTACTTAAAAAATACTGTTTATATCCAGTGACTGAGCTACTAGGAAGCTCTCCTCAGAAGTGTAGATATTAATAAAAAGATTAAGAAATATCTCAGTATACAAGACTTAAGAAACTAGCTAAAATTTTATGTAATCCCTAAAATGGAATATTACACAGCATTAATATAATGTGTGATAATTTTGAGAGATCTTTACAATTCATTGTTAAATGAAAATAAATCTATACCTTAAAATTCCCATTGACATAAATATACCCCTGAAAGTTCAAGATTAAGCGCTCCAATAGGTAAGAGCCTACTATATGTCAGGTGATGCTGGTTCATTACCTCTCATCCAGGTAACCACTGTCCTTGGCTGTCTATTGTCTTTAGTTTGCAAATGATGAAACTAAGCGTCAGGGAGGGTGAGTAACTTTCCCAGCATCACATGCTAGTAAATAACAAGAGTGGGATTTACTATCACACGCTAGTAAATAGAAATAGTGAGACTCAGCCCCAAGCCCACTAGAGTGCACGCTTTCTCCTCTCCAGCATGTACCTGCACAAAAGCATCTGGTCCATTCAAGTGCCCTGGTTATTGCTGCTTGGTTGATGTCAAGGCCTCCAGGTTAGAGACCACCAGTGTTCCAAAGGTCAAGTTGCCATCCATCAGAAGAGCTGGTCATCTTACCCGCTGCCCAGAGCAGAGGAATTATCCATCAGGAACCCTCCAGAGAGCCCAAAGCAAAGGCCTGCCAGTCAAGAGGGAGAGAGCAGAGCCCTTGGCATCTGGATGCCTGTGTTGTGGTCTTCAACTCTGTGGATGTAGGCAAGGCACTCAGCCTTTCCTGTTTCTTTTTTTTTTTTTAATATAATTTTATTTATTTGTTTTTGGCTGTGCTGGATCTTCATCGCTGCCCAGGCTTTTTCTCTAGTTGCAGCTAGTGGGGGCTACTCTCCATTTGCGGTACATGGACTTCTCTCATTGCAGTGGCTTCTCTTGTTGCGAAACACGGGTTCTAGGGCATGTGGGCTTCAGTGGTAGTTGTGGTTCCTCGTCTCTAGAGTACAAGCTCAGTGGTTCTGGCACACAGGCTTCATTGCTTTGTGGCACGTGGGAGCTTACCAGACCAGGGATCAAATTTGTCTCCTGCACTGGCAGGCAGATTCTTTACCGTGGAGCCACAAGGGACTCCCACACCCAGCCTTTCTAAGCCTTGATTTCTCCATCTGTATGAAATAGGGACAATAAAAAAAAAAAGGCTCTACCTCGTAGGGTTGTGGGGAGGGCTGATCAGAACAGTTAAGAATCCACTCCACATAGTGCCTGGTGCAGAGTGAGCCCTCAGTACATGATGACTGGCGTTTTCATCGCTGATAACTGAAGAGTCTTCAGTAAGAGCACTTTAGACATGGGGGAGTGCTCATCCGGTACCTGCGGTCATTTCTCTTCCCAGGCCCGTCCATCCATCTGTCCAGGCCTGCAGCCTCGTTAGTTCTTAGCTCATTTGCTGTATCCCAGATTGCTGAGATGAATTTCCTTCTGTGCTCCAGGGGCGTGGGGTCATCATCAAAGAGATATCTCTAAGCAGCTCATGTGGGAGTGCCCTGCTCTGCAAGGGAGATGTGGAAAGAGGGAAAAACATCTACCAAGGAGGCAACAGAGACATACATCTTCTTGACTCCAGCTGGAAAGTCAAACAAGTCATAGTACTAGACGGCCACACCACTCACATGGGGCCTCAAAGCGTAGACACTGGCTACGGAACTTTCAGTAGAGGACTGGCCCCCAGACCACAGGCCATCACAGAAGTTTGAATTAAATCATCCCCCATCAGCTTCCCTGGTGGCTCAGATGGTTAAGAATCTGCCTGCAATGCAGGAGATCCGGGTTTGATCCCTGGGTCGGGAAGATCCCCTGGAGAAGGGCATGGCTACCCACTTCAGTATTCTTGCCTAGAGAATTAGTCCATGGGGTTGCTAAGAGTCAGACATGACTGAGCAACTAACGCTCACACACACACACACACACAATGACAGCTTAGGAAAAGAACCCTCACCATGAATATTAAGCTCACATCAATTAAGAGCTTAAGCACGTGCCAGACACTGTTCTGAGTACTTTGTGTCTGGTGTGGCTCATTTGATCCTCCGAAATCGATCAGGGTAAGCACTGTCATAATAATCAGCGTGCCACAGATCAGTCGGCTGAGGCGTGGAGAGTTCAGATCACTAGCCTGAGGTCGCACTGCGAGAAGCGGGCAGGGTTTCTTTCCAGGTATCCTGGCTCTTGGTTTCCATTCTGCACTGCCCTGTATGATCTGTAAACCAATTTAAGGCTGGGAGAGCGGGGTGCGGAAGGGGAGCTCAGGGTAGCAGCTTTGGTGGGGGGCGGGTGCAAGTGAACGTACACAGTAAAAATACAGCCTTGAACGATTAATGTTTCTGTCTCCCTGTGCTTTTGTTAGCAGACCTTGGCAGCTCTGCCAAGTCAGTCAATGCCAGCCTAAATTCAGGGGGTGTCTGGCTTCTCACTGTTTTTGTTTAGACAGATACAAGCTCAAAGTAGACAAGAAAGTTAAGGAGGGAATGCGATCAGCCTTCAGCTTGGGGAAAAGCAGAAGCACAGCTAGTCAGAGGCCACAGGCTGCTTTTGTCCACTCTTCCCCACCCCAGACCCCTTCCTGAGTCCTGGCCTGTCTGTACAGCTGATTGCAAGCCTCAGCCAAGTGCCCAGCCCTGCCCACTGCTCTCCTGCTAACCGCGTTCTTTCTGGTTGTCGCAGGTAACCTGGACATCACCCCAGACGACCCCCGCTGGATCGGAGCCTGGTGGGGTGGCTTTCTGCTCTGCGGTGCCTTACTCTTCTTCTCTTCCGTCTTGATGTTCGGGTTCCCACAGTCTCTGCCCCCACACTCAGACCCCGCCCTGGAGAGCGAGCAGGCCATGCTCCCTGAAAGAGAATACGAGAGATCCAAACCCAGCAATGGGGTCCTGAGACACCCCCTGGAGCCAGACAGCAGCGCCTCCTGCTTCCAGCAGCTGAGAGGTAAGGACGCATCCTTCTCGAGGGGCACTCGGGACCGGATACTGGAGGACTTGAAATAGAATCCCATTGGTTTTATGTGATCTGCCTTCCCTGGTCCTGTGCTTAACTTATCCCTGAGAAGTAAATGCACTTTATAAAGCAAAAACAAAGGGACTACCATTTATTAAAGGGGCAGCAGACGAGATCCTCCCAGCTGAGAGCCCAGTGGCTAACACTTCACCTGGTGTAGGATAAATATGTGTCCGTAGAAGGAAGAAAGTGGGGAGGGAAGGAGGCAGCCGGATGTTTCATGCCCCACCGCCCCCCGCTTTGAACTCTTCCAGGCCACTTGCAAGCACATGAAAGCAGGAAAAAGACTTTGAAGCTGGTTCTCTTTGCCTGATGCAGGCGTTCTTGAAAAGCCACAGCCAGAGTGCATTTCCTTAGATTCTCTCTGGCCCTCTAGCCCCTCCATTAGAGATGAGAGCCGTGTTCCTCTGGAAGGAAATATTAACTCAAGTCTTGATAACGAAGTCCCACTTCAGAGCGCGGCAAAGCGCTCACCGTCGTTTTTAGAGGGAAAAGAAGTGCATCTTTTTTTCACAAAAGAGACAGACAATGATGCAGTGGAGCACCCCCCCCAACACCCCCTGGTGGTTTTTCTGTTTGGCTCAGCCTCTTAGAGGTGAGGGTGATGACAGGCAGCCTCAAAGCTGCCCCCTCCCCACTTGAGAGATGTGCAGTGCTCCCTAATTCAAGGACCCCTTCTTGCTGGGTGTCCTGAAGAACATGCTAGATTTGGGGAGCGGGCAGGAGCAAGGCTGGGGCGTTCCTCCTCAGTGAGGCTGGGGTGGGAAAGAGGTGTACAGTGACTTCTTTGCAGGAACCAGGGCCTGGCCCAGCGTCAGCAGCTGCCACCTCGGGCTCGCAGCGCTTGCTTTAGAGGTTTGACAAGCATCTCTACTGAGCTCTAATAAGGGGCACTGTCTCTGGAGATGCTTGAAAACAGCGGCAAGAACCTCAGGTGACCTTGAACTCAGATCCCCGTCCCACCCTTCACCAGTCCTACGGTCATTACCCTGTCCACGCTTCATCTCCACAAGCGTGGAGTTGTAACAGTTCCTGGGTGACAGCCTGGTCTTAAGAATTCAGGCACGGCCCATGGAGACTGTCTGTGAATACCACCTGGTAGCCAGGGAGGGATTCAAGGAACTTGTGCTAATTCCCAGAAGACTCTAATTTAAGAATCTTGTGTCCTGTTTGACTCCATGTTCTGTGATGGCTTCTTCCAAAGTTGTAATGTGGAATTGCCCATAGACAAACTACATCTCTCTAAGGGTCAGAGCACACTGTTAGATGAGAAAATGAGCATTGGTCGCTCAGTCATGTCCGACTCTGTGCGACCCCCGTGGCCTGTAGCCCGCCAGGCTCCTCTGTCCATGGAATCCTCCAGGCATGAATACTGGAGTGGGCTGCCATTTCCTTCTCCAGAGGATCTTCCCAACCCAGGAATAGAACCTGAATCTCTCTCGCATGGCAGGCAAATTCTTTACGTCTGAGCCATTAACTGTAAATTTTTTTTTTTTTTTAGATGAGAAAGCCACCTGCTTTGTGTCTTCTGAGGTTGCCTTAGCTTAGAGTCTTAGGAGTCTGTGCTTCATAAAATAAGACTCCCCAAACAGGTCCCCTTCAGGAGACCCCAGGTGGCTGGAGGGTAATGCTTGCCGCCCCTCTGATAGAGCAGCTGGCCACAGCATCCCAGGGACCAGATTCACGGCAACAGCCGGGGCTGGCATGAGAGTGGGCCTTGCAGACACTCGGACTGATGTAGTGGCAGTCTTTCCAGGTATTAGGTTGGCAGTACAGTTCCTCTGGGTTTTCCTGTAACATCTTAATGGCAAAACCTGAACGAACCTTTGGGCCAACCCAATTATTTCCTCACCCCAGGATGACTTGCTTTCCTGAGGCTCTCAGGGTAAGACCATACCTGTAATCTCTTGCCTTTCGTCTCTGAGGATACACAGATTTAAAATAAAATAAAAAGATACAATCGTACCATCAAAGAACTCAAATTATCCAGTGTAGGGACAGGCCAGCAAGCCAGCAAAGCAGCCTAAGGTAGTGACAACGGCAGTGCCAGTCAGCCCTGCCTTATGGGAATACAACAGACAGGCAAGGAAGGCAGGGCTTGGGTCGTCCCAGACAGAGCTGAGCCACGTCTGGAGGGATGTCACAGCTTCAGAATTCGCAGGCTCCGATCCAGTCTCTGGTTAGCCCATTTGTTAGTTCAGTCACCATTTTCTGAGACTCTGTCAAGCTCCAGGGACACAGCAGTGGGTAAAGAATCTGCCTGCAATGCCAGAGACCCAGGTTCAATCCCTAGATCGGGAAGATCCCCTGGAGAAGGAAATGGCAGCCCACTCCAGTATTCATGCCTGGAGAATTCTATGGACAGAGGAGCCTGGGGGACTTCAGTCCATAAGGTCATAAGAGTCGGACACAACTTAGCAACTAACTCACCACCACCAGGGACACAGCAGTGACCAAGGAAGCTTACATGCTGGAGCTTATATGGTAGCAGAGGAGGCCTGCAGTGGGCAAAGCTGAAGCAGTGGCAAGGCAAGTGCTGGATGTGCTGTGGCTGACCTGGCAAGTGCACAGATGGGTAGACAGGGCAGAGGCTCCCAGACCAGAGCCTCCACGGTTACAGCCTGTGTATATGTGGGCTTCCCTCTGATAATTAATGATTTTTAATTTAGAATTAGTGATTCCCAGCGGCATCAGATCCATTAATGGACCTAAAGGATGTCCCAGCAGGAGAGGAAAGCAGTGCTTTCCTAGAAGAATCCCCAGGAGCCAGAGTCCAGTGGAGTGAGCCATTATGAGAATCAACAAATTTTACCCTTGCCAGGTCATGGAGAGGGGGCCACAGTGGTTTATAACCTTCATTTTTTCCACCTGAGACAAAATGTTTCCGCCACTTGGACATTTCCACCAAAAGCACCACATGATGCTGCCAGGCACTCCCAAATTCCTCAATCTGATTTGCAGCCTTGAAAGCCCAACTGGTCTGCATACAGTATGCAGCACGCTTATGAGTACAGATAAGCTGAGCATTGTTGCACATGTTAGAGAATTTAGCATTACTCTACGGATCTATGGGTTGCGGTTTCTCATTCATTTCATTTGAGCTTGCTGTTGTTCAGTCACTAAGTCGTGTCTAACTCTTTGCGACCCCATGGGCTGCAGCACTTCAGACTTCCCTGTCCTTCACTATCTTCCAGAGTTTACTGATGTCCGTTAAGTCGATGATGCCATCCAACCATCTTATCCTCTGGCATTCCCTTCTCCTCCTGCCCTGAGTCTTTCCCAGCATCAGGGTCTTTTCCAATGAGTTAGCACTTCACAACAGTTCAGTTCAGTTCAGTTCAGTCACTCAGTCATGACCGACTCTTTGCGACCCCATGAATCACAGCACACCAGGCCTCCCTGTCCATCACCAACTCCTGGAGTTCACTCAATCTCATGTCTATTGAGTCGGTGATGCCATCCAGCCATCTCATTCTCTGTCGTCCCCTTCTCCTCCCACCCCCAATCCTTCCCAGCATCAGAGTCTTTTCCAGTGAGTCAACTCTTCGCATGAGGTGACCAAAGTATTGGAGTTTCAGCTTTAGCATCAGTCCTTCCAATGAACACTCAGGACTGATCTCCTTTAGAATGGACTGGTTGGATCTCCTTGCAGTCCAAAGGACTCTCAAGAGTCTTCTCCAGCACCACAGTTCAATAGCATCAATTCTTCAGCTATCAGCTTTCTTCACAGTCCAACTCTCACATCCATACATGACCACTGGAAAAACCATAGCCTTGACTAGACGGACCTTTGTTGGCAAAGTAATGTCTCTGCTTTTTAATATGCTATCTAGGTTGGTCATAACTTTCCTTCCAAGGAGCAAGCATCTTTTAATTTCATGGCTGCAATCAGCATCCGCAGTGATTTTGGAGCCCCAAAAAACAAAGTCTGACACTGTTTCCCCATCTATTTCCCATGAAGTGATGGGACCAGATGCCATGATCTTTGTTTTCTGAATGTTGAGCTTCAAGCCAACCTTTTCACTCTCCTCTTTCACTTTCATCAAGAGGCTTTTTAGTTCCTCTTCGCTTTCTGCCATAAAGGTGGTGTCATCTGCATATCTGAGGTTATTGATATTTCTCCTGGCAATCTTGATTCCAGCTTGTGCTTCTTCCAGCCCAGCGTTCCTCATGATGTACTCTGCATATAAGTTAAATAAGCAGGGTGACAATATACAGCCTTGACGTACTCCATTTCCTATTTGGAACCAGTCTGTTGTTCCATGTCCATTTCTAACTGTAGCTTCTTGACCTGCATACAAGTTTCTCAAGAGGCAATCTTTCCCAGCATCAGGGTCTTTTCCAATGAGTTAGCACTTCACATCAGGTGGCCAAAATAGCAGAGCTTCAGCATCAGTCCTTCCAGTGAATATTCAGGGTTGATTTCCTTTAGGATTGACCAGTTTGATCTCCTTGCTGTCCAAGGGACTCTCAAGAGTCTTCTCCAGCACCACATTTCAAAAGCATCAGTTCTTTGGCACTCAACCTTCTTTATGGTCCAACTCTCACATCCATACGTGACTAGTGCTAATGGGTTTCTAGTCCAGCCATCAACCTATGTGTCCTGCCAGGCTCTCTCTATAGCAAAGGTCCCTGAGAAGAGCTGGCATAAGAATAGCCACACCATCCCCCTCCCTGCTGGGACTGAAACACACAGCCTCTTCTGCTCTGGGAGGACCATGGGGCTCCTCACCTGGGTCTAAATCCAGCTCAGCCACTTCCTAATCATGCAACCTTAGCCATTTCATTCAGCTCCCCTTGGTTTTGCCATGTCGTGTCTGGTGTAACTTTACAGAAGCTGCATAAGGTCAATATTAGGCCTTAGCTCTGTTTATAGGTTAACAGCAGTGGTCCCCAACCTCCTTGGAACTAGGTGCAGGTTTCATTGAAGACACCAGTTTTCCAGTAATTCAAGCACCTTGCATTTATTGTGCACTTCTATTATTGGTACATCAACTCCGCCTCAGGTCATCAGGCATTAGACCCCAGAGGTTGGGGACCCTGGTAGGACACAGAACTCCTGTTCAGTGACAGAGGACTTCAAACCTGTGATCACTTTCCAGTGCTCTCTCCCCTCAAAGCAGGCTTTGAAGGACTGTTTCTACAAAATTGGCCACCAGTTGGGTTTTGTTATGAGAAGGTGAGAGATGGAAAGCTCAGAATCTTTTCCAGAACTGTTCAGAAAAGCAGTCACTTCTTCCACAGCCCAGAAGTCCGTATCTGGTGGTGACTGTCACATACCAGTTCAGAAAGTAGGCAGCTGGCGAACAAATGCTTGGGCGTGTAAAACTCTAGCATGTCCCCCAGGTGGGAGCCTATATACCCAAGACACCTTTTTCTCTCTCAGCTGTGCCATCAAATAACTTTTCCTTCCTGGCTCTAAGGCCCCTTATCTGTCAGCTTGTTCTTCAGAGCATTTTGCTGGGTCACCTTTCAGGAGCCCCCACATCCCTCCCTTTGAGCTGTGTCCACTCCTTCCCCTGTCCAGACCTCCCTGTCCATCACCATCTCCTGGAGCTTGCTCAAACTCATGTCCATCGAATCAGTGATGCCATCCAACCATCTCATCCTCTGTCGTCCCCTTCTCCTCCTGCCTTCAATCTTTCCCAGCATCAGGCTCTTTTCAAATGAGTCAGCTCTTCACATCAGGTGGCCAAAGTATTGGAGTTTCAACATCAGTCCTTCCAATGAATATTCAGGACTGATTTCCTTTAGGATGGACTGGTTGGATCTCCTTGCAGTCCAAGGGACTCTCAAGAGTCTTCTCCAACACCACAGTTGAAAAGCATCAGTTCTTTGGCACTCAGCCTTCTTTATGGTCCAACTCTCACATCCACTCATGACTACTGGAAAAACCATATCTTGGACTATACATAACTTTGTCAGCAAAGTGTGTCTCTGCTTTTTCATATGCTATCTCAGTTTGTCATAGCTTTTCTTCCAAGGAGCAAGCTTAATTCCATGGCTGCAGTCACTGTCCAGTGATTTTGGCGCCCAAGAAAATAGCCTGTCACTATTTCTATTGTTTCCCCATCTATCTGCCATGAAGTGATGGGACCTAATGCCATGACCTTAGTTTTTTGAATATTGAATTTTAAGCCAACTTTTTCACTCTCCTTTTTCACCTTCATCAAGAACGTAGGCAAAACACTCTCCGACATAAATCACAGCAGGATCCTCCATGACCCACCTCCCAGAATATTGGAAATAAAAGCAAAAATAAGCAAATGGGACCTAATTAAAATCAAAAGATTCTGCACAGCAAAGGAAACTATAAGTAAGGTGAAAAGACAGCCTTCAGAATGGGAGAAAATAATAGCAAATGAAGCAACGGATAAAGGATTAATCTCCAAAATATACAAGCAGCTCCTGCAGCTCAATTCCAGAAAAATAAATGACCCAATCAAAAAATGGGCCAAAGAACTAAACAGACATTTCTCCAAAGAAGACATAAAGATGGCTAACAAACACATGAAAAAATGCTCAACATCCCTCATAATCAGAGAGATGCAAATCAAAACCACAATGAGATACCATTTCACACCAGTCAGAATGGCTGCTATCCAAAAGTCTACATGCAATAAATGCTGGAGAGGATGTGGAGAGAAAGGAACCCTCTTACACTGTTGGTGGGAATGCAAACTAGTACAGCCACTATGGAGAACAGTGTAGAGATTCCTCAAAAAACTGGAAATAGAACTGCCATATGATCCAGCAATCGCACTCCTGGGCATACACACCGAGGAAACCAGAATTGAAAGAGACACATGTACTCCAATGTTCATTGCAGCACTGTTTATAATAGCCAGGACATGGAAGCAACCTAGATGTCCATCTGCAGATGAATGGATAAGAAAGCTCTGGTACATATACACAATGGAGTATTATTCAGCCATTAAGAAGAATACATTTGAATCAGTTCTAATGAGGTGGATGAAACTGGAGCCTATTATACAGAGTGAAGTAAGCCAGAAAGAAAAACACCAATACAGTATACTAACACATATATATGGAATTTAGAAAGATGCAAATGATAACCCCGTATACGAGACAGCAAAAGAGACACAGATGTATAGAACAGTCTTTGGGACTCTATGGGAGAGGGTGAGGGTGGGATGATTTGGGAGAATGGCATTGAAACACGTATGTTGTCATATGTGAAACGAATCACTAGTTCAGGGTCAATGCATGTTATAGGATGCTCGGGGCTGGCATGCGGGGATGACCCAGAGGGAGGATAAAGGGAGGAGGGACGTGGGAGGGGGGTTCAGGAGGGGGAACTTATGTAAACCCGGGGCGAATTCATGTCAATGTATGGCAAAACCAACCAATATAATATTGTAAAATAATTTGCCTCCAATAAAAAATAAATTAATTACCAAAAAAAAAAATTAAAATTAAATAAAATTTCCCCCACACACACACAAAAAAGAAGCTCTTTAGTTCCTCTTCTCTTTCTGCCATTAGAATGGTGTCATCTGCATATCTGAGGTTATTGATATTTCTCCCAGCAATCTTGATTCCAGCTTGAGCTTCATTCAGTCCAGCATTTCTCGTGGTGTACTCTGCATATAAGTTCAATAAGCAGGGTGACAATATGCAGCCTTGATGCACTGCTTTCCCAATTTTGAACCAGTCTTTTGTTCCATGTCAGGTTCTAACTGTTGCTTCTTTACCTGCATACAGGTTTCTTGGGAGACAGGTAAGGTGGTCTGGTATTCATTCCCATCTCCTTAAGAATTTTCCACAGTTTGTTGTGATCCACACAGTCAAAGACTTTGGCATAGTCAATGAAGCAGAAGTAGATATTTTTCTGGAATTCCCTTGCTTTTGCTATGATCCAGCAGATGTTGGCAATTTCATCTCTGGTTCCTCTGCCTTTTCTAAATCCAGCTTGAACATCTGAAAGTTCTTGGTTAACATACTGTTGAATCCTAGCTTGAAGGATTTTGAGCATCACTTGGCTAGCATGTGAAATGAGCGCAATTGTGCAGTAATTTGAACATTCTTTGGCATTGCCTTTCTTTGAGATTGAAATGAAAACTGGCCTTTTCCAGTCCTGTGGCCACTGGTTAGTTTTCCAAATTTGCTGGCATATTGAGTGCAGCACTTTCACAGCATCACCCTTTAGGATTTGAAACAGCTCAACTGGAATTCTATCCCCTCCACTAGCTTTGTTCCTGGTTATGTTCCTAAGGCCCACTTGACTTTACACTCCAAGACGTCTGGCTCTAGGTGAGTGATCACACCATCATGGTTATCTGGGTCATGAAGATCTTTTTATACAGTTCTTCTACGTGCAGTTCTTCTTGCTACCTCTTCTTAATGTCTTCTGCTTCTGTTAGGTCCATACCATTTCTACCCTTTATTGAGCCAATCTTCGCATGAAATGTTCCCTTCGTATCTCTAATCTTCTTGATGAGATCTCTAGTCTTTCCTATCCTATTGTTTGCCTCTATTTCTTTGCTTTGTTCACTTAGGAAGGTTTTCTTATCTCTCTTTGCTATTCTTTGGAACTCTGCATTCAGATGGGTGTGTCTTTTTCTCCTTTGCCTTTCACGTCTCATTTTTTCTTAGCAGTTTGCCTGAGTTGTATTAATAGGTGATAGGGATTGAATGAATGAGTAAATAAAGAGACACTTTCTTGCCAGTGTGGACGCACGTGCGTGCTCACACACACACACACAATAGCAGTTAGCATTTGTTTTCCATACACTATCATTTAATCCTCCCAGTCCCATGAGAGTCCCTCCCAGGCCCAAGTGGTACACTGATACCACTTAACAGACAAAGAGATTAAAGCTTACAGTTGGAAAGGCCAGGCTGTGGGAGCCGTGGGAGGGCCTCAGTGCCTATCTTCTCTTTTAAAAAAAAATTTTTTTTATTGATCATTTATTTATTTACTTGGCTGCCTGGAGTATTAGTTGCGGCATGCAGGACCTTCTGTTGTGGAGTGTAGACTCACTAATTATGGTCTTCAGGCTTAGTTGATCTAACGGATGCAAGATCTTAGTTCCCCAACCAGGGTTCGAACCTACGTCCCTGCATTGCGAGGAAGATTCTTAACCGTTAGACCACCAGGGAAGTCCTGGTGCCCGACCTCTTGACCACAACATTGTACTGCACCTTTGGACAATACACAGGCCCTTTGTTAAAGAAACAGTGTCATCAGCGGGTCCTAAGTGACTTTTCAACAGCATGTACTAAAACTGTGGCTCAATCGTGAAGTGAAAGTCGCTCAGTCGTGTCTGACTCTTTGCGACCCCATAGACAATACAGTCTATGGAATTCTCCAGGCCAGAATCCTGGAGTGGGTAGCCGTTCCCTTCGCCAGGGGATCTTCCCAACCTAGGGATCGAACCCAGGTCTCCCACATTGCAGGCGGATTCTTTACCATCTGAGCCACCAGGGAAGCCCATGTCTACTTGCTCCCTCTCCAAAAGAGAAACTGCAGAGCCCGACTCTAGAGGACCTTCATTTTTAGGGGAATGAAATCTGCCCGGGTTGATACCTTCCCCAACCCTCTCCCCACTCATACCCCTAAAGCCATCCATCACCAGGTTCTGTTGACTTTAGCACCTAAATATCTCTCAGACATCCTGCACGTGGTCTCTCACACTCCAGTCTGTCCTGACCCCTCCAAGCTGTCATCCACCCTAGGATGCGTTCACAATGCATCTAAGCCCGACGGACAGAGGCTGAGCCCTTGACATGGCCACAGCCCCGTGAGGCCCTGCCCTCCAGGCTCTTCCCACACCTGCCGCCCTGTTCCTGCCACACCAGCCTCACCTCTCCAGCCTCCTTTTGGTCCTCTGTATCCCCAGGATCCCTTCCTCCCAGGACTTCGCACTTGCTGTTCCCATTGCAAGGATTCTGATCCCATCTTCAGACGTCAACTCACACATCATTTCCCCGAGGACGTTTTCCTGACATCCCTTTGGCACCCCCCTCCATGGCATGTTGCTGTCTGTGTCATGGTCAGTGTATGACCTTTGTAGGAGTTATCACCACCCCCGGAAGCTCCGTGAGGCAGGAACCACATCTCTTTGCCCATGCCCTTGTATTCAGTTGGCTAAAAATTTCATTCAGGTTTTTCCATAAGATGTTACAGAAAACCCTGACAGACTTTTTGGCCAACCCAGTACGTGACTGGTGCTCAGTATACCCATCTGATAAACGATGGGTTACATGGATGGGAAAGGCTCTGATGCTGGGAAAGATTGAAGGCAGAAGGAGAAGGGGGAGACAGCAAATGAGATGGTTGGATGACATCTCTGATTCAATGGACGTGAACTTGGGCAAACTCCAGGAGATGGTGAGGGGCAGGGAGGGCTGGCTTGCTGCAGTCCACGGGATGGTAAAGAGCCAGACACGACTGAGTGACTGAATAACAACACGCAGAGGCCTGGACAGGCACTGCCCAGCTCAGCACGGTTTACTGCTTCTCCTAAAGCCATCATCCCCCACAGTCCCTCCCAGGGTTTTGGCCTGTGTTTGACGCACTCACAGACACTGGCTGGTGGAGCTGTAGCGTAGGGGAGTTAGAGAAGGTGAGGTTCGGAAAAAGGAGGAGACTGGCACTCTACAGGAACAGATCACCTTTAATGAGGCGAAAAGGGGCAGCAGTCAGATTAGCGAGCTGCTGCACTAACGTAAGAGAAGAGTAAGTATATACAGGCATGTATGTGGAAAGCTATTGTCTTAAGGGGGCCTGTTCTTCTCCAAGGTTGTTCAGGTTAGTTATCTCTTAAATGGCCAGGGCACGGAATTCCACCTGGGATCTGGGCATCCGTTCCGTTCCGTTCTGTCGCTCAGTCGTGTCCAACTCTTTGCAACCCCGTGGACTGTAGCCTACCAGGCTTCTCCGTCCATGGGATTCTCCAGGCAAGAATACTGGAGTGGGTTACCGTTTCCTTCTCCAGGGGATCTTCCCGACCCAGGGATCGAACCCGGGTCTCCCGCATTGGAGGCAGATGCTTTAACCTCTGAGCCACCAGGGAAGCCGCATAATCAACCTTAATGTCTATTTTTTCTTCCAGTGAGGGAGTTCTTTGTTTTGCATAGAATGGTGGGGAGGACCCAGAGGGGAGTTTTAACTCCAGGCTATTTTGAGCCGTGTAACTTTCCTTCAGGAGCAGGGGCTCCACCTGGGCTGAGTGTCACTGCTGGCTCTCGGGTGACTTTGCTGTGTGTGGAGGAGAGTCTGTCCCTGACACTGAATCAGAGTCTGCCGGCCCAGTGGCTCCGCTGCCCTGCCCTGTGCCTTTGGGTGCAGGTCTTGACTTGCCCGTCTTCCTGGCAGGTGTCTTGCTGTTTGGGCAGAGTGCATCCTCACCAGCCCCCACCTCTGCAGTCCCCACTCTTCCGAGGGGGCCCCAAGCTCATTAGCCCACCCTGGGACCCAGTTCATGCCTCCAGCTTCGGCTTCTCTGCCAAGCCGCCTCCATCGTCTGTGAGCCAGCAGTCGGTTTCTGCTACATTTTTCCTAATTAGAGGCCTGTGCCTTTCAGCATAATGTTATTACAAGGAGCCTGGTGATCTGCGAGTCCTTGTTCCGCAGGCTGAACGGCTGAGTGTGTTTTATCATGCGATTTGTCTTCCGAGCTGTGCGCCCCCATCGTGCGGATTTCCCGTTAGAGTCTTCTTTCTTGATTCTATGGCCCAGGAAGCCGTCTGCCTTCCCAACCTCTTGGAATCCTGTGCCAGGCTGTGGTTCCGACACAGCCGTGTCACGAGAGTTGTTTTTACAGGTCCCCAGGGGCCAGACGGGTTGGTGGTGTCATTGTATCGTCTTTGATGGAGGATACGCTGGGGGTTATGTCTGTTATTCAGCCACAGCTCCCCATCTCAAGTTATTTCAACAAAATGCCTGAAATGAGCATAGGTGAGGGCACCTGGCACCATGTCTGGTTCACTATGGAGGCCCCCCGTGCTTTTGGAAAGAAGTGAAGGAGGGAATAACTAGAAGACAGCATTTCCCAGCGGGAGCTCCTTGGAACACGAATCCTCTGAGATGCCCAAGGAAGTACAATTCAGCAACAATAATAGGGAGGAGTGGTTCCATGGGTAAATAAGTTGGAAAACTGTCTATATGCTGTGATGCTCTTGGAGATTCATAGACTATGTCTGTATTAAAGGCCCTGAGAAGGCCAGCTGTATGGAAAGCTGGCTGACTTTGTTTCTTATACGCTTCTCAGACTTCTGTGATCCCAGGGCTCTTCTATTCAGGTCAGCTCTTTAGGCAGTTGTGAAATGTTGCCACAGTACAGGCTAGAAGGTGGCGAGGATTATGGGAGGTTCAAAGGGATGCCATGAGAACCCCAGAGGAAGGATTCAAAGACAAGTGCGTGAAGGATGCAGCGTTTCTGCCTGATCTGGAAGGATGAGCAGGATACCCATGAGTGGAGGGTAGAGGAGGGGCTTCTGGGCTGGGATGCCCGAGATGTGTGTGGTTTGGGGAATAGGATTTAGAGAAGATCGTGCTAGAAGACAGGCTGCTCTCAGCTCCTATACCCAGCCGATTTCCTGGTATCCAAAGCTGCCCAGTAAGTCTTTGGTAAAATTATGAATAAATTATTCAGGGTCTTCTCATTGCCCTCCTAGTGAGACTAGCCTTTATTTTATGAGCCCTTGTTTCCCAACCAGGGATTTGTGTCATTGTCACTTGTGGACTTTCTTTCTTTTTTTTTTTAATAAAGCAGATAAAACTTATTTTAAAATGAAAATCTCAGAAATGAGATGCTAGTATTCAAAAAAGGAGTTAATAAAAGAAAAAAAAATATTTTAGAAATGAAAAAAATGCTGTGGACTTTTCTTGAAATACACATATGCAGGGTCCCCATCCCTACAAATAATGATTCTCTGAGTCTACAGTGGGGAAGGGAGCTGTGGGAGAGGTGATTCAGGCATCTGAACATCTTGAAAGCTTCTCAGGAGATTCTAAGTGAGCTCCCAGTTAAAAAACAAATGTCAGAGCTGAGGGAGGTCCCTTAGGGGGTCTATACCGGGGGCTAACTTCCCTGGCAGTTGCATATAAGATAAAATGGGGGAGGTGACCTACTGATGAAATAAGGTTGAGAGTCTGTGACATGATTCTTTGAGATTTACACCAGCATTTTAAAAACGCTGAGAAGGCCTGCTATAGTGCCAGCACTTCCAGAAGTAGCATTAGAAAGTGTAAGTTTAGAGATGGGTATGTACATATGTCAGCTTGAGTGTTTGGCTTCATCATCTTTTCTAGACACTGCTGTTTCTCTTTTCAGACTTCCCAGGAATGAATTCTCCCATGGTTAGTGGTTTGTTTTTTTTCCCCTATTTTTTGGAGGCTTTTTTTTTTCTTTGGTTTTGGTATTGCTTTTGTTGTTGTTGTTTTCTTTCTTTCTTTTTTAGAATTGCATATATTTACTTGGTTAGTTAGTTTTGCTGTGCCACATGGAATGTGGGCTCTTCATTGACAAGGGATTGAACCTGAGCCCCCAGCGTTGGGAGCATGGAGTCTTAACCACTGGACCGCCAGGGAAGTTCCTCATTAGTGTTTTTGTGAATGCCAAATGAAGTCACCCTGGCCACCACTGGGATGTGGCAGCCTGCTCCCAGAAAAGGTTCTAGAGAAGGCTAGCGTGAAGTCATAAAAGTGTCTTGTTTGCTTACCAAGAACTCTTGATTTCCATAGTCATTTTCGGTCTGCTGCCAGCGTGGAAAGATGCAATATTTGGGGCTGAATGAGAGCTGCATCCCAAACTCCTTTCTCCACCTCCCAATCCTGTGGAGATTGTTTCCAGCTTCATACTCCCGATGCTGAGAAATGAGTAGGGTGGCCCCAGTTAGGAACTTGTAGGCTTGCAGACGCTAAGCATTCTTTTGTGGACTCTCTGTTCTTGTTTTAAATCAACTAATGGGCAAATACACTGCTCCTCCTTGGAGGGGCTGTAGGGAGCTGGTGATCTTCAAAGAATCAGTGGAATTGTTGGGTTCTGGGTTGCCCTAACAGATCCATACCCATCTGACACTTGGGTTTCCCTTCAGATGCTCATTTCCTGTGCGGATGGGGTTTTTTTTTAATTTATTTATTTTTAATTGAAGGATAATTGCTTTACAAAATTGTGTTTGTCTCTGCCGTACATCAACATGAGCCGGCATTAGGTACACACATGTCCCCTCCCTGTTGCGCCTCCCACCCCATCCCGCCCCTCTAGGTTGTCACAGATCCTAGTTTGAGTCACAGCACATGCCCATCGGCTGCCTGTTTACACATGTTAGTGTGTGTGCTTCCAGCTGCTCTCTCCATTCGTCCCACCCTCCCCTTCCCCCCACCCCATGTCCACAGCCCGTTCTCATGTCTGCGTCTCCACTGCCGCCTTGCAAATAGGTTCACCAGTACCATCTTTCTAGTTTGCGTATATGTGTTAATATATGATATTTGTTTCTCACTCACTCTGTATAATAGGCTCTAGGTTCATCTGCCTCATTAGAACTGATCAGGTGTATTCCTTTTCATGGCTGAGTAATATTCCATTGTATATATGTACCACAGCTTCTTTATCCATTCATCTGTTGATGGATGTTTACGTTGCTTCCATGTCCTAGCTGTTTGTGCTAATGGTTTCTCGTTTGTTCACTCAAGCTATGACTGTCTCTAACAAAGGAGGTGTTACCATCCGCCTATTACCTCACCGAAGATGAAGCCTGAAGGTTACTGCTCTCAAAGTTGGCCGTGAGAGGGTGCTAGAAGCCCCCCTGGGTCCCCGGGGCAGAGGTTAGGGGATGGATCCTCTGTAGTGGTGAGACCACAGGGGGCCCAAGGCTGCTGGTCTGGGGCCAAGTATATGGTAGGTGCTTGTTTCCAGAAGACTAATCAGCTCCATGGGCCTCCCCTCCCACCAGGATTTCCTCCACCCCTACCTACCTAAGGGATGGATGGGGCACCTCCAGAAGCAGTGATAGAAATGACCATATTAACTAAGATCCCCACTTTCTTCACAGCCCATGAACCTGTAGAATATGGTGTGATCATAAATCAGTCTGTATCTACAGTTAATGTTCCTTAAGAGACTATGACAGTTCCCTTTCAAGGCTATGCAATTCATTTGTTTCTTTATTGGATTCTTTTGTCTACCTTGTATGTATTAAGTATCTGCTCTTACCAGACCTGCAATGCAGGAGACCCCAGTTCAATTCCTGGGTTGGGAAGATCTGCTGGAGAAGGGATAGACTACCGACTCCAGCATTCTTGGGCTTCCCTTGTGGCTCAGCTGGTAAAGAATCCACCTGCAATGCAGGAGACCTGGGTTTGATCCCTGGTTTGGGAAGATCCCCTGGAGAAAGGAAAGGCTATCCACTGCAGTATTTTGGCTTGGAGAATTCCACAGACAGAGTAGTCCATGCAGTTGCAAAGAATTGGACACGACTGAGCAACTTGCACTTTCTCTTATCAGGCACAATGCCCACCTCTGGGGTTGGAGCTGCTCCATCTCTGCTCAGCCCGAGAGCACTGGCTCCTCCTGGGGGACATACAGGAGGGCCCACACAAGGGCATCCAGTTGGACTGGTGGCACTGGGATGACAGGCTGTCCTGGGCATGTGTGAACCAGCTTGGTATCCGGTGAACATTCACACTACCCCATGAAACTTCATTTTTCTCAGGATTCACTCAACCTTTGCTTTGCTCTTATGCCTCCAGGATGGTGTTTTTCCACATATTCATTATTTCTTCCATCCTCTTTCTTTTTTTTTGGTCATGACTTGAGTACTGTTGTTTATCTCACCCAGATGCCCCCATCTCTCTTCTCTTCTGCTCATGGGTCTTTTATGTTGGGAAGCCCTTCATGGTGGCTCACCGTTCAGGAAAATACTGTTCTATTGACTTGAGTCCCCACCCAGAAACCTGAAGATTTAAGTATGAGTCCCAGAGCGCAGGCAGAACTGAGTTCAAGTTCACCTCCTTCACCTCCTGGCTTTGCATTCTGGGATGTAGATGGTTGAGTCTCAGCCTCTCAAGGGAGCCTTGGCTTCCTTGTGTCTAAGAAGAGGATGGTAAGACCACCCCCTAGTGTAATAGTTGTGAGAGTTAAAAAGAAACCTCACCACGGTGCCCATTCAACACTGGTTTCCAGGCAGGTGTCGGCTGTCATTGTCATAATTCCTGAGCAGTTGCATAGACTGGCCCCATCTTTGGGGAATATTAGCCGTGCTGTATTGACAGCAATGTTATTAAAGAGAAAGTCAAGGCCAATTTCAGTAGAGAGACTGAAGGCAGAGAGATCTGAGGGTCAAGGATAGTATAACTGAGCCCTCACAGTGACCACTCCTCAGGGTATCTCTAATTGTCCACAAGCCGTGGACAAGGATTTGTGCCCCCTGACCCCTTGACCTGCTGAACAGTCCTCTGCATGAGGGGAATCTTTCTGGAAAGCCCTTGTCCTCCAGGAACTCCGCTCCCCTTCCCGTCTCTTCCCCGCTCTGTTGATGTACCACGTCTGATCACAGACATTCCAACGGCGAGTCTGAGGGCCTCCCAATGCAAGGGCTCTTTCCCTAATATAGCCAAGGATTATTTCTATTGTATTAATTATTATTAATTGCTATCAAACTCTTTTTTTTTTTTTAAATATACCTGATGGCTCAGTGGTTAAGAATCCGCCTGCCAATGCAGGAGACTCAGGTTCAATCCCTGAGGCAAGAAGATCCCCTGGAGAAGGAAATGGCAGCCCACTCCAGTATTCTTATATAGGAAATCCCATGGACAGAGGAGCCTGGCAGGCTACAGTCCATAGGGTCAGAAAAGATTTGCACATGACTTAGCAACTAAATAACAACAAATAGCCGATTTACAATATTCTCTCTCAGATGTACACAGAAGTGATTCAGCTATGCACATACATGTGTATATCTATATTCTTTTTTCCATTCTTTTCCATTTTAGTTGTCACAAGATATTGAAAATAGCTCCTTGTGCTATAAGGTAAATCCTTGCCAATAATCCTATCAGACTCTTAGCTGTATTCTAGAAGCATTGGGTAACATGCATTTTTTTTCTTTTTTTGGCTGCTCCAGGTATTTGTTGAAGCACACAGGATCTTTAGTCTTTCTTATGTCATGTTTGATCTAATTGCTGCATGCAACTTCTCTTAGTTGTGGCATGTGGGATCTAGTTCCATGACCAGAAATCGAACCCAGGGCACCCTGCTTTGGGAGTGTGGAGTGTTAGCCTCTGGACCACCAGGGAAGTCCCTGGGCAACATGCTTCTCAGGCAGCCAGTCTCATTTCACGTTTGCAGCAATCCATGGGATGGAGTGATAAACTCAGGTCACAGACCTACTCAGTCTTGAAGCCAGAATTCTAATCCCAGTGACACCACTCCTTAGACCAGGATCTTAGCCATTATTTTATACAACCTCATTCAGCGAAACCTTTTCTGTGGTACAGGCTCTTCTGTAGGCTCTCCAGTCCTTTCTTTCTTTCGCCCCTCTGTCCTTCCCTTTTCTGGGGCTTCCCAGGTGGTACTAATGGTAAAGAACCCACCTGCCAATGCAGGAGATATAAGAGATGTGGGTTCGATCCCTTGGTCAGGAAGATCCCCTGGAGAGCACCACAGCCCAATCCAGTGTTCTTGCCTGGAGAACCCCATGGACAGAGGAGCCTGGTGGGCTACTGTCCATGGGGTCACAAAGAGTCAGACACGACTAAAGTGACTTAGCACACAGCACACACACGTCCCTCCCTTTTCCACTTCTACCCTTTTACACAACATGGACGCAGCCCTTAGTTGTGTCACGTCTGGCCGTTTTTCCTAAGCACAGTGGGAATTTTTTTTTATTCTAATAATTAAGCCACACTTTGGTTACCAGAGGCAGAGTACATGCTTAGTCCTCAGGCCAACATCAACACCTCTCAGAACCCAGACCAGAATGGCGCAGTGGTTATAAGCAAGGCTGTGTGGCAGCAGGTGCCAGAGTTTGAGTTTCTGCTTTGCTCACCTAGCCAAGGGACCACTGTCTTCTCATCTGTAAATGGAGGATTTTAATCCTACCAAGAGGGCTTCCCTGGTAGCGCAGATGGTAAATAATGTGCCTGCAATTCAGGAGATCTGGGTTCAATCCCTGAATTTGGAAGATCCCCTGGAGAAGGGAATGGCTACCTAATCCAGTATTCTTGCCTTGAGAATCCTGTGGACAGAGGAACCTGGTGGGCTATAGTTCATGGGGTTGCAGAGTTGGACACAACTGAGCAACTAAAACACAGTCATCCCAGGAACATAATTTTGTCATGAGACTCATGCAAGTGGATGGGTAAGAAGTTAGAATGGTACTTGGCACACAGGACATGTTCTGCCAGGGTTAATCCTCAGGACTTCTCCAAATCTGACTTTCTCCCTCCTGCAGGACCCGCAGATTTCTAGGAAACTCCATCCCAGAGCAAGGGGTCCCCAACCTCCAGTATCTAATGCCTGATGATCTGAGGTGGAGCTGATATAATAATAGAAGTAAAGCCCACGAAAATGTAATGTTCTTGAATCATCCTGAAACCATCCCCCCCTACCCCAGGAAAAATTGTCTTCCATGAAACCAGTCCCTGGTGCCAAAAGAGTTAGGGACTACTGTCCTACAGGACTGCCTTCCCAAGCCTGTTCTTATTCTTATTCCACTGCTAAGTCGGGTCCAATACTTTGTGACCCCATGAACTGCAGCACCCCAGTTGCTGTCCTTCACTACTTCCCAGAGTTTGCTCAAATCCATGTCCATTGAATCGGTGAGGCCATCCAGCCATCTCATCCTCTATCACCTCTTTCTCCTCTTGCCCTCAATCTTTCCCAGCATCAGGGTCTTCTCCAGTGAGTCGGCTCCTCACATCAGGTGGTCAAAGCCTAGCAGTGGAAAACTTGTCTTCCCTACAGAGGGCTCCCCTGCCACTCTTCCCAACTTTGAATCATTCCTCCAGTAGCAGCACTCGGCTCCTGATGAGAGGTGAAAAGGTTTCCCCAGCTGTGAAGCTGCATGATATGGGCCCACCTGCCTCCCACGCCAGCTCCCAACTTCTGAGGCTAAACCAGGAGGTGGGAGGCGAATAGCTGTGGGAGTCTGTAGGTGTTTGGCAGCCTGGTGTGGTCTCAGTTCACCAGTCTAGGCCACCTCATTAGCAGCTGCCACCTTGGAGGAAAGTTAGGAGTTTTATGGGCTTAACACTCCATTTGCATGAAAAAGCTTGGAAGACTGGGAATAGCCCTAAGATCAAGCTAATTAATACCCCTTAAGTTGGGGCTTTGGAGGGTAGACTGAGCCTTTGAAAAGGAATCTTCTTTGAGAGCACTTTACAGGTCATTGCAATAAAACCCAGAAAGGGAGGAAGAACCTAGGAGGAAAATAGCAGAACACGAGAGGAAGCTGTTATTTCTGGAGGCAAGTCGGTCAGGTAGATGGGAAAAAAGACTGTCCTCTATGCAAATAAGTCCCACTCAGTCTTCCCTGGGCCTCCAGTTAGATAATTCTCAAACTTAATGATTTTCACATCTAATCCAAGGCATAATTAGTCATTCGATATTAAGACAAAAGCAGGCAGGCTCCCATCTTGACAAGAAATCCTTCCTACTGAAATGGAATTATCTCTGGAATAATTAAAATGCTTGCTGAAGTATGAAAGTGTTCCATTAGCTAAAGTTGTCTTTGTTGAGAAGCACCCTCCTTGTCCCCAGGTATACCATGATGACCGTGACAAAGGAAAAGAAAATAGGAAGGCTGTGAAAAAGTTGGCTTAAAACTCAACATTCAGAAAACTAAGATCATGGCATCTGGTCCCATCACTTCATGGCAAATAGATGGGGAAACAGTGACAGACTTTATTTTCTTGGGTTCCAAAATCCCTATAGAGAGTGACTGCAGCTACTAAATTAAAAGACACTTGCTCCTTGGAAGTAAAGCTAGACTGAGTATTAAAAGGCAGAGACATCACTTTGCTGACAAAGGTCTGTCTAGTTAAAGCTATGATCTTTCCAGTAGTCATGTATGGATGTGAGACTTGGATCATAAAGAAGGTTGAGCACCAAAGAATTGATGCTTTCAAACTGTGGTGCTGGAGAAAGCTCTTGAGAGCCCCTTGGACAGCAAAGAGATCAAACCAGTCAATCCTAAAGGAAACCAGTCCTGAATATTCACTGGAAGGACTAATGCTGAAGCTCCAATACCTTGGCCACCTGATGTGGAGGGCCGACTCTTTGGAAAAGACCCTGATGCTGGGAAAGATTGAAGGCAGGAGGAGAAGGGGACGACAGAGGATGAGATGGTTGGATGGCATTGCTGACTCAATGGACATGAGTTTGAGCAAACTCCAGGAGATGGTGAAGGACAGGGAAGCCTGGTGTGCTGCAGTCCATGGAGTCACAACGAGTTGCACACGACTTTGCAAGTGAACAACAGCAAATAGATAATGTGATCAAACTTGAATGCTCATTGGTGTCATTTTTGAGTCAGAGAACACAGTTGGGTATTGATGGTGTCAGCTCAGTGGCAGTAATTGTGAACAAGTGTGGCTGTGGTGCTTTTTCTTTGGAAGTCCCCAGATCTAAAGAATCTTCACAGTAACAAGGAAAGTGAAGCCTCCAATAAAAATACGGCAAAGGATAGTTTTCCTAGAATGTCACCAACCTGCCTACTGATTGTCAACAGTATTTCCAGAGTTTAGATATCTTCGTGCCAAAAGACTACAATGATGGAGCAACAGTGTTATTACCTGTCAAAACATGAACAGCTGGGGGCCTTTAAATTCATTTATTATAAGAAAGCACTGTGGTTATTCATGTAATCCATACCACTCTCTGTGAGGCTTGGTGCTTTGTGACATAATCAACCCATCCCTTGTCACAGATGCATTGTACCATCACAATGTGTTAAACCAGCCTTTACACATTAGCAGTGATTTATGATGATGGAGTCTTAACGTACCAGGGGTTTTTGTTCATGAAGACGTATACTTACCTCGTTACCTTCTGTTTATGCCCAACGTATTCATCTTTTATATTTGTTGAACTGTGCACATTTTTAAACACCACACAATCAGCATTGCTATAAATATTTGTACAATACTTAACAATGTGGATTTAACAAAGGGAAATGTTCCAACCTTTAAACATAGATTTTAAGTGTAACCTCTTCTAAACAATTATTCAAAATGACATTTTGAAAAAAGATTATTATAAATGTTTGAAATCATGTAAAAGGCGAACAAAACACACTTATAAAGGCTTGTACATTTGCAATAAAGTAGGTATGTGAATAAAGTAGCTGTATGAATACCATGGATTCAAAGTTATTTTCCCATGTCTTTATTCTTATTCATACTCTTTTTAAGGGGCTTCCCAGGTGGTGCTAGTGGTAAAGAATCCACCTGCCAATGCAGGAGATAGAAGAGATGCCGGTTTGATCCCTGGGTTGGGAAGATCCCCTAGAGTAGGAAATGGCAACGCACTCCAGTATTTTTGCCTGGAAAATTCCATAGGCAAGGGAGCCTGGTGATTTACAGTCTATGGGGCTGCAAGGAGTCGGACACAACTGAACCACCAACACCCTTTTTAAAGTTTTTGTTTTATTTTGTGCATGTGTGTGCATGCATTTATTTAATCCAAGAGTTGCCTTCCTGAGGTTTTAGTAGTTTCTCAGAGGGTAAAGCGTCTGCCTGCAATGCGGGAGACCTGGGTTCAATCCCTGGGTCGGGAAGATCCCCTGGAGAAGGAAATGGCAACCCACTCCAGTATTCTTGCCTGGAGAATCCCACGGATGGAGGAGCCTGGTAGTTTACAGTCCATGGGATCGCCAAGAGTCAGACACAACTGAGTGACTTCACTTTCTTTCTTTCTAAGAAACAACTGCAGAACAGCTGAGGCCACCAGCTCCGGTTATTGTCTGATTGCTTCTTGGCTGGAATATAGAATTGGATTGCTCAGTGCATGGTGATTCTGAGCCTCCAATCATTTGGCTCAGTCCATCCCAGTAACTAAGTTCCTTTCATTATGTCAAAGGCTCCTTAAGTCCCTGTCTTATATATAGATTTTCATTTTTGAAACTTGGTATCTTTCCCAGAAATGATAAGTTTTAAGTTGTATGTGTCTGCCAGTTTGTGACCCGTTGTTCTGTCATTTTGATTAATTGAGCATGTCTGTTAACATTATTAAAAACTTATGTATCTTCTATTATTATTTTATTCTAATTAATTGGGCCATTTAGAGGTTTTGTCTCCTAGGAGATGAGATTGAGCCTGTGTAATTAGCTCTCTTCTTTAGGACAGCTGGCTAATTCATCACCTTGGTGAGAAGTGCTAGACACAGCTCAGCTGCTTATTTTGTGTGACCATGGGCCCTGATTGGTTTTTCCTAGACTTGGGATGGTACCTTCTTCATCTGGGACTCTCTTTTGTCTTTTTCTGTTCACACAGGTGGGATCAAGTATACCATGTGCCAAGTGTTCCACATTATCATGATTACAGGGGAGCAGAGGTCCCCTAACTTGTCACTGGTGTACCACTTTTACACATGTCTGCCTTACCCCCTTCCCAGCTGTACCATTATTCATATGACTTCTCTTTAAGTAACGGTAAACCTATTTGTTTTTCTTCTAGTTATGACGAGCAGGCGCTACTCTTTATTGTGATACATAGCTTCTCATTGTGATGGCTTCTTTGCAGAGCAAGGGCTCTAGAGCATGGGCTCAGCAGTTACGGTGCATAGGTGCATAGGCTTAGTTGCTCCACAGTATGTGGGATCTTCCCAGACCAGGGATCAAACCCATGTCCCTTGCATTGGCAGGGGGATTCTTAACCACTGGACCACCAGGGAAGTCCTCAATCTACTTGTTTTAACCTAGCATCATCTTAAGTTATTGTAGCCATGAAACCAAACACTTGATTTATCAGTTTTCAGTTAACGTTTTTACATAGTATACATCAAAATGATAGCATAAATATTGAAATGATAGATGTGTCCTGGAACCTCCAGACTCCCTTGCATACTGCCAGGACATGTCATCACGCCACAGCTGAGGGGATCTGGTCAAAGACCCTGTACCAAGGATTCTAATGGCTGAAAATATGCAAATAGCGTGATTACTTTCAAAGGATTTTAAGAATACCAAATCTCTCACTTGTAAAAACACAGAATTAAAGTGAAATCCTGGTGGTTTATGAAACTACATACTTAAAAAACAGGGTATAATACAATCAGATTGAAATGAACCAGCTCAACAAAAACCTGCTTCGGTTCCTTTGGTAATTAAAGTGGCACACAAGCCACAAAGTATTTTTGCCTACCATTAATCCTCATTTGAGCCCTGAGCACCAGGGCAGCTTCTAGGTTGCCTTGAGTGATGAGGAAAGGCCACCAGAGGAACGAGGAACAGATGGAGCAAAGATCTGGGACCAGCGCATCCTAATGGAGGGAAGACCCCCCAGTGCACAGACCTGGGTGGGGAGGACCAGGTCCAGCTGGGGTGGGGCCAGAGCGAGGCTGGAGCGTGATCAGAAGTGTGATCAGACAGCCGAGGGGCAGATGGTGGGCCATCATGCCTCGTGTGGATTTGGGCCATTCTGGAGTTCTGAATAGGAAAATGATTAGAGCTGGTCCCACTGGCTACTGTATAGGGGAGGGCTGTATTGGATCAAGAGTAAAAGTATTAAAGACCCCGGTCTCCCCCAGGTGAGTGATCATGGAAGCTTGGCCAGGTACCTATGGTTGTGAGCAGGAAGGGCGGGATAGAGGTTGGATTATATATATATATACACACATACATACACACACATATATGTGGAATACACACACACACACATATATATATATGCACATACATATACTGGGCTTCCCAGGTGGCGTAGTAGTGAAGATCTGCCTGCCAGTGCAGAAGATGCAAGAGACTCAGGTTCGATTTCTGGGTCGGGAAGATCCACTGGAGTAGGAAATGGCAACCCACTCCAGTATTCTTGCCTGGAAAATTCCGTGGACAGAGGAGCATGGAGAACTACAGTCCATGGGGTCGCATGAGTTGGACACAGCTGAGTGACTAAGCAAAGCACATGCATACACTAACATTTCCTTTTTCTTGATACTTAAGATTAAATATATCTTTAAAAGAATAGATTCATATGTAACTGAATCACTTTGCTGTACACTTGAAGCTAACACAGCATTTTAAATCAACTATACTCCAATGTAAAATAAAAAAAAATAAAATGAGTTGTTAAAGATTATATTTTCTTAACACATGCAGTTATAAATATTTATCACAGGTATATTGAAATACCCACTTTGCTGTCATTCAATCACTAAATGATGTCCAACTCCTTGCAACCTCATGGACTGTAACATACCAGACTTCCCTGTTCATCACTATCTCCTGCAATTTACTCAAACTCAAGTCCACTGAGTCGGTGATGCCATCCAACCATCTCATCCTCTGTCATCCCCTTCTCCTTCTGCCTTTAATCTTTCTCAGCATCAGGGTCTTTTCCAATGAGTCGGCTCTTAGCATCAGGTAGCGAAAGTATTGAAGCTTCAGCTTTAGCATCAGTCCTTCCAATGAATGTTCAGGTTTAATTTCCTTTAGAATGGACTGGATTGATCTCCCTGCAATCCAAGGGACTCTCAAGAGTCTTCTCCAGGACCACAATTAGAAAGCATCAATTCTTCAGCACTCTTTATGGTCCAACTCTCACATCCATACATGACTACTAGAAAAATCATAGCTTTGACTAAATGGACCTTGTCAGCAAAGTGATGTCTCTGCTCTTTAATATATTGTCTAGGTTTGTTATAGCTTTTCTTCCAAGGAGCAAGCATCTTTAAATTTCATGGCTGTAGTCACCATCCACAGTGATTCCAGGGTTCAAGAAAATAAAATATAATGTATTTATATATAACTTAGATATATTGATATAACATAATTAATGTATTTATAATATATAATTAAGTTATATTTTACCTTTTGAGAAGTAAACCCCAAATGCCTCTTTCTATATGTTGGATAGAAATAAAAATTTTTGGATGGCTTATAAAATAGTGTTTCCAGTGTGCTGTTAAAAAAAAAAAAGACATTGTGTGGTTTTTTCCTGCTTTAGTAGTTTTCAGTTTAGTTGATAAAATATTAGCATGTATTTTGAAGCCAGAGTTTTCATAATTATGGCTGACTTACAGGTTATAGGCCTCGGCCTGAGCAACCAGGTGCTGTTTACCAACTCCTGGTGCTGTTTACGGGGATGGGTCAAAGTGGGACCTCGGGGGCAGAAGGCCTGGGAGTGCAGCATCTATGACCTTCTCCCCTGCTTGTCTCCCTGCAGTGATCCCGAAGGTCACCAAGCATCTGCTCTCGAACCCCGTGTTTACCTGTATCATCCTGGCCGCCTGCATGGAGATTGCAGTGGTGGCTGGCTTCGCTGCCTTCTTGGGAAAGTATCTGGAGCAGCAGTTTAACCTCACCACCTCTTCTGCCAACCAGCTGCTAGGTGAGTCTGTGTCACCCACCCGCCCCCACCCTGCACAGGGAGGCTGCCAGTGCTTGTAATATGATAAGCTTTGACTGAGGCCAGTCAAACAGCCCAGACCATGCTGCTCCTGTAGCAGAATATACATGTGGTCTGTGTGCAGAAGAATTTCAGAGTATTTCCTTGGGGTAAGGTTTACCCGCTTGAAGCAGTTGCTTAAAGCACTAAAATATAAAATGTGCATAGGAAGCATTGTGACAGGCCAGGAAGTCCATAAATTGGAGTAAACTGGAGACTTAGGGGGAAGATGTGAAGAACAAAGAGGGGAATCGAGGTGGACCTTGAAAGGTTAGCACTGAGGTGACCAAAAAGATCGTTCTGTCTGCAAGATGTGATGGAGAAACCCAAATGAACTTATTAGCCAAACCCGTAGGCTTTGATCAGGAGCGTAAAAAAGCAAGAATATTCTTAGAAACATAAAACCCATGGTCAACAGATATGGAGGTTAGAAGCCATTTGCTCTTCTCCATCCTTGTGCCCATGGCAGACATAACTAATGGATCATGACACTCCTTCTCCCCAAGCTCAAGTGTGGCCTTACCAATCTTCTCAACAGTAAACCACAGACATCTGCCTCCAGTCCTTTGGAGCTGGCCTGCTAAAGAGAACCAGTGTCCACTCATGAGAAGCAGGATTTCTTGTACCTGATAGGGAAAGTGATCTCACAGCACAACAAGGAGAGGGAAGGGTCAAGAATGACTTCCAGATTTCTGGCTCAGACAGGGGGTGGTATCATTTGTGAAGCTGAAAGTAGCAGAAAAGAATCAGATCTGCAGGAAAGGCTGTGAGTTCAGAAATGAAGTTGCTGAGTGTGAGATGGCCATGATGTGTCCACATGATGTCCTGTGCCTGGTTGAGGACTGGAGAAGGAGATCTGGATCTCATCAGTGTGTGCATGGTCATTGAGGACACGGAGTGGAATTTACAGAAGGACATTGTGTAGAAATAGAAGAGTGAAACGCCACCCATGAGGAAATAGAGGAGGCCATAGAAGCAACTCCTGAAAGAAACTCGTGGATCACAGGGCGTCGAGGAAGAGATGATTCCAAGAAAGAAGCCATCAGCAGTGAGAGTGTCCATGTGTGACTCAGCCTCACATGCCTTGGGCCCCTTCAATAAACAGGATGCCTTTCAGCCTATGTCAGGGCTGTGTCATTGAAGCTGCAGCAGGTGAGCCCACGTTGTGGTGTGAGGAGCAGCCCACAGGAGAGAAAGAATAGCCAGTGAATGCAGGACACTTTCCCAAGCTTAGCAGTGGAAGGAAGGAGTGGAGACATGATGGGTGATGTGTGTTGCCGTCAGGGGATTGGAGTAATGGGACTGTTTGCTAAGAGACAGTTGCTATTGTGGCAGGAAGGACTTGAGCAGGTGTCTAAGCAGAGGGGAAAGAGCCAGCAGAGGTGATGTGCAGAAAAGAGTGGGAATGCGGTGGACAGCGTTTGATGGAAGAGCTCATCTGTTTCAGAAAGTACAGGGAAGGAAAGAGAGGTGAGGATGATCCCTGAGAATGTGACAAGTCCAGTCTGGAAGTTGAGAACACTGCCACCCCATGGAATTATCTTCTGTAAGTAGGAGTAGATCATGTCCTGAGAGGAATGGGCAAGGTGATATTTTCTGATCTTCTCCTTTAGTGTTTCCTTCACAAAATGGCCAGTAAACCCATGTGAGGGTGCTGACCCAACATGAGTCACCAGGAAAACTCATATGAACAATGAAATGCTAGTCCACGTCCACCAGACCAATAGCACCAAGTGTTGGTGAGAAAGTGGAGCCTCTGGAACTCTCGTATGCTGCTGGTGAGAAAAATTCTTTGGCAGTGCCTATGAAAACTGAAAGCATATGCTTGCTCTGGGGTCCAGCATTCCACTTCTGGGCATAAATCCGACAGAAATGGGTGTTTAGGTCCACTTATTTATATATGCTTAGGTAAGAGTAGGGCTTCCCTTATAGCTTAGTTGGGAAAGAATCTATCTTCAATGCAGAAGACCCAGGTTCAATTCCTGGGTTGGGAAGATCCCCTGGAGAAGGAAATGGCAACCCACTCCAGTCTTCTTGCCTGGAGAATCTCATGGACAGAGGAGCCTGGCGGGCTACAGTCCATGGGGTCGCAAGAGTCGGACATGACTTCACAACTAAACATACATATACACATAGGTAACAGTATCTAAAACAGCCTTATGCATAAACCCCCAAACTGGAAACAGTCCAAATATCTATCAGTTAGTAGAATGGGTAAATAAATTATAGAATATTCATACAGTGGACTGCCACACAGCATAAGAAAGCAAGAGCTTGTATATATACCTCAATGTGGATGGATCTGGGGCAGAGTCAAAAAACGTCAGACTCAAAAGACTCATATTAATAAAAGTTACAAAGAGGAAAAGTTGGACTTCCCTGGTAGTACAATGGATGAGAATCCACCTGCAGATGCAGGGGACCCGGGTTCAATCCCTGGTCCAGGAAGATTGAACATGCTGTGAAGCAGCTAAGCCCGTGCACCACAACTGCTGAGGCCACACCCTAGAACCCTGGAGCCACAAGTACTGAAGCCTGTGAACCTAAGTTCAGTCAGTCAGTCGTGTCCGACTCTTTGCTACCCCATGAATCACAGCACGCCAGGCCTCCCTGTCCATCACCAACTCCCGGAGTTTACCCAAACTCATATCCATCGAGTCGGTGATGCCATCCAGCCATCTCATTCTCTGTCGTCCCCTTCTCCTCCCACCCCGAATCCATCCCAGCATCAGAGTCTTTTCCAGTGAGTCAACTCTTTGCATGAGGTGGCCAAAGTATTGGAGTTTCAGCTTTAGCATCAGTCCTCCCAATGAACACCCAGGACTGGTCTCCTTTAGGATGGACTGGTTGGATCTTCTTGCAGTCCAAGGGACTCTCAAGAGTCTTCTCCAGCACCACAGTTCTAAAGCATCAATTCTTCAGCACTCAGCTTTCTTCACAATCCAACTCTCACATCCATACATGACCACTGGAAAAACTATAGCCTTGACTAGACAGACCTTTGAACCTAGAGCCTGTGATCTGCTGCAAGAGGAGCCACTGCAGTGAGAAGCCTGCGCACCACAGCTAGGGGGCAGCCTCCCAGTCTCTACAACTGGAGAACAGCCACGCAGCAGCAAAGACCCAGTGCAACCAAACATAAGGAAAATAGATACTTTATTTTAAAATGGAAAAATTAATTAAAGTAATAGAGGCCAGAATGATAGTTATTCTTGGACTTTTGGGGAATGAGGACAGCAGGGAACCCCTGAGGCTGCTGGAACTGTTTTAATACAGGGGTGTGTACAGATGCAACAAGTCATCAGTGTTCCCTTAATCTTGTGCTCGTCACAGAATGTAAGGTATCAAGTTAAAAAAAAAAAAAAAATTGAAACCCTACCAACAAGGATGTGGCCAGACCCCAGCACCTCTCCCTGGGTGCTATCAGAGCAGCAGAAGACTGATGTTTCTCTTTTTCTTACTAATAACTCTTTACCACCCACTCTTTTGTAAGTATTTTCTTCCAAGAGATATTAGCAAAATGCAGTCAGCCCTTAGTACCTGTCTGACAGACAGGATAAAAAGTGTCTCTGTTTATATATATAATTAAAGTTACAACTTCTCCGTTATACCTACGATTTCTCAGCTTTAGCCTCCAGCACCCAAAGACTTTCCTTCTCACTTTCTGATTTCTTGACTGCAGCTTCTTATATTTTGATTACATTTGCTTCAAAGTTGGGGCTCTGTTCTTGTTCAGAACAGATTCCTAAAGTTTCCTATCAACAAATCAATAGTCTTCAGGGCAGAAGGCAAAAATCAATCTCACTTTCCTCCATATGCCTCTGTCTCAGTGACTCTGTCAGAGCACTTGGCCCAGGGAGAGACAGCCTGGTGGCCATCTGTCGGCCTGTCCATCCATCAGTCCAGGCAGGCAGGACATGTGCCCTATCCCTGTACCCTGCCCGTGGCATCATGCTTTCTGGAGTGTTGGCTGCAAGAGGGGCCCTGAGGGGACAGAGAGAGGCCACAGAAGCCTAAGGCAAGGCTCGTGTCCCAAAGGCCTTCATCAGTAGCTCCCACAGACCTCGGGGATAAGCACCCTGCCGTCAGCCCGGGCCATCAGTACTGTCTCTGGGCCACCCTCAAAGTCATCAGCAGATGGGACAGAGTTCTGAAAAGAGCAGCACAGATGATTAAGGGCTGATGGCACTGATTTATGCATGAAGATAAAAAGGACTAAATCTGCATAGGTTAAGGTAATGAGGATGGAGTTTTGGGGGAAGTTCTGATAACTGCCCGCATGCTAAGGCTTCATACACATCAGGGAGGGAGAAGGGAGGTGGATAACGGCTTAGAGAGAAGATGCCCAAAGCCTGTTATTGCCACAGTTACCATCATCACCAGGGGCTGCTCCCCACCGCCTCTGACGGAAGATGGAACGGAACGCAGCCTGCTCCCCAGGCGTGGGCCGTGGTCATCGGTGTTCACTGACACAGATCCAATCTGCTCGCTCTTCCGTCCATCCAGAAAATAGTTCCCAAGTGCCCACTCTGGGCTGGCCGCTGTGCTAGGCACAAGGAACCGGGGCTGCACAGGGTCGAACGGTCCTTGGGGAAACTGCATCTTAGGAGGGGGGGAGAGAGCAAGAAACTGGAAAACCAGAAATGTCCGAGGCAGCTTCACATAATGAGGACAGCCATGCAAACAACAAAACATGGCAGGAAACAGTAAGGAGCCTCAGATGGACTGCAGGATCACTCTAGGTGGGGTGGTCTGGGCTCCCGGCTGAGGATAGGGCCCAGCCAGGTAAAGGCATAGGGTAAGAATGTCCTGGGAGCTCCCCTGGTGGCTCAGTGGTAAAGAATTCGCCTGCCAGTGCAGGGGATGCAAGTTTGATCCCACTCCAGTATTGTTGCCTGGAGAATCCCATGGACAGAGGAGCCTGCCGGGCTATAGTCCGAAGGGTCGCAAGGAGTCAGACGTGACTTAGCAACTAAAACAACAGCAGAATGTCGTAGAAGAATCAGCAAGTGCAGAGACTAGGCGCTTGAATGGATTTGGTCTGTTCCAGGGGGAGAGAAGAGAATTGGGTATGGTTGGGGAGTCAGTATGGCATGGGGGAGAGACAGGCAAGTAGGGGTGAGGTCCTGGAGATCATGTCTGTACCAGGATGAGAAAGAACCAAGTGCAGACAATCCAAGAATGTCAGATAATACAAAATTACTGTGTTTTTCTTAAAATCTGACTTGTGTTATTTTCTTTGCAGAGCTCAGCCTCCCTGATTATGCTTTTCTCACCCGAATATTAAAATTAATTTTCATTCCTTTAGCACATACCAGCTGACTGATGTAGTCAGTTGACCTACAGGTCTGTTGATTGGCAAGCAGGAGGCAGCCTAAACTGGAAAATTGGCCATGCACAGTCTACAGGGTGGATAAATGACATGCAGTAATTTAAAGCTGAGTTTAGATGAAATGAATAAGAACAGAACCAAACCAGAGACTGGAACCCCTAGGATCCTCTGGTCCTCCTAAGAGGCCCTGAGTCTCTGAGAGTCAGAAATAGCAGGTTTGCGGTCCTGCTGCCTCGCAGATAGCTCTGTTTATAAGAAGGTGTTGGGGACGGGGATAAAAAATGCCTGCCGATTACTCACCAGGAGCTACAAAATGTATTGATTTGATCAATGCTACTTGCTGAGAGGTTGCGGGGCTGGTTAAAACACTGTCTCTCTCTAGGTTGGTGAGATCTGGGGCCTCTGTTTAAACAACCTCTAGACCCTTCTTTACCTGCAGAGGAGAAAATCCCCAACGGATCTTGAGCCCCCTTTCCCGCACCACCTGGGAAACTGACACAGAGGGCACATTGCTAACACGCGCGCGTGTTTCTCAGCCCATCTGCCCTGTCTGTCGGTTGTTCTCACACCAGCTGGGGCTGTTTCCCATGAGGGTTCCCCGCTTAGCATGAGAGGTGTATGACGTACACACCTCATCACTGTGAGGTTTTACGTGTCTGTGTCCCCCCAATTATCTGTGGGCTCCTTGAGGGTAGAAATGAGGCTGTTAGCAGGGACTTTGGGGTAGGGAAGTGGCACCATGGGATTGTCATGGGGGATTCTGTTCACACAGGGCCCAGCCTTGGGGCTGGCGCCAGTGTCTGCGTTGACTGGCCCTGCTCCCCTGGCTAATGGTTCGCACCCCTCTGCTCTGCTCCAGGGATGACTGCGATCCCATGTGCCTGTCTGGGCATCTTCCTGGGCGGTCTCCTGGTGAAGAAACTCAGCCTGTCTGCCCTCGGGGCCATTCGGATGGCCATGCTCGTCAACCTGGTGTCCACCGCTTGCTACGTCTCCTTCCTCTTCCTGGGCTGCGACACGGGCCCCGTGGCTGGGGTTACTGTTCCCTATGGAAACTCGTAAGTCTCAGAAAGGTCACACACACACACCCGCCCCACCATCCCCTGCCTGCCCAGGGATGCCAAGACCCTCTCTCCGGGGCAGGTTAATGGAGCTGGCTTCGTCCCTAGTGACCCTGACCCAGAAGTTGATGATGCCTCTGCATCTTCCGTCCAGGGTTGAAGGTGAACCTTCTGGGTGGAGAGGACAGGCTTCCACTTAAAGGCTGTCTCCCAGGACAGCCAGGGGAGCACTGGGGAAACAGGCAGACACTCACTCCCCAGAGGACTCGAGTGCCTATTTTTGGCATTTGATTTTAGGAATGAGGTGAAGACAGAAAATTAAAAATCGGTTTTATTTTAAAATTCAGCTTATAATAGAAGACAGAAGTGTGTTTGTGTGTTAGTAGCTCAGTCGTGTCCGACTCTTTGCAACCCCATGGACTGTAGCCTGCCAGGCTCCTCTGTCCATGGGATTCTCCAGGCAAGAATGCTGGAATGGGTTGCCATTTCCTTCTCCGGGGATCTTCCCAACCCAGGGGTCGAACCCAGGTCTCCTGCATTGCGGGTGGATTATTTACAGTCTGAGTCACCAGGGAAGTCCATCAAATAGAAGAGACTTCAACAGTTCCTTAAACAATCAGAAGCTATCATTAGACTCACATAGTAATCACAGGGTCCAACCCATGGTGGGTATTGATAAGTGTGGGGTGGGGGAGGAGGAGAGAAGGGAGGGAAGAAGGGAAGGAATTTTGCTCTTACAGGACATCTTATTTCCTATCTACTATCCCAAGACTTTGAACTGAAGTTGAATCAGACTTGTCCTTAGAAGGCATTATGGAGAGTCCTTATATATCCAGTACCAATGGCTGTTCCTTTTTCTACATGAGCCTGTGCATCTACCTGGGAGTCCAGTCTGGAGCATCAGGGCTGCAGCATGGTTGGCCTGCAGGATACCAGTTCCTCTCCACACCAGTCTCCTCCTCCGAGCAGGCCACCAGGCTTTCTCCTGACATTAAGTCAGACAGAGCCAGGCTTGTCTGCCACCCTGCAAGGTCAGACAGGCAGTGTGGAAGCACACTGGCCAAGGTGTCTTCTGTATATCCATGCACAGTCCAAACACCAATGCCCTTCCTTCACTGTACCATGGCCACAGTGGTTACTATGACCCCAGAGGGCAGGGGGCTATCGATGGGGATCCAGAAGAAGCTGACATTTCTCTGATGGATGCCACCTGTCCTCTCTTTTCCAGCTCAACGCCCAGCTCGGCCCTGGACCCCTACTCGTCCTGCAATAAAAACTGTGAATGCCAAACCGATTCCTTCACTCCAGTGTGCGGGGCAGACGGCATCACCTACCTGTCTGCCTGCTTTGCTGGCTGCAACAGCACGGTATTGGTGATTTTCTGATGGGATGGGATGGGGCAGGGGAACACAGACAGCCAGAGTAGCTTAAAACCCCAGGTCAGGGGCAAGAGTAGGCAACCCCACGTGCCCTGTAGTTTGTGTCCCTGTATTGTGAATTGTCTCAGCCTCTGCCTTGCTCTGGTGGAGAATTCTCCATCAGAAGGATGGGAGCCCTGCTAGGCCATCGAGCTGCTTCATGCTAAATCGAATAGGTTTTCAAAAAGTGTTGCTGAGCAATTTTAACAGAGAGTAAAAATTCAAAGGAAGCTGTATGGAGCCAGAGGAAAAGATTATGGTTCAAAGCTAGGAATAGGATGACACCACAGGTAATGAGTTCCCCATCAACACAAGTATATAAAGAAAGGTTAGAGCCATTTATCAGGGAAGACCTCTTCCATACCTGAGACTATGCAACGCTAATTCAGCATCTTCTCTATCCATTCCCTTTGCCTTTATCTTCTCAGCTAGATGCCTCCCACCCTTTTCCATCTTGCCACTATCATTTCTTTTGGTTTGCTTTTTTGTTCTTGTAATTGTTTTAGGGTTTTTCCTTCTCAACATGAATTGTACAGTTGACTCTCAACCTGCATGCAACTTTCCACATTCTCCACATAAAAACCTGAGACTACGGGGCTGGTCACCTAGTCCTGCAGATCCCACCTTGTACCTGCCCTGCGTCCACACCACCACTGCCCTGCTGCAGGCCCTCCTCATCTCTCACTTGGACCAGTGCAGTAGCTGCTTCCCTGGCCTCACAACTCAGGATGGGCCCCTGCCGGTCTGTCTTCTCCACTGCGGCCAGAATGATTTCTGTAACATTGCATGTGGTGGTTCAGTCGCTCAGTCATGCCTGGCTTTTTGGACCCCACGCACTGCAGCATGCCAGGCTTCCCTGTCCTTCACTACCTCCCAGATTTTGTTTGGATTCACATCCATTGTGTCAATGATGCCACCCAACCATCTCATCCTCTGTCATCCTCTTCTCTTCCTGCCTTCAGTCTTTCCCAACATCAGGGTCTTTTCCAGTGAGTTGGCTCTTTGCATCAGGTGGTCAAAATATTGGACCTTCAGCATCCATCCTTCCAACGAATATTCAGGGTTGATTGTTTGATCTCCAGAACTGACTGTTTTGATCTCCTTGCTGTCCATAGCATGATGTATAAATATATTTCCTAATATTGGACCATCCTTGCATTCTAAAATGAATTTCACTGTTTTGTTTTCAGTCATGCCACATGGCTGGCAGGATCTTAGTTCCCAGACTAGGGACTGAACCCAGGCCCATCAGTGAGAGCACAGAGTCCTACCTACTGGACTGCCAGTTGTTCAGTTCCTAAGCAACACTGCATCGGACCGTTTCTGATCAGTTAGAAGATAAGGTCTAGGCACTGAACTGGGTTTCTATCTTCAGCACGTGTCTGTCCCCCGCCATGCTCTTCAACTGTGCTTCCTTTCAGGTTGGGTATTCCGCTTTCCCCACACAACATGTGTCTTTTCCTACTTCTTCCTCCAGTCTGATAACTCCTACTCACCTGTCAATACCCTACTCAAATGCTCCCTCCTCTGTGAAACCATCCCTGCCCTCCTTAATCTTTGAGATTCTTGCTTCTGCAGTCTTGGTACCTGTCTCTCCTGGAGGCACTTTCCTCATTTCACTGCAGTGATCTGTTAAAAGGGTTTGTCATCTGCCCTGACCTGTGAGTCTCCTAAGTGAGACTTGGCGCCCACAAGTGCTCTGTAAATGTCTGGAGATGCAGAGACGGAAAGAAAGACAAGAAGGCTTGAGTGGCTGCTTTCAAGGAACTTAGAGTTGACATCATTTGTTTCTCCCCTTTGCTTATTTTGTGTCTTTTGGGAGCAGCCATTTCTTTGAAGAAAGAAAACAGTATCATTTGTTTTCATTTCCAAAGACCTCATTTTTCCTTGCATTTACCACTAGATTTTTGGCCAGTTATTAGCATTTTTCTATAGAGAAAATAAATCACCCTCGGGCGGGGGTGGGGCGCAGTGGGGCAAGGACTGATTTTTTAAGAAGATAATAAGACAGTCTCCTTAAGTGGGGGGAAATGAATTTCTAAAAAGAGATAAGACCTTGAGAATGGTTAAAATAAAAGTACAAGCTATTCTTTTTCATGACAACAATTTCATTAACACTTTAATATCTAAAAGCTGTATTATAAATCAGGTTTGGTTACTGTGCTGTGATGAGAATGACATTGACTCAGTATAGGCTAGTGTCCTGAGACCAAAGCAGTCTATTCCAGAGCGTTCTCTGACCAAAACTGGCCTAAAAAATGTGTGTCTCCTGTTCTTCCCTGGATGAGAGGCTTATTGAATAAGAGCTTAATCAGGCCCGGGTTTGCTTCTGGCTGCTGAAGCAGCAAACTGTGGAATGCAATTATCAGCAGAGGGCAAGCATCTCCGATTCCCTCTGGACATACATGGTTTATTCCCCGGGCACCTGCCTCTTCTTCACAGTGCCAGAGGCCCCATATTCTGCTGGGGCGCAGGCGATGCAGAGAGGTGATGCCCGCCTGCAATTACAGGGCAGACAATGAGAAAGTCCCGGGGCTGGGGTGGGAGTCACGTTCTTCCCACAGAGGCAGGTCTGTGGGTGCCTTGTCTTCCAGTGGGTGGACGAGGGCTTTAGGGTCACAGAGCTATACGTACTCTGGAAAGGGGCCTTTGTGACAGTTCAGCCCTAAAAATAACCGCAACCATGAAACTTGCAACACTGGCAAGCTCCTCTGAGAGCCTGTATGGGCCAGGTGACAGGGCCTTTCACAGGTCACTCTGGTCCCAGGTCAGAGGAATCTCAGGCCATCAACCAAAAATGAGCAAAAAGCAATTTCAAAATGCTTTCAAGTATTTTGAGAAAATGCCGAAGGGGTGGGTTATATTCCTGGGATGTTTACTCCCTCTTCCTCTCCCCTTCTTATCTGCAAGCTCCCTCCAGAAACTCTTCCTCAAACTAGAGGTTTCTTCATCCCTCTTTCCCCCTTTCGTATTTTTTCCATCTGCATCCGCTAGAGTCCTCTCCCAGTGTGCGCACAGCCATTCTGTCACCTGTACCCCCAGCCCCGTGTGTATTCTTTCACTCATCCTCACAACAACCTGGGAAGGAGGTGTTATCCTTGTCCCCTAGTTACAGAAGAATCCTTGGCCAAGGTCACAGAGAACGTGGTGGCGCCGGCACTGGCACGCAGGGTCTGCTGGACGGCAGTGTCAGTGTCTTGCCCTGACCCTCTGACTTCTCTCTTTAGCATGCCTGCCTTTTCCGCCAGCTGAAAGCAGCTCTGCATGTTCACACCCCACAGTCGGGCTGTTGTACCTTCAAGATCTGACCCTGCTGCCTCTCCAACCTCAGCCTCCCCACTCCACCCCCGTCTTGAAGAACCACTGACACAGGCTTCTTGGGGTTTCCCCTGCATACCCAGCTCTCTTTTACCTCTGAACCTCTGTCCATGCTGTTTATCAGGGCGGGTCTTCCCCTAAGCCCTTGACAATCCCTAACACATCCGTATCCACAGCTAGGAAGCATCCTCACACCTCCTCACTGCTTCCGAGGCTGCACTGACCCCTGCCCCACCGGTCCCCGCAGAGGCCTCAGCACCTGCCCTCCCAGCTGGGTGGCCCCCCTCCACCAGACTGGATGCCCCGTGTTGGCCTACATCTCCATCACTTGCCCATCACTGGGCTCCCGCATCCAGAGATGAGGTTCTGCTGTGGACCCTTGCACTCCTGGTGTTAGCCATGGCCCTGATAAAGGCCCCGGGCTTTCTGCATGCTTGGTTGGAGACTATGCCGACCTCAGCATGCCCCAGGGAGACTAAGGTGGTAATACTACACCCGGCAGGCAGGCTGGCCAGTACAGATTTCAATACCAAACAACTCATCTGTGCTCGTCTCTCCCCACTTGACAGCTTCTATCCAGACTTGTGAAAATCCCCCCTAACTCGATTAGACGTGAATAAATCACTGACAAAATCACTCTGATTGTTAGGAGATCTGGTTCATGTTAGTGGTTTCCTGATATCAGACTTTCCTTCCTGCCCTGGTTTGAGGTTTTTGTTTTTTGTTGCCTAATCTCATTTCTCCTTGAGTGATAGCGATGGAAGTTTCCAGAATTGCATTTAATATACAATTTCTAATTCTCATTGCACGTGCCCAGGAGGGGTGACGGAAAAGATGGCAACTTAATTTTCTAAGCTTCCTTTGGCAGGAATATATTGTCCAGATTGTTTCTGTCCCTTTCACTCCCAGAAGTAATTATTCCAACAGAAAGCATGTTGGGAGCTGCTGATTGACTGCTGGAAGTTGTATCCTTCTGATGTACTGAATAATTGACTTAGAGAAAGGCTTCTGTCAGCCACCAGCGGAATGTTCAAAGTCAGTACAAGTCCAGCACAGCAGCTTGTGGGGGGCTAAGGATAGACGACTCATCTGTGCCTGCTTCCAGGCCACAGGGATTTATCGAGCACTGGTTTGAACAGAGCTCGAGTAGGTGCTATGGCGGGGAGGGGATGTGGCTACCCCATTTTGGATGCGTGCAGGGGGCTCCTTGTTCAGGACAGCGGGTCTCAGGGCTGGCCTTCATCCATGGAGAGTGCATGGGTATTTGCCTGGAGGATAGGATGGGAGGGCACCCGAGTATGGTGTGAGTGTGAGCACAGGGTGGCGGGGAGAACCTGGTGACATGGGCAAAGCTTTGGTTCAGAGTCAGGAAAGAGGAGAAGCTAGAGGGAGGGGCCTGGTGTCCCTCTGAGCTGCAGCTCCATCCTTCCCCTCCGCTCTGCCCACACCTCCCCCTCAGGATGCTGGAGCGGAGAGTGAGCCTGGTGCTCCCCAAAGTGCAACCCTTTTCCCGTCCCTCGGCAGGAGATCATTAAGGCTCTGATGGGATGCAGGTTACCAGGGCAAAGGGTGGATGGAGGTGTCGCTTTCATCACAGAGTTTTTCCTTGGCCGTTATCCTTCAGCCGGTGGCCCTGCCAGGGAACAAGCAAGCGCCTTTCTTCTTGCGGTGTTTGTTTCCCCTTTGCCTAGAGGCACATGGGTGGCCGGTGACGCTGTTTGTGACAGGCTCTGAGGTCTCCACCTGGCAATGCCAGCTGGGGTTGGGCCAGTGAGGTGGAGAGAGTCTAAGCTGCAAAAAGACAGTAATCAACGACAGAAGAAGGTCTGAGGAACCCCGCTGAGTCATACAAAGATCCCTCAAAGTCTGGGACACATGGGAGTGGGTTATCATTTGAAGGAAGACGTCCCAGCTGGTGTGCCGTCTCGGGCCTCTGCCACCTCGGGCATCAGGCAGAAGCAGGGCAGGATGTTGCACGTGTCAGCACTCGCCCTGGCTAACCCTCTTCTAAACTGCAGGACTCAGGTCCTCCCTTTCATAGAAATTGCCATTTCTTCCCGGTTGTTGTTGTCATTTAGTTGCTAAGTCCTGTTTGACTCTGAGACACCATGGACTGTAGCCCGCCAGTCTGCTCTGTCCATGGGGTTTCCCAGGCAAGAATGCTGGAGTGAGTTGCCATGCCCTCCTCCAGGGAATCTTCCCAACCCAGGGATCAAACCTACGTCTCCTGCATTGGCAGATGGATTCTTTACCACTGAGCCACCAGCGAAGCCCTTGCATCCTGGTAACTGAATACATTTCAGAAAGAAAACCAAAATCAGTATTCCAGGATGTTGAGAAAGAAACATTCAAGTTTTCACAGGCTCGAAATACAAAGAACATCATCACTCCCTGTCTGTCCCCTTAGAAATGTCATTTTCAACCTAGACATTAGTTTTACTTGTGCAATTAGTAGAATTGACCCCTCAATATTGAACACAGAGGGAAAAAGCCCAAACAAAAACAACTTTATTTGCCAGATACTTCAGAAACACTACCGAGGAATATTTTGTACGCATAATATGAGCTGTCAAAATAGCATGCTAATGATTTCCTCCATCAATGGGAAAATGAATCTGAGCTTCGAGAGAGTCATTTTTCTGTTTTTAGGGTCTCCAGCTTTATTGTAATTATTTATCCCATCATCGCATGTGAATAGAAACATTTCTCAATTTGAATTAATGGCTGGATGTAGAACAAGAGGATTTTCAGTGACTGTGCTCTTCTTGTTGATTTCTTCTTCCGGAGTTTTTAATTTTTTTTTAAATAGATGGTACATTTGTGTGGTTCAGGAACCAAGAAGTATAAAAAGGAGGGGGTGGGAACTCCTTTCCATTTCTCTCTCCTGTTCACCCACTGTGCAATTCACGACTCTGCCCAATAGGTAATTGCTATTATTAGTTTCTTGTATATCCTCCTGGGTTTTAATGCACAGACAAGGTATTATTCTGTAGCTTGTTTATTTTTTGTCATCATTGTTGCCATTTTAATTGGAGGATAATGGCTTTGCAATGTTGTATTAGTCTCTGCTGCACAATGGCATGAATCAGTCGCATATTTACATATACCCCCTCCCTTCCACCCCCACCGCACCCCTGCAGTCGTCACAGAGCACCTTGCTGAGCTTTCTGTGCTGCGCGCAGGTTCTCACTAGCTAACTGTTTTACACATGGTGATATGTAGATGTCAGTGCCACTTTATCAATATCTGTTCGTTTATTTTTAATAGAAGCATAGGTGATTTGTAGTGTGTTGGTTTTCAGTAAAGTGTACAGTAAAAGTGCACATATATTTAGTTCCCTATGCTGAACAGTAAGTCCTTGCTGGTTGTCTATTTTGTACTGTAGCTTGTTACTTGTGTTTTTTTTTTTTTGTTAATCATTTATCATGGAGTTTTTTCATGTTAGTGTGTAAGGAGCATGCTGATCCTTTTCTTACAGCCACATAATCTTCCACTGTGTGAGCCTATTGGAGTGTATCTAACCAACTCCTATTGATAGGCATTCAGGTGGATGCAAAACTTTAGCTCCTGCAGACACTGTTGTGACTGGAATTGGACTTCCATCATTCTGTGCCTGGGCAAGTCTGCCTATAGGATAAATTCTCGTAGAATTTCCAAGCTAATCCCACCCTTTCTGCCAGGTGACCACCACTGCTTCTAAGTCTTGTCAGGCCAGTTCCTCTGTGTGCAGTGGGGCCATCTAATTATCCACGAAATCTCTCAGGGCAGGAAAGCCCAGTCCGGCCACCCTACGCACGGTACCAGGCAGAGGCTCCAACTCTCACATCATTTCTCCCCCAGGGAATGGCAGACTGGGAAGATATTCCTCTGCTATGCAGATGGAAAACTAGACATTTGCCAGGTCAGGGATGGTGAACTCCTCTCCAGAGCACGTTCTTCTTGGTTAAATATACTGGGGGCCGCCGCTTTATTCAGGGCGTGATCATCTGCAGGCAGCTGCCCAGGCGCCTCTGCAGTCTGCACTGTTGTATACACATAGGGTGAGAAGCAGATCCCGATCGTCAAGCATCTCCCTCCCTCATGCCCGGGTGGTGGTTCAGTCGCTCAATCGTATCCAACTGCAACCCCATGGACTGTAGCACGCCAGGCTTCCCAGTCCTTCACCATTGCCTGGGGTTTGCTCAGACTCATGTCCACTGAGTCAGTGATACCCAGGTTATATTTTCAGACTTCCTGGTGGTTGGGGCTTTTGCAGGTCTCAGTTAACCTACGTGCCCGGCTCCCATCAGCAAAGGCCTGTCCTACTCCTCCCTGCTCACTTGGGATCGTGGGGTGAGGCCCCAGCAGTGGAAAGTCCTCTCTTCGATTATGCACACCCTGGGATAATTATTTCCACCACACTGGGACATCAGGAGGGAAGTGTCCAGATCGGTATGCAGTTTCTTGTATCACCTGGGCCCAAATAAAGGACCTTTTCCATCCCTTGCCATCGGACTTAAGATTAGCATTTACCCTTGGATTCTCTGTGGGCAGGCTCCTAGCAATGTTCCAGCCTGTACCCTAGGCCTCGGGACCACCTGCGTTTTCTGTTCATCCTGTCGAACTGACTCTTCTAACCAAGAGGGAAACCCATCCAAGTTCCCACTCAGATCACTAGCGCTTACCTCCTCCCCAGCCTCTTTCACAGCTCCTCTCAAACAGGTTTAATCTGAATAAATGATTACTGAGTTGCCTAGATCCATTGGGAAGGACCCATCCATTTTCAGGGGGCTTCCCAGGTGGCCAATGGGTAAAGAATCCACCTGCAATGCAGGAGACACAGGTTTGATCCCTGGGTCAAGAAGATCCCCTGGAGGAGGGCATGGCAAGCCACTCTAGTTTTCTTGCCTGGAGAATCCTATGGACAGAGGAGCCTGGTGGGCCACAGTACATAGAGTTGCAAAGAGTCAGACACGAATGAAGCAACTGAGCATGCATACACATCCATTTCCAGCTTCTCTCCTTGGCACCAGGGCAAGCCAGTATGGTCACTGGTCATGGACCAGTTCTCCCCTCTCCTAGCACCTACAGCCCAACAAGTGCCTCATTTTTGTCCAGCCACCCCAGCCTGCCCTGGGTCCACTCTTGCCCCATTTTCCCTGGCTCTGTGCCCTCACCTGTCCCACATCCTAGGATGGCTCAGCCCCGTGGTTCACTCACACCATTCACAGGACTGTGCCTTCCTGGACACATTCACCTCACCTGGACCGTATGGACTTGGTAGTCACTGAGATACAGGCATCTCATTTCTGAACCATTCCAATAGGACCACGATCACAGGCCTGATCTAGGGAACACCCTCTTGGAAGGGGATTTTCACATCTCAGAGCAGAGGAGGTCCAGGCAGTTTCCTCTTATGATAAATGGAATACAGTTGAGCCATGGCCTAGGTGCAGAGCAGAAATCTAAGACTAGGTGTAGGTTCCAATTACAAAGTACTCGCTAAACTAAACAGAGCTCACCAGTCACACAGTTCATTCAAAGGCTATTGATCACATCACAGTCCTAAAGGCTACGAGAATCAGAACTCAGTTCCTGGGGTCTGAGTTCTAAGCCAGCCCCTCAAGGATGGGCCTGTTTATACCTGAGCACTCTCTGAGTCCATATGGTTCTAAGGACCCAAGCCCCAAATCTCTTTTTCCTCAGGAGGGACCAAAGAGAGAAGGATGGGGTGGTTTGAACTAGGGTTTGAGAGATGTTTTGTATTTGTTGTTTAGTTGTTTAGGATGTGGTAAAATGAATGGACCTTGAGGGTTCACTCATTCAATACTGTCCTCTCGAGCTAGGGGTAAGTCAGGAATCAAAACCACAGTGGTTCCTGTCTTATTAGCCTTATGGTCACGAGGAGGGTTTGACATAGGAGTACAGGAGGAGGTCGAGAATTTGCCATCGCGTTTCTATAGTTAGCAGTTTGTCATTTCTAAGGTAAGAGATGTGGAGGGGAAAGAAGATGGAGGCTGGGAGTGTATGTATTTGTCAGGGTTTGGTCAGGAAAACAGCACCCACACATCTTTTGGAAGTGCAGGGTTTAGTATAGGAAATAGAACTTAGGTAGTGTGGCGGAGTTGGGGAATTGGGATCCAGAAGAAGTGAGATGAAGGACTGGAGAAAAGTCACCACACCTCCAGAAATATCAGCTCAGGTGGGCAGGCTGAGGCTTATGGGAAATTTCCCAGAAGCTGTGCTCAGCGGGCTGCTCAGTGAGATGAAGGGAGCACTCAGGTATGTCAGCAAGACTGCATCCAAGTCAGTAGAGGTGGGCACAGGGCCTCTGTTGTCAGAAGGGTGGTCAGAAAAGAAGGTGTGCATACAGGGATGGTAGGGCCAACCGGCTCCTTCTGGGCACCTCCGCGTTTGTCTGTCCCCATGTCTGACCATCTGAGAGTAATAGCCCGTGCCTTACTTACGAATCTCTTCTGTGTTTCCTCTGGTCCAGCTCTCATCATGCAGGGAAGGGAATCCTAAGGAGATAGTTCCCTGCCTTGGATGGTAGAGTAGTGCCAAGAGGCCAGCGCAGAATCCTGTACAGGGTGCTCATCCTGGAATTGGTTTTAATGTCTCAGCACGTTCAGAGGCTTAGGAAGGGGCATCTCAGGTGGGTCTGGGATGGGTGTGAGTTAGAGATGACATTTAGGAGAGTCATCAGAAAGCATGTGCACGCATGCTTAGTCGCTCAGTCGTGTTCGACTCTGCATGACCCCATGAACTATAGTCCTCCAAGTTCCTCTGTCCATGGGCCTCTCCAGGCAAGAATACTGGAGTGGGTTGCCATGCCCTCTTCCAGGGCATCTTCCCAACTCAGGGATCAAAAACGCATTTCTTAACATCTCCTGCATTGGCAGACAGGTTCTTTATCACTAATGCCACCTGGGGAGCTCCATCAGAAAGCACATGGACATAACACAATCTAGGGCAAAGTGCAGGGCGAGAAGGGAAGACAGTCTGGGCCAGAGCCCCAAGGAGCTCCGGCATTTTCAAGTAGGAGAGGGGGCAGGTGCCAGCAAGGAAAATGCAAAAGGGAAGAAGGAAACCAGAGAGTGAGCTGCGAAAGCCATGACGGCAGTGGGTCACAGGCACGCACTCAAGGGGCTCCAGGGAGAGAAAAGTGGATGGAGGGGTCGTCTGTGGAGGTCACCGCGAGCTCAGCTGATCCGATTGCTGCGTGTAGGAACCTGAGCCAGCTGGAGTGAGTCAGGAGCATGAACAGCTGGAAAAGTTGGGCTTCAGCGTTCAGGGTATGGGGAGAGAAAGGGTCAGTTTCCTCTCCTCAGACAGGAGACAGTGGCATTTTCAATTGGAGTTGGGGAGAAGCCCTTTTTTGTTGTTCAGTCACTAAATCATGTCCAACTTTTTGCAACCCCATGGACTGTAGCATGCCATGCGTCTCTGTCCTTCTGTATCTCCCAGAGTCTGCTCAAACTCATGTCCGTTGAGTCGGTGATGCCATCTAACCATCTCATCCCCTGTCGCCCCCTTCTCCTCCTGCCCTCAATTTTTCCCAGCATCAGGGACTCTTCCAATGAATTGGCTCTTTCAGGGAGAAGTCCTGTTTCCTGATAAAAGCAGAGGAAAGTCTGTTCCTATTTGCATCCTAAAACCACCTGCTGAGTTTCCTCTACTGCGTCTCAGCATTGTACTAAAAGACAGTGCTCGAGAGATCACAGAAATGGCACATTCTTATCCCAGGAGCTTAAGGTCTCCTCCAGTAGGGCAGCACGGATCTCTGCCTTGGGGTGAAGAGTGTGTCCCCATGGAGGGAAGTGCCAGCTCAGATGGGGGTGACTGGGGAGGCCTTGCAGTCACATGAAATGTCAGCACTGGGTTTTGAAGATCTGTGATTTCTCTGGGCAGAGATGTATGCAAAGAGACAGAGGGGCTGAGCCTCAGCACCTTTCACAGAATGACGGGAGATGCCCCTGGGTGCTGTAATGGGGCCATTTACACAGAAGAACCTGCCATGGGAAGATGGCTTAGGAGGAGGGGTCCAGCCCCACCCTGTGTCTCCCCCTACTTCCCACGGGTAAAAGCTTCTTGTGGGGCACAGTCATACAGGATGGAGCCCCAGTCTGTCAAGTCTGGCAGGGAAAGAAAAGGAGAGGGAGAAGGAGAGGGACCAGGATGGGAGACGGGCTGAGGAGGGGCATGTAAAAACCAAAGAGGATTTGTTTGACCCTCGGGAGGATTTACCTTGGCGTGTGCTCTGAGCGCCAAGCAGCCCTGGAAAGAAAAGCAATGAATCATTTATGATTGTTTTCATTTTGTATTCATTAAAGACCTCTGCACTATTATTATCGAATCTTAATTGGCTTGGCTGCTGGCTGGCATTGCCTTTCCCTGTGCCCTTGCTCCTCCCTGTGCCATCAGAAATTCCGCTGTAGCGTGAGCCAGAACCGTGCTGAGAAGCTGGGGCAGCTGGGCAAGAATCCACCCAAAGATCAAATGGGATGCAGCCGCTTGGCTTTCTCCTCTCTGATCATATATTAATAAATGTATCTCGCTGGTCTCCAGCTCGCTCCCCACAATCCGCTCTAAGCTCCCTGCCATCTCTGCGCCCTCTTTGCTTTCTCAGCTACTCGAGAAGTCTCCCATTAGCCAGCCACCCCTCGCAGCCCCACAAGCCCAGCAACTTCATGCATGACAGTGCATATCCTTTGTTCCAGGTGCCATAGTGGGCAATGAACCAGCAACCATATGCAGGTTACCTGATTTACTTCTTTTAATACACTTCAGTGTAATTATAACTGCACAAAAGAGAGGACAAATTGGCAAGTGATTACATTGTTAATCTAGCAGTGTTTTATCGCACTGTGGAAGCACGATTTCCTCTCTAATCGTATGGGGGGTGGGCAACACATTTGTCTACGGTGTGGGCTTATCGAGGAATTCTGGGGCATAGAAATGAAATACACAGGAGACGGGGAAATCAGCTCTCTTCCCCATAAATATTCCTTTATTTTGCATGTGTTTTGCAGCCTTCTTCAAAAAAGCTAACTCGTTGTTTCAGGCCTGATTATTGAAATGCTCCAGAAAGCGTAATCAGGCTGTGACAGACCCAGCTGATGGATGGCTTTAGATCTAGAGAGGGGAGATAGCCCCAGTTAACAGGGCTGATTGCTTCCCTTTCAGAATCTCACTGGCTGCGCATGCCTCATGACCATCCCACCTGAGAACGCGACCGTGATTCCTGGAAAATGCCCCAGTCCCGGGTGTCAAGAGGCCTTCCTCACCTTCCTGTGTGTGATGTGTGTCTGTAGCATGATCGGGGCCATGGCTCAAACGCCTTCGGTCATCATCCTCATCAGGTAAGCATAGCCCCAGGGGCCAGAGAACCAGCCGCCCCGCCCCGCCTCCCTCCCTGCTGTGTGTCTGCAGTTCTCCCAAAAATCAGAACTCTGGGGACTGTATGAGTCTTGCAAGCCAGCTTCCCTAGGTTGGTAGGAATCAGTTTTGTTTGATGGAAACCTCACAGCAAAAGTAAGGCTTCCCCGGTGGCTCAGACAGTAAAGAATCTGCCTGCAATCCAGGAGACCCGGATTCAATCCCTGGGTTGGGAAGAGCCTCTGGAAAAGGGAATGGCAACTCACTCTAGTATTCTTGCCTGGAGAATCCCCATGGACAGAGGAGCCTGGCGGGCTACAGTCTGTGGGGTTGTAAAGAGTCAGACATGACTGAGCGACTAACACTTTCAACTTTCACGCCAAAAGTAAAAAGCACAGCCCAACAGAAAACACTGCACTTTCATGTCCTACCAGGAACAGACCCTGCAGGTAATTTTGAAAGGTACTGCGGTCTTTCATTGATACTTGCAAAGAGCAACACTGTTGGAGTGAAATGAAAATAGCATGGGATTAGTTGAGTCCCCGTGTCCGGCTCCTGTCTCAGGGCACTGATTCGTAGTATGACCTGGGGCTCCGTGTTGTTTCTGAATCTGGAACTGGAGGTGATGTCAGTCGTCCTGCCTGCCTCCTGCAGTGGGCTGGGTCCTGCTGAGACTGTGTGTGTGCAAACTCTGTAAAGATAAAATGGGTCATTGACAAGGTGTGATGCAGTGCTGAGTGGCTCGTGGAAGCAAGCAGTGACTGCTTTTGTACAGATGGATATTTGGAGAGAGTCACCCATAATTCTGTGTTTCCCTGTCTCTCAGGAACTATCCTGGGGGGTGGGTGAGGTGTCTCAAAAGTGAATTATTGAGTAATTTTCTGAGTAACTTACACAGTTGCAAAGTTATCTAGATTTGTGTGAGGAACCCAGAAGAGGCAGGCTTCATGTGTGGCGACCATCTTTAACAGAAGACGTGGTACCAAGCACAGACAGAGCCATCTTACCAGGATGCAGTTATGTAAACAAACCAATTCAATCCCAAGGGCTGGAGATAAAAGTAGGAATTGAAATGCTTGGATGCAGCCTGTGCAAATATACATTTTGTTATTGTTTAAGTTGCTAAGTGTTCAACTTTTTTGTGACCCCATGGACTGTAGCACACCAGGCTCCTCTGTCCATGGGATTTCCCAGGCAGGAATCCCGGAGTAGGTTGCCATTTCCTCCTCTGGGAGATCTTCCTGACCAAGAGACTGAACCCGTATCTCCTGCATTAGCAGGCAGATTCTGTACCACTGAGCCCAGGGAGGCCCTGGTATGTAACATTTGCAGCTGTTTTATCCAGCCTCTGTGTCTGCTACATTCCCTGATCTTGGTTAGAATTCACAAGGAAAAGGATTTATACAAAGTACTTATGTTATAAAGTCATTAGCAAAGCTTTTTCAATGTGCAGAAGCATTAATGGTGCAACAGCAAATTGCCATTTTATACTTGTTAAATTTGAAAAAATAATTTTTAAAAATTCATACCCATTTCTGTAAGCAAGGCTCTAACAAAACAGGTAAAGTCACACCTTTCTGCTGGCATTGAGAAACGTTTTGATCCTTTCATAAAAGCAAGGTGGCAAATATGAATTCAAGAGCCATAAAACGTTCGTTTTTTTTTTTTTATGAGGTAACCCTACCCCTTGCCACTTAAGAAAATACTTGAATAAAAGCTCAATGCAGACAGATTTTTATTATAGTGTTAACTATAATAGCAGAAAAATCTGAATTGGAATAGTGAGTTAAATTATAGTCCCACAGCTCAGTGGAATAATGAAAATTCTTAAGAATGTGAGAAGTGTTTATGAAATGAACTATTGAATTTAAATTATATATGGAGGATGATTATATATAATATGCACTGGACAAAACCCATCAGATCTCAGGCATGGGTTTGGAGTGGCTGCATTATTTTTGTTGCTAGGAATTCCCATGAAGTTGTATTGTACCCGTTGACACACAAAAGGCACCAAAAAGCAAGAAAAATTACCCTTACAGCTTTTAGCAATGACTCGTCCCCTTTTTTCTCTGCCCTTGACTCTGCTGCAAAAGCCCAGCTCAGTAGTTGTGACTGCAGACTAAACACAGAAAGTCAGCTGAAACCTGAATCATGTCCAGATCTCAGCTTGATAAACAGCTCCTGGAGATTTTCAGGAAATATGTCATTCCCTTTCAGCGGACCAGCAACAGATGGCCTAAATGACCTAGGTGGGGCTGTGCACCTCATTGCTCCATGCTGCCGGGGCCAGCTGGAGGTACGTGCCGTCACAGATGTTCTAGGCAGACACAAGGGCACAGACGGTCTGAGCCACAGCCCAGGTAATGGGCACCAGCCCTTGTCCCATCCCAGAGCGATGGGCCCACTTCCATTATTACTCCAGACAGAAGCATACTTGCCAACAGCAGCGCTCCGGACATCCACAGGTGTGAGGATACCGGCTATTCAGTCAGTCAGGCGGGGGCCAGCACTGGGCTCTTTGTCTTCAGTGTTTATTTGGCTGCATCAGGTCTTAGCTGTGTCATGAGGGCCCTTTCGTTGTGGCATGCAGACTCCGTAGTTGTGGTTCTTGGGCTCCAGAGAGCACAGGCTCCGTGGCGTGCGGGATCTTAGTTCCCCGACCAGGGCTCGAGCCTGCGACTTCCGCATTGGAAGGCAGGTTCTTACCACCGAACCACTAGGGAAGTCCGTGCCTCTGTTTTTTGGTTTGTGTGTTTTCACTCAGCATATGCGGTGTGTCCCACACCACGCTGATGATGAATGAGACACAAATCGTCCTTGGCCTCAAGGAGAGAAGACAAGCGTCGAGTCGATACTAGTCGCAAGAGTAAGACGCCTAACAGAGGAGATCTGTGACTGGCTGAGAGGGCCTCTCTACTTGGAGTCAGTCATCATTTCCAGACCCCCCTGCTGTCACTCTTATCCTAGACGGTGTGAGAATGTTCTGGAAAATGTATGAAAAGATCGTGCTCAGGGACTGCTGTGGGTAAGCCAAAGCCAGGGACATTGAGTCAGCTCAAAACAAAGGCATGTGACTATATGAAGCTGTGTGTGTGTTAGTCACTTAGTCGCGTCCAACTCTTTGTGACCCCATGGACTGTGGCCCACCAGGCTCCTCTGTCCATGGGATTCTCAAGGCAAAAATGCTGGGACAGGTTGCCATTCCTCCTCCAGGGGGTCTTCCCGACCCATATATCAAACCCACATTTCCTGCAGGCAGATTCTTTCCCACTGAGCCACCTGGGAAGGCCAAATAAAGGTACCTTTCCAGTTTAAAAGGTACCAAAGCTGGATATAGATGAATGGACTGTTTCACAAGTGGTCCTTCTAGGGAATCAACCCACGCTAGTCTGGTTGATTTCGCAACATGATGCCAGAATGACAGAGGTGTTTATGGTGCTGGCCTATCTGTATAGCATAAGGGAACTGTCTTCCCCATTGATATTCCTCTGATACATGTACCCACCAACTTAAGATGTTTCCCTGTGCCGGCAAACACAAAATGCCTTTAAATGAAGACTTTGGGAACAAATTTGCATTCCATCCTTCAAATGACTAGTTTTAGTTAATAAAAAAAAAAAAAACACTGCTAAATTCCTAAACTTATCTTGTCCCTGCAGTTGCAGTGATTTTTCAGACTTTTGGCAGGGAAAGTGAAAAAAGCAAAAGAACAAAACCATTAATAATTTTCTAAGGAAGGGCTCTGATAGACAGCGGCAGATGACTCTGGGGTCTGTTAATTAAAGTGAAGCGATAAGAATCTTTTCTTTTTTCCTCTTCATCTCTTTGCATGTAGGACAGTCAGCCCTGAACTCAAATCCTACGCCCTGGGAGTTCTTTTTCTCCTCCTTCGTTTGTTGGGTACGTATTCTTTCTTTATTCCCTCAATAGTGAATCAGATGCTTATAACCAAGTGAGTACATTTATCAGTGCAATCATGGCCAGGTGAGTACATATCACTGGAATCATCCCTTGAGTTGTCTTTTTTCTTATGAAGTTTAATTTTGGTAAACAAAAGAAAAGCGTGTTAAATGTTGTTCAGGGTTTAGACCTAAACTCACACACTCCCTGGATATCACAGAGTCTTTGTTGATATTAGCTGTGCCATCGTGCCACCCTGAATTCTCACTGGCACAAGGAGGAAAAGTGAGGAACCAAAAAGAAAGGAATTTGATGGTGTCATTGGGCACCCTCATTAAGCAACCCATGAGTAGCTTGTGAAATGCTTCATTTATGGGGCTGCCAGCTGGGGGAGAGAGGTATTCTCATAATGCTTCCCAAATGGAAATTTTGCATCCTTTAAATTTTTCCAGACTGATTTAGTTTATTTACCTTGGTTCTAGGATAAGGCAAATATGACCTTCATGCTTTGGAGCCTATATTCCATAGTTTGGTATGAACAGAAGCAATTATGTCTAAGTTGGGAATAGCCCATGGTTCTCCTGGAGTGCTGGGACCAGCTGAGGAGAAGCTGGAAAAGCCAATCAGATAAACCTTCTCCCTATGGACCATACTGCTGCTTTATGAACTCCCTGTGTCAAGGCCAAGATCAAGATAGCATGACATTTTTTTTCTTGAAATGATCAGGCTGTGGTCTTCCTCAGTGGACATTAAGTGATGAATAAAAATGGAAAAGAAGATAACCACGGCCTGTACCTTCAGAGTAAAACCTTCTCATTCCAAATAGCATATAACCTGAATGAGCAGAAAGACTAACCATAGAAATGCTTATAAAAATACTAACAAAAGTGAAAAATTGGCAACAATTCAAACATCCATCAGCAGGGGATTAGTTAAATCCACTACGGGTTCTAATTTCAGTAGGATCTATGTACCCCTTTAAACTGGAAAGAAAAATATTGATAAACTTGGAAAGGGTACATGATAAGTGGAGGGAGAAAGGAGGTCTATATTGTATATGCAAACGTTTTTAAAGTATATATGAAAGTGAAAGTCTTTGTGATTGCACGGACTATACAGCCCATGTAATTCTCCAGGCCAGAATTGCGTGGGTAGCCTTTACCTTCTCCAGGGGATCTTCCCAACCCAGGAATCAAACCCAGGTCTCGTGAATTGCAGGCAGATTCTTTACCAACTGAGATATCAGGGATATATATATATAGGGGAAAATACTGGAAAGCGAGATAAGAAAATGGTATCAGCTATTATAATTGAATAGTAAGGCTATAAATGATATTTTATAAATTCATTTTTAAAATTTGAATAAAAAATATATATGTTTATTACTTTCATAATGAGATTACATTCTATATAAAGGCTATGTGAATGAAAAATATTCACCCTTAAATCCATTAATAAGATAAGGTCCTCCCTGGGGAATGGAAAATGCTTGACATCTGCCCTATCTCTGCCTGTAGCAGATCACTTCCAATCAAGGCTGTGATCGCTTTTGTCATGTCCATGACAAGACCTGGGAATCTTAATCACTGTCAATCCACATCATTGGTATAAATGGAGAATCTTAAATGGCGTCTTTGTCTTATTTCTGGTTCATGGAAAATAGAAATGCTCTAGGTATAGTAATACCCAGTGCAAACAAGTTCAACTGTAATTCAAACGAAAACATTTTAGGACTTCCTAGAACTCGTAGTGGCTTTTAGAGCTAACCACACAGGGTACTGATTATGGTGGCTTTTTTCTCTCATCATTGGGAGGATAGAAAGTGCCTGCGTGGTGATGCCCCCATTCTACCCTGATTTAGTGGATGGACAGATGAATGTAGAATATCAGGTAGCAGGTTGGAGACCCTTATTTCTGAAAATGGTGAAACCATTCCACATGCAGGTTTCCCTGGTGGCTCAGCTGGTAAAGAATCCACCTGCAGTGGGGAAACCTGAGTTTGATCCCTGGGTTGGGAAGATCCCCAGAGAAGGAAATGGCTACCCACTCCAGTACTCTGGCCTGGAGAAGTCACAGTCCATGGGTCCGCAACGAGTTGGACACGACTGAGTGGCTTTCACTTTTTCACTTTCACTACCTTCATTCTACATACACATTCACCCAACAAACTGACATTTATTGAGCATCTAATGTGTTCAGAGCTCCATGGACCATACCCAGGTAAGTGAGCCCAGCACTGCTCTTAGATTCCTTTAGGAGCTGACCAGAGAAACAAAAAGCCCTCCATTTGTGGGGTTACTACAGACGTCTCTGTACCTCTAAACCCATGCTGAGGACTCAATATAGTGAGTAAAAAATAACCTTCAGAATAATTTTGATAACACAAAATGTAAGAAAAATTTGCAAGTTATTTTCGAAAAGTTAATGAAAATTATAAGACACTTGAAGACAGAAATGGAAAATTATAGAGCATGTGTAATGTGACACCATTAAGATCACTGTATGTTGCTCTAAAGCTCAAACATTATCTAAATGAGTATTTTTCAACTTCTGTGATTATAATCCACAGCCAGAGATAAACTTTATATTGTGGCCCAGTGCATACATATGCATAAATACAACTGAAGCAAAGATTTCATGAAAAATATCCACCCTTAATATGTGTGATGTGCTCTATATTTTCTATTCTATTTCATTCTTTTAAAATAGTGGGTCATTACCAACTATATTGATTGTATTGTCCAACTGGGTCACACATCAAAGTTTAGAAAATGGCTCTAGAAGGATATGCCACAGTTTCATCTTTTAATTAAAAGTGGCTTATCAGAGAAGTCTTTGCACTGGGCCCAATTCCATTTCCTGCAGCACCCAATGAGATTAACCACCTTTACAGTTAATGAAGGGCCAACCAAAAAACCAGATTTCAAGACATTGTCAAGCTTTGTGCTTGGCCCCACTTGGGTAACGGGTGATGGTAAGGACATCACAGTTCAGTGTGATGAAACTGGAGATGAAGTCAGTAGAGGTATAGGGTGGATGTGTGGGAGAGCCACCCGGCCTGGGGTTGGGGAGTGTGGGTGAAAGGATGTGATATTAACCTGAAGCATGAAGAATGCACAAGAGTTCCCTTGCTAGCAAAAAGGAGAGAGTGCTTTAGACCAAGGGACTTAAAGGAGCAAAAGCCTGGAAGTGAACAAAGGCTGAAGCATGTTTGGGGGCTGCAGGAATCCCTTGTGGCTGGAGAGGATGGCTGTCAAGGACACGATCAGAAAGAGTTGATGCACTGTTGACAAGGTTGACCTTTATCCCCAAGGCAAATGAAGTCGTTGATGGACTTTAACATGGGGATAAGATCCATTGTGCATTTTTAGAAAGGCCCACTGTCTGCCACATAGAGAATGTGGGAACTGAATATTAAGTCACTGGTATAAGAGAGGAGCTGATGGAGAACCATGCTGAGGATGCTAGCTAGCAAGATGGGGAGACGTGGATAGAGGAAGAAGTGTCAAGGCTTAGTCCCTGAATGGAAGCGCACAGACTGGAGCATCTGAGGAGGAGGAATCCACAGGGACAGTGCCTTATAAAAGGTTTGGATCGTGCAGTACATGGGAGATGTTATTTATTAAAGCAGGAGGACCAGAGTGAGGAGCAAGTTTTGGGGAGTGGCACAGACCAACACCATCCAATAGACCTTCCTGCAGTGGTGGAAGAGCTCCAAGTCTACGCCACGTGGGGCTGTGGAGCACTTGAAATGTGGTTTCTGTAAACTGGTTTCTCCTTGTTTTTGTTGATTTTCATTTACGTAGCTGCATGTGACCAGTGACTATCATACTGGACTGTGCAGGTCTTTGATGCACCACCATTGGTGGGTCAAAGCTTGAGGCAGTGGGGGGGCAGCATGGGGAGACTGCTCTTTGCAGATATGTGACTGTGAGGAGTGTGAAGAAGGAAAGACCCAGAAGTGAATGCAGGTTATCTTCCCTTGTTTTAAATGCTGATAGAAAGGAGTTGTCAGAAAGGACAGAGACCTGTGGTGGGTCAGGTCACCTTGACACCAAGAGCTTCCTGTGTAGTCCATGGGAGCCCTGGAGTAGCAGCAGTTAACGTGGTTGATGATATCAGTGGTGGGTGAGGAGGAGTATGGAGCAAAGAAATTAAGAGTGGTGGTCACAGTAGGGCTAATGTGACTGACCGTGGTGCCCGAGGTGGACAAGGAAGAGGTAAGCTAGGAGAGGGGAGGAAAAAAGAGAGAGAGAAAGGGCACATAGGAGCTGCATGTAGTAATTCATGAAAAGAGAGTTGGAATCTGCAGCCAGAGCTTTGTTGTCTGACTTTGAGATTGAGGTGGTGGAGCGGTTCTGAGAAATGACAAAACCCAGAGAGGAAAGGAACAGCCTTGACATTGAGAATGAGTTGTTGAAAGGCCCGAGTGAGAGCTCATGTCCATGGAGAAGTTCAAGTCACCCAGGACAGTGGTGGAATTTGAGTGGAAGAGGACAGAGTTGGATAAAGAGTCAGGAAATTCAGAGTGAACGAATGACTTACTCAAAGCAGAACGCCTGATGTAATCAAATCCATCCTTCTCCATCCTTATGCAAATGTCCTGATCACTGATTTTCTCTCTGGGTGTGGGCATAACATCCACTCAAGGGTCTGATCTTGTTCCTGGGGAGTCTATTGCATGCCGCAGATGTTACACCAGATTCAACTGGCTTCACTACCACGAACTCTCCTCCACAAATACCTGCTCTTCGTTTTCCAGAACAAGCTGGGCAAAGATCATTGGGAACGTCAGCCTCAGGGTGCACTTCTGTATGCAGGGATCATTCCTGAGCAGATTGTCCTTGGGTTATTGGTGAACTAATATAGAAGACGTGTGTCTTAGAAGTGCCTTGTGTGGTTCATCCTACATTTGTTGAGCTCCCATTGTAAAGTCTTGAATTTCTACAAGCGTGTGGGAGAAATGAACATGTTGAATGAGTGCTTTGGAAGAAGCAGGCCCAGCCTGCCAGAAACTTCAGAGGAGTGGCTGTGGGATCCTGGGGTGCAGGATACAATGTCTGGAATGTGAGGGGAGACTCCTTCTACTCACCTCTGCATTTATTTATTTATTATTTATTCAGCAAAGTTTTGCTAAGCACCAACAATGTATCTAACTTCCTAAAGGAACTGTGGGCTTAAAAGAATATTCACAATCTAAAAATTGAGAGTTATGTTTTATTCAGTGGGAATTTTTAGGACTTCAAGCCCAGGAGACAGCATCTCAAGTAACTCTGAGAGAACTGCTCCATGGAAGTGAGGGAAGGAGCCAGGTTATAAAGAAGTTTTGCAGCAAAGGGTAGGTAGTTTAAATATCAAAAGATAATTGTTAAAGCAAACCAGATATCCCAAATTAAGGAATTTTGTATCTTCCCATACAGAAAAAAGCACTAGAGTCTGGGCTCACTGAAATCATTCCTTTGATAGGTACTTCAGCTATCTGGGCCAGTATCCTGAATTTCACATCCTGAGTCCCCTCAGGGCTCACCATTGGGAGTGGCTGCAGTCTGATGGCTGCTGCTGCTGCTAAGTCACTTCAGTCGTGTCCGACTCTGTGTGACCCCATAGACAGAAGCCCACCAGGCTCCCCCATCCCTGGGATTCTCCAGGCAAGAACACTGGAGTGGGTTGCCATTTCCTTCTCCACTGATGGCTGCTAGATGGCAGGTATTCTTTCCTTCCTGAGTTCCCTCAGGGCTCACCATCCCTAGTGACGTATTTGTTGATGACAGTGACCTCCTTTGCTTACTGATGTTAAAGTACTCGATTTCTCTCTAAGCACCAATGATGTAGCTAACTTTCTAAAGGACCTGTACCACCCAAGATCTATGTCCTGCCCAGTGCTAAGGTGACACCACATATTTGCCATGGACCCTGCTACAGTCAGGCACAACAGGTTTGAGTCCACCTCTGCCATACTGCGTATGAGACCTTTGGCAGGTAATTTAAGCTTCTTGAGCCTCAGTGAGTTTAACAAGGCAGCCAGGAATGAAATGAGAATACAGCAGCTCCTCTCAACTTCTCTGATTTAAGTAAAGTGAATGTCAGGTATCTGCGGATGATGCTAGACAGTATCAATAGTCCAGTCTCTTTCTTGGCATCCCTGAAACAGAGAAACTCATTAATCCTTCAAGGAGAACATTCTTTTCAACATCCATTTCTAGCTAGTGCTGGACATAACAGTAATTCCTCCAGGTTGAATAGAGGTTCCGTGGTGAATTCAAGTCTTGGCAGGTAAGCTGGGAGAGGAATGGATATCTTTTGAAATGTAAATGCCAGAGTAATTTGCAGCTTCCATTTTGTTTCATAAAGGAATGTGAATGTATTTTTCTTACAAAAGCTTTTCCACTCACTTTTTAAAGTTTAAACCAAAGAGTATAACTAAGCCTGGTGTTTTCAACCCACAGAGTGAATTAAGTAGCCAAAATACAAGACCTGGAGGTTTAATCTCTGTTAATAGATTTCAGGAAAACAGAGACAATTTCCTTAAGCGATGCTGCAATTTTTGCATTGAAGTATAGCTGCAATTTGAGCCCGAGTATAATGGGAAGTAAGATTTAATCCTTTTAATATTCTCTGTAATAACGAGTAACAGCTCTAAGCTTCCGGATACCCTCCCCAACATATGGTGGGTTCCTAGTGTCCCAGTGGTGGGACCTTGGTTAATGCCTACTGAATCTGCGAGTTCCCCCCAAGGAAACCCAGGAAAGAGAACAGAGAGGGGAGGATGCTCCTGCAGGCACCATGGAGAAGAGCATTCCTGTAAAACACACGGTTCCTAAGACATACTTCATCACTATCATCGCCTGCCTTCTTGCTTAGGCAACTGAGGCCGTAACAGAAGGAGGTGCTAACATACACCCTACCCGTGTGACCTCCCTTCTGGAAACATCTGATTATCCGCCAAAAATGTCTTATTCTTTTGAAGTGAAGGATTCCTGCCAATTGGGGTTAGTCCCTGAGTCTTGGCTTGGAGGGTATTCTGCAAATCTTTCTCTGGAGATGAGAATTTAAGAGGAGATGAATTTTCATTGATCCAAATGAAAAGCCAAAAAACAGGAAAGGAACCAGATTTGTTGAGTGCCCACTTCGTGAAGGGATTTCCCAAATACCATATCAACTTTGCAAAGATCAGAACCCCTGTTGAAAGCTTCAAAACCAGGCTTCCACAAACCAGTTATTCCCAGGAGCTTAGTGGAAGGGTAAATAATATGTTTTCTATAGCCCTGAAAAGCCCTGATAAGAGCTCTAAAATCTTCTCCTCAAATCAACAAACTTTAAATTTGTAGGAAAGAAATGGTTGGATTGGAGGTTTTGAAATGTCAAGCCTGGGACAAATAACCTCTCAGCATCTGTTTCTCTATAAGTATAATAAAGGGGGCTGTGGGGGGGATTGTGATGTATGGAGAACACCCCATGCAGTGCGGGGGTGAGGGGGCAGTTGGTAGTAATATTGTCACTGGGTTGGGAAGATCCCCTGGAGATGGCAATGGCAGCCCACTCCAGTATTCTTGCCTGGGAAAATTCCATGCCTGGTGGGCTATAATAGTCCACAGGGTCGCAGAGAGTCAGACCCGACTTAGCACCTGAGCACACATGCAGTTATTGTGTCCCAGTCGTCACTCTGTGGAAGTCTCCCATTGCCATATGGGGAGCTAGCATCTTTCAGGGGCTACAGGGCTTTTCTGTGCGCACCCCCCTCCCTTGAACAATAAACATGTAACAGTGAATGGCCATTTGTGAAAATTAATGAAGTGGGATTCCTTCTGTCACTAATCAGATGAATTTCGACAATGGCAAAGACCTGTAAATAAGCGATCTAGCAAGGGCCTTGTTTCAAAATTCTCTGCACACCTGGAACTCAGGACCTGTTGAGCTAGAGCTTCTCTATAGAAAAGCATTTTAAGTCCATAAAAAGGAAAAGATGAACTTGGCAGAAAAGAGTTGTTTTTGTTTGTTTCCGGGAATCTTAAAGGAAGCTCACTGGAAAAGACTCTGATGCTGGGAAAGGTTGGGGGCGGGAGGAGAAGGGGATGACCGAGAATGAGATGGCTGGATGGCATCACCAACTCTGTGGACATGAGTTTGAGTGAACTCCGGGAGCTGGTGATGGACAGGGAGGCCTGGCGTGCTGTGATTCATGGGGTCGCGGAGAGTCGGACATGACTGAGCGACTGAACTGAACTGAACTGAACTCATAAGGTACTCAACCAAAAGTTTATTCTGAACTGTCACCCCCAAATGCCCTGTACAAGATGAATAAGGGAGCAAAAGTTCTGGCCATATGGGACCAGACCCTTGTATAACACTCCACTCACTTGTCCCAGTATTCACCTTGACCAGGTAAGGTCAAAGTAGTTCCATTTGAAAGATCGAGAAGCAGACACAGAGAGAAAAGTAACTTACCCCAGATTTCAGCTCCTTAAGTTAGAAGGTCTTTCATCTTGACCACAAACGCCCTCCAAAATATTGAGTAGAAGATGAAAACCCTTGCTATGTACTTAGCTTTCTCATTTCTGTTTGAAAGCTATTTCTGACACTTCCCAGGGTCTTGTCAACCGAGAGTAGAGCTTGACGAGGATAAAACTGATACCATTAGCACACAGAAATATGCCTTACTTCAAGACAATTCCATAATAGAAAAATCCTCACTTGGATACAGGTACAAAAAGGAATTATTACTTATTGGCACTTTAGAGGGATTTTTTTTTTTAAACAAGTATTAATGAGTGGTTCCATTATATTGAAAATTTCCTACAATGTGCTTAAAATTCAACCTGATTTGCCCAACTTGGATTGCATACAACTCTTTAGGCACCTGTGCATTTGGAACAAGAAACCCCAGTATCATCAGTTCTTTCCCTCAGCAAAACTTATACGAGAGTTGTAATAGTCTTTTCTTCCCATTGCCTGGTGATGGATGGGCAGTAAGAAAAGGAGGGAGGAGAACTGGGAGCAAATGTCAGAACTCTGACAGATAGAAAGGTGAATGAATCCACCTCTCCCGTTGGGCCACAGGACGGTCAGATTTGTCCTGTGGATCCCCAAGTCCACCCACCATGCACAGGGATTCCAGGTCGCTATTTCTTTACCTAAGTAACGTGGAGTGTGTCTAGTGTCTGTCACTGGTTGCCGTGGCAGTTCCTACAGTTGGCTCTTTTCCGGTTAAATGAAGAAAAGTCATCTTTTGGGGAACTGAGACAGGACACACTGGTTGGTGACAAAGATCTCAAACACCTGAGCAGCCTTCTGGGCAGAGAATGCCGGGAATGCGAGTTTCCACTTGGCAAGACCAGCCTGACCTGGAAGCTGCAAAGAGGGAGCAAGTTGTGTGGGATTTTGAGCTTGGCATTTTTTAACTCAAGCTGCCAGAGAGGTTAAATGCTGTTTCAGTGAAAATTCTTTCTTAGTGGGGGGTTTCTTTTAGGGGGTAATAAGTGACGGAGTTGGGGATTGCTAAGGATAAGTGCCAAGGCACCTGGGCCCAGGAGGAAACCCTGCCAACCTGTCAACACTGACAGGATCACGCAGCCCTCCCCCGACCCCATCACTGACCAGTCATTAAAGCTAGGGAAACAGACTCACAGACACAGGAAACAAGCTTATGTTTACCAAAAGGGGAAAGGGATGGCTGAATTAGGAGTTTGGGATTAACAGACACACAGTACAATATATAAAATAGGTAAGCAACAAGGCCTGCTGTACAGCACAGGGAGCTATAGTCAGTATCTTATAATAACCTGTAATAGAGAAGAATCTGAAAAAGAGTCGATATATACACCTATAATTTTTTTTTTTAATATTTAAGAAATTTTATTTTAGTAGTACTACTGAAGAGGTATGTAAACCAAAAATCCCACAAATTTACAGTACAAGCCCACTGTTACATGACAATACATAATTCAGATTATACTTTGGAATAGATGCATAATATTCCAATAAACACATGTGATTTCATTCCCACTTTAACTAATTTTATAATGTAAATATTATCTTTGCCTTCACAGAGTTGTTACCAAGTTTCTCTGTGCTCTTATTTTTTTTTTTTTAGGTAATTATTTTTTATTGGAGGCAAATTATTTTACAATATTATATTGGTTGGTTTTGCCATACATTGATATGAATTTGCCCCGGGTTTACATAAGTTCCCCCTCCTGAACCCCCCTCCCACCTCCCTCCTCCCTTTATCCTCCCTCTGGATCATCCCCGCATCCCAGCCCCGAGCATCCTATAACATGCATTGACCCTGAACTAGTGATTCGTTTCACATATGACAACATACATGTTTCAATGCCATTCTCCCAAATCATCCCACCCTCACCCTCTCCCATAGAGTCCCAAAGACTGTTCTATACATCTGTGTCTCTTTTGCTGTCTCGTATACAGGGTTATCATTTGCATCTTTCTAAATTCCATATATATGTGTTAGTATACTGTATTGGTGTTTTTCTTTCTGGCTTACTTCACTCTGTATAATAGGCTCCAGTTTCATCCACCTCATTAGAACTGATTCAAATGTATTCTTTTTAATGGCTGAATAATACTCCATTGTGTATATGTACCAAAGCTTTCTTATCCATTCGTCTGCAGATGGACATCTAGGTTGCTTCCATGTCCTGGCTATTATAAACAGTGCTGCAATGAACATTGGAGTACACGTGTCTCTTTCAATTCTGGTTTCCTCGGTGTGTATGCCCAGGAGTGCGATTGCTGGATCATATGGCAGTTCTATTTCCAATTTTTTGAGGAATCTCCACACTGTTCTCCATAGTGGCTGTACTAGTTTGCATTCCCACCAACAGTGTAAAAGGGTTCCTTTCTCTCCACATCCTCTCCAGCATTTATTGCATGTAGACTTTTGGATTGCAGCCATTCTGACTGGTGTGAAATGGTATCTCATTGTGGTTTTGATTTGCATCTCTCTGATTATGAGGGATGTTGAGCATTTTTTCATGTGTTTGTTAGCCATCTGTATGTCTTCTTTGGAGAAATGTCTGTTTAGTTCTTTGGCCCATTTTTTGATTGGGTCATTTATTTTTCTGGAATTGAGCTGCAGGAGCTGCTTGTATAATTTGGAGATTAATCCTTTATCAGTTGCTTCATTTGCTATTATTTTCTCCCATTCTGAAGGCTGTCTTTTCACCTTACTTATAGTTTCCTTTGCTGTGCAGAATCTTTTGATTTTAATTAGGTCCCATTTGTTTATTTTTGCTTTTATTTCCAATATTCTGGGAGGTGGGTCATGGAGGATCCTGCTGTGATTTATGTCGGAGAGTGTTTTGCCTACGTTCTCCTCTAGGAGCTTTATAGTTTCTGGTCTTACATTTAGCTCTCTAATCCATTTTGAGTTTATTTTGGTGTATGGTGTTAGGAAGTGTTCTAGTTTCATTCTTTTACAGGTGGCTGACCAGTTTTCCCAGCACCACTTGTTGAAGAGACTGTCTTTTCTCCATTTGATATTCTTGCCTCCTTTGTCAAAGATGAGGTGTCCATAGATGCGTGGATTTATCTCTGGGCTTTCTATTTTGTTCCATTGATCTATATTTCTGTCTTTATGCCAGTACCATACTGTCTTGATGACTGTGGCTTTGTAGTAGAGCCTGAAATCCGGCAGGTTAATTCCCCCAGTTCCATTTTTCTTCCTCAAGATTGCTTTGGCTATTCGAGGTTTTTTGTATTTCCATACAAATTGTGAGATTATTTGTTCTAGTTCTGTGAAAAATATCTTTGGTAGCTTGATAGGGATTGCATTGAATGTATAAATTACTTTGGGTAGTGTACTCATTTTTACAATATTTATTCTTCCAATCCATGAACATGGTATATTTCTCCATCTATTAGTGTCCTCTTTGATTGCTTTCAGTAGTGTTTTATAGTTTTCTATGTACAAGTCTTTTGTTTCCTTAGGTAGATATATTCCTAAGTATTTAATTCTTTTTGTTGCAACAGTGAATGGAATAGTTTCCTCAATTTCTCTTTCAATTTTCTCATTATTAGTGTATAGGAATGCAAGGGATTTCTGTGTGTTGATTTTATATCCTGCAACGTTACTGTAATCATTGATTAGCTCTAGTAGTTTTCTGGTAGAGTCTCTAGGGTTTTCTGTGTAGAGGATCATGTCATCAGCGAACAGTGAAAGTTTTACTTCTTCTTTTCCAATTTGTATTCCTTTTATGTCTTTTTCTGCTCTGATTGCTGTAGCCAAAACTTCCAGAACTATGTTGAATAGTAGTGGTGAGAGTGGGCACCCTTGTCTTGTTCCTGACTTTAGGGGAAATGCTTTCAGTTTTTCACCATTGAGGATAATGTTTGCTGTGGGTTTGTCATATATAGCTTTTATTATGTTGAGGTATGTCCCTTCTATTCCCACTTTCTGGAGGGTTTTTATCATAAATGGATGTTGAATTTTGTCGAAGGCTTTCTCTGCATCTATTGAGATAATCATATGATTTTTATTTTTCAGTTTGTTAATGTGGTGTATTACATTGACTGATTTGTGGATATTGAAGAATCCTTGCATTCCTGGGATAAAGCCCACTTGGTCATGATGTATGATCTTCTTAATATGCTGTTGGATTCTGATTGCTAGAATTTTGTTAAGGATTTTTGCATCTATGTTCATCAGTGATATTGGCCTGTAGTTTTCTTTTTTTGTGGGGTCTTTACCAGGTTTTGGGATTAGGGTGATGGAGGCCTCATAGAATGAGTTTGGAAGTTTCCCTTCCTCAGCAATTTTCTGGAAGAGTTTGAGTAGAATAGGTGTTAGCTCTTCTCTAAATTTTTGGTAGAATTCAGCTGTGAAGCCGTCTGGACCTGGGCTTTTGTTTGTTGGGAGATTTTTGATTACAGTTTCAATTTCCGTGCTTGTGATGGGTCTGTTCAGATTTTCTATTTCTTCCTGGTTCAGTTTTGGAAAGTTGTATTTTTCTAGGAATTTGTCCATTTCTTCCAGGTTATTCATTTTATTGCCATATAATTCCTGATAGTATTCTCTAATAATCCTTTGTATTTCTGTGTTGTCAGTTGTGATCTCTCCATTTTCATTTCTAATTAAATCACTGTGCTGTACACCTGAAACACAACATTGTAAATCAGCTATACTTCAATAAAAATTATTTTTAAAATCTGAAAACTAGACTTCAATTAGTAAAAAACCCAAGGAAGTGCCATTTCCTTCATTAAGCCTCTCCCTCCCAGAGGGCCCCTCAAAGGAGGTTCTGCTGTGGATGTAACGTAGCCTTCCTTGTTCTGGCACTCATGAATGGACTTCAGGGTTCCATGAACCCCCTGAAATGTGGATGCAATTTTGTGAGTAGATGTATTTTTCTGGATGAAGGGGTGATAGCTCATCAGATTCTCAGCACGTGCGCTCAGGTGTTCAATCGTGTCCAACTCTTTGCGACCCCATGGACTGCAGCCCACCAGGCTCCTCTGTCCATGGGATTTCCCAGGCAAGAATACTGGAGTGATCTCCAGGGGATCTTCCCAACTTAGGGATCAAACTTGCATCTCCTGCATTGGCAGGTGGATTCTTTACCCCTGAGCCACAGAAGCCACCACCAGATTCTCAGCAGACCTTAATACAAAAGTGAACCTCAGTCCAGAGCTGGAAAGAACACTCAGGATACCAGGACACCTCAGCAGAGGCATCTTGAAATTGTCACCACCTGCTCCCAGGGATCACTTCCTGCTTCTTAAGGAAGGTGACTGGCACCATATTCTGGCCTTGGGGATGCTATTTTTTCCAAAGCAATTAATTTGTGTTAATGTCCCATCCATTGCTTCCCCATAATAAAGATGAAACATTTTACCCCTAAGAGGCAAGAATCACCTGGGAATGTTTTATTTTAACAATGCCAATGACAAGGCCACACACCCAATATTCTGATTTCATTGATCTGGCATCAGATACCTCATGATATAATGTGATCTATTGTGAAGGTTTTTAAAACCAGTTCCCGCTCAGAATGAAAAGTGTTCTGCTCCAGTGGTAACATCTAGGGGAAGGAAAACTGTCAGTGTGTATGTGGATATTTGCCATTTTACACCATACACTTGTGTGTATTTATATATCTGTGTGCATATATACATGTATGAGAACACAGCCTTCATATGTATAGGTATGTGCACACATGTAGATATACACACACATAAGGTGTGGACTTTCCTGGTGGCTCAGTGGCAAAGAATCCACCTGCCAATGCAGGAAAGGCGTGTTTGATCCCTAGGTCAGGAAGATCCCCTGGAGAAGGAAATAGCAACCCACTCCAGTATTCTTGCCTGGGAAATCCCACGGACAGAGGAGCCTGGCGGGCTACAGTCTGTGGAACCGCAAAAGAGTCGGACACAACTGAGCAACTAAAACAGCAGCAGCAAAGTACAGTGCACTCGTTGTCACCTCCTGTTCCCCCCGCCCCGATTCCAACCCCGTCTCCTCAAGAGCACACAAAGCCCCAGAAGCCCCGTGCAAAAGGATGGTACACAGAACGTGATGCCTCTTAACCATTTTCTCGACAAGGCTACACTTCTTCGAGTGACACCAAGAATGTCTCCCTTCAGAGAAGACTGTTTTTCTTCTCTGACTCTCCGTGGATGATGATAACGATATCATCTGTCATCATGTGTCATTTATCTTGTATTTACTCTGTGCCAGTTCAGTTCAGTTGCTAAGTGGTGTCCGACTCTTTGCGACCCCATGGACTGCAGCACTCCAGGTCTCCCCGTCCATCGCCAGCTCCCAGAGTTTACTCAAACTCACGTCCATTGAATTGGTGATGCTGTCCAACAACCTCATCCTCTGTTGTCCCCTTCTCCTCCCGCTTTTAGTCTTTCCCAGCATCAGGATCTTTTCAAATGAGTCAGTTCTTTGCATCAGGTGGCCAAAGTATTGAAGTTTCAGCTTCAGCATCAGTCCTTCCAATGAATATTCAGGACTGATCTCCTTTAGGATGGACTGGTTGGATCTCCTTGCAGTCCAAGAGACTCTCAAGAGTCTTCTCCAGCACCACAGTTCAGAAGCATCGATTTTTCGGCGCTCGGCCTTCTTTATGGTCCAGCTCTCACACCCGTACATGCGTGTATCACATGCACACTCTGCGCCAGGCACTGTTCTAAATGCTTTCCATGCATTCAGTGAGTCAGCCTTCGCAGTGATCTGAGAAGGACTCCATTTTGCAGATGGGGAAACGAAGGCACAGATGTGTGAAGTAAGATTTCATGTTAAATAACTTTCACAGGTTTGTGAAGTAAGAGGCAGAGGTGAGGTTCGAACCCAAGCAGTTCGACCTCCGGACGGGGTCTTCCCCCCACTGTACTGTATGGCCCACGAACCCTGCAGTCCCGTAGGAAGACGCGTGCAGACACACAGGGGGCCCTTCTCTCCTCGGGACCAGCCAGCAGGGCCCGAACATTAACTGTCCTTTCCCCCGCCAGGCTTCATCCCCCCGCCGCTCATCTTCGGGGCTGGCATCGACTCCACCTGCCTGTTCTGGAGCACCTTCTGCGGGGAGCAGGGCGCCTGCGCCCTCTACGACAACGTGGCCTACAGATACCTGTACGTGAGCATCGCCATCGCGCTCAAGACCTTCGCCTTCCTGCTCTACACCACCACGTGGCAGTGCCTGAGGAAGAACTACAAGCGATACATCAAAAACCACGAGGGCGGGCTGAGCACCAGTGAGTTCTTTGCCTCTACTCTGACCCTAGACAATCTGGGGAGGGACCCCGTGCCCGCCAACCAGACACATAGGACAAAATTTATCTATAACCTCGAAGACCACGAGTGGTGTGAGAACATGGAGTCGGTTTTATAGTGACCGAAGGAGGGTTGAACTCTATACTAGTCCTTCAAGGGTCATTTTTCCTAAAGAAAAAAAATGAAAAAAAAGTCTCCAAAAAAAAAGATTCAATACACACGCACACACACACAAGTATACACAGCAGCTTTGTCCTTGTCTCAGAGCCAGAGCCAGACAGGATTGAGAATAAGGAGAGCGTGGGATCACGTGGCTGACATGCGCCCTCCTGGGGGCTCAGAGTCCGCCCGAAGGCACCCCATGGTTGTGCAGGATGCCGACAGCTGCAAGCAACAGGCACTGCCGAATTCAGGGAACACTGGTGGCCAGCTTGGAGGATGGACCTTTCTGGATATACATACACGTACAAAACAAACAAAATATATTTAAAAAATCTACTAAAAACACCCACGTTGACAACATTGCCAGGATAAGCACTAGTGACACACGCTGTGCCACCGTGCCCGTCCGCACGGGGGCGGAGGGGCACCCACGTCGGAGGAGTGGAGACCCGCTTCTCTCCCTAACTTCTGCAATAGGGGCCACGGTGTAGACGACTCACCCAGTCTAGACCTGTGGTTCAAGGCCCCAGAGTTCTCTCAGCGATGCTAAGGGTGATCCGTGCTGGAGACTGTAACTGGCACCTCGCACCAGCTCCACTTCCATTTCTCAAGACTGAGGGCCCCGGGGGGAGCCGGGCATGGGGGGCCAGCACCGCCCCTTCCCCCACAGCACCTCCCATTGGGGGCGCCCCTCCCCCACCAGCCCCGCAGAATGACCTCAGGAAGCAGTGGGCCTCGCCTGGCTATGACTGACTGCGCTCAGAGCCGGTGAAACCCAACACAGTCCAAGTCATTTGCTTACATTTGCCAAACATTTTGCCATTTTTAAGGTGAAAAAGAAATTCAATGCATATGAATTTCAAACTGTTGTATGTATAATCCTCTGATACTATTTTTAACTACTTCTCAAACCTGTGTTAACCCTTCAGTCACTAACACAGTCCTCTAGGCCGAATTTATTATGCTGGTTGCTTTTAATTTTCTCCTTTTTTAATGCACCAAAAATATAATGTGATTCAAGGGATGCAGTTAATCGATTGTAATTTTTTTTTTTTAATCATTTTATCCTCATTCGGATAGTCTGTGAGAATGAGACTATACAGTGTGTTATGAGAAAAAAAATGCTTGAAAAAGAGTGTGTATTCAGCCTGCCTTTAAAAGAATCACATCTGAGACAAGAGGAGATGACACGATGAATTGCAAATTTGCCTTCTCGACTTATGCCCCATGATTCAGTGATCGCTGTCATGGGAACCCCTTTCATATGCCTGCTTCACATGCTAAGAGGCGTTCTCTTCTGCCTGTGGCGGAGACACACTCGGCGGCATGTTGTGTGGATGGGCGCAGGGCTTCTGGGGAGAGGAGAGAAAGAATAGCTCCTGGCACACGCTTTGAGCAGCCTGTGGTGTCTGGGATTACAGACCCACAAGCTCCTGGAAGCTACTGGACGTCCACCACCTGAAAATGTCACTAATGTTTTCAGGGTCAATCTTGAACTATGAAGCCTTGTGGAGTGTATGTGTGTGTGTGTGTTTTGAAAGTGGCTGAACCTGAAAGAGCTTGAAGCGAACCTCCCGTTATTTGGGGTAAGAATCAAGGGACTATCTCTTGCAGCCAGCAGACTCAGCCTGGTGAGTCATTTGCAGACGGGGCAGAGCCTACTGAGAGCACAGGTGTGCTCACACACACACGGCCCAGGTAACCCACCTTTCATGCTATTGCAGTGTCCTTGATCTTGGCCACTCCTGGCTCTGGAAAGATCCTAAGGGTTGGTTGGTTGTCTTTTTTAACCTCAGATACATATTTGCAGGTCATCTAGAAGATGAAGAGAATCAGGAAAGAGTAGGGTGGGTGGTGTGCCAAATTTTTAACAGATCCATAATTGGGGGCAGTTTGAGTGACAGCCCCAAACTAGAGAAGGCTGCGTGGAGCAAGGATGCCCGAGAGAAGCTTGTGTGGCAGTGCGGAGCCACATGATCAGCCGCATGCTGGGGACAGGATGCTTCCAGAACAACTTTTTCCTGTCTTGCTTGAGTCCCTCCTTGTTCCTGAAAATGGGGACGTTCATCAGTGTGTTAACTAAACATGGGGTTATTCTCCAACCAGTTCATAAACTCTGTACACCCTGTGAATCCTGAGGCTGTGATTCCATCCTGTATAGGTGTTGAGTTGGTTTTGTCTTGAAAATGTATTGCTAGTAGATCACTGCCCTCTTGGGTATGATTGTGTAGCTCTCCAAACTCAGTCCACAGACATTGAGGCTGCAAGACCTCATGTTTCACGGGGCTCTTTGCTTTTTTTAAAAAAAGTTTTTGAAAACTTTCCTTTTTGGCTATCTTGCCTAAGATTTTAGGCTGAGTGAGAATAAGATGTTAAGATGACAAAGGAAAACAATTCCAGGGTTCGGTTTTATCAACAATTGAATCGGAATTTAAAGTCCCTTCTCGTAAGATGCTTCTAACATGTGTTATTATCACCTTTAAAACTTTTGTCTCCTGGAGTCCAGAACTGGGAAAACCTAGTTTAGGTTTTTTTCTCTTGTGCCACAACGATCCATTGTACATACCTTGCCCGATCCAGCCCCTGGCTTCTTTGTTTGGTTTTGAGCAGGATTTTGAATGGAAAGATTTCCTGGGAGGATCCCCAGTGGACTCAGAAAACAAAAATGGTGAGGGAAGGAATAAACCTAGAGTGTGGATGCTAAGTCCTCTTTCTCATGCTACCAACCCCTCCACCATCTCAGTGGGAGGCGCCCAGGGCTGAATGGAGGAAGGCTCTCTTTGCTGCAACTGTGACAGATTTTTGTCACTCCTACATATAGATCAAAAAGTTTTCTACCCATATTATTCCCGCATATGAAGGGAACACATTTTTCATGAGTCTCTGTCTCTGGGGGGGACTGGGTTTGCTGTCTTCCCCATGCTGAGTCTGTGGGCTGTCGGAAAAGCCCACCTTCTTCACGCCTCCACAGGGGACACAGTGAAGCTCCCAGACACCCCGGGGACACTTCCACTCCGGGAGGCCACTGCGTGCGGGCTTTGCTCACAGCTAACGAAGGAGCCAGAGAGGCTTCTGCTCACAGGTCCCCTAAGGAGTTTGCTGGCAGCGCTTAACAGGCAAAATAATAAGGGGAAACAAAGAGCTTCTGAGGAATCCTTTGACAGACTCCCTAATGTCTTCAGAGCAGGAGGGAACGTGCTTATTTCATAAAAATTGCTTCTTTTTCATCACCTTCCGGCGGAATAGCTTTGCCGAGTGATGGTTTGTAGACTTTGGCTACTTGGTGTCTATACATTCAAATCCCTGATTCCATCTTCTCATCCCCAGTAATAACCTAGAGCAGGGGTCCCAGCTCTTGGGGTGCAGACCAGGAGACAAGCGGCGGGCGGGCGGGCAAAGCTTCGTCTGCCCCTTCCCCATTGTTGACATTACCACCTGTGCCTTCCCCGCTTCCTCCCCGCTCCCCAGCTGTGGAAAAATAATCTTCCACAAAACCAGTCCCTGGTGCCCCATAGGTTGGGGACCACTGTCTGAGAGCATCGTCTCACTCAGATGTGGCAAGATTTCCTGAGGTGACTTGCACAGACGTTCCACACAGGGTGGCCAGCCAGTCCCTGGGATGACTGCCACACCACTGAAGTTTCTCAGGAAAAAGATTCTGCCATGGTTGCTAATGGATTATCTTCCACACTTGCAAAGCAGGTTGCTTATTCAGTTCAGTCGCTCAGTCGTGTCCGACTCTCCGCGACCCCATGAATCACAGCACGCCAGGCCTCCCTGTCCATCACCAGCTCCCGGAGTTCACTCAAACTCATGTCCACAGAGTCAGTGATGCCATCCAGCCATCTCACTCTCTGTCGTCCCCTTCTCCTCCCGCCCCCAACCTTTCCCAGCATCAGAGTCTTTTCCAGTGAGTCAACTCGTCGCATGAGGTGGCCAAAGTATTGCAGCTTCAGCTTTAGCATCAGTCCCTCCAATGAACATCCAGGCAGGAAGGACATAAATTGAAAAGCCTAAAATGGGGAGTTCAGAGAAGCCTGGATGTCCCAGCACCTTAGAAATCTGTGACTGTGGTGGAGATAAAGACAAAGCTCATGCTTCTCAGGGACCATCCCTGTGGTAGCACAGTTTTCCTTCGCAGGATTACTGCCATCTGAGGGAGCACTACATCAGCCTGATGTTTTCCAACCACATTTATTCACTCTATTAAAATTTTGACTATGTGCCAGGCCCAGAACCAGGTACAAAGGTTAAAAAAAGACATGGCCCCATCGTCTAAGAACTCACAGTTTAATAAGAGAAACAGACCTGAACACAAAAGCAATAGAATAGGGCTTCCCTGGTGGCTCAGACGGTAAAAATCTGACTACAACGCAAGAGACCTGGGTTCAATCCCTGGGTCAGGAAGATCTCCTGGAGAAGGAAATGGCTACCCACTCTTGTATTCTTGCCTGGACAGAGGAGCCTGGTGGGCTGCAGTCCATGGGGTTGGAAAGAGTCAGACACAACTAAGTTATTGCACTTTCACTTTCACTTTTTACTTTCATCATTGTAAGAGCCAGGGTCTATTTATCTACGTCTGGGAACAAAGAGGGCTGTTTTAGGGCACTGGGAAGTTCTCCCTAGTGGCGCCAAGAATCAGGAAGGCCTAGTGCTCCAAAAAACAAGAAAGGAAGAGCAGTTGGTTAGGGACCCAGGGGTAGAGACCCTCCACTGAGAGAACCAGCAGAGCAAGTTCAGAAACCTTCCATAAAGGACCAGGTGGTGAGCATTTGGGCTTTGAGGGCCACAGAATCTCTGCAGCCTCTACTCTTTTGTCAGAGCAGGGATGCAGCCCCAGACAATGTGGAAACAGATAAGCGGGCCATGCTCCAATAAAGCTTTATTTATAAAGACAGTCAGTCTCTGGATGTGGCTGAGGGAAGGCTGTAGCATGCTAATCTGTTCTGGAGAACACCGAGGTCTGAAGCAGCATGGCATCCACTCCAATGGACTGTAGCAGTGGAAGTTGCTGGACCCTGGGCTGAGTCATGAATTGCTGCTGCTGCTAAGTTGCCTCAGTCGTGTCCAACTGTGCAACCCCATAGATGGCAGCCCACCAGGCTCTGCCGTCCCTGGGATTCTCCAGGCAGGAACACTGGAGTGGGTTGCCATTTCCTTCTCCAGAGTCATGCATTGGAACAATCTAATTCAGGTACCCCATTTTCCAAGAATGAGGTAAGTATCCCATTATTGTCAGGGTTTACAATGAAAGGAACAGGATCTTTCTCCTGTGTAATGAGGGGAATTGGAACTGTACAATCTACAGTCTCTTTCAGTCCTGACACTCATTCCCTAGCTCTACCAGAGTAATCATCCTTTTTTGTTAAGTGACAGAAGTGGGCATGGGAGGGAACAATGTAGGAACTCGACAAAAAAGAATGAATCCAGATACTGAATAGTATTTCAAATTTCTTCCCTCCTTTCCACCAATATGAACAGTGGCACTAGAAAGCTATTTAATAATAGTAGCTAATGTTTACCAAGCACTTACAATGAACCAGCGTACAGTAGTTAAAGAATCCACTTGCCAGTGCAGGAGGTGCAAGAGATACAAGTTCGAACCCTGGGTCAGGAAGAGCCCCTGGATGAAGGCAACGCAACCTACTCTAGTAGTCTTGCCAGGAGAATCCCACGGACAGAGGAGCCTGGCAGACTGTAATTGCAAAGAGTTGGACATTACTGAGCATGCACGCATATATACATAGTCCTGTGAGGCAGAAACTGTTAGTAAGCTTCAGTTTATAAGAGAAGAAAATGAGGCTGGGGAAGCTTTCAGAATTGGCTCAAGGTCACAAAGCAGAGATTCAAACCCAGGTCAACAAATCCAAAGCTTGTGTTCTTTGCCTTTTTGGATACTCCCTCCATACTGGGCAAGAAATGAGGGACCCCTTTCCTCCTGTTCAGTTCAGTTCAGTCGCTCAGTTGTGTCTGACCCTTTGTGACCCCATGAATCACAGCACGCCAGGCCTCCCTGTCCATCACCAACTCCCGGAGTTCACTCAAACTCATGTCCACAGAGTCAGTGATGCCATCCAGCCATCTCATTCTCTGTCGTCCCCTTCTCCTCCCACCCCCAATCCCTCCCAGCATCAGAGTCTTTTCCAGTGAGTCAACTCGTCGCATGAGGTGGCCAAAGTATTGCAGTTTCAGCTTTAGCATCAGTCCTTCCAAAGAACACCCAGGATTGATCTCCTTTAGAATGGACTGGTTGGATCTCCTTGCAGTCCAAGGGACTCTCAAGAGTCTTCTCCAGCACCACAGTTCAAAAGCATCAATTCGTCAGTGCTCAGGTTTCTTCACAGTCCAACTCTCACACCCATACATGACCACTGGAAAAACCATAGCCTTGACTAGACAGACCTTGGTTGGCAAAGTAATGTCTCTGCTTTTTAATATGCTGTCTAGGTTGGTCATAACTTTCCTTCCAAGGAGTAAGCGTCTTTTAATTTCATGGCTGCAATCAGCATCTGCAGTGATTTTGGAGCCCAAAGTAGGAACTTCCTATTCAGAAGACTTACTCAAATGGACTACAGGGCTCCCTACACTCTCACAGTCCCCCAACAACTAAGACAGTCGTATCAGTTGTATTGCAGAACACAGATGTATTCTGGGGACATCCATTCTTCATGTTGTTATTCCCAGACTTAATCACAGAGCCAAGAGATCAACACACATAGATTGTTCTATTAGCAGGTAGGTAAGAGGAACCAGGAGATGTCTCTGCTCTGATGCATTTGGAAACGCAATTTCAAAGTGCTGAGGTGTCTGGGAGACAGTCCTCAGTGCTGGTCATCAGCATCGGTGGGAAACCCCAGACACCGTTTCCCACCTGGCACCCCTGAGGTCCTCAGCATCAATTTCAGGAGCTCGACTCCAGCCCAGGGCATCAGGCACTGATGCTGGCCACTAGTTGGAGCTACGTCTTGCTGTGTGATCAGATACTACGTTTTTAGGAACAGTTTCTAGGCATTTCAATATTTGTATTAATGTCTGAGGCCAATCAATAATTGAAGATTAGCACAAATTCTGAGTCTTTTTCTGTAAAATAAAGTGATTATGTTCTCTTACCAAGAGCAGATGGAACAACTATAGTAAATTTTTTGGAGGTTTAACATTCTGTAGGTTGAGATTTTACTATCCCATTATATCACAGAAAATAATGTTCTTCTTAAATTCATGCCAACCTAATAGAAGGTAACTCTCATGGTGCTGGGTTTGTCAAAATTGTTGGATTTTATAATCGAAGGCGATAAAATGAAGTAGAAGTAGGTAATATAGGAAATTTCATTATAAGAGAAACTCACCTAACACAAAAATTGTGCTCTAGCCCAGCCTCTTAATGGAGGAAAGAGTCCAGGTTTATTAAGAGGTTGCTACCCTCATGCCCTGGTGGTTCAGGTGGTAAAGTATCTGCCTGCAATGCAGGAGACCTGGGTTCGACCCTCGGTTGGGAAGATCCCCTGGAGGAGGGCATGGCAACCCACTCCAGTATTCTTGCCTGGAGAATCCCCATAGACAGAGGAGCCTGGTGAGCTACAGTCCACGGGGTCACGAAGAGCTGAGCACAACTGAGTGACTAAGTGCGCGCACACACACACACACACACACACACACACCCTCCTGCCAGGGACCTTAGCAGCTTTCTCACACCTTCCTTGTGAGGTAAGTATCATTATTCCCACTTTACAGATCAGAAAACCAAGGCTCAGTATACAAAAGCTTCCCAAGATCACACAGCTAGTTAGAAAGTCACCACAGGCCAATGCCAGGTCTGTCTGACTCCTGAACCAGTGTTCTTTCCATGACACTACAAAAGCCACCAATCTGAGAACACAGAGCTGCCTTCTTAGATCTGATGAGGCCTGTAAGGCATCTACTATTGGAAACCACCACAGAAGTCTATAGTTTTGTAGAGAAATGAGCCAAAAGCTGGAGGTGAAAACTTCAGAGTTTGTCTACAGTCACAGAAATCTAAAATAAGAAAAATCTCCTTTTTCCTTTGGTAAACGCTGGAGATCTTTAAAAACACTCCTTCCTTTTTCCCTCTGAGCCATGTCGGCAAAAGCTGACCAGCTCCCCATTGTCTTCTACCTTTATTCATCTGCGCACAGGAAGGAACCCCAGCTCTCTCACATCCATCCTGCCTTCCCCGACTCCCTGCCCCCCCTGACTTCTAACAAAGCCTCCAGGACCGTAAGAACTCAGACCTTGTGAAAGTTGAGAAAGGATGCACCAAACTGTCCAGCTTCCTCTATAAGCCAGACCTCAGCTGCAAAAGAAAGGAGAGACATTACCATCTTTTGCACCAGAGTCTAGAGAAGACAGGAAAATGAGTGAGGATTCTATGGTTCCACTGCAGCTCTCATTGAACCGGAAGGCTGCATGTCACGGTCATGGAGACCTCCACGGCTTGTATATCATGATAGGGACTAAGCTGGGTTTTTCATGCCTTTTATGTGAAGCCACAGCATCTATTTCAGAAACATGGCAGAGGCTTAAAAACCTCACTCCAACAAGGAGATTCTTTGGCTCAGCAGGTGGTGACCCTCTCTGGCTGAATGGAAAGTAAACTGGCCCCAAATGCTGGTGGAGAAAGCATAACATTATGATGCCAAGAGGTTCTCTCTGGCACAGAGCCACCTCTTCAATAGAGATTGCAATGACAGTGTCCTGGAACACAAGGTCTGTCACCGGTGACTCAGATAAGATGAAGATACGTTAAAGATGGAGTTGCATCTTATTCATTCCCATAGAGTAAACTTCTGCATGGGCATTGGCATAGATACGTATAGATAAAGGCTTCTCGGAAAGATTCCGCCTACATAAAGGTCTTTGGGCTTGGAGTCTGGTTCCCTGGGGTGATGTGGAGCACAACCTAGCATTTTATTGACTTCCTGCTCTTATCCATCCCACTGGAAAGCCAGGATGCTGTTATATAAGCCTAAAATATAAGTAGGAAAACTGGAAAAGACCGATCTCTCTTTCCTCTTGGCTCTCTTCCCCCTCTTCCCCTTTAGGCACAGAATACCAAGACACTGAGGCTGAGAAAACCTGCCCCGAGTCACAGTCACCTTCAGAAGACTCCTTTGTGAGAAGCTGAGGGCCTGGCCCTCTTCCTGCAGGGGACAGCCCGCCACCGCCCACAGACCTCGCAGGCCTGACTTACCGTGCTCTGCCCCGTCCGAGAACCCAAGGGTCCCCGTGGGGCCCATCCGGCCACTGTGTGGTCCTTTGAGGCCCCAAGCACAGGCCTGTGACGAGGACTGAGCAGGTGTCTGTGGCCCGGAGTCCTCCAAACCCCTGGAGTAGGCATTTTCCTGGATCGCTAAAGAGTCCTATTGGCCTGGTGTGCAAATTTCTTCTGCCCACCACCGCTCCTTTGGTTCCTGTGGGGATGGCCTGCTGACATGCTTTAGAAAACCCCCTCTCTTGGAAGTGCTTCTCTGACCGGGGGCTCCAACAGTTCTTCAGAAAGCAGCCAAGGCTGGATTTCAATAGGAGGGGGTAAAAATTACTCTGTTTCATAGAACAGCGGCAGGGGGGGAAAGCACATACTCAATAGATTTTGAGTGTGGTAATCTGTATTTTTGCAGCTTATATTTTCCAGATGAGCAGTTTAGAAATATGTCATGTAAAGTACCTACTGTACGTTTGCTGAAAATTATATTAAAAGCATTATTTTAATTCTTCCTCGGTCTCAAGGAATCTCTATTATCTTTCTCTTCTTGTGTCTTTGGGTAGAACAATCCTGAAAAACTCTTAAAGAGAGTGTTTCTGGCTGTGTATGTTCTGTATTTCTGGGCTTTGAATTGTTCACAAGAGCACAGTCTTAGGAGCCAAAACAGACCTGGGTTCAACTCTTCACCCCAGCACTCCCTACCAGTGTGGCATTCAGGAAGTGACCTGACCCCTCTGAGCCTCAGTTTCATCATCTGTAAAATGGGAATACTGTCACCTGCTTTACACAATTGTGGTAAGGCTTCAATGAAATCCCATGTGAAGGCAGCATAGTGTCTCACAGAGAAAGGGTACTTGCTCATTGCTCCCCAGCCTCTGGCTGGAATTAGATGCTCTAAGACACAGCTATGGTTCCTATTGATCCATTCTGTAATCCTGGACTGACCATCTGGTTTTCCTTTTTGGTTCTCCCACTGTCTGTAAACCCCTGGGAGAGTGGAGAATGGCTTCTTCTCAGGGTACGCTGCCCAGGATAGTGTGTGACATTTGATGGATGTTCATTGTACAGTTGAAAGAATGAATGGACGATGAACAAACAACCTCAGACTCATCAACCTCTGGGGCTCTGACTTTAGCCCCACCCCTCTGAGGCAACCAATAGCATTTGCCTTTCTTTCTCTAGTTCCGTAGATCCTCCCACAGGCCTCACCCTATGGACGGAGTTCCAGTTGCCTTCCCAGTCTTTGTGAGGCCACTTCCTAATTGGCTAATTTCTCTGCTACATCCTTAGTCCACTGGTAGGACTCTTACCTCCTGTGGACGGTCAGGTTGATGGCTGCCGCCAATGTGCATATCAGAATCCTCACTACAATCATTACATCTCTGGCCAGACAGGAGCTCCAGGAGCTGATGCTCAGCCTCTGTCATTCGAACCAAAGATCCAGGATGGCCCCAACCCTTGTGTGGGGCTGACCCCGATAACTGACCCACGGTCTCATATCCCCTTCTAGCCGGGATCTTGCCCTCATACCCCCATCATTTGCATTTGAGCTCACCTAACAAAGCTTGTCAAGCTAGTATTCCTTGAAGCCTGCACCCTCCCTCGGCCCTGCGTGACTCTTACACTCTGGAATCTGTGGAGTCAGAAAAGCACATGCCTGGGTGAGTGACCTTCTCTGAGGCCCTATTACCTGGTTCCCTGGTGCCTCGAGGGCTTCTCTTCAACCTGACCCTGTTATTTGTATGATTGTTTCTTTTCCTTTCTCTTTTGCGAAACAGCATGCTTTATTCTTTCTGGCATAAAAAATCCCAAGAAAATGCGATTTCAACATTTCCCATCATGATGTGAAAAGATGCTGAAACAGCCGAAAAAGTGGTTAGTGATTCCTCATGGGAGCTGGGCTTCGTTTGCACTGGAAATTCAGTCGGAGGCAGAAGACGGAAGCAGGGGAGGGTATTGCCTTTGGCATCCATGCTCTCAGTCCAAAATTTCACATTTGTTTTTCATCTGCAGTCCAATTTCTTTCCTCTTGCTACCTTCTCCATCATCGAGGTGGTCAATTTGTGGAAAACTGACACTCCCCTCTATTTTATCTGAACTTCATAAAGACATCTTATTGGGGGAATCACGAGATTCATCCTTCAGTATTTAAGCAGGTCCATGAGAGAGCTGTGCACACAGGTTGTTCAAACAACTCAGGGAGAATAGACAGCTTAGATAATCCAAATGCCGCTTTCTTGCCGATGTCATATCACAGGCCACTGGGGCTTTGAACTACATATACATTTGTTCTATCTTGATCTAGATCTGAAAATCCAGCTTGACCTTCTTTGAGTCTCTGTGGAAGGGTTAGTTTTTGACTCAACTGAAATAAAAACAAGCTGTTTCTGTGGCCTTGGACGTAGATTCAGAACCACCACGACCACATCTACTTCACAAAGAGCTGCCTGTTTTTCTTTTTTAGGCTTTGTTATTTCAGGAACTCCTGCTAGAGAACTGTTTCCATAACTCTGCAGAGAAATGCCTATAATTAATGCAGAGGACACAGACAAGCTTTTGCTTTCCAGAAAGCACTTTAAAAAGTATCTTAACCTTTCTCAATTCTCACATTCCCAGGAGTGAAATGCATAAACACATAGTTACCAGATCCCTAGAGGAGGGCTTGCAGATCTTTGAGAGTGTTTCAATGGACAGTCTCACTTCCCTCTTCCCCCTAAGGCAATTAAGGGGTGAAATGAAGATAGCAAGCAGCCTGGAACACAAAGGCAGGGTGACGGATGCCTGAGTTCATCTGACCAGCATTCTGAAACACAGGCTCAGGGACTCAAACATGACATGGAAGAAGCCAGCAGCTTCCTTTGGAAGGAGAGTTCCTCCTGTGAGAGGCCTCTTATCACCCGTCACTGAGAACTAGCCCACAATCCCCTGTCACTGACAACTTGCTCACAGTCCCCAGGTGCAACTGAACCGTCTCCCAGTGAAATGGAGGTAGGAGCCTCTGTCTTCAGGCTTTACACCTCTTAGCTTAGCAACAGGCTCCTTTCTCACCCCAGAAGCTCAACTCACTCCCATTCCAACTCTTCCATTTCTTGGGGGCATTACTGTGCAGGAAGGCAACTAAATTTTCATAGTAAAATCAGTGCTCAATATGGGTTAAAAAAGAAAAGCTCACAAAGAAAATAGCTGTTCAGTTGTTTCTAAAATAATCATTGCCTCATTCTTTAACTCCAATGCAAATGACTAGACATTACAATGCAATGCTACGAAGGAAGACACGGGTCTTTTTTTTAGCTTTCTTTTATTGAAGTACAGCTGATATACAAATCTGTGTTAGTTTCAGGTATATGGCAAAGTGATTGATTTCTATATATTAAATCATTTTTCAGATTCATTTCCCTTATAGGTTATTACAAAATATTGAGTACAGTTCCCCGTGCTATACAATGGTCCTTGTTAATCTGTTTTATATAGTTAGTATGTATCTGTTAATACAAAGCCCTAACTTAATTCTCCTCTCCCTTTCCCCCTTTGGTAACCGTGTTTGTTTTCTATGTCTGTAGATTTATTTCTGTTTTGTAATTAACTTCCTTTGAATCTTTTGTTTTCCTTTTTAGATTCCACATATAAGCAATATTATATGATATTTGTCTTTCTCTGGCTTACTTCACTTGGTATAATAATCTCTAGGTCCATCCATGTTGCTGAAAATGGCATTATTTCTTTTTTATGGCTGAATGATATTCCACTATATATAGTGAAATATATATATATATATGTCATATATAGACTTCTTAGGCGGTACTACTGGTAAAGAATCCTCCTGCCAATGCAAGGCGCGCGAGTTTAATCCCTGGGTTGGGAAGGTTCCCTGGAAGAGGAAATGGCAACCTGCTCCAGTATTCTTGTCTGGAAAATTCAGTGGGCAGAGGAGCTTGGCAGGCTACAGTCCATGGGGCCACAAAGAGACAGGACTGGCTGAGCACGCACGCCTGCACGCGTACTACATCTTCTCTATCCATTCATCCGTTGATAGACACTTAGCTTGCTTCCATGTCTTGGCTATCATAAATAGTGCTTCTACGAACATCGAGATGTATGCCTTCAGCAGCACACTGGAGGTAAGATTTTATTTAAATGGCGACTTTCTCTGTGAATGTGACCCTTGAAGAACCATATCATTGCCCATCATTTCTTCAGATGCTATCAGCAGATCAGTCCTGAAAAAATGCTTGAGGCAGGGAACAGAGACAGAGAACCCAGACAGGTGGTGAGGGCAGAGCTTTAAAAGAAATCCTTGGCGGCCCTCTGTCTGACTTGGCCCCACCCTGTCCTTCAGGCATCCTGCACTTCTTGGCAATATGAGCTCTGGGGGAGATGACTGATATCCCTCCATCCATTTCATATTTCGAACTGACACATGTTAGGTTTAAAGCAAGGCCATGATTTTCAGTTAGAATGGATAGGACTCCACGAGGTTCCCCTGCACATAGTAGGTGCTGTACAGGTGGGGGCTGTAGGAAGTCAGGATGGCTTGGTGGAAAGAGCAAGCTAAAGGTCTGCAGCTCAGCTCAGCTGCTTGCTCACCTTGTCAGGTTAGCAAATCAGGTCACCACTCTGAACCTCGGCCCCATGTGGCTTTGAGATGGGAAGGTTTCAGCCTCCTTGCAGAGACATCATGAGAATCCATTGTAGGCACAGCCCCACATCCATCCCTGGTGGAGCTCAAGAAGTGATGAGTTTCACTGAGAAGACTTGTCTTCAGTCATTTAAATACAAAGCAACTTCCATTTACCAGTATTTGCTGCCACTCTGCTTCTTGGAAAACCCTCTTTCCTGCTGCATATTGCTCGCAAAATGACTTAATCAGTCAATTCCTTAATTTTTGGGGGTGATTCTTACTCATTAAAATAGCTTTTGCTTCACTTCTTAAGAGCTGGTCCTGGCCATCTGAGAATTCCTGGCACATCTTCCATTCAAGCCCTCCCCAACAAGGCAGACCAGACAGGCCTGTGGCTCTGGGGGCCTAGAATGAGGGGAAGCTTGGTCTGCTCTCTCTCCCCCACCACCTTCCTCTTCTCTGCCCAAACTCAGCTCCAGACCATGGTGTGAAAGTGAAGAGAGAAGAGAGGTTTGCTTACCAGACTGCCCAGGGCTAAGCTTGCTGCCATCACTGGTGTCCCTGCTACCCAAGCGCCTTCTGAAAAGTGCTGGTGTGGAAGCAGGCAGGCCCCAGGAAACCCAGCCCATCCCAGGCGCTCCCCTAGGCTCTATAGCTCCCTAGGAAACCCACAGCCCCCAATCTCCCCTTCCCCACTAGCCAGAGCTCAGGCATGGGGTAGGAACAGAGCCACTATTCCCAGATCTCTGTACTTGGTTGGTTCTGAGGGATCTCCTTGTCTCCCTCCTCCCTGGCTCCATCACTCCAGGGTGCTCCTGTGCCTTGGTCCAGCCTGCTCTGATAGCAGCAGAACAAGGAGGCTAGCCCCTGCCCCCAGGGTGCAAGATGTCAGCCTCCTCTTCTTAACATAACTGCAAATTTCACCAGCAGTTGCTTTGGGGACTCCATTCCCTGAATTTGGGGGCAGAAAACCCCCAAAGAGTGTCAATGTCACTCTTAACACACATCAGTTCTCTCTGAAATGGTAATCGCTCCCCTTCCACAGCCCTGTGTACTAGGAGCACAGACGGTGCACGGGGGAGGAGGGAGTTATCAGTGCCTGCTTTTCTGAAGAGGGAAACGCCCCCAGAGCTCTCGCCTGGCATGCCACACCACAGTATGCAAAGATCATTAAAAGAGGAAAGCCAACCAACAGGTGGCACTGACGACGGATGACAGTTCTCAAGAGAAGTCGCCCACCTTTTCATGCAAACAGCTGCCTTGCACCTGAGGTCCCTGCACCTCCTAGACTTCAGGTAGTTAATGACTTGCAGGTTTCACACTTAATCAAAGAGTATTGATCAAGGGTCTGGTATGGAGCCGTGTACCCTAAGAGACCCTGTGGAGAGATCCAAGAAAGCCTGGTACACAATAAATCTGCAATCTGAAGGAAAACAAGCCTCCATGTAATAAAAAGACCTTTGCAATATACTCTACATCCAGGCCCTATTATTAAGAAACAGAGACATGGCAGTAATGGGGATTCAGAGAGGAGAGAATCCCAAAGGACCAGGGCAGCCAGACGAGGAATTCTCAAGGACATGGGGTGTGCAAAGCCGTCCAAAGAACTCTCTCATTTAGGATGCAGGCATGAGGTTTTTGTAGACTTCCCCAAATGGCTCAGCAGTAAAGAATCCACCTGCAATGCAGAAGATGCAGGTTTGATCCCTGGGTCGGGAAAATCCCCTGGAGAAGGAAATGGGAACCCACTCCAGTATTCTTATCTGGGAAATCCCACGCACAGAGAAGCCTGGTGGGCTATATAATCCATGGGGTCGCAAAAGAGTTGGACATGGCTTAACAACTAAACAGCAATGATGTTTTGCCCTGTCGGTCGGAATGGGTTTCTGGAAGGAGGCAGGCTGAGACCACTGAAGTAAAATCTCTATGACAGATGTGAGGATAAGGATAACAATGTACCAGGCATTGGGCTAAATTCTTCACAAATGCTGCCTCCTCTTTTATTTGCAAACACCCTGTGGAGTAGGGTTTATTTCATACCAGCCTGTTGGCCTGGATTTGAAGCTAGCTTCCTCTACTTGCCATCTACAGGACTGCGGGTTTCTCACAAATAAGATGAAGATAATCAAGCCCACTTCATAGGAAGATGGGGGGATTCAGTGGAATAATGTATATAAAGCACTTCACACTCTGCTTGGGACCCAGAAAATGCCTATGAAATGCAAGGGCTCTTCGTCTAGTTGAGGACACAGGAAATTCAATTTCTCACATTGCCAGGTCACCTGACAGAAGATTAAATTTTTAACTGAGCTAACCTGCATGGGTAAATAATTACAAGAGCAATTATCTCCCTGAGGACAATTATTTGCCATCACCATTTGCACCCACTGAAATTACATGCCTAAGAAGCAGAGTCACTCATTGGCAGATAAACATAATTAAATTGGAAGAATGACATCCAATGGCTGATTGGATTAATAAAAGAAATTTATTCCCCAGAGGTATTTCAGAAATGCTTCTCCAAGCTGGATCATATTTTTTAAAGCCTGTACTCTGAATTCAAATTATGTATTAATTCCTTCCCCAAAATCAGCATGCATTCAACCCTTATAAACATCATGTACTTCTGAGAAGTTTCAACTAAGATGGTTTTATAAACCACACAGACACCAATCCTACTCTTAAGCAAAGATCAAGGGATCTATAAAAGACATAGGATTTCATGGTAAAGTCAATTCTGCAAGTACTTCAAGCGAATAATATGTTTCCATGTTTGAGAGTTTTATTTTAAATAGTAGGCAAAATGTGATACCTTGTAATCACTTTGCAAATTTAAACTATTTTTTGCCTTTAAACTCTCCAAGTTATCAAATAGTCAAATGCAGGTTTGGCTCAAAATAGCTTTAAAAATTGAGTTTACAAACTCTTTAATTCTCAATTTCAAAACAAGCTAGAAGTGATGAGTAGGGTCTACATTTATAGATCCTGAATGACAAAGGATTTTTCCTTTCCAATTTTGGGGTTAACCAATACTCTACTTGTTCTTATGAATACAGGTCTAACTTTTATTTCTAAATCTTTGCCCACTGTTTATCACTCCCCAAACCTCCAGATAGTTGGTGTCTGCTAGTTACCTGAGTGTATATGCAACTCTTTATTTATGAGTGTCGGTGGCAGTCTACACTCCACATCGGCATACTTCTTAGATGCTTGAAATACTTCTGTGAGGTAGAGATAAGAAAGGCATAAAGCTTTACTTTACTACCAGAAAAGTCCAGAAGATGAAAGGTGTCTTCTCAGGAGTGCTCACTTCACTCTGTCGTAGAGGAAAATTAAAACCGACTTACCAAGAATTCCAAGATGGCTGCCAGAGAGGACCACAAGCTTTTACTGGCCTGGAAGAACAGTTCACTTTCACATTTTCACACATGAAAAAGAAAATTTCACACAAAGCTGTTGCAGAAGTAAAAATGGTTATGTGCCATATCTACTGCACACTTTAAAATGACTCTCAGGGTCTAGAACAAGGTTATGTGCTTAGTAACTCAGTCACGTCTGACTCTTTCTGCCCAATGGACTGTAGCCTGCCAGGCTCCTCTGTCCATCAGGATTCTCCAGGCAAGAACACTGGAGTGGGTTGCCATGCCCTCCTCCTGTGAATCTTCCCAACCCAGGGATCAAACCCAGGTCTCCCTCATTCTTTACTGTCTGAACCACCAGGGAAGCCCAAGACCATGGTTAGCTTTGAGAATTTCAAGATACATTGAAATGTACCCTTAGACGAAACCAAGTTCATAAATTATCTAACCTGATAAGACTGCAGCTGAAGTACAACTAAATTGGTACTATCCTCAACTCCTTGGAAGAACATTTAATGATCTTTCTAAATATTTACCTGAAACTTTTGGTCTTAGAAAGATTCTCATACTTTTTCCTTTTTTAAATATAAGGTCATCTTTTCTAGCATGAATAGATGGCTTATCAAGGCAATTAGAACACCACAGTTGTGTGCATAAATTAGGTGGTAAGTTGATGTTCACCACTTCTCTCACCTGTGTAGGCTCAGATTCACATCTGATACGTCATCCCTTAATGGCAGAAACCTGCACACCCTTCTATCTGGGACACACTGCGTGTAGAGACATGGTTCTGTTGCCCAAGTCCTGATGAACAGAAAATTCCTACTTGCTTAGGAATTAGAAAAATCCTACCTTCTTTCAAATGTCTAAAAGAGCAGAATGCTAAGTCATAGCTACAGAGAAGGCCATACTCAACCGAGTTTGTTTACAAAGATTTTATTATTTTGTTCTTTAAAAAAATCTGAGTAATAATGATACTACCTCATCCATGAGAGCAACACACATAACTCATAAAAATGCCTAACAGAAATGCCTATTATTTAAAGAAAAACTGTAAAGCCATCTTCAAAGACACAGATAATAACTTGAAAAATAGAGAGTCCTACCATATTCCAAGATTGGATGACTAAATACTTGGAAAATGTGATTTATTTTTTCCTGTAATTATTGCAATACAATGCCCAAGAAAAACTCAATAGGAATTTTTATGGAATTCATAAACTGATTACAAAATTCAAAAGGAAATGCTCAAGAATAGGCACAGCAATTATGAACATAAAAATTAAAAACTGCAGTGTCTAAAGAGTAGCCTTCTCAAAAAGTCAACATTAATAAAATTCTAGTATTTTAAAAGGTATGGCATTTTTACAAGACTAGATGAATAGGTTGCAGACTCAGAAGAACAATTATAAACAGACACTAGAATGGGGGACTTAAAATTGCTGGGAAAATGCTGAACTATACAACTTATGGGTGGGGGAGAAAATTTGGAAATGAATTTGACTGATTGCCTCTCATCAGTGAAGAGTACATACCCTACATGGTCTACATAGTTGAGAATCTTTAAAAACTATGAAGATTTAGGAAAAACAGGAAGACGTATTCATGGTTTGGGGATTTCCTAAAAAGATTTGAAATGCAAAAATCTGTAAATAAAAGAATTGATAGATTTGACTATTTATAAATTAAAGTATCCACAATCTAAAACAGCATATATGAAATCTAAAGAGAATAGAATATTTGAAATATCTATAAATGACAGAGAACTACTGTCAGAACATATAATGAATCTCTCCATATTGACACAAAAAAGAGAAACAAGAACTGCTTACTTATGCAAATCTAGGGGTTGCCATTGTCTCAGTAAATGTCATAGAAAACAGAGCAAATAACATGAATGGGAGGTTCATAAAAGAGGAAACACAAATGACCTGTAGGTATTCAAACTTACTAGTAATTAAGAAAATAAAAATATTTTAAAAATTAAAGATCATCTTGACCTATCAGGATGGCAAAGATTTTTTTTGATAACATTTTGTGTCAGAGTACAGGGCAATGAGCTGGAGAATAAATTGGTATGGTCATTCCAGAAGACATTTTTGCCAATGTCTACTCTAATTTTAAATGCTCATATAGCATAATCCAGAAATTATGCTTCTTCACACACCCTAATTAAAGGTGTGTGGGGCAGGCAAGTGAAGGAGGCACCGTGACCTAGCAGGATCTGGGTCTTAAGGTCCCTGGGGATCAGGAATTAAGTTCCTGGCCAGTCTCTAATCTTTTCCCCCATTAAGACCTGCACAGAGAACGTGGTTGGGCACTCAGCTTCAGTTCCTTTGACCTGACATCCCTGCTATAACTGCCTCCCTTGGTTTAAATTCATCCATCCTTCAACATCAAGCACAAACATTATAGAGAAGCAGAGTGCTATCTAAGATTGGCTCATTAAGCCTGGCTTTTTGCCAATGGCTCAGGATCCAGTTTACATAGTTGTTCCCATGTGATGTCTTGCCAGCTCCAGTTATCTCCAGGATGACCGTGGCATCTTTCAAATCCAGGTTGGCCCCTCCACTGGGGTCTCACAGGCAAAAGCTGGGCTGGGAGAGGCTTAGTACACCAGTAAGCTCAGTGGTGAGTCAGTGAGAGTCCACTGATCCACATTTCCCCCACTACTTCACCAGGAGTGATGGTTTCTTGCTAGATCCCACAATCCTTTGCTCTCAGACCACTTATACTCATTGTATTAATCACGGTCCATATATTATATTCCTCTATTGAGATAGATTCCTTACAGACACTATCTTTTTTAATTATTTAGTCCTGACAGTGCTTAAGATAATCTCTTATACGTATAAAAATACATTAAATGTTTTTGATGCATTAAGTCAATTACTTCTCCAGTAGCCTAAAAAGGTAGACAACATTACCAGGTGCAAGGTCTGATACTCAGAGCTACTCCAACTATACACACCATCTAGCATTGACCAAATCACTCCTAAGATCACACGAGGAAGACCAGAACTGAAAATGTCTTATTCTCCCATCTCCTTTTAGCCTAAATAAGTCACTCTGGACTGATAATTCTTTTTTAATTGAAATATAGTTGATTTACAACATTGTGTTAGTTTCAGGTATATAGCAAAGTGATCAGTTATACATAAATATATGTATATACTGATATTCTTTTTAATTCTTTTCCATTATAGTTTACTATAAGATATCGAATATAGTTCTCTGTGCTATACAGTGAATCCTTGTTGTTTATCTACTTTATATGTAGTAGTGTGCTCTGTTAATCCTATTCTCCCAATTTATCCCTCCTCCCACTTTCCCTTTGGTAACCGTAAATTTGTTTTCTATGTCTGTGATTCTGTTTCTGCTTTGTAAATAAGTTCATTTGTACTATTTTTTAGATTCAATATATAAGTGATATCATATAATATTTATCTTTTGCTCTCTGACTTACTTAGTATGATAAGCTATAGGTTCATCAATGTTGCTGAAAACAGTATTATTTCATTCTTTTTTTATGGCTGAGTAAGGACTGATGCTAAAGCTGAAACTCCAATACTTTGGCCATCTCATGCGACGAGTTGACTCACTGGAAAAGACTCTGATGCTGGGAAAGGTTGGGGGCGGGAGGAGAAGGGGACGACCGAGAATGAGATGGCTGGATGGCATCACCGACTCTGTGGACCTGAGTTTGAGTGAACTCCGGGAGTTGGTGATGGACAGGGAGTCCTGGCATCCTGTGATTCATGGGGTCGCGGAGAGTCGGACACGACTGAGCAACTGAACTGAACTGAATATCCCATTGTATCCAGTACCCTATATCCAACTCTTCTGAAGAGACATTTGGGATTCCTTCTTTAAAAGACCCTCACAGTAGACCCAAGAGATTGCTTTTAAATGCACCCCTCCAGGCACTTGAAGGCACCACCACACCTGAAAAAAGTCTAACACCCACCAGAGTAAACCAGGTGTAGCTGGAGGCATGAAGTAATTTTCACAAATTAAGCAGGATCATTTCTCATTACACCAGATGGCAAGATGGAGAGACTTGTGGAACAGGGAGCCACTGCTGTTTTTCCTCCCTCTTTCTGCCCTATCCTAAATGAAAGTAGATTATCCCAGAGGGCAGCTGAGAAATAAAAATAGCAGCTGTTATTTACCAAGGCTTAGTTATATAGTAGCCATTGTCCTAGGTATTTCACATTTATCCCCACACTCAATTTTATAAGGCAGGTATAGTTATCTCATTTTTTCAGAGAAGGAAGGAGGTATTCAAAACCTCTGCTAAGTATGAGTGGAGCTGGGGTTTAAACCCCAACCTCTGTGACTTCTGTCTCCACTCGAGGGTGCTGGCTTCTCCTTTTCCAGTCGTAGGACACTTGACATCAGTTGGATGCTTCTGATGGGCATAATGGCTTCTGGGAACTGATGAAGCTCTGTGTTCTGAATGGCAAGCCTCCTCCTCTTCCTGTTCGACCAGGACAACCAGCCCCTGAGAGGATCTATTAACATCCACACAAGCCATCATGTCACTCACAGCTCTCTGGGCTCTGGTGGTGGTGAGAGCAGCACTGAGGTCAGCAAGTGTCAGCAAAAGAACCACCACTAATTGAATATGGCCACATCCAGGAAAATGCCAGCTCAGAAGCTGGAGACAGGATTCTCTGGACTCAACTCACTTGTGGGTGGGTGCATGGGTATGTGGGTGTCAGGAGAGGAGAAGGTGGTTCGTGGTCTGTGTCTTAGAGTTACTGACAAGGCCACAGCACTGATCAATACAACTTCCAGCGATGATGGAAATTCTCTACACTGGACTGTTCATCGTGGTAGCCACTTGGCACATGTAGCTTTTGAGCACTCAAAATGTGGCTAGAGCAACTGAGCAATTGAACTTTGACTTTGATTATAATTAACTTAAACAGTCACTTGCATCTAGTGGCTACTAAACCGGACAGTGCAAACCTACATCACACTACACCCCTTCTGAAGATGAAGGGGCTAGGAGGTGGAGACTCTACAGCAGAAGGTCACAAGTCAAAGGAATGGAAAGGGACCCTGGGCAAAGACACAGTCTGGATTCTTCAAGAAATTGCAGCCACCACTTTTTTTTTTTTTTTAGATTTGCATCATTATTTTTTTTTTGAGATGAAATCTATCATTCCAATTTTACTTTTTTATTTTTTTTAATTATTTTTTTTTATTGGAGGCTAATTACTTTACAATAGTATATTGGCTGGTTTTGCCATACATTGACATGAATCCGCCCCAGGTGTACATGTGTTCCCCATCTTGAACCCCCCTCCCACCTCCCTCCCCATCCCATTCCTCTGGGTCATCCCAGTGCGCCAGCCCCAAGCATCCTGTCTCATGCATCGAACCTGGACTGGCGATTCATTTCACATATGATAATATACATGTTTCAATGCCATTCTCCCAAATTATCCCACCCTCGCCCTCTCCCACAGAGTCCAAAAGACTGTTCTATATACCTGTGTCTCTTTTGCTGTCTCGTATACAGGGTTATCGTTATCTTTCTAAATTCCATATATATGTGTTAGTATACTGTATTGGTGTTTTTCTTTCTGGCTTACTTCACTCTGTATAATAGGCAGCCACCACTTCTTAGTCTTCTACAAGAAAAAAAAAAACATTTGCTGCAAGGTATAGAGACTGAAATAAAGCCATCTTTCATCCCCAATATCCCCATCTCTGGATTCTTCAAGGCTGGCTCTATCTCAGCTACCTCCACACTCTTTTCCAGGACTCTAAGGAATTTTAGCTGCTGTCTACCATTGCTGGAAGCTCTAAGAAACTAGACTCGAAGACTAGGGTCTCAATAAAACTCTAAGACTGTTCCAGGATGTTTCTGCCTAAAGAAATGCCAAGCAGCCATTCCTACCCTATTCCTTTCCATTCCACGCTGGCCTCAAGGGGATTCCACACACTTGCCAATGCCCCAGGCTTCAATTGAGCAGAAAGACACAACTGCTCTTGAAGCATCCTCTAACCTACCTAGGGGCTCCGTAATGATGTGACCCGACCCTGGAATGATTGACAGAAACTCAGGACACCTTCTTAGAACCCAAACCAGAGCTTCCTTCTGTGTATCCCCCACCCTGATTCTCTCCTTTCCCTCTTCTGTGTCAGAGGATTTTAATTTAGTGGAGAGGGGGAGAGGAAAAATTGCTTCTGACAGTCGTCATCATCCAAGGTGAGGAATTTTGATACTCAAAAGTCCAAACTTTTAAACTCTTCACTCTTTTCTGCTCTACCAACACTTTATTAAGGCAATAGTCCACTTCACAGGCTAGTTTAAATGGGAAAGGACTAAACATTTTCTTAAGGAGGAGATGGGAGGGGGAGAATAACTAGAAACATGTTGCTTGTTAATCTTGCAACATGTTTTTATGCCACCAGGCACAAAAATTCAAATTCAAAACTCTGAATCAAAACTGCAGCAAAATTTACAAAACCTCCTTCTCGCATTCCAGTCTCCAGATACCTCACAGCTGAAAAGATATTGGCTCCATTTTTCTTGAAAGTAAAAGAAGTAAGTACTGAGAAGCCCTTTGCTTATTTCCTCATGCCAACATCCTGGCCTTGCATTTGATCTGATCTGCAGGCTGGAACCTGGCCATGCTGTTTTCCCCAAGGACCTGTGGAGGGCTGCGGTCAGCTGGTACTCAAGAAATCCTACAGGAATACTGATGTGGTGGAGTTCACTGCCAGCCAATGATCTCCAGTTCCCTTTTCTTCCTCACCATCTCCTTGGGAGCAAAAGAAGCCTCACTGAGCGTCTGTGCTTCAGGGACGAGATAAACTGAAATCTCACTCTTTTCCCATGCTAGGGTAAAGAAGGTTCCCGTGGGCTTCCAAGAGCTACTTCTGTTTCTAAAGGCAGCCATGTCCTGTGGAATCTGAAAGGCATCTTCACAATTGAGGGCTTCCCTGATGGCTCAGACGGGGAAGAATCTACCTGCAATGCGGGAGACCTGAGTTCAGTCCCTGGATTGGGAAGATCCCCTGGAGAAGGAAATGGCAACCCACTCCAGTATTCTTGCCTGGAGCGTCCCATGCACAGAGGAGCCTGGTGGGCTACAGTCCATGGGGTCGCAAAGAGTTGGACATGATTGAGCAAATGAGTGAATGAATACAGGTCATTTAGACAAGAATCCGTAGAAATAATAAACGCAGATAGGGTTGAGGAAATATACATTTTTCCATCTTTGTCTTAAGTGGGTAGCTTCTTATGCGGATAAACCATAATCAAACCAGGGAATCAAAAAATATAATACAGCAGCCATTTTCTAAGCACTAACAAGTCTATGCTAGTCCTGCCCTCAGGGATGTGCATCTAGCAGGCAGGTTAAGGTCAAAAACACAGTTAACGAGAACACAAAGCAAGAGACAGCAGTCCTTTAAAATGGATGTTAGCCTCACTAACATACCTTTCGCTCTAGGATTCAATGAGAGCTGAAATAGAGTCTCAAACAATTTAAACATGTATTGACCCCTCCATAACATTGTCACTCCTTAACTTCTTTATTATTTTTTTTAATGTGGACCATTTTTAAAGTCCTTACTGAATTTGTTACAATATTGCTTGTTTTATGTTCTGGTTTTGTGGCCTCCAGGCATGGCGGATCTTGGCTCCCTGATTAGGCATCCCCCTGTGTTGGAAGGCATAGTCTTAACCACTGGACCACTAGGGAAGTCCCAGTCCTTTAGCTAAAGTATGTGCTGTGAATGCTTTGCTAAGTTGGGTGTTTCTTTCTTGACTTCTAAGTGGAAAGACACAGCGTCCGTTCTGACCACCAAATCGTGGCACATCTTCAGGGTGAAGGAGGGGCAGTGGTGCTGCTGCTTACAGAAGCCATGCTTGATTCAGCAGAACACAAGCCAGTGGACACTGTGCTTCCTTCCGCTGGAAGGAAGAGACAAGGATAACCCAGGTTGTGGAATCTCTTCTCTATCATACTCAGCCTGACGCTCTTCCCATATATTTTCTTATTTATTCCTCCCAATAGTGAAGTATTACTATATTGATGCAACAGAATAGTGCTTTTGAAATGTTACTGTCATTCAGTCGCTCAGCCGTGTCCGACTCTTTGCGGCCCCACGGACTGCAGCACGCCATGCTTCCCTGTCCTTCACTCTCTCCCCGAGTTTGCTCAAATTCACGTCCATTGAGACGGTGACACCATCCAGCCATCTCATCCTCTGTTACCCCCTTCTCCTCCTGCCTTAAATCTTTCCCAACATCTTTTCCAAATGAGTTGGCTCTTTGAATCAGGTGGCCAAAGTACTGGAGCTTCAGTCTTTCCAAAGAATATTCAGGATTGAGATACTAATGAATTTTTCTTTTTGTAGTTACTTTTCTCTCTTGGTCCTTTTTTTCCTCCTCTCAATCTGGTAAGCTATACTGTAAGTTGCTTGGTGGAAGGATGTGGTAACAGAGAGCAAAAAGTCATTTCAAAAGCCAAGGCCCTTTGGCAAGGGAAGTCACTCAAGCTTAAGAGCTGGACTGAGAAACAGAAGTCATTACCTCTAACTCAAAGCCATCCCACCAACTAGAAAAATACGCCTAGCCTGGATGCAGACGGAGTCATAGAAGCAGCAATGAGACAGCATGGACAATGAGGGCTCCTGCAAAAGTGGCCCTGCCTCCTCTCCTTGGGCAGCTGAGCATGTAGAAATACTCAGATTCATTTCAGGGATATGAGGGCAAGAAGACTTCTGTCTTGTCTGCAAGTGTTGTGGAAGGCAGGCCGTTCATCTCCAGAGACCTGGTCACTGTATCACATAGTGGCGTGCTGGAGCTGGCTGGGATTGATTGATACATCTCCAGGAATTTCGTGAGCTGACTGTTAATCACTGGTAGCTTGAAATCTGCCATAGTGGGAGTATTTACAACCCTCGAAGTTGGCAAGCACTGCAAATCAGGACCACTCTCCACCCAGAGGTGGTTGTTAAACATTTACCAGCATACCACTGGAGGGATGGAGGAAGCCTTAGGCAGTAACACAGAATAATAACCTGTGCTCCCAAAAATGCTGAGAAGGAGAGAACACCCCAGATGGAGGGACCCTCCAGACAAGAGACTGTCTCTGGAAATTGCCTGGATAGACAACTGAGACCCACTGCGGAGGACAGTTCAGCAGACACCCAAATGACATCGATGAGTGATTGGGCCCCTGGAATGATGGTATTTTTAGCTCAGTCCCCCAGAACATAAATGCAAAGCTGAGGAAAGGACAAGAAATCCCAATTTTTTTGACAGTACAGTTCTTCTACTGTGCAGAATAGGGACTCAAAACAAATTCTTCTGGAAAGTTTAAATCACACACATTGTGCAGCTGAATTGTGAAATGTCCATCTACATCTATGTGACATGTAAGAAGTGGGAAGTTTGGAACGGTTGCCTCGCAACAGAATCTCCCACTGTCTTCTCTAGCTCCCGAATCTGTGCTCTTTTCACCACACTGGGGGAGCCACTATTGGGGGTGTCAGTACTGGAAGTGGGGAGTCGGTATGGGGACAGGATGCAAGGCAGGTGCCAGTCACAAAGATGTAGAACATCTTCCCAAGTCCCAATCCAGGTCAACAAGAAGCTCCCATACCCCTCACCTAATAAGGTTAAAAAAAAACACTGAAAAGAGAGCTGAGAAGACCTCTTTTGAGCCGGTCAGGTTTTGCCAAATAATTTAAGAGCTGTGTTTGACAGGGGACAAGAGGGAGAAATTATTAATCCAACTGATGACAGGGAAAGTAAACACAGCAGATCAGGGACCAAGAGAGGGGAACACGGCCATGGCCCCATGTAGGAGGCAGGGGTACATTCAGTGGGATCCACACAGTGAGTGACATGTATGGCGTCTGAGCATGCCTGGGTCAGCTCTCAATAAGCCTTAGAAGATGAATGACAATTGGGTAAAAGGGCACCTGTGTCCTTCGGATGGCAGACAGGAAGAACTCTCTGATACAGCCTGAAATTTTCATCATTATTCATTAGGCACTCACTTCCCACCCTCCTCCTCTGAAAGGCAAGCCTCCCGTTGACATGAACACAGCATTTCCAACCAACGCCGGCATAAAGGAGTCAATCCCAGCTAAGGACTAGCCCATGGAAGCTTCTAAAATGAAGCAAATAACACTGATAGGGGAAAACACTGCCCAAAACTGCCCACCCTGGCCAGGCACCACAGTGACCATCTGCATGAACTATTTTATTACAGGAGGTCCTAGTAAGGAACACAGGACTAACAAGCCACTACCCAAGAGGAAGAATTCAGAAAAGGTCAAAAGGTCAGTCCCTATGTCCTACCAGCCTCCCAGAATGCGTTCTGCTGAAATCCATCTTGGCTAAGCCATGAGTGTACCAGCAAGAAGGACCCGGAGTCAGAATGAGAGGCCAGAGACAACCAGGAAAGTAACCCCATCACAGGAAAACCTGAGACTGCCAGCCACATGGCAGAGCAGTCCTCCTGGGTTCCCTTCCTCTCCTGCTCTCCACCTGGGAGCCTCTTTCCAATAAAGTCTCTTGCTTCGTCAGTACACGTGTCTCCTCGGACAATTCCTTGCTGAGGGAGTGTTAGACAAGAGCCCACTCTTGGCCACTGAAAGGGGTTCCCCTTCCTGCAATAAAACTGCCCTTCCAGACAGCCCCTCTGCATGAACGGCATCCTCCCAGGCACAGAGGACACCCCAGACCTTGGCTCACCCAGGGCAGAAGCAACATCCCACTTCCAGGGTCTGGCTGATCCCCTCTGAAAGGCCAGCCTCCCTGAACTTTGAGGGGAGACTTGAGCACATTGCTTCTTTCATGAAGTCCCCTAGCTATGCTGGTCATTAAAGGGTTTTTAGAAGATCAGGCAGCATCTCTGTCCTCAGGACTTGGCTGGCAGCCCTGAGGCTGGGAGGATGAGCAGAGAGTGTGGGGCTCTCGACTCTGCCTTCACCGGGGTGTAAAATCTGTCAGCCATCAGGGGAGCCAAGTAGCAATGCAGGTCTCTGTCCCTCATTCCTTGGACATCAGCCAGGGGCCAAAATGCACCCGACACCTCAGACAGCCTCTGAGCGACAGGAAGGAAGGGCAGAGGCTGCTCTTTCAATTCCACTCACATCTTCCCTTCTTTATTCCAATGGTTGGATCCTCTTTCTTCACCTACGTCCTAAATACACTGAGGTGGGGGGCTCTGCCTAATACCTTCTAGAATCACAGTAAGAGCTCAAGAAAGGCATGTGTAGTCTGATCACTGATAACAGGCCTGTGTGTATAATAGCAAACAAGGTCAATATCTTCTCAGTTGCTCTCACTACCTGAGAGCTAAAGAGGAGGGATGAAGATGGCAAAGCAAGGCCGCAGACTGCAATAGACTGTCTCCCAAATAGTAGGGAACAGGTCACGGGTGGTACAGGCGACACAGTTAGGTGTAAAAGTGTTAGCACTCAGTCGTGCCCGACTCTTTGATACCCCATGGACTGTAGCCCACCAGGCTCCTCTGTCCATGGAATTCTCCAGGAGTGGGTAGTTATCCCCTTCTCCGGGGGATCTTCCCGACTCAGGGATTGAACCCCAGTCTTCCGCACTGCAGGCAGGTTCTTTATCATTAGGGCTAGGGCTACCCAAATAGAATGATGAAATATAGTTGGTTATTTACTTTGATTATTGGGTAATCATGTTGGTTATTAAAATGCAATACACAGATATGTTGTTAAATAACAGGAGTCATAGAGTGGGAAAGCTAGTCTACTTTCAAATTCCTTTCAATTCATCTGCATAGAATAGAGAAAGTCTCTGTTGGGTGCTGGGGTGTCTTGGACACTTTCAAACACTTGCTAATCTTCTTTTAAAGAAGCTGCCTTAGTACCTTTGCAGGCATCTGTGTCTAGATAAAATTAATTAACATTGTTTATTGTATCTTAAGGACAAACTTACAATTTTGACAAGAGACATGGGTTTCCTATTTCCAATGGTTATCGGGCTTCATTTTAAAGCAAACTTATGAAAAAGAACCGAGCCTGTTTTAAGAGAAGTAGTAAGGAATATCACAGATGGTGTGCTGATGTAGCAAAATAAAAAAAGTGACAGAGTTACTTGAATGATAGAAGTTTCAGAATGTGACATAAATGGTGGTAGAAAGAAGACAGAGTGTGGATTCAGAAATGCCCTCATCCTCAGGTGATGACTGCAAGAGCCAGTGGCCCCAGCCTCGGTCCTCGCCCAGGCAGGAATCGTGTGTGAAGTTTTGTCTTGATGGAACAAAAATACGGTGGGCATCCCAGTTAACTCCCAAACTTCCAACCACCCTTATTTGGATCTAGAAAAGCCAGTTGGCTCGTGGCATTTCCCTGGTGACTGACTCTGGCCTCAGATTGGGGGTGTGTGTGGCCTAGCTTACCCGACCAGGTAAAAAGGAAAGGCCTTGAGGCCATGAGTAGGAAGTGGGTGGACATTTTCTCCCTCTTCTATGAACGAAGTCTGTGTGACCCCCAACAGCTCCACCTTACAGCCAGCAAGGAAAGTGTGAGGATGAAGGCAAAGCTGGGGACACCTGCACAGACTGATGAAGAGCCCAGAGCCTGGGTGGCACTGTTGAGTGGTTCGCCATCCACGCCAGGATCCTGACCGAGCCCTCCATGTCTGCTGATGGGAGATGATGCCTATACTTACTGGGTAAGCCAGCTAGAGCCGGGGTGTCTGCTCCCTGCAGTTGAAAGCCCCTGTGATTCTGAACACTTTGAGAAGTCCCCGGTGGCGCTAGTGGCAAATAATCTGCCTGCCAAGGCAGGAGACGCAAGAGACACAGGCTCAATCCCTGAGTTGGGAAGATCCTCTCGAGTAGGAAATGGCAACCCAGTATTCTTGCTTGGAAAAACCCCATGGACAGAGGAGCCTGGCAGGCTACAGTTCATGGGGTCACCAAGAGTTGGACACAGCTGAGTGTGTGTGTGCGTGCACACACACACACACAGAGGCTCAATACCTTATAGGATTCCAGTTAATGACACAGAGATGGGAGGGGTAGAGCAGGTGACCTGTGTCCTAGCCCAGGTGACCTGTGACTTCCCTCAGACCATTCAGCAGGAAATTCTGCTATTTTGTATCCAATCCCTGCCTCTCCTTTCAGGAAAACACTGCTGAACAGGTCCTGCATTCAGATAGCCAAAGGAGACTGTGACAAACCTTCCTGGGAAGTTAAGTCATCCACCAATGAAAATTCATCTGCCAGGGCCACACTTTCATTCATAGCCTTCTGGTCCCTGCTCTGTTCGCTTTGTCCACCATCTAGGACAGTGAGCAGTGGCCCTCTGTTCCCTTTGTAGTGAAATTTTGCTCTCTGGTATATCTAAAATGTCACCTATGGGCCCCTTCATCTTTCTCTTCTTCAGATTAAGTCCTTTGAGTCCATTCTCACAAGTATTATTTTCTAACTTTAAGTATTATTTCATTCCAATTCAGATCCTCCAGCAGCCAAGATCCTGATTAAAACTCCTTCAATTGTACATGGCTCCAAGGAGGCCTGAAAAAGGCTAGGCATGTGAAATCACTTTATGAGAATAACCTGAGTACAAGTGCAGGGCATGGTTATAGATGGAGAAGGCACGCAACGAAGCTCGTCATTTGTTGTACTGAACCGAAGTCATTGCAGCCAATGCCTCTTAAAATGACTTTTCTCACAGGGCTGGTGAATTGCAAGCAGCTTTAGCCTGTAATCGGGAAACCTCTGCTCTTGCCTCTCCAGCTGAGACAGTTCTCGGCTATCGGTTTCCTCCTAAATTCTGTGATTTTAATGGCAAAAATTAGAAGTGATCCACAGACTCTAGACGGAATCAGGGACTACCCAGGGGACACAGGCCAATGCAAGGCAAGCAGGGACCTGAAAGGGTAGAGCTCTATTTGAACTTCTTTCTTTCCTGCATCCCGGTGGCCTCCCATCCTGCCTGTTCCTTCAGATTCCAGCCAGGTTTGCCCTCCTCTTTCTCCAGGGAAGAGATCATGGGAACCAGGCAGGAGATTTTCCCTTTGATGTCTGAGGGCAATGTGCTTGCCCATGCCATCGACCTTATGACTCCCTTTAGATGCATAACAAAGTAGGCTTCTAGGAGAGACACTTACTCAGCCACGGGGAGCAGTCCTAGATAGAAGGGAATGAGGAGCAGCGACTTTAGGCTGACAGTTATGCTCGCTACATGTGGTGGGGTACCTCATGTTTCCAAACAAGAACCCCCTGGTCCTCCCCGTGTCTGGGCTCATTTAACCCTCACAGCTGCTCTGCTAGGGAGATGTCAGCTTTAATGCACACACATGGCCACTCGATTGTTAAAATATCGAAATACTTCCATGAGAATTGGTAAACAGCCTGCCCTGAGCCCCCTGGACTCCTTGCCCCCCACACCCTGGGTCTCAGCAAATGAAGAGAATACCTGGGCACTAAGTGGAGCTCCAGAAACCAGTTCCAGCACTTATAGCATCTGTGGTTGTTCATTAGTGCCTGACTGTTACTGAACATTTTAAATTTAATCTTTGATGCATAGTGCCTATAATATATAAATTATACAGATCAGGTGTCTACAACAAAGTTTGGCTGTTTACCCATAAGAGCAATGTGAAGTGAATTAATAAGATATGGTATATCCACATTAGAATATTATTCAAAGCCGACTCATTGGAAAAGACCCTGATGCTGGGAAAGATTGAGGGAAGAAGAAGTGGATGACAGAGGATGAGATGGTTGGATGGCATCACCGACTCAATGGACATGAATTTGAGCAAACTCCAGGAGATAGTGAAGGACAGGGAAGCCTGGAGTGCTGCAGCCCATGGGGTCACAAAGAGTCAGACAGGACTGAGAAACTGAACAACAGCTGTCAAAAGGAGTATGCTTATCCATGTTGCTCTATCCTACAATAGACCTTGAAAACATGGTGCTGAAAGAATCCAGACCCAAAGGGCCACATTAGTACAGTAAGCCCCCTACATACGAATGAGTTCCATTCTAAGAGTGCATTAATAAGTCCAATTTGTAAGTCCAATAAAGTTAGCCCAGGTACCCAATGAACACAATTGTCTATACAGTACTGTACTAAAATAGGTTTATAATACTTTTCACACAAATAATACAAAAAAAAACAGAAAATAAAGAAAACATTTTAAATCTTAGAGTACGGTACCTTGAAAAGTACAGTAGTATCGCACAACAGCTGGCACTCAGGGGCTGGCACGGAGTGAACAGGACAGAAGGGTTCCTGATGGAGGAGGGAGAGGGGGTGGGAGCTGGTAGAGCTGAAGGGTCATCAGCAACAGGAGAGGGAGGCAAGCTGCCATGTCACTCATGTCTGACGCTGATGGAACACACGTGTGTAGGGTACTTACTGTATGATTCTGTTTACATAAAATACCAAGACTAGCGACTTCACTTTCACTTTCATGCATTGGAGAAGGAAATGGCAACCCACTCCAGTGTTCTTGCCTGGAGAATCCCAGGGACAGGGGAGCCTGGTAGGCTGCCGTCTATGGGGTCGCACAGAGTTGGACATGACTGAAGCGCCTCAGCAGCAGCAGCAGCAGGAAGATCTATAGAGACAAAAAAGTACATGAGTGGTTGTCAGGGCCTGGGGGTGGGGCAGATGTCAAGGGGTGGGATTAGGAGAGGTGATAGCTATTGGGAGTGGAATTTCTTTTGGAGGTAAAGAAAATGTGATCACTAGTGATAGGTACACAATTTAACACACTAAAAGTTACTGAATTGTATACTTGAAATGGACGAATTGTATGATATGGGATTTAAAGCTGTTTAAAAATGACTGGATACAACTTCCATAAACATTTACTAAATTTAAATTTATACCTACAGGCACACATATACACCATTGCTTTAACATATTATATACACTATAACACAAATACAGAAATTAGATTTTTTTAGGGTGAGATGAAAAATACTAGATTTGCTTTGGGAGACCCCTGCCCTAGAAGCAGATGCTGAGGTTAAGAGTGGTTACAGATCCTGCCCACTCAGAGCCTTTGCTCTTCCTGGCATGGAATACAGATTCCAGGGCCTCCTAGAAGTTGAGGAAGGCCAGGGAGCATCATTTTTTTATGCTCACAATGTAGTAATGAAAATAAAAAAATGCTGAAATAGGGTTAAAATATCAAGAAATAATTTTTGTTTACATTTGAAAAAATTAAGACTTTGTGACATAAAAAAGAGAATGAAATATCGTTTTGTTATTTACAAGATAATTAGAGTTTCTCTGGGGAAAATGAATTGAGAGCACAGGGAGGCAGTGGAATGGTCATGGAGAACAATTCGAGGTGGGTGTCTTAACATCTCCTTTCAGTGCAGTGTCTTCGCGGGTGTACGCACAGTCATGTTGGGTGATGGTCGCTGAGGCCCTGGTGAGTGTGTCACACTGAATAGACGCTGGGCGTCTGCACTAACGGACCAGTAGACACCTGTGCTTCAGGGCAGAGAGCCAGAGAGCAGGGAGGGAAGCGGCCTCTGAGCTGCCTTTTTGTCTACAAGCAGTTATTCTGCAGAAGTATTTAGCCAGGAAACAGAGGAACGTGGAAGAAGACCGTGGGAGGAGCCACCAGTTCAGCTGGGAGGGGGATTATCAAGTCTCCTTGGAGGCAAGGCAGCTCATTAATTCACAGCTGGTAAGATGTTTCCTGTCTAAAGTTGATACATATTATTTTTAAGTGTCTTTCTCTCTTGCCAACAGTACAGTAGTAATGAGGACAGAAAATTGTGGCCCTCCTTTATTTCTTCCTTTGCCCCCAAAATGTCCAAAGATACAGAGCTCTGGAGAAAGGCAGGGTTAAAGTCTCCCTCAGGTCTCAGGCCTTGGAAATTGAGTCCCTTCTTCATTTGGAGCCGCCCACCGGTTGCCATGGTGACACAACATCTGCTACCCAACTCTGCTCCAGCGGTCACTGGGTTTGGCATCCTGCAAGCTGTTGTTGGTTCTGTGTTTTGCCTGATGAGCTACTCTGTTCCCCTAGGAATGCATCACACTTTTTCAGCAAAGGAATGCTTATTCAAAAGGCAGGGTTATGGAAAGAAGGGAGGTTAAATCTGTGCAAGCTGCAATTCTGAGACAGCAAGCTCTTTTGCGTGTGAGGCCATTAACTCTGCCAGTCTCTGGATTAATGTTCTGCATCTGTCGATCTCAAATCCTACTGAAAATCATCCTCCTAGATTAGCATTTGTTTCTAAGGAGCATACATTATTTATTAAAACTTCTAAAAGATGTTTACAATATAAAGTCCATGCTCCTTTCCTTTATTTTCTCATTTTAATATATCTCAAGTTTAATTGCTTGGGTGCCATTATTTCTATTCACCAATTATTTTTGAAACTGAATATAAATATAGGTTTCCTTGCCTACCACTTTCTCCTGTTCTTCCAGGCAGCATCTTGATTCCCACTTCCTCTTGAAAAGACACGTTTTGTCTCGCTTGCTTTAATAGTTACAATCCTTAAGGGGTCTCTAAGAAACTGAGAGGTGGTGTGGTACAGCCAAAAGAATACAGACTCTGGAGTTAACGGAATTTAGGACTGGTCTCCCAATATCATTTTGCCTGGAACTTGACCAGTTTTAGCACTGAAAGTCCCCCATCTGGGGAGAACCTTCAGTCTTGGGCAAATTTGGACAATTTGTCACTCTCTTCCCAGCTTGCTCATCCTCTTACTCTCCTCTGTTGCTTTTCTGACTCAGTTTTCTTATTTGTAAAATGAGAATTATAATAAGATGTTCCCCCAAAGGTTTTGGTGGAATTAGGCTTCCCTGATTGCTCAGAAGTAAAGAATCTGCCTTGCCAGGACAGGAGACACTGGAGACGCGGGTTCGATCCCTGGGTTGGGAAGATCCCCTAGAGGAGGAAATGGCAACCCTGCTCCAGTATTTTTGCCTAAAAAAATCCCATGAACAGAGCTTGTGGCTACAGTCCATAGGGTTGCAAAGTCAGACATGCCTGACCGAGCAAGTGAGTGAGTCTTCTAAATAAGTTAATAGATAAGATGCCTAATGTTAAAACAGAAGTCCATGCTCAGTAGCTATTATTATTATTAATCTTAGAATTAGAACTCTAGGGACAATTTTGAATTGCTCATCCATTTTACATCTGAAAAACTGTTTTGTTCAGGTTGTCTACCTTTTTAAGGCTGTAAGAAGGGCCAGGACTAAGATCAGCAAGTGAAGTGCCTAGGGCTCAACTTTTAAGGAAGAAGTCATTCTGGGGTCATCTAAGTATAGACTGCAAGCAAGATGCCAATCTGTTCACCTGCTCAGGGCCATTTAGGTAATGCTGCCAGGGTTGTGTCTTAGATAAAAAGTCACATTCTCTACTAGACAGATGCTTCATCTTATCTTTTGTGACAATTGATTTCTAATAGCAAGTTTTCCTAAAACATCTAGAGTTGGGACTGTAGCAAAAATACTTTCATCATCATTAAAACAAGCAAAGCAAAACCCTTGGTTCTCAAGAAACGGTAAGAAGTGAATCATTATAGCCAATCATTTCCGAAATAACATTAAATTTCCTTTTATTGTTAACAATATTCCATGGAAATCTTTCTAAAAGATATTGCACATTTCCATGCTGTTTTCTTTCCATTAAGTCAGACTTTTTATTTTGAAATAATTATAAGTTCAGGTGCAGTTGTGAGAGAGATACCGTGTAAACTTTACCCACTTTCTCTCAATTATAACATCTCACAAAACTCGAGTATAATATCACAACCAGGATACTGATGTGGGTACAGTCAAGATATAGAACATTTCCATGACTGCAAGGACCACTCTTCCTAACCTTTGGTAAACACACTACCACCCTCCCACTATCGTTCCCTCCCTGCATGTACATGCTGTCACCTCAGTCCTGTCCGACTCTTTGCGACTCCACGGACGGTAGCCCACAAGGCTTCTCTGTCCATGGGATTCTCCAGGCAAGAATACTGGAGTGGGTTGCCATTTCCTCCTCCATGGGATCTTGCCGACCCATGGATAAAACCTGCATCTCTTATGACTCATGCATTGGCAGGCAGGTTCTTTACCACTAGCACCACCGAAGAAGCCATTTTTATTATTTCAAGAAAGTTATATAATTGAGTCATATAATATGTAACATTGCAGATTGACTTTTCCCAGCATAGCTCTCTGAATTTTCATCTCGGCTGTTGAGTATATCAATAGTTCATTCTTTTTATTGATGAGTAATATTCCATTGTGTGAATGTACCAC